>NC_083348.1:72010911-73233411 GCF_019175385.1 Lycium barbarum | reverse complement strand
GAATATGATATAATCTCGGCATCTTGCCATGACCAACCACGGTCCAGGACAAGCATTTTCAACTCTTCATGACATGGTCTGACTCTTTGCCATGGAAGGGCAAGCATTTCCTCTTTCATGGTCATCAAACGGCAAAGATCAATCTCTACAAGGAATCTGGACAAGGTGGGATTCTTGAAGGCATCTGCATGTCCCCTCCAAACCATTGTGTAACTTTAGGTGTTATGGACATTTTGCTCATTTCATTATCAAATTCGTCAAGATCCTGATTATAACTTCGGGCACCTCCATCATTAGCTATATCCATCCCCTTCCCTGCTGTACAGATTTCGATATCGTCTTCGTCACTAGTACCCTCATCATCATCCTCATCGTTGTCATAAGAGCTCCGAACCATTGACCAGTACACAAAATTTGGCCGGATGAATCTTCCAGAACATACGGCAAGAAAGAACACACCAATTAATAGAACAATCACATGGAAAATTTCACCCAAAACGTATGGCAATATCCAATCAAACAATTAAAATACACGATAAGTGAACAATGTCAATGTAGAAAGAAACCTGTCAGATCTCATTAGCAGACAAGGATCAAATGGGAAAAACATGTCAAGCCTCTCTCTACCACCAAAAGCCATTGAAAGTTCTGACTCGAGTAGACCGCTTGATACAAAGTTATCAGGCACATCAAGATGAATCACTTTTGCCAACCGAAGAAATTCTTCCACTATTGATGGCAAGCATACCTGTTGGCAAAATATTTATCGGAGACGAGAATTAACAAAAAGTAGAGAATATACTAACAGAAAGCACATACAAGCCTCGGGCAAGTCCCCACTTAAGGATCGGCTATCGGATCCTCTGCTTTATTTTGGGGGTCCATTATTTGTCTTTATGACACCCCCGAGTTCTCTAAAATTAGCGACTTCAAAACTCATGATTATCCAGACGCTAACATAAATATTTAACCAAACTTAAAAGGATACTTTCAAACACCAGACCTAATGCAAATGGAACCAACAGTGAATATATAACTTAATATCACCTAGTTGGTATCCGCTATATGAATACTTTGCTTCCACTATGTTCTATTGGCTAATCCGCATGCATTCCAAGAGTTTTTAAGACATCTCAGTCAATCTCTGTCTTCTGTTAGAGAAGATCATTTAGTCTTGCCTAATCATGCATGACCGTGCACCCATCATCTTAACATCGCAACTCATCCTATTAGTCCGGACGTAAAAACTGACATTCACTTTCTTATAACACACAGGTCTAGAATTTGTTTCACTTTGACAAAATCATCCAAGGAGTTGCATCATACTCCTGTATCACCATACCCCTCCCCTCTTTTTTTCCTGTTTGAAAAAGGTAATATAATATTAGCAGTACACCAGAGAAGAATGTTCTCAACGAGATATCACAAGTAAAGATAGATCCCCAAAAATGGCCCTAGCCTATTCCAATGAGATATCTTCTGGAGAACTAAAATGATCCTTTCCTCTATTTTAATCCCCTATTTTAATTTTGTGTTAAATCTGCACCTAGCCATTCTCCTAAAAACTGAACCCAATACCTGAACGCTGAACCCTTATATATAAATTGTCTGCATTTAAGCACTGCAACTCTGTCGAACCATCTAATCTCACTCAACTCTATCTTTCTTATGTTATCTAAGCTTAAAACAACTAAGCCTTAGACCCAAACAAGTTGGGAACAGTTACATGAATCCTCACTGCCCATTTTTCTCTATGTTGTCTAGCTTGCCGGGCATATATTCTATCCGAATGAAATAATAAAAATCATAAAGAGAAAATACAAAATAAAAGAAACCTAAGAGCTATAATAGAGAAAATGAACACATTACCATTAATGGGCTCAATGGATGCCTCAAGATATCCTCTAGATGCTTTGATACCCGTGATCTGATGGGAGGGATAGCAAGCATTGATCTCATGCGGAAGCAAAGTACATACATCATGGCCTGCAATACAATGAACAAATCAGTAACAATTCATTTGGATGTCAAGAAAGTTTCCGACAGTGATCCGCTAAAGAAAAAGAAAAAAAGGAAGATAATTTTCTCGCGTTGGTTTGTTTCCAAGGTAAAGTTGAGTCTTCCCTCAAGTTCCCTACATATTTTGCACACTTAATTTGAAATAATTCTTTTTAATTGAAAAGTTTTTAACCACTTCTGTCGCAAGTTTCCTGTAATTCACAAAAAGAAAATAAGAAAGTTTAACTTTCCGACAGTTCCCTTGATCCTTCCTAGCACTCCAATGGTACATAAATAAAATTACCACCATGAATATAATTTGGAAAGCCTTTAAACAGATCCACATTAAGATACAGAAAAAAAGCCCACTCCTCAAACAATATAAAAAGAATGAGGGTCTCTGTGTGGGAGGGAGTGGGACAGACTATTGAAGCTTCTGACTAGAACAAAGCAATCAAGTACCTGGCACGCAGCATAGAATTCCTTGTGAGCTTTTGGATTGATGCCGCCACTCTGGTTGGAGCAATAAGTGGAACACCATTCCATCAAACTGAACCCTCGCACAAAAGAAAAACAAAAGAAAAACAAAAGAAAATCAATGACTTGAGATGCATTTCAATTCATTATTGACCAATGGAAGCAACTCAAAACTATAAAATATATTGTGTATAGAGTTGAAGATGCTTAGTCATCAGACAAACCTTTCTACATATTCAGCAACGGATGAGATGGACAAAAACTTCGCACGAGCCAAATAACTAGCAAGATAGGCCACAGCGCTCATTCTGCAAGCAACCAATAAATCAGTTCCTCCCAACAACCATGACAAAAATGAATATAACTGGAGGAAAAAAACTAGCAGCATTCCCCCACCCAACCCCCCCGGATGAACTAGTAAGCAAAAAACTATCATCGACTCGCGGAGAGTATCGAATCTGTTCTGTTGCATTAGAAATTTTAAGCAAAAGACCACAAAAAACACTACAAAACCTTCTGACAAGGAAATAAAAATGACAGCTACTTTTTGTCTTATCGACCGCAACTGACAGGTACAGAAACATGATAATCTATGACTTTTAAGGACCACTATTTTGATGGCCTGTTATCTTAACAGCATATGCAGAAAGTCTGCTACTTTCAGTAAGGAATACTACTTTTAGTGCACGAAAAATGTGGCAGGGCCATAAAGGGGCTAATGTTGGAACCCAAGCAGTGCCCCAACAAAATCTAAACTAGCACACCTCCTACATTGCATATTAAAAAGGAGAGGATAGTTGAATCCAGAGTTAAGAATGTCTCTAATAAACAGGGACTTCAGACTGTTCATTTTAGCTTCCAAAATTATGTTTGAAGATGAAACTCTTAAGCTCATCCACCTAGTATCACAAAGAGTTTCCGCTAAGACAGAACAGTAAAACTGAGCAAGCAGTTGCTTGTGTACCCATAATTTATGACTAAACAAATTAATAAACAAAACGGAAGTGCCAGGGGCAACAAGTGGGAGGGACAAGAAAAAGAAACCCAAGATTCAAAAAAAAAAATTAATCCTCACCTCCATTCTGGATATCTACTGGTCTTAAATATATGAAACAGAGTATAAGCAAATCTCCTGCCGCAGTTTTCAGGATCCAGTGAACAGGCATAAAACATCACAAACTGCAATAACAGGATCGACAAATTTAAGTTCCAAAAGGCAACAGGTACATTGAAGTAAGAAAAACAAATTTACAAGGTGTTCATCAAGTTTAGAAATGCTGGGAAAAGAACAACTAGCCTAATTGGCTGAGGATGATAATTATGCATGTTACCTGAGCAAATTTAGACTTGTATGCTGTCAAAACAGTTTGCTGAAAAGACTGGAGAAGAGTATCAAAGACCTATTCCGTTTGAAAGACAAATACATGTAAGAAAAGCAAGGACTGGAAGGACTGGAGTTAGAATTAAACTCTGATGCACTCTGATGCATCTACTTTACCTGACTCAGGCGTCCACTCTGTTTGCAAAAGTTAAGGTGTTCAAAAGTAAGCACCATCAAGCTATCCAATTTCTGAGCACTGAGATTTCCACTAAAATACCGGTCAATCCAAGAAATTCGTTGCTGGAAGTAAAGACTTTGTTAGCATATAAAGGGCAGATGACAAATACCAAATCAAAAAGACTAATGAGCTCAGTCAGTAGAGTACGTGGCTCTTAACCTTTTGGTCGTGGGCTAAATCCCCACGGTGAACCCTCAAATAACTAACAAAAAAATTAAAAAAGATGGATGAAAATCAAACAATAAATATAATCAATCATCAGCTGAAAGCTACTCTTTTCTTTGTATTGCCCTTATAATACAGTACTTTTGACATGCCCAGCCTATTGTAATTTATATATGACGACAGACTAGTTCATCAAAAATAAAAATAAAAAGGATAGAACTGAACATCACAGGAAAAAATGACCATTTACAAGAACAAAAAAAACATCTGCTTATAGATGGTATTTGTGATTCTCCCTAATTGATGACCATTTTGAATATAGCGTACCCAAATCCAATTGAATACAACCTTTAAAATGGTTGATCAACACCGTGAAAAAAAGAAATTTGTCGTACTCGATTATGGGAAGGATGAAAATAGCTTTGCGGGCAGTGTGTCGAAAAGGCAATTTTTCCTCAAGATTGACAGTCACTTCAGATTTAAATGGAAATGTTCTAGGAAATCCTCTTCTGAATCATCATGTGTTCTTTATCTACTAGGTTTCTTCAAGATTAAGACCAATCTTTTCTATAAGGTAATAGATTTTATTGATACTGGGAAATCCCTGCATTTAGAGAAACTGCACTGAACATGGTTCTATACAAAATTCACCCAATCATCTAAGGATCCTTACGGATGCACCACAAAGAAACTAAAGACACAAGGCTACTCCACGCATGTACGAAATCATTACCCACCCACCCCCCCACCCCCAAAACACACAAAAAACGACCTCCTATTTCTCTCCTTCCATATTACCCTCACAAAAGCTTTTCTAATTAAAAATAAAAAGGAGAAAAGTAAAACCGAATAATGCAACATTATGGATAGAGCCATCACCTTCTACACAAGTACATGATTCTGAAATACAACCCCCCCCCCCCCTCCACCCCCCCAAAAAAAACACAAAAATGGAACTCAAACAAACAAAATTAGTGGCAACACTAAAATACAGAAGAATATCAGTATAAAGATGAAAATCACCTCGTCACCATCTTGCTGACCATCATCCACTGGCCCTTCCAGATCTTCCAGCTCCATATCGAAGATGCCTTTGGTGAAATCTTCCTGTAATATATCATCCCATGCTATGTCTACCTAAGAAACTCAATAACAAGAATCAAATTAATTTAGTGCAACACCTATTAGAATCTACACTGTGCCTAAGTGAAGGGTCAATTCAAAGAACTTACATCCAAATCTATCAGCCTATCCATAATTGCAACAAGCATTGCTCTCCCAACAAGATCACCAATTGCTCCACTCTCTAGTTTTAACATGTTCTCCACATATGTCAAAATAAACTGTGCGGGGGTGGGGGGAAGGAGGAGGAGGAACATGATTAAGACTTTAGGAGCTTCCAGCAATAAGGAACACAACACAGAAGAAATAGTGTACCAACCACGAGTGGAGTTTTCTTATTAAAGAAAGCATGAATCTGCACTTACTGGTTCCTTTTTGAAAATGAGTGGCATCCTCTCCTTTATTATTCTCTCAAGCCTCAAGGGCGAAAGAGGAACTAACTCTGCAATGTCTATTAATGTTGAATGGACACGATTAATGACTTGGCCCTTTCTTACAATGCCACGCGGCTGATTCAACAATGGTATGAAGGAATTAGGAGGCATAAAATTGCTCACAAGCATTTCCAAGCACAAATCGACATACTGCCCACTGAATGTAGCCTACAGCATTGGGGAAGAGTCATGATCATAGAGACTATTAGACCAAAACATTGAAGATAGTAGCACTAGAGCCACATACCAAGGATATAACTAATTCCATCAAAGCATCCATTACATCAGTCCCATAGTTCCACATGCTCATTTGTAAAACCTGCAAGCAAATAGACATTTTAAGCATCTTACCACTGTCAACCTGTATTCTTCAAAGATATAGATTGAAAGAGTTCATACAGCTATTTAGAACTTACAGATGAAATAAGAGCTTGATGGTGAACAATGTCAAGACAAGAAACTGATCCTGACAAAGCTTTTAAGCATGTCTGAAATGCAAATCCCAGATTAAGTGATAATTAAAACACAAAGTAAAAGACACCACCACAAAAAAGCGATTGCAGGATGCCCAATATATGTGCAATCTCTAAGGAAGACATACCACCAGTATGGCCACATCCTCAGGTATAAGGCCTTCATTATGGTGAATAATCCCACAAAGATCTTCATATTTGCCCCGGTCACCCTAATATACGGAATTCAGCTATAAAATTCATTTTGGAGAGCTATAATAAAATATATAGAAACTATAAAGAAAGTTAAATTCATAAAATTGCATCGCATGCACCAGTGAAAACAGCAACTAAGAAGGTTCAGACATTTCACATCTTGTGAAGATGTATTCCAGGAAAGTAAACAAAGTGGAAACAGGTAAAAAAAAAACAGCAATTTCAGCGAAAAGAATAAATGCAAATGTTTGGCCTGCTAGTGCTTGCTGAATAAAAATGAGGTAAATAACATTGCGGCCCCCCACCCCCACCCCCCCAAAAAAAAAGAGAAAAATAAAAGAGAGAAGGAGAGACAGAAGAGGATGTGTTTAAGAATACCATTTCTGCATCCATTCAGAAGTGAACAGTTAAGAGTACCAACTTAAAAGCACAATACTCGAACCTGAGCCCTCTTTATTCTCTATTCGACATCAGTCACCTGCACAGAGCCCTACCAATTTTCCCCTTTTTTTCTATCTAAGTCAAACCCATGTAAGGCTCATGCACCTCACCTCATCATTTTTTTCTAACCAAGTTTTCCACGAGGACCAGCTAGCGGACGGTTCGAAACTCAGTGAATTACGAGTTTACCCCTTTACCAGCTTCCATAATTTTATCTCATATCAGAACAAAGACAAATGACAACGGCCAGCAACCAACACTGTTTACTTTTTATTAGTTTCACCATAATTCTAACCAGAATCAATATGATTATCAACCAACAGATCAGAACTCCATAGTTTCTCCATACCGTCGATACTCCGTCTGTTATCTTTTCTTAAAGAAACAAACATAGCAACATAATTGGGCGCCTTGACAATAGTCATGGTGCACTCTCTATGTTTGGTTTGACTTGCATTTTAGTCCATGAAAAAGGCCTCTTTCCCGAATGGAAACAATGGTTATCCCAAATCCCAATTGCTATGACACACTGTCGAATTTAGTACAAATAAAAAATTTTAACACCATTCTATTAATATTATAGTTTCATATAGCTTTCACAAGTTTCGAAACTTTAAAATTAAACTTTCAACCATAAGTTCAATATTGTCTTCTACTATTTTTTTATAACTGTGGTGTCCGGGCCAGCTTGCGCGCACCTCGACTCATTTACGGAGTACCTGCTACCACCCACTAGCACAGATATCGAGTAAGTCTATCTACCGAGACTTAACCTAATATTTGTGCCTCCACTGGGATTTGAACATGAGACCTCATGGAGAACACTTTATTGACCACTAGGCCACACCCTAGATACTTCTCTTCAACTACTATTTACATAATACAAAAGCCAAACTAGCATCTAAAATTTAGCGCGCAATCATGCTATCAAATAAAATGAGATGGAAAGAGAGCATATGGTAAGCTAGTAAATCATTTTGAATTTGATGCAATAACTTCATAGTCTTAGTCACGTCTTCCACTATTATATTAACACTTCACCCAAACTCAAAAACTGCCAGTCCAAACATTCAACTCTTAATCTCCAAGGAAGTTAACCAAAGTCAATCGATATGGAGCACCTATGCTCGTCTTCAATCAAATATTAAAAATAGACATCTTAGCAGTAAAGATACTTGTCATTTTATTTGTGATAGCAAGAATAAACGGAGGGTAGCAAAGAATTAAGGCAAGAAAATTCAAGATTTATGCTGACTTCACACGGTCTAAACTTGACTTCCGAGGCAGCGCATGCACCACCAAACCCAACTCCAAGCAATTATATAAGAACATAATTTTCCTACAAATATGTCCAAGCATCTAACCTGGAGAGCAGATTTAAGGACACCTCTAACATGATAGAGCAACTCTGTATCCGTAATCTCAACATTCTCCATCTCAGCATAACCCCCTTGCTCAGCATGTAATTCCATTCCCATCATGTAGATATAATTGAAATATTGGGCAAATTTCCTGTGAAACATCATCATGTGGAAACCCCCTTATCAGCAACAACAAGTTGTAAAATGACCAGCTGTAGACCCTCGAATCATCTCATCAATTAACCAATCAAAAATGCTTCTTCAAGAAAGCACAGTTAAAAATACTGAAGTATGTAATGGTCTTCCCTATTTTTGATACAGATACAATTTATCAAACGATGATCTACCAACAAGACAAGAGCACATAGTGCAAATCATATCACGAATTATGATAAGTTATCAGCTGTTACTTTAATCTTTATTATAATTTCATCATCACAAAGATGTGCATTAAAAGTAACTTCAAAAGAATGCTGCACCAAAGGTTAAAGTATTTCAATTGCAGCAAGCAAACCTGGAATTTTGTTTCTTATTACAACCTTAAACTTTTTAACCATTAAGTTGTTTTCCACGTAAGTTCAAAAATCACTGAGCCCTTTCAATTCAAGCAAGAAATAACCAGTCTGTAGAAAACTAAATTACTATTTCAAGCAAATGAAAAGTATATTAACTTGTGAAACCCACAGGAAACTAAGTAATTGGAGTTAAGCTTCTTTAAATAATGGGAGCACATAGACTATTAAAATCCAATACACCAAAGATTGGTTTTTTTACCATCAAAACTCGCTGATAAAAGAGTTATAGTCTACTAGGGAAAAACAGAAAAAAGAGAAGCATACACTTTGATTTCGCCAGACAAGGGAGAAGCAAAAGCGGCGCCAGGGAGTGTTGGGAAAGAATTTGAGGGCTCAAAAGAGTGAAATTGCGCCTGTTTCACTACTCTTTCTTCTTGTTGTTAATTGGGCCTGCAACATGTTATGAATTGTTTGGGCCTAAAATGATATGGGCCCATCATGCTTTCCAAAGGCTTTTTTTTGCGCAGAGTGCCCTTCTTTTGGGCTGGTCTTTATATTTTGCCCCTCATTTATGTCTTCTTTAATTTTTGTCCTTGTCGCCTGTTTAATGAAAGTTTTTTGACGAAATTACCCTTACCCCATTAAAACTCTTTCTATTTCGTCATTTGCCCTTTTCTTTTCTTTTTTTTTTTGCTTCTTCGTTCCTGCTCTGTTTTGTGTATGTCTTATCTGTTCTAAAATTTAGGTACGAATTTGGATCTTTTGCTCGTTTCAATAATTGTTTTTATGTTAAATTGTCGTTTGTTGAATTGATATCTTTGTCTTCGTCATTTTTTATATTTAATTATAGTGTTTTGTTACAGTGTCTGTATGATATTTTGAACTTTAGTTTCGTTCCCCATGTATATATTTTGGTTTTTTGAATGTCGTAATATGTTTTAGTTGATTTTGATATGCGTTTTGGTTTTCTATTTGTTGAATCTTTGAAGTTTTGCCTGTGAACAGTTATTTTATGTTGTTGCTATTGTTTTTGTTTAATAATCTGGTTTTTGTGAATAATGTGTTTGTTTGAGGCAACATATGCCGGGTCCGGCAGAGTTCTTGGTTTTTGAAACTGAAGTTATGCCGGTTCCGGCATAAAGTTATGTCTGTTCCGGCATAACTTCAGGAATTAAGTTAATTTATGTGTGTCTTGATTTTTTGGTGTTGTCTTGTTAATAATTTTGGTTTTTATGCAATCTTATGTGTTTTTGGTGTTGTTTTGTTAATAATGTTTTATTTTGCTTATGAAAATGAAAGTTGCCTTTAACAGCATACTTTGTGCTTTTGTAAAGTGAACTTCTGCCTCCTCCGGCATACTTTTCTAGTTCTTAACACTTGTATACTTGATGTTTTGCTTATGAAAATGAAAGTGTGCCTCTAACAGCATACTTTGTTCTTTTGTAAAGTGAACTTCTGCCTCCTCCGGCAGACTTGTCTAATTCTTAACACTTGTGTACTTTTTTATTTTGCTTATGAAAATGAAAGTTGCCTCTAACAGCATACTTTGTTCTTTTGTAAAGTGAATTTCTGCCTCCTCCGGCATACTTGTCTAATTCTTAACACTTGTGTACTTTTTTATTTTGCTTATGAAAATGAAAGTTGTCTCTAACAGCATACTTCGTTCTTTCGTAAAGTAAATTTCTGCCTCCTCCGACAGACTTGTCTAATTTTTAACACTTGTGCACTTTTTTATTTTGCTTATGAAAATGAAAGTTGCCTCTAACAGCATACTTTGTGCTTTTGTAAAGTGAACTTCTGCCTCCTTCGACATACTTTTCTAGTTCTTAACACTTGTATACTTGATGTTTTGCTTATGAAAATGAAAGTTTGCCTCTAACAGCATACTTTGTTCTTTTGTAAAGTGAATTTATGCCTCCTCCGGCAGACTTGTCTAATTCTTAACACTTGTGTACTTTTTTATTTTGCTTATGAAAATGAAAGTTGCCTCTAACAGCATACTTTGTTCTTTTGTAAAGTAAACTTCTGTCTTCTCCGACATACTTGTCTAGTTCTTAACACTTGTATACTTGATGTTTTGCTTATGAAAATGAAAGTTTGACTCTAACGGCATACTTTGTTCTTTTGCAAGGCGAACTTCTGCCTCCTCCGACATACTTGTTCAGAACTTTGCCTGATTATTTTTTATCAACTGAAGTTACTGTAATTTCAAGTCTAAGTCATTGAGCATTGTATACTAATCAAATGGAACGTATAAACTAATCAAAATCAGAACAAAGCAATAAAGTTGATCAATTCTATGTTGTTGAGTAAAATTATGATTTGCAATGTTAAATCTCAACTGAATATCAGTTGTTTAGTTCATAAAAGATGATTTGTTGTTATTTTCAAATATTAACAAATCTAAACTTAATAAAGCATCAAATTGAGTTGAATTACGTTCAATTGAAACGCTATATATTATGTATTTATCTTTTCAGACGTTGTAGCAGTAAAATCAATGGAGATTTCTCCGATGAAATGTTGGAACGATGGAACGATTGAAAGGTTTGTTGTTGGAATGATGGATAGGTTTAATTGGATGTTTGGGGTTCGTTACAGACTTTCAGGTTTTTATATGTTATGGGTAGGGGTAGTAACGTCTTTTTATTATTATCTTTTAGCTCAGAAGGGCAAATATTAAAGACCGCGCATTACCGGGGCAAAAATTAAAGACCAGCGCATTTGAAGGGCATTCGCGCCAATTGATCTTCCAAAGGATCCCTCTTGGGCCTACCGACTCGATCTTGATTTCTTTTGGGGATTCGGCACCATGTATCATCTAAGAGATTTAATTGGCAGAAGATAGCCCGACTTTATGATTCTGGCGATTTATTTGTACCGCATAACCAAATAAATGCCCCTTAAAATAGGGATTGAAATCTCAAAACCTCTCTCTTTCTTCCTAAAATTTCTCTCTTTTTAATCCATCTCCCCAAATCTCCCTACTCAAATCCGTAAAATCTCTCAAAGTTTATCAGTTTTTAAAGGTATATTACCTTCTTTTATGAATATATAGGATGTTTTATTAAATTCTATCAACATGTATATCAACTTGTCAAATTTAAATGGACGCCTTTTTATGCAAAATTATCAAGCTAATGTTGTAAACATCATATCCACACTACAACACAAGGCATATATTGCTACAAAATACATTGCAGCTAAATATAAAAATTTTCGTGGTAAACACTTTAGCCACCAAAAAAATTTTCGTAGCATTCGTAGCAATATGTAACGTAGCTAAAAGTTAGCTACAAACTTTACATGATCCGTGGCTAAGGATTAATACTTATTGCTACGAATTTTTTGTGTTGTAGCTATGATGGTAAGAAATTTTTGCCACGAAAAATATATTTGTAGCAAGTGATTTTATTCTTTTGTCACGACAAAATAAATTATGTGGCTATCTTTATGCTTTAGCCATGAAGTGATATATTGTGGCAAAAGATGTAATTTATTTTGCCACAAAAATTAAAATATATAGCTATGCTTACATCTTAGCCTCTTGTTATTAGTATGTATTTATGTCTAGCTACAAACTCAAAATTTCATAGCTAGAAATCGGCATAAGATCCATGGATATATTTTTATTATATATTAAATTATAAATTATTGATATAAATTTATTTATTAGTAGCGATAAAATTTTTCACTGCAAATCTATTGCTATTTTTCCAGATTAAATATTTTCAATGGTTCCATATCCATACATATTATGAACATTAACAACATAATAAGCTTAAGGTATGACTTAATTCATACAAAAAATACACAAATATATAACTAAAGTTCAAGGCATTCATAATACACAATACTTCCAAATCATACATAATGAGATTGTAGAACAAAACTAGGTAGGCTGGATAGTAACAAATATTACAAACTATGTACAGTATGTTATACATTTCAACCACAATCTGTAAAATTCTAAAGTTTCTCATATCCCAAAAAAAGGGCATTTGTTTGGGATTTGTGATGTTGCAACCCTCCTGATGATCTTCTTGCATTCAGGGAAAGGATGAAGTAGGTTTTACCTGCATCAATATGCTGAAAGCCTGAAACAATGAATCAAAAATACTTTGTCACAAACTTATATGTGAATCATAAAATAAAAATAACGGATATAAATACATTTTATGTATCTCCATACCATTAACAAAAAGGCTACACGAATGTCTGCAAAGTCATTTTTCCTCCTCTCCCCCGAGTCCGGAGCCAAAATGACTTATTTTTGCAGCCATTAGACTAAAATAGACTGCCTTTTTTTTTTATACCACAATGGGTATTTCGTTGGTTATCCAACGAAATACCCACACAAAGCACTGTTCATAGCCGGAATTTTTTGTTGCATTTCGCTACACTTGTAGCGAAATGCAACAATTTTTTTTTTTTTTGCATTTCGTGAATTAATAAACGAAATGCAACATTTTTTTATTTTTTTTTACATTTCGTGAATTAATCAACGAAATATGTATTTTTTTTTTTTGCATTTCGTGAATAAACAAACTAAATAGGAAATTATATATATATATATATATATATATATATATATATATATATTTTGTTTTTTGCATTTCGTGTATTAAAAAACGAAATAGGATAAAAAAAATTTAATTTCGTTCATATAAAAACGAAATTGGAAAATATATATATATATATACATTTTGCATTTCGTTGGTATATCTACGAAATAGTAAAAAAAAAAATTTGTATTTCGTTTATTAAAAAACGAAATATGAAAATAATTTTTTTTGTATTTTTGTATTTCGTTTATATAAAAAAATAGGAAAATAATTTTATTTTCATTTCGTTTATATAAAAACGAAATAGGAATACATATACCAATGAAATAGGATATATATATATTTGTATTTCATTTATATAAAAACGAAATAGGAAAATAATTATTTTTTTTCGTTTATATACCAACAAAATATATATTCATATAAAAAAATAATATTTTCCAATTTCGTTTTTATATAAATGAAATAAAATATATATATATATATATATATATATTTTTATCCTATTTCATTGGTATATGTATTCCTATTTCGTTTTTATATATAAAATTATTTTCCTATTTTTTATATAAGCAAAATACAAAAATACAAAAAAAATTATTTTCATATTTCGTTTTTAGATGAACGAAATAAAAAAAAAATTCTTATTTCGTTTTTAATAAACAAAAAAACAAATAGTTGTAAAGTCAAGACATAACTTTATTTTGAATATAAATATAATTCTAAAAAATATAAGGAGAAAGACTAGTTGTAAAGTCGTCAAACTTTAGATGGTCATAACTTTGCGCTCGGACGTCCGTTTTACGCGTTTTTTTTTTAACTTGCGTATTTTTTCGAGATCTATGCGGACGCCGAGCCAATTTTTAAAAAAACGCCTTTTATCCCATTCAATTTTGATTTTCCCCCAAATTGGCCTGAAATTTTCAGTTTTATGTACTTATAAGATGATGATACGCAATAGATTTCAACGTAAAAATCCCGGGGTAATGTAGCTGTGAATGTCAATTTCACTTCTGCGGTTTCAATTTTTGAAAATAAAGCTGACTAATTTTCTCGACATATAAAGTTGACTAAAATAATTTTGAAAATAAAGCTGACTAATTTTCTCGACATATAAAGTTGACTAAAATAACCTTACAGTCAAACACTAAGTTTTTTTAAACAAAACTTACTTCGACCACCTTTTCAACACCTAAAAGGACGATCCGAACGTCTACGTATCCTTGATGTATTGGGCCTACATTACTGTACGCAGAAAAAAATATCAGGTTCTATATAAAATATTGACGTTTCGGAGTCTTGACACACGACTAATGATTGGTCAAGGTATGGAGAAAAACACTAAGTGTTGCAAAAAATAAAGTTGGCCAATTTTTTTTTTTTGGTACTGTTTCTATAGCACAGTATTTTACTGCGTTATAGAAAAAAAATTGGTACTGTTTTACTGCGTTATAGAAAAAAAAAAAAAAATATATATATATATATATGTGTTGACACCCAATTTTGTCCCGCCTCTCCTCCGAAATACCTATTTACGCTTCTAATATTTTGGAAAATTAAAAAATATATATTTATATATATGTTTATATTTTTTTTACTATAATTATTAGCCTCTTATCAATACCAGCATTTCATTATTCTATTACAATACTTATTATTATTATTATTATTATTATTATTATTATTATTATTATTATTATTATTATTATTATTATTATTATAATTCACAATTTTATCATTTCAGCATTTTTTGCCAGCTTACGCACACGCATCGCATTTATCTTTGCATAATTAAATAACAATATTTATTTACTGTGGATTTTCGAAATATTATTACACGGCTATTACAACGCCATTTTTTATCTGAGCACTAATGATTGCATATTTTATATTAAGTAATATTTTAACACAAGTTGTTTAAGTAGGTCTTTTATCTAAATGTAGTAACCCAATCAACTCATACTATTTTTCGGATCAATTCACAAAAAAAAGCAGTCCACATTTTAATTTACCTGGTATCATTTCAATTTACCAGCCCGAATAATTAACCAACACTTCGGATCAGCCCATTCATTTAATATCCAGTCCAAAAGAAATTGACCCAGCCCACGAAGTACCGGATCCGATCCATTCCATTTTGGAATAAGGTAAGGGTTTCCCCTTTCATTTTTTTTTCTCCCCACCGCCGCTCATCTTCCCCTCTCTCTTTTCTTTCCCTTCTCCCTTTCTTTTCCTCTTTCATCGTCATCTTCAACCCCACCACCGCCGCTCCTTTTCTCATCATCGTCCCCACCACCGCCGCCTGCACCCCGCTCCCACTTCCCTCTGTTCCCCACCTTCGTCTTGTCCCCCCCGCTCCACTCTCCTTTTTCTTCAACTCAAAAGAACCCCCAAATCCCCATAAATAGTGGGGTGGAATCGTTTACAGGGGACAGGTTTGGAGAACCCCCAAAATTGCCTTGCAAAAATGAGCTAGTGGAACCCGAAATCCCTAAAAATAAGGAGGATTTTTCGGATCGGTGAGAACCCCCCAAGAACGAGGTCTTTCGATTCATGAAATTCCTCTAGAACCAGTTTTTCTTCTTGATTGGTGAAACCCAAAGAACTGGTTTTACTTTTATTTTTTTTCGATTCAGGAAATTCCCCAAGAACAAGTTGTTTTAGCCGCTCAAATCCCCCTGAAAAGCTTTCGAGTCGCGAGAAATCCCCTCTTAGAAAACGTCAGTTCTTTTAGCAGTGTTGTCGATATCGAGTCAAAATCTAAATCGTTTCTTTTGTTTTGTTTTTCCCTTGGCATCCGTTTGGATTCTAGTGTAGACAAATTTGGTATTTGTGTTATTTCGAGGTAGATCGGAAACTCGAAGTCTCACTTCGCTGCACCCGAGGAAAGTCAGCAATTTCCTCTCTTCTTTGAAGTTCATTTTACTGTCAATGCGATGTTTTGTATGAGTTATTTTCCTATGTCGACATGTAGTTGTTTTCGGGTTCAGTATTAATTAAGGAGTAAGCATCGTCAGGTGTTTGATTTGGGCATGTTGAAATTGTTAGTATAATTATGTCGTTCGGTAGTTTAAACCAGGATCGCGTATGTGAAAGTTGGTTGTATTCAGTTGTGTTCGATTTATTTGCCAAGTTTAATCCTGCTCGAAAGTATTTAATTCCTGCTTATTTGGTAGCCTAGATCCTGTTTAGTCGAGATTCAGTAAGTTGAGTAGTCGGTTTGACCGACGTTGTGTCTATTTCAGCCTCTGTTTGTATTATCTGCTTTCATATGCCTTACATTTTCATTGGTTGAGATAAAGTGACAATACTGATAGATATTATTCCAGTTCTGCTCAAGATTAGTTTGGTTTAGTTTTGAGTTTAGTGTATTTCACCCTCTGATGGGTAATTTGATCCTCAGTATGTCGTTCGAATATAATTAGCAATCTTAAGGCTGTGTGTGGCCATTGCCTTATGTGTTTCAAGCTGGTTTACATTCTTAATGTGTTTGTAGTTCATTCATGTATGTAGAATGTACTCTATTAATTGTCGAAAGCATGTTTTAGTAAGATTAAATATCAGTTTTTTTTTTTTTTTGGACAAAGGCAGATGTTAATATGCATTTTGATTGAACATCTAATATTAAGATTAGACGATAGTATATTTCTTTGTCTTGTATTTGCCTGTTGATTAAGAAATGATGCTGCCCATGTGTGTGTTTACCTAAGATAGCCGATAAGAAATGTAGCTGTGAGGTTAAATGTTTACTTGGGAGAGCCTAAGATAGCTCAGTGTATTCAAGTACGACGCTGCCCAAATTCGTATATTAGATTGAAAATGGATAATGATGAAAACAAGCCTTTTCCCCTTCTAAAACTGCTTTGGGAGTGCGACAACTACTTATTCGATTTATTCTCTTTTGAGTATAGAATCGATTTTTATATCTTTTGAATTAAAGGCAGATTTCTTTTTCTTCTTTTCCTTCGAAATAAGTTGAATCTGCACTCATGTCCATAGTCTGTTTTCTTTTAAAGAAAAGGTAGTTTTTCAGTTCCTGTTTCTGTTTGTTCAAAATTAGTATCAACAAACACGGCAGCAACCACATCAATATACCCAGTTGAATGTTTAAATTAGCATGGGATCGGTTAATTAAATTTCACGGATGTTAAGCTTTACATTGGCTATGGTGTGGGTATGAAAATATGGAAACAATCTTTTGGTCCTCAGTTTCGTTTAGCTGTTATATGAGTTTATCAGCTGCTTACAGATGAGTTTCACCTTCTCTACTTTAATGTGTCTGAATGAGATTGTGAATATTTGAGCCTAAATACAGGCACTGCATTTTGTTTACACCCTTAGTTGAGTTTGTGTACCAGTCTGAACTGCTAGGACCATTTCAGTTTTGTTTGTTGTTGCAAAACATGACCTTGTGAATTCGACATTAGCAAGTTTAACTAGTAAATGTTTGTCAGGTTATTTTAACGTACAAAGAGGATCTTGTGTTTGCTCCTGCTTGTTCCTATACCCATGTTGTTGTTTACCAACCTGCTGATAAAAGCCCAGCCATGAAAATGTTGTGTTGGGCTATTAAAGTGAAGAATGCCTAGCTAAATTTTCAGGATATCATCAGACTTGCTCGACGTGCTGTTTGCTTCTGTTTCAAATGTCGTTGTATGAGGTCCTTGTCCCATCTGTGTCAGAGGTGCCTATATGTCCCCTGTTGTGTCGATCTCTTTGTTTATTTTTCGCCTAAAGCCTAAACCTTTTGTCATTAAACCTGCGAAACTGCCGTGTGGTCTAGAATGAGTCTCATAGTGCATGTCTCTACTCGTCTCCTCCCCTGAAATATCATATTCCTCTTATGAAAGGTAGCTTGCATTGCTTTGAGAGATAAGAATATAGTATGATAATTGAATTTGAGGTTGACTGGTTTGCATTGTTCTTTTAAATGCTATATGTCCAATTATAGAATGATATACTCAGATATACCTGAAGTATACAGTCTCGTGGTGCCCTTCAGGCATAATGGGACTTGTATATTTAAGGTATACCAGAGATATACTATTTCTAGGAATGCTGATCCAAATTCTTTGCGTGACCTTACATGCTTCGATTTAGATAAGATTTGTCATTGCACAAGATTGATGAAATTTGGGAAGTTGGTGATTGTTTAACTAAGTTTGAATCTTGTGTTTTTCCTCTTGTTAGTTTGAAGTATATATTTTTTTCTCTCTCTTGTATGTTGAAGTTTGGGGAAGTTCTTTAAGACATTAAAGCATAACCAAACAACGGACAGGTCTTTATTAGTTTGGAAAGAAGCAGAGATCGATAAGATATTGCCTTGATCATTACATGTATTTGCTCATGCTCAGTTTATGCCTTTGCTGTCCACCTTTTCTTAAGATTATTGGTTGTTAAAAATTTGAGAGTCGGGTAATCCAGTAGAGGATCATGAATGTTTAGTGCACTCTTTTAAAATACTTCAAAACGCGAGCTGAAATCTGTGCGATTATGTATACATGGTGTTTATTCAAATATACATAGTATGTATACAAGGCGTTGATTCGCTTGCTTGAAATTTATATTATATATGGCCTTATGTATTGATTATACTCTAATCCTTTTCTTCCGTTTTGTGCATGACCATCGCATATGAGTTCGAGGCACTCTTCATCCTCCGCATTTGATGTTGGGCTAAAAGCCCAACAAAATCCTCTCGAGTCATTCCCCATCAAGCCAATCCGCAGCATCAATATATAAAATTTATTGGGCCAAAGCCCAATAGTAGGAACAGTCCGCAGTAGTTGGGCCTGGAAAATGGGCCAGATCTATTCAATTTTCTTTCCCTCTATCTTATTTTACTGTTATATATTTTTAGTTGCTTTGTATGATTAACCTTATTTTATTTTTATTTTCTTAACTTAGATAAAACTTTAGCGAAATTAGTGGGGTTAAAAAGTAATGGTTAGCTAATTTAAAGAGAACTAATAACTAATTCCATAAGATTCATTTCCTCCTTTTGTTTTCGTTTAAACTATTTGTAGCATCTGCAATATTCATTTTCATTAGAACTATTGATTTGCAAATAACGTAACTATATATACTTCAAGTAAAGGGAGTCATATTTCCAAAACGTCACTAATACGCAAATATAAGCACGAATATATTTTATAAATAATTCTTTAAGTTTTGAGCCAATTACGCATGCTTTTTAAGCACGGTTAATAAAAAGACAAAGAAAGCTCACTTAAGCTGCCTTTCTACAATTTTGCTCTTAAATCACAAAATCAATTAACATCTCATCATTTCGAGTTGTTTCAAATATTTATTAAAACATTGCACAAAACCCGTATTTTCGTCTATTTATATATTCTATGCACATCTTATTTTCAAAAGCATTATTCCTTAGAAGTTTCAGCAATTTTTATAAGTTCTATTCAAAGTGGCATTTAAAATCTTCTTTTATGCAAATCATTATATTTTCTCTAAAGCAACATTTTTATATTTTTTCTTTAAAATTTTAGCAGTATTTATAAGCTATTTTTTTTAATCTTAAATATTATATTTGTATCTTTAGCCCTAATTAATTAAACTAAGTTTGGTCGGATAACCGTAAGTTAACGGATTCTAAAGGATGCCTAACCCCCCCCCCCCTTCCCTTTAGGATAATATAGAGCCCTTACCTAGAATCATACTGGTTAAGCAGACTATTAATTGAGGTTTAGTTTTAACTTTGCCTTAGTTAACCTCTAGGTGTCCTAATTCACCGTTAAATTAATTAGGTGGCGACTCCTTAAAACAAAATAAATAGGAATCACCAATACGTCATACTCCTAATTTTGACTCCGGTTAAAACGGGGTGTGACAATATGTATATATATATATATATATATATATATATATTCCAATTTCGTTTTGATATGAACGAAATAAAAAAAATTCACATTTCGTTTTTTAATAAACGTATATATATTTTCCAATTTCGTTTTGATATGAACGAAATAAAAAAAAAAATTCACATTTCATTTTTTAATAAACGAAATACCAAATATATATATATATATATATATATATATATATATTTTCCAATTTCGTTTTGATATGAATGAAAAAAAAATCATATTTCAAATAAAATAAAAGAAATAATATATATATATATATATATATATATATATATATATATGTATTCCTATTTCTTTTTTATATAAACGAAATTAAAATAAAATTATTTTCCTATTTTTTTATATAAACGAAATACAAAAATACAAAAAAAAATCATATTTCGTTTTTTAATAAACGAAATACAATTTTTTTTTTACTATTTCGCAGATATACCAACGAAATGCAAAAAAAAAATAAAAAATTTTTTATATATATATATATATATATATATATATATATATATATATATATATATATATATATATATATATATATTTTCCAATTTCGTTTTTTAATACACGAAATGCAAAATATATATATATATATATAATTTCCTATTTCGTTTTTTTATTCACGAAATGAAAAAAAAAACACATATTTCGTTTATTAATTCACGAAATGCAAAAAAAAAAAAAAAAAAAAAATTGTTGCATTTCGTTGATTAACTCACGAAATGCAAAAAAAATAAAATATATTTGTTGCATTTCGCTACAAGTGTAGCGAAATGCAACAAAAAAATCCGGCTATGAACAGTGCCTTGTGTGGGTATTTCGTTGGATAACCAACGAAAAACCATTGTGGTATAAAAAAAAAAGGCAGCCTATTTTGGTCTAATGGCTGCAAAAATAAGTCATTTTGGCTCCGGACTCCCCCCCCCCCACCCCACCCCCCCAAAAAAAATTAATACAAAGATGAAGTTTGCTAAGTAACGATAATAGAATCTCAAGAAAAAAAAGATTATGTCTTGACAATTCTTTTACAAGAATCTTAACATATAACAAAATGAAAAAACAAAAAGTACAATATACAGATCTTTGTAATTGGAAGAGAGAAGCACCGATTATCGCTGGTCGAAGACAAAAAGGGAAAAGTAATAGAGGGGTGTGGAGGCTGGAAAGGGAGAGGATTGGAGGAAGATGTTTAGGTTTTGAAGATTTTATTTTGGACAATTGCCCTAGCCTTTATGACCATTTAACTTATTCACTACTATATTTTACTTTTCTTTCCTTCTATAATAGTGTACGTAAATGAAAGTAAATGCAAGTACTAACAAATATTAGTAAGAAAATTACTTCTGAAGATATCCTAAATAATAACTACGTATAGTTTGCATCAAGTAAAATAGGAAAAACCAACTAATATATGATATCGTTAATCTTTGCATATGGTCCTATTTCAATTATATTAAATTCTTAATTTTATATTCTTAATTAGAGTTACAACGATTAAGTTTTAAAATAGTACTTTCCTTGTATAATAGTACGTAAATGAAAGTAAATGCAAGTAGTAACATATATTAGTAAGAAAATTACTTCTGAAGATATCCTAAATAATAACTACATATAAATAATTTAATATCGCTAAAAGATTACTATTGCTACAACAAATTTCAACTCATGGTAAAAAGTAATGATTAGCTGGAAATGTTATCACAACAATGAGTTCCTGGCCATATCATGTCATCATGATAAATAATTGTAGATATTAAGCCTACTATTGCCACGGTTTCTTAGTACTTGAAGCAAAATTATCTATTTAGCTATAATATTTTGTTTTAAGTAACTTTTTGTGGCTAAAAGGTTACTATTGCTACAGTAAGTTTCAACTTGTGACAAAAATTAATGATTAGCTATGAAATTTTATTATAGCAAAAGGCCCGTGGCTATATATTTTAGCTATTGCCACAATTTTTTAGAACTTGAAGCAAAAGTATCTATTTAGCTACAAAATTTTGTTTTAAATAATTTATCGTGGCTAAAAGGCTACTATTGCTACGGTAACTTATATCGCGTGGCAAAAACTTATGATCAGCTACAAAATTTACTGTAGCAATAAATTTTGTAGCTATTTAGGTAAATATTGCCACGATTGTTAGCAATTATAGCAAAACTGACGAATTAGCTTTGTCAATTAAATTTTCGTGGCTAAGAAATTTTACGAATTTGTAGATAGCCATGGAATTCCAATTTCCGTGGCTATTACTAGGTATTAGCCACGATTTTTAAATTCATAGCTAAGATTTCGTAGCTATATATGCCTTATGTTGTAGTGCCATATGGCAGAAAAAATCATGTGTACCAATATGTATAGCAATTTGTATGCAGATAATGTATACATCAGATTTATGAATGCATGTATAGAAATTGGTATACATATGATGTATACATAAGATTCATAATCTTTATTTTATGTATACATACATAGGCATTAATATCTTTATATTTTTGCATTGGTATACATTGGTCTGTATTCACCTTAAAAATTTGTTTGCATTAGTATCCATTGGTTCGTATTCACCTAATAAATTGGTATATATTTTTTTGCATTATTACCTGTCACACCCTAATATCCCTAGGGTGTGATGGGCACCCGGCCCGATATCCGGAGCCGAACGAACCCACAGACTCTTATTACACACATAATTTATTTGGATTCTGAAATCAAATAAAAGTGAAATACATAGTAAGCTTTCAAAATCTTTCTTCTATCGATGTTTTCAAATCAGGCAAAATCTGTAATCATATAGAGTTTATCACATAATACAGAATGACATATCGGCCGATGGAGCCGCTTACAAAACTGACATACTATACCCACGACTCTGTCTGCAAAGTCTCTAACTTCGAACAAAACATCATAACACATAAACTCTGACTCGGCAACACTCCAGGAGTAAATGGAGCTCGCCAATCCTGCTGAAACATCTTCTGACAAATCTTCTACTCATCTGTATGTACTTGCGTGACATGAAACGCAGCCCCCGAAGAAGAGGGGGGTCAGTACGGAATATGTACTGAGTATGTAAGGCATGAAATATAGAAAACAGAATCGTAATCGGAACAACGGAACAAAAGTAAGTACATTAGTCAGAAAAACCAAGGAGCTTATTTTCCAAACGCAACTCATGTATACCGATGTCACATGTCAGAAGGAGTACAGAAAATGAGTAAATCGTCCAGAGTGTCAGAATACTTACTTTCCAAACACAGATCATACGTGCTGACCTCATATGTCATCATATACATATACATATAACCGATCCATATGTAATGTGATAGTGCCGAGGAACGTACGACCCGATCCATGTATAACATATAAGTGCCGAGGAACGTACGGCCCGATCCATATATATATATATATATATATATATATATATATAACATATACATATAACATATACTGCCGAGGAACGTTCGGCCTGATCCATAAATATAATATATACTGCCGAGGAACGTTCGGCCCGATCCATAAATATAATATATACTGCTGCGGAACGTGCAACCCGATCCATATACATATATCATATACATATTCATAGTAATACTTCTTTTGAAAAAATATATCTTGTTCATATATATACAGAAAACAGAACATATCATGTTGCCGAGGCGTCGGCTCCGATCCATATATAACATAACATGTTAGCGGTGAGTATAACATAACGCACACAATGATACAACCGGCCCGAGGCTCGGCGGACGATATAATAGTAGCACGCATGAGCGGAGCATCGAGAACCATATGTGTATAAATCAATTCTAAGACTCGATGGATAAGTATGCTCACCGACCCCTGGAGGCTCAGAAATAAGTTTCGGGTCAATCCGAGTTAGTATGAGAAAGTTATGATCGTTTGAAGTACAGAACGTTCTACGAACATTTCAGGAGCCCTTTTTGGAAAACCGAAGCAACAATCATATCAAGTACCTTTCGGGTATCGTATGGGTCAAATCAAATATATCTTTTGGAACCATATGTACGTATCAGAACAGGTCAAAGATTCATTGGAACTTACAGAACTCTTTTACGAACCAAACTCTTTATGCACATCTCATTGTTCAATCATATAGTAGGCTCGAACATATTAAGCATACTCATACCCAGAAGTACGTGAGAATCGTAGACAGACTCGGGAACATATAAAATAGAACTTCGGAATTCATAAATACGCATCAAACCATATGAAACTACTTATGGAAATCAAGAACGTTGCCATCCTAGTGGCTCTAAGAGTAGGAATTTCTTTGAAGTCATACATATAAGTCATTTGCTCATTTCATACAGATCATGCCAAAAGAAAGAAAGGATAAGCCTTACATACCTGTCCCACGTCCAATTAGCTATGCTTATTCATCCAAACTCGCTAGTCTACATTCAAGAGAATTGACATAATCATTAGACTCGTCGACATACACTTGTCTTAGTCTTTCAAATGAATTCATTTATTTTCTACCGAAATTTCGGCAGCATTTCCCCTGTAAATATACCATCCCCGAGAATCTAACTCGGTCAAAAATACAACAACAAATCCGAGAATTTAACTCGGCCAAAATATCAATAACAATACCAACAATTATTCTACAATATCCACAATCGGTTCAAAACGCATATTAACATTAGCAACTTCTTTCCACAAACTTCAACGGCGCTTATATTCAATTCATATTTGCTCACATATTCAAGTACTAATCCGGAACCTTTCAAACCATATTCAAGGACACTTTAAACAATCCGCACAACATTCTAAACAATCCAACCAACATGCCCCTTTACCCGAAACTTCCAAGTTCAACAAGAACATTAGTAACACATTTTCTTCTTTCACTTTCATGCACTACACCAACAATTTACACACTAATAACATTACCTTCCATAAATACAAGAACACTATTTTCAATTCTCATTAACTTCTAAAACAAGTCTCCAACCACTATAACTTCAACCAAAATCATTAAATTTTCATTCTCAACATAGAATCCATTACAACAATAACCAAAATACTAGATAAGATTAATTCACTCTCTTCTATACCATACCATAACCATACGGCCACAACTATATGTACACGGCCACAACTATATATTCATATTTTCATGATTTTCATTCCTTTCTACATACTACAACATACACAACCATACATAACATATAAAAAAAGATTAAATTCCTACCTTTTCCACCTAGCTTCCTTCTTGGCTAAAATTGCTCCTTGCAAGAATAAATGTTTTTCTTGCTCCAATAATTACTTCACTTTGCTAGAGACCTTCCAATTAGTAGAACATAATTTTTGAACAATTTTCCTCCAAGGTTCTTGCTCACCCCTACATGGCCGAATGGCCCTTTATTTTTTTCTCTTCTCAACATTTCTTGAATCTTCTAATGTTGAAGATGAAAATAATAAATGGATCATCCTTTTATAAACTAGCATTAAGTCTCCATATGGGCCTTGGCCCATTTGTGGTGGACGGCCACTTTGGCCCTTTTGGTTTCAAGCCCACTTTTTTTTTTTTTTTTTTTTTTGTTGTCTTGCAATTCATGAGAAATTATTTTTCAAATTCTGAATTTGCCCTCGGCCTTCCTCAATATTACCATGAACCACATTGTGAATTTTTCTTTTTACTCTTAGCTTTTCTCAATATTTCCATACTAATAATATTCATAAATAATATTCATAACAACTTGTACATTAAAATAATTTTGGAAAATGGTCTTGCCCTTAACTTCTCGCAATTATCCGAACGTACAAAATACGGGCTATAACATTACCTTTATATTTTTGCATTTGTATACATTGGTTTGTATTCACCTTACAAATTTGTATATATTTGCTTGCATTGGTATACATTGGTATGTATTCCCCTTACATATTTGTATACGTTTGTTTGCATTGGTATTCATTGATCCGTATTCACCTAAGAAATGGTATACATTTGTATACCAAGACATTGGTCTGTATTTACCTAATAAATTGGTATATTTTTTTTTTTTTTGCATTATTACCTTTATATTTTTGCATTTGCATACATTGGTTTGTATTCACCTTACAAATTTGTATATATTTGCTTGCATTGGTATGTATTCCCCTTACGTATTTGTATACGTTTGTTTGCATTGGTATTCATTGATCGTATTCACCTAAGAAATGGTATACATTTGTATACCAAGACATTGGTTTGTATTCACCTAATAAATTGATATATAAATATACCGATGAGTATCAATGAATAATATAAATATTTTTGTTGCATTAATATATTTATATTATTCGTTGGTATACGTTGGTTTGTATTCACCTTACAAATTGTATACATTAGTTTCATTGGCATACATTGATTTGTATTCACGTTACGAATTTGTATTTGCTTCCATTGGACTGTATTCACCTAATAATTTGGTATACAGTTGTTTGCATTAGTATCTATATAATTTTGCATTGGTATACATACTGAATATGTGGTTTGAATTTTTTTATTTTTCTTGTATTTCACTGAAATTATTGTAGTTATATATGTTTAATATGTTTAACTAAGAGATATGAGAGTTTGAAGGAGATCATGCTATTGCCTTTATAAACCCACTTAACAAATGTAGTTTTAATTATGAATAATGAAAGTCCACGATTGCCGCAAAGAAAATGGTAGAAAAGTGGGCACTATTTGTATATAGTTTTAGGGATATCTAGTAAGTGAATAAAGGACAAAAAAAAAAAAATTGAATTTCTAGTTTTGGGGATATTCAGAGTGAATTAAGGGAAATAAATAATGGGATCCCTAGTTTTGCTCCAGGTTTGCATCCTATTATTAAGCCACCTCTTTACTCAATTGGCTACTTGATGCCAATTTTTTTAGGCCTACAATATGCTAATACGTTTTGGGTTAAAAATAAGCCAATTGTATGTAGTACTTGTACTAAAACGTCAATTCCCCATTTCTGGATTTCTTTTGCATTGGGTTGGGTAACTAAACCCGGTATATAGTAAAAAGAAAAGAAGGAAAAATTATGCGACGTGACAAACATTTAGATTGTATTTACAATACATAGCTATAGTTTCAAAAAAACTGTGAAACGTATCAAATACACAATACACGTGTGTAATTGTGTGTGCTGATACAACTCTTTTGCGTTAATTTCAGCCGATACCCGCGATTTTATGTTGATACCCCCGATTATGCACTGATACAGCTCTTAACTATAGTTATATATCCGCAATTGTAGCTACGTTTGGTAAATATACAAGCTGTAGTTGTGTTTCATAATTACGTTCTAAACTATAACTATTTATGAAATTTTCTCAAAAAACAATATGCTAGACCAAGTTAACGGGATAAAGAACATAAAGAGTGAATTCCAACTGTATATGCATTTACGTAATTTCCTTTTATGCGACATGCAACCTTAAGAGTTGGGTTCGAGAGTTTCAGTTCAGATGTTATGAATTGTTTGGGCCTAAAATCATTTTTGGTCCATGACACTTCAAAGTTACTTGTGGGAATCCCTCTTGGACCTGCGGGCTTGAACTTGGGTTCAAATTTCGACTATGTGTGCATTTATGTCTTTTTCTTTTTATGCGATTATTTTAGAAATTTAAACCAATGTGGACGTGAGTAGTGAAAAAAGATTGAGCTGGAAAAGACTATGGAAGTTCAAAAAGGTCATACGAAGAAAATAGCCGTTTTTTCGCTTATCAAAATACTGGTAAGTGCTAACTCGCAATACAACAAACTTCTCCCAAGTCTTCCCAAAAACATTTTTTTGCGCGGATTGTCCTTCATTCTGGTTGGTCTTTAATTTTTTCCCTTCAAATTGGTGGTCTTTTAAGTTTTGCCTTTCACTTAATTCCCCGAGGTTGTGGGTTCAAACCCCAGCTCAGTAAGGAAAAAAATCGCAAGGTAGAATTTGTAAAATTTTGCCTTGCGATTTTTTTTAAATTTTTTGACTGAGCAGGGGTTCGAACCGAAACCAATTTTTTTTAACAAAGAGTAAAATTTAAAGACCACCAATTTGCGGGATAAAATTAAAGACCACCTCCAGCGAAGGACAATCCTGCAAATTGCCCTCCCAAAAAGAGATCTAAAGGTGTAATCCCTAAATATCTTGTTTGTCTTATATAAGAGGCCTAAATTCAACCCAAATATCATAGATGGGCCTGGCAGCCAAAGCAGACAAGGAGACAAACTATTTTTTGCGCGAATTGTCGTTCATTTGGGGTAATTTTTAATTTTTGTCCTTCAAATTGGTGGCCTTTAAGTTTTGTCCTTCGCCTAATATCTAAGGTTATGGGATCGAACTCAAGTTCAATAAAAAAATAAAATTACAAGACAGAATTTTACAAATCTTTGCAAATTCTACTTTAAGGAATTTTTTATTTTTTTTTAGCGAAGGATAAAAATTAAAGACTGCCTCAGGAAAGACAATCCTGCAAATAAAACAGGGCCAGGTGGGTGCAGGGAGAGGAAAATTAGAGACGCCCGCAGGGTAATTCTCACGACACTTTCATAATCAGGAAGAGACATCACATGTGTGGTTGTCCACATGGTTGCTCAACTTCCCATCTTTTCATGTCCACCAAACCAGCCAGGCCCAATTCCCGTGCAGCCCATAAATCGTTTTTTTTTTTCAAAAAAAATAAAAATAATAAAATTATTATTATTACATTGGGGGTAGGGGTAAGGGAGGGAAATATTGTACATGTAGCCAAGCAAGTAGCAACTGAGCTACTAAATGCCTACATAAGGGATCGTTTGGTTCATGAGATAAGATGGTTATTTTAGGATTAAGTATGAGATTAATATATTTTTTTCTGTATCAATTGATGTGATACACTTTCATTTTTAGTCTATCACATAAAAATTTATAGCTTGTTTTAGATCACAAATTTTAAAAGTGTTCCTTTTTTCTTTAGACTGCATGCCTAGTCAAACTATATCATATAAATTAAGACAGAGGGAGTAATTTGATTGGTTGAAGTGATAAATTTAATCCTGAACATTTCACCTTATCCCATCAAACTTGGCGTTATTTCATGATTATAAGGACCCGTTTGGCCATGACAATTATTCACTTTTTTTACTTTATGTTGTTTGGCCATAAAAATTTCAAATACAACTTGAAGTTGTATTTGGAAAACAACCAAAACCTTGTTTTTCACTTTTTTCATTTTATGTTTTGGACCTTTTACTTTTGCTTTTCTGTTTTCAATTTTTACCCCAAAAGATTGTATGTTGCTAATTTTTACCCTAACAGTTCATAAAACTTTTTTCAATGGTTAGATGTAACTTATGTTGCTCAGTTGCTCTCTAATCCAACAACATTGAACATCATGTGCTGAAAAACCTTTAAAAGAAAAGAAGCAGGTGAGAATTTTACAGCAAAATCATAATTAGAGATGCTATATTTTTTGTGTATACCACTAAGCCTTCAGTTGCAGTCTTTTGATGGAAAGAAACCATTAGTTTTGATCTCTCCACAAGCTGATCTCAAATATAATTGCTATATTTTATCGCACTGGTTATGTTTATTAATTGCTTTGGGTGATTTTGCTAGTTTTTAGAAATTGACGGTATAAATCATATTACATGTTTTTTAGAAAAAATACATTTCAACAATCAAATATTATTTATAAAAACTATGGTCAAATATAATTCCAACTCTAACTTCAAAAATTCTAAAAAACGTATTTTTTATTATTTCTATAACCAAACGCCTACTAATTTTAGGATTATAATCCCAGGACAACTTAGGCCAACAACCAAACGACCTGTAAGATACTACCCAAAAAACGATTTGGAAGGAAGAAAAGGAAAAGGAAAAGGAAAAGGGAAATGATATAGAAAAGGTGAAACCGAAGAAACGGTAATGGCGTGAGGGTGGAAATGCCAGGCTACATACGTATGCACGTGGTTTTTATCCAACCGAATTCCAAAGATGTTTCAGTCAGTCAGAAGAGAACATCTGGGCCTCATTGTGTAGAGTGGGGCCCACCTTCTTTTTCCTAAAATGGATAATTCATCTCTTTCAAAACCCAAATTTGAAAAAAGTAAAAAATAAAAAACTTAAAGATAAAAATTTACACTTACTCTTGATTATTTACAATAAAATAATAATCCAATTGGCATGACTTTCTTCAAATTACCACCTATCACTGGAGTATTAGTTAAACCAAACTAATATGATTGGATTTAGACAATAAGTGAACACAAGATTTTACCCAATATATCATCGTACTTGTTGGTATTTTCAATTATATGAGAAGGTTAGAAAATTCGACGAGTAACTTTTCATTTGATAAAACTTGAGGCCTAGATAATACTGGTATTTAATTTGCAGGTTAGTACCTGCACGCACAATAAAAATATAATGTTCTGAAAAACTATCCATTTTAGATTCATATTGAAAGTGCTCTTGCCTCATTTCAATCCTTCATAGATCAGTTGCATATTTTGTGAAATTTATACCTCTTTAGCTCTCTTAAATGTTTGAATGTTCTTACTTGATAAACATGGAGGAGGGAAATCGCAACTTTCAAACCGATTATCTGTAATATTTTCTTAAAAATATTTATTCTTATCCGTAAATTGGTCGTGGAGAGTAGTTGAATACTAGTACTAAATATTTAGGTGAATCTGAAACGTATATAAAAGGGCCGCGGACTTTTTCCACAAATTGTTTTAAGAAGTTGAATCCATGAATATTGAAAGAGATTGATGGGGTTTTGGACTTTAGAATCTTTTCGTGATTATTGTGGCTTTAGTAGGAAATTTGAAGGTACCCTGTGACTAGGATGATCCTTTTTGGTTCTTTTCTTCCACAATATATGTAGTGGAACCATATTAATTACTCCCTCTATTTCAATTTATGTGAATCAATTTCCTTATTAGTCCGTACTAAAAAGAATGATCTCTTTCTATATTTAGAAACAATTTACTTTTATACAATGATTTATAGCCACACAAAATATATGTGACTAATTTAACACCATAAATTTATAAATCTTCTCTATTTTTTTAAACTTCGTGTCTAATCAAATGGGTTCACATAAATTGAAACAGGGTAATTTTTTCTTTAAAGGTTCATAGCTTTGCCCTCCACGTTTCCATACACCACAATAAAAGAATCCATAAGTCTCTAAATTAGGTTTTTCTTTAGTTTCAAGCGGAAAGATCTAAAGTTTCTGAATTAGCGATAAGTACAAACAAATTTCATATCGTTCACATGAAATTGTAAAGAAAAGATAAAAAGTTGATACATAAGCTGACATGCAAACTCTAAAAAGGATCACATTTTGTACTAGTTTGCATTATAAAATGACGCGTAGGGGAAATCCATAGTGAATACAGCTGGATAAACACTTCATATGACTAAATTAAAGTTTTCATTCTCTCTAGTTAATAAAGTTAATAATGGACCATCCATGAAAACAAAATATACATGTTTCATGTTGATAAAACTTGCAATGAACTCCCCTTGGCATATGGTTCTAAATCAAATGTAGTTATAACTTCCCGTTTCTCAATAGTCTAAAATTCTGGCAAGTACTTTCAACAAATCAAGAGACAATGACCCGCAATTCATTAGGGTCCATTTTTAACCATATCAACTAACCAGTTGTTGGACGTCCGGTCTTCCATAAAAGAGATCACCCCTCCAACACATGAAATTATTGAATTTTGACTTGACTGCATTCAATGTAGACCTCCCCAATTTCGCTTGATCTATATTCCCTCCGCTCCAAAATAATTAAGATTTTAAGCTTGACATATAAATTAAGAAATTCACTAATTCCTAACAATTAAGAGGGTTTTGACTAAGATACCTTAATGATGATTTTCTTTTCTTTTTAGATTGACATAATTATTATGGAGATATGAGAATGTATCAAGGGCAAATTTGAAAAAGAGAACTACATACTTTCTTGATTTTGTGAAAACATCAATTATTTTGAACTAACTTTTAAAGGATAAAACCTCAATTATTTTGGACGGAAAGGAGTATCGTTCTTAGCTTAGTTCTCGCTGCTACTTTTAACAACGCCGGATAATTTCACTTGGATGCTTATAAACGAAATACCTCGATATCAAAAGCTCATAAATTAGAACGTAAAATTACTGAGTTCAATGAACTTCCTACAGTGTTATTCGATAAGATCATATTACAATGGTACAACGAAATAGATAACTTATAAAAGATGAAGTTTATAGAACATATACATAATTAAATTGATGCCTGCCGCGCGAAGTGTGTATCAAATCAAAAGGGTGTCAGTCCAGTGACACTTAAATCAATATCATCACTCACATTGAAATGCTACAAGTATATTATCACTTATCAGAGAAAAAAATTCCAAAGCCGTCCGAGAGAATCCTAGAACAGTTGGGACAATCTCGTAATTTATGCATTCAGCCGAGGCCATTTCCGGAAATCTTTCGCTAAGCACAAGGGTCGTTTGGTGCATGGTATAGATTGGAATATTTCAGCACTAATTTTTTATATCGTATTTGGTAGGAGGTATAAATTTATCCTGGAATAGATAAATTTATAGCTCCTACAAAACACGGTACAAAACGAAGCCTTATCCTAAGGGTGAGATATCCCACCTTATCTAACTTATCCTGAGATTATTTTATCCCATCTTTCAAATGGAATAAAATAATCCAAGAAGTGAGATGAATTAGTCCCGAAATTATAATCCCGAAATAATTTTGATTACCTACCAATCGACCACTAAGTAGATTTCCGTTTAATAACCGTCAGTCATTATCCAGTCCACTGTAGTTTTGAATCAAATAACTGTCTTATCATAACTATACCCAATCATTACACTATTTTTTTCCCTATTAATAGTATTTCTAAAAGAGTTTGGTATTCCTTTTATTCTTTTAAAAATTAATGCGCTTATCACAACAGTGGTAAAGGTATTAATAAACCTGTCTTGACTTATTTTAGTTGTTTTTTATGTTAAAATGAATCTTGGTAAAATAAAAAAGTGATTTTAAGTATTTATTTTTAAGTTAAAATAGTAAAAATAAATCAAAAGTCATAAATTAAAATTTCTAACTCTGACTTTTTATCTTATAGCCAATCCACACAGGCTTTTAGTACACCATTCGTTCCGATTTAATTGTCTTACTTTCATTTGTTTTAAAAAATGTCCTTATATAAAAAATAGACAATTCAAACATCATATATGGTAAATTTAAAACTATCAAATTTAAAATATATTTTAGTACATTACACACATCAGTAATTTTTTATTCTTTAAACTTTGCTCTTAGCGAAATTTAGACACTAAAATTGGGATGGGGAAGTTTTTCTTTTTTGTATAAATAAATTGTCATCCTATGACGGATGTCGTTGGATTTTCCACAGAACCAAACAAGGCTCATTTTCTTCTCTTTAGATAACTCATCCTTTTTCTTCCTTCCTCTCTCTGTGTTCTCCAGGTTTCTCTTACAGTTTCACAAACATTGTTGATTTATCTCGAAGAGAAAAAGCCACTGAATAGAGTGAGTGAATGAATTTTCTTTCCTTAAGTGGAGTTTGGAGCTTTATCAGTGCAAAGTTTTGCTTTTCAATTTTCTTTTTTTTTTCCCCCTTCCTTTTTTTGTGGGTTTTTTTTTTTTTTTTTTTTTTTTTTTTCATTTTTATGAGTGTTTTTTGCGTGTTTTCAATATAGGAAAATACGGCGAAAAATAAGCTTTACTATGCATGTCTTCATGTGGGTAAAAGGTTTGAATTGCTGTCATCGTTAATTGGCGCTTTCTAGAAACTTGTAGATAAGAAAGAAAACTAAGCTACGGTTTTTTCATTTTTCTTGATCTAGTGATTTCGTCTTTGTTATTTTTGGCTTCGAAAAATACGGTGTTTTTGTCCTGAGTTGTTAATTAATTTTGAATTAAAATTCTTCTGGGTGTTTCTTGTTTTCGAGAAATTTCAGAAAAAATATTGAAATGGGGTCATCAGGAATGTCAATTGACGAGATTGTCCAAGAAATTATGAGAATTCATGGATCTTTACCGACTAGACCATCCATTGATGAAGTTGAAGCTGCAAGAGATTTAATTGGAAACCTGGAGAAAGAAGATCAGTTGAAATTAGATGCTATTTCCAGGCAAAATAAAAGGAAAGGTGTTCCAGAAGAACTGTTCAAAATTTTACAAGAGATGCAGAGAAACATGGTTCATTTTCAAAGTAAAGAACAAAAAAGGGACGCTTTGAAACTGTTAGATCTTGAGAATGTTTACTGTGTGTTCGACGAATTGGTTCAAAGAGCTTCGAAATGTTTGCCTTCTAATAATTCCAATGGTTTATCTTCGACGACTTCCAGCAGCAGCAACTTAATTTCACCGGCAACGACCGCGACTGCGACTACGGCTACTTCTTCATCGAGTTTTTATAACGGGAAATCGCCTGTTAAAGCGTCTGAACTGTATAGTAGAGATGACAGTTACTTGAATAAGGCAAAAGCTACGTTTCTTGTTGATGGAATTGGTGCTGGGCTTCGATCTGGAGATGCTTATTCATCTGGCCCCAAAATTGTTGATTCCACCTTAAAGCCAGCAACTAGTGGTATGTTTCATCTATTTGCTGCACCATATTTGGTTATGCATTTCTAGCGAATTTGGTTATATAAATAGAGTTACTGGTAAAAAAAATAACTTTTTTCGCGAGTTTTACACCCCAACTATCACCATCCATGTATTAAAAACACCTGGAAGCTGATTAGGCCAACTATCGGTTGTTCCCTTTTGCTACTTGAACTATCAAGTGGGTGTCTTTTAATATATTGATAGTTGAGCGGTGAAACTCGCGGTGTTTCGCGGAAAAGTGATAGTTGAGGATGTTTTTGACCATTATCTTTATAAAATTATTGTTTTGTTGTGTTGATTCAAAGTTCTTATGTTAATCAAGAAGACCCTGGTTACTTTGTTTGTAGGTCAAGACGGTGAGAAATTAAGTTTGATTAAGCTTGCTAGTATGATTGAAGTTTCATCGAAAAAAGGAAGTCGAGAGCTTATGCTTCGGAGTAAATTGTCCGATCAAGTAGAATGGATTCCAGATTCTATAGGGAAGCTATCAAGTTTGATCACTTTGGATCTGTCTGAGAATCGAATTACTGTCCTACCCACCACCATAGGGGGGCTTTCATCATTGCAAAAGCTAGATTTGCACTCAAACAAAATTGTTGAGCTGCCTGATTCCATTGGAGATCTGCTTAACTTGGTCTATCTTGATCTAAGTGGTAATAACTTGAAGTTATTGCCCGCGAGTTTTGCTAGGTTAGCTCGCCTTGAAGAACTTGATATGAGCTCTAACAGCCTGTCAGTACTCCCTGAGACAATTGGCTCCTTAGTAAGTCTTAAGAAATTGATTGTGGAAACTAATAACCTTGACGAACTTCCACACACTATTGGTCAATGTACTTCTCTCAAAGAGCTTCGTGCGGACTATAACCGGCTTAAAGCTCTTCCGGAAGCAGTGGGACGAATCGAGTCTTTGGAGGTTCTGTCTGTGCGTTACAATAACATCAGGCAATTGCCCACAACTATGTCAGCCCTTACAAGTTTGAAAGAGCTCAATGTTAGTTTCAATGAAATCGAAGCAGTGCCTGAGAGCTTGTGCTTTGCTACTAGCTTGGTAAAGCTGAACATTAGCAACAATTTTGCAGACCTTAGATCACTACCAAGGTCCATTGGGAACCTTGAGTTGCTTGAAGAATTGGACATGAGTAACAACCAGATACGAGTTCTTCCAGACTCATTTAGGATGCTCTCAAGTTTGCGGGTCCTTAAAACCGATGGAAATCCTTTGGAAGTGCCACCAGGAAACATCCTTGAGAAGGGAGCACAGGTTTGTTTCATTTTACTATATTGTGCTTTCTGAATTTTTATCTTAGCCCTTCTTTCCTGAGACCTTAAGGTCGCTTGGTAGGGTGTATAAGGTGTGTTACGAATGTTGGGATTTAGTAATGCTGAGATTAGTTATGCTGCCATTAATTTTTATCCGTTGTTTGGTTTGTTGTACTAAATATAATGCATTGTATTAGAATAGGAGTAGTACTTGTATTGTTAATGCGGTACGGTATAGGGTGTATAACTAATGCAGGTATTACTTATACATTAGGTTGAAAACACTACCAAACAAGGGAAAGCTAATAACAATATTATTTTCTCCAATACCTCCTACCAAACGATCCCTAACTATATTTATTGTTTAAGATGATTGGATCACTAATGTTTAGTTTCACTGATTCTCAGGCTGTTGTTAAATATATGGGTGATCTGGTTGCCAATCGGGATGTGAAGGCGCAACCCGTGAAGAAGAAGAAGAAATCATGGGCTCAAATATGCTGCTTTTCAACATCCAACAAACGTCAGCGCAATGGTACGGACCATGTTAATGCCTGAAGTGCTGCAGCTTCGATACAAATGTTTGAACAACACTATCTATATCTGGTATGCTATTTCTCCTCCTTACCAAGCTGGTCATTATGGTTTTCTTAATTAGATTCTTGGAACTGACCAAGCAGCTTCCTAGAGGAGTATTTTATTGTTAGGTGCATTATATATGCTGATTGCATTAACATGCTGATTTGCGTTAATTACAATAATGAAATGTAGGGATATAAGGGTAACGCCTCACATGCTCTGTGTTATCCGTTGTAGGAAATGAGCTGGAAGATAGCTGCCATTTCAGTTGAATTCAACCAATTTTGCCAGCGAAATTCATCAACTTTCTTGTTGTTCCAGATCTTGCTCTAGTCATTGCCACGTGTTTTTTTTATTCTCATTTTGTTTCATTCTATGTAATTCTTTTAATGCTCTTTGCTGTATTCAGCTGTAAACTTTTCCTCGATTATGTAAAATGAGATGTACAATCTATCATACCCGGCAGACGAAGAAATTCTTATCCTATTTGGCTTCTCTCAGCGTTAAATAATCAATCAATTTACTGGTTTCAGAATTTCTGATTAGTTGAATATTGAATATACTATTGGAAAGTCAGCCTTAAATTAGTTTGTCATCATCCGCTCGAAGTTTTAGTACGGCGAACTTGTATGGAATCTTGTTATATTTTGGAGACGAATCCTGCTAAGGTCAAATGAGGGATGGCTTAGACTTGTAGTCCTTTTGTCAATAAAATTTTAGGGGCGGCCATGATATTCTGTACCAACTATAGTTGACCTAAAACATTTTTGGCGAGTTTTCTACATTCAATTGGATTTATGTGAAGTATTAAAGTAGGCATCATAAATATGCCGAAATACCCGAAGTACAGCAGCCATTTCTTTACTGGTCGTAACTCATGGAGTAAGTATTATTCTTCTCATTAATAATTATTCTCTGTGTCCCAAAAAAATTATCTTATTTTCCTTATTAGTTTATTTCAAAAAGATTGACGCTTTTTCATATTTAAAAATAATTTAACTTTATGAGATGATTTACAGTCACACAAATATCTAATGTTTATTTGGATTACACATTTCAAAAGTCTTCCTTTATTTCTTAAACTTCGTGTCAAGTCAAAATAAGATAATTTTTTTGGGATGGAGGGAGTGTCTTTTATTAGTACTCCTCCCATTCCATAATAAATGATATTTTTAGTTTATGCACACCCTTTAAGAAATTGCTCACTCCTAAAAAAATTATGAGTGTTTTTACTAACATACTCTTAATTAATGCCTAAAAAAAAAGCTACTTAATAATTCTTGATTATAAATAAGGTTAAGTTTGGAAGAACAAGATCATTTTTTTCTTGAAATTCTAAAACACAATTTATTTTGAAACAAAATGAAAAACTTAAAACATCACTTATTATGAAACCGAGGAAGTAGTATTTTATGCTATCATTATTCCTCGAGACAAAAGGCCCTAATCTTTTCGATGACCTTACTTTATTAAGCGGAAAGCTTTTCTTTATTTCAATCAAAATTATGTGAGCACGTTAAGCCGCAGGAAGCCGGTGGTTGCGTTCAAATCAAATGGGGGGAAATTATTATAGCCCAAATGGTTTTCTATCATAAGGCGGATTTATGATTAAATTTTGTGGGTTTCTATAACTATTTCAAGTTGCTAATACAGTAATAATAACTGATTTCATAGTTAAATATTTATAGCTATTTAATGGTTTTCATTTGGCCAAAAGTTACCACACTCTCATGAACCCCATAATCGATCCTCTAACTATGCTCTTGACTACCAGAACTCGCCTTTTAATCATCTTTCTTTCTCTCTATGTTTAAGTAAAAAAATCAAATGCTAATTGTAAGGATGAATTTCCTAGTGTTAGCTTTTCGGGTTAGGGTAGTGGCATAATTATTGGTCATATTCCCCATGGATAATTAAACAGGTCTACTTTTGTTTACGTTAGAAGTCAATGTAATGATGGTTGCTGAGTTCGTTGTTCAGTAAAATTGGTTTTAATAATGCTTTTTAAAACGATTAAACTAATCGTTTGTGATGGTGCATGAGTAATCCTTTCCAGATTAGCAGGTCCGTGTGAGTCAGCTAAACAAACACATTGGGGTCGTCATTTAACTTGTGTCCGCTTTGTAATTTTTGCAGGTTTATCCACTTTAGGCACAAATTCAGATAGTTGCGTCTGAAGCTTGACAACTTTAGACATTCATGTTTGAAAGTGTTATCAGATGTTTTCACCTGATGTATGATATGCCTTGTTAAGGCAAAGCTCACACATTTTTTTACCGAGGGGCGTATAAAAATTGGCTAAATTTCAGTCATGTAGATATGAATTTAATAAAAAAGATTCAGACGCACATGACTAAAATTTTAGCCTATTTTTACTTCAGTCGTGCATACAAACTTTAATCATTGATTCTTAAGCGAGACATTGGTATATTCTGCAAAAGAATGCGTAAGATGTGTACTACCCAATAGTGAACCTAATATAAACTAGTAATATGATATATACTGAACATAATATACTATATATTATGTCTGTACGGTAAAAACTACCCCAACATGATATAAATTATTAATATGATATATACTGAACACGATATACAATATATTAGATATATACATTTTACACTACCTAATAGCTAACGTAGATTTAGTTTTAGCATATATGTATACCAATATGCTATATATTTTCTGCAATGCATTAATATAAAATACCTTTAAATAAAATATACACCGAACATTATATATAATATAATATACTGAGCATGATATACTATATATTAGATAGACACAATAGTGCTTCCTTAGTAGTATTTAACAAAATGGAGAATTTGTAGGGCTTAATTAATTTTATTAAATATTCCTCATGTTTATAGCATGTTTGGCCAAGCTTACTTTCCCCCCAAAAATACTTATTTTTTCAATAAATGCTTATTTTAAAAAACGTGAGGTGTTTGATCAAGCTTTTGAGAGAAAATAAGTGTTTTTGGGGAGTAGCAGAAACAGTTTTTCAGAAGCTAAAAAAAATAGTTTTTGTTCAAAAGCACTTTTTTGAAAAGTACACATAGAAGCAATTTTTAAAAGCTTGGCCAAACATTAATTGCTGCTCAAAAGTACTTTTTAAATTAATTGGCCAAACACGAACTGCTTTTTAAAAAAATACTTTTGAAAAAAGTACTTTTTAAAATAAGCTATTTTTAAAAACTTGGCCAAACAGGCTATTAGTCGACTCAATCGAAAGAAAAAATAACCTATCAGATTTAGTTTCCTCATTTATAGGAAAATTCTCATATCTAAAGGGTTTCTCCTTTACTCACAAATTAAGACAGATGACACAACTTGATTGAAGAATTTAACTATAAATATTACAAAAAGATATTTTAAGACGGCCAAATTAATCATATCATAAATTTTTATAGTAGAGATAAATAGGCTAAAAAATTTCAATAAAGAAAATAAACGCGGTATTATAAACCACTAGGGAGGTAAGTGTTACGAAGTCATATGTGGAGCTTTCTAAAATTATCCCAAAAGAAAAAAGAAAATACTAGTAAAAATTTCGAAAACCATAAAAGGTTATGCGGAAGTACGTGACTTGAAGCCCAAGAAACCAAAATTTAGCCCGGTACGTGACTCGAGTTTTTTTTTATTGATTGATATTATATCATATTGATACTTTTGATTATCCCGAAATTGGAATCTGATCATCTAGTTTCCTGGAATTGAACCTGAATTCATCGATTTATGTACCAGTATCTTGTGATTCCGAGTCCAAAGTTACAATTTTAATTTATTTTCTTATTTTTTATTATATTTTTGTTTATATTTCTAAGGGAAAAGGTGCAAATATACCCTTCAATTTCGCGATTTAGAGCAGATATACCCCTCGTTCCAAAAGTGGTGTATATATACCCCTGCCGTTACAAAATAGTGCAAATATACACTTTTCGTTGACGGGATTTAAAAAAAAAAATCATTTAGGTTATTTTTTAATTAAAAAAAATGTCACGTGACTTTAAGAAGAAGTCTAACTATTTTTTTAGTAGACATACTTGCCACATAGTAATTATTTTTCTGGTGGGTCGGGTCTGGGTCGTTTTAAAAAACGGATAGACTTATTTTTTTAAAGTCACAAAGATATTTTTTTAAAACGAACTAGACCCGACCCACCAGAAAAAAATTACTATGTGGCTTTAGAAAAGTATGTCTACTAAAAAAAATGGTTAGACTTTTTCTTGAAGTCACGCGACATTTTTTTTAATTAAAAAATAACCTATATTATGTTTTTTTTTTAAATCCCGTCAACATAGTGCACCACTAGAAAAAAAAAAGGGAAAAATATATTAAGTAGGAATTGATTTTTAGTCCTTTAGAAAAATAACTCAACATTTAATTAAGTGTACCACGGATTCCAACAAATAATATTATATCGTTTTAAAAAATATATAGTCAAATCTCTCTATGACAGCATCGTTGGGTTCGATTTTTTTTTCCTGTTATAGATAATGGTTGTTATACATGTATAGCAACATTTGACATTTTAGATAATAGTTGGTTGCTATAAGCAAAAAGAAAAGATGCATAAAATCTAATTTTTAATTTTTTTTAATGCTATATAAAAATAACAAAATTATTTAAATTTTAAATCTCAAAGATATGCATCTTCACTAACTAAACATTAAAGAAAATTAATACAATGTCAATAAATTCATAACTGAATGAATAAAGTTTTAAGTCACAAGACACACACTTTAAATTTGCTTGAAAATTAAATTCTTTCAAGATTGATTGAAGAAATTTATAATTATAGCTTGTTTCGTATTTCTCTTAGTGGTGATGTAACACTTGAATTGACGAAGATTTGTGTCCAAACATACAGCAAACGGGTATCCAATTGCTTTCAGGGAATCTAAGAATTGAATCGTTGAATCGTCTATCCCCATCCAAGTAACAATAGATATTCTATTTTTTTAAAGATGATTAATTATTATATTATCAAAAATTGCTGTTATAGGTAACATACTGTTCTAGAAAAGTAAAATATAACATGAAAAATTTATTCCTAAAAAACTTAGGCGGTTATATATGCTCTTATATGTCCTTTAGCTTAAAAACAAAAACCTGAACTCCCATATATTTGGCCCTACTCGAACAAAAGTGATAGCAGAACCGACAAAGGCGCCACTATTTTTCTGCGGCAACTCTCAATGTAGGTTCTTATACTATTCTAAAATACTATAATTTGTCTACTCCAAATTTTTCATGTAGTTCTTTGTGATTTTACAAGTTGCCTTCTGTTCTTATTTGGTTCCCATGTTATCTCAAGAAAAAGGCCAAAAATAAGCCCCACAGATAAAATATTTATACTGCTTGTTTATGTTTTGGGATTAAAAGCCATAAATTTCAAGTTTTTACTGCCCCCTTCTGTTAATGTTAGAAGTATTTACTGAGTTTGATAGTTAGAAGAGTATGTGTAATTATTTTTTGTTTACCAAGAATACTAATTGTTGAAGTTGTCTGATTGGCTGTTGGCAGAATCTTCAAAAATTGTAGGAGCTGTGTCCTTTTTAGCAAGTCATGGCCACTAGTGAGTTACTATAAGATTGTTTCATTCTGATATATTCAATTGTAGTATTTGTTTATGTGTGTGAAGGTTCCTTTTTTAATATGTAGGGCTGCAATTTGAGAATTCTTGTGATATTGGAGTATATTCCAAGCTGACTAATGCATACTGCTTAGTTGGTATTGGGGGTTCTGAAAAATTCTACAGGTTCATCTTTCTTGATGTTTAAACTAACACACACTTTGTTTGGATGGTTGTTACCTATTAGTTTATAATGTATTGTGTTGTACTGTATTGTTTTAATGAATACAATATTTAGATAGATTGTGTCGTTTTCTGTCGTTACATAATGTTAGACTTCAACAATTTGAAGAATAAACCTACAAGAAAAGTAGGGTTCGGTATAGAGTTATCATAAAAAAGGTACGGTAAAGGATTAAGTTTGATTATTAGATAGTACTAAGCAAGACAAAATGAGAAGAAAAAAAATAATGACGCGATCACACCAAATTGGTCGTGACATAAAATGAATAAGTAACAATCAAAACAAACATTGTATTTAAACTAACAACACAATATAATACAATAGGTAACAACCATCCAAACAAGCTCTAAAAGATTAGAGAGAAAAAAATGATGTGGAATGATGAAAAACGGAAACATGAATGGAATATAAATACTTAAGCAGGGGTTATAGAAAGATTTAAAATTAAGAAAGTGTCTTTCTTGTTAACTTTCTCTGTTTCTAGAGAAGTTGACTCTCCCATTTCTACTGGAATTGTATTATGGAAAGAGTTGTAATTTTTGTGCTTTCCTTCCAGTACATTTGAGGATGAGTTAGGTGTTATTCGAGGCTTTCCAGTGATTAAAACATCCATTAATGGAAGCTGGTCAGTTGGAAGACTCTGTGCTGGTATTCAACAAATATTCTAACTATATTCTGGAATTCTAAAGCCCTTTTGCCCTCCGATTTTTCTGTGAGAACTAAGCTTCAAACTTCCAATTTTCTGCAGGAAACAAAAACGGGCTTCTATTGCCTTACACCACTACACCTCAAGGTAATAACATAATTTGCTGTGCTATATGTATTCAGTTCTAGAGTTTATAGTTTTTTCTTTTAGTTTTAGTTTTCATCTGTGATACTCCAATAGGATTCCATACATAGGACGAGTTCAACCATTGCAAACATCCGATGTTAATAATTTTTTACCAATGTTAAATCCAGTATTATTCAAGGATTTCAAATGAAAGCCAAAATTTAGGAATTATAAGCTGTAGAAAATACCTAGGAATACTATAGTACAAAAATTACTTAGGTTTTAATATGGAAGTTCAAACTCATGTTAATTTATAGACTGCCATAACTGTTGATTGTGCAAACATATGTCAGTCTAGTTGCTTGTAGGGGTGGGCATGGTATGGTATTTGAAACTTCGGTTCGGTAACTTCGGTATTCGGTTTTTAAAAATACGATACCATTACCATACCAAATTAATTCGGTACGGTTCGGTATTTTTAAGTTCGGTTTCGGTATTTCACGGTACGGTAATTCGGTAACCATAGTTTATTTGACTTCGACTTACGTATATACTCATGTAATAAAGGATTATGACTTCGAGATTTCTCAATTATATTAAACTAACACCATACACAAATAGACGTATTTAAAAGAAAGTACAAGCAATTTTCTTCGTTAATCAATTGCACAACAGACATTTGAATCACGATAGAGTAGTCAAAGTTTCAAAGTCTAAACAACATTAGCCAAAATTAAGCATAATCTTCGGTCCTAAACAATTTTACACCAAAAATTTCATTCAGCAGTAGAGAGAATAGGCCATTTCCACCATTTCAAGTCTTAATGTATTGGAAAAATAGCAGAGACAAATTAAAGGCTGCTTCTTGGCCTCAGCATATGTGAAAGACTAAAAGCATGAAAATATTGGATAAAAAGTTAGTTTTGATGGTACAATTTTCTATTAGATACAAATTGGCATTAAATGAGATGTGATGTAATTTTTTATACGAAAACTAGTCTATATATTTAGCAGTAGTAAATATAATATATATGGATTGTATATATGTAGTATAAACTTCGGTATGGTATACGGTATTTCGGTATCCATTTTATAAATACCAAATACCATACCGAATACCAAAGAAAATTTAAATTCATACCAAATACCATAATACTAAAATCGCGGTATTAAAAACTTCGGTATCGGTATGGTATTCGGTATGTACCATACCGTGTCCACCCCTAGTTGCTTGTATTCATATAGAGCCTTTAGAATACTTATTTCTATGCTGGCGATGGATATAAGTTGGACTTGCTATGAAAGAATTTGTGGGTTAGAAGAAAATTTCATTAGTTGTTGGTCTGCAACATTGCTGTTCTTGAACTCTTGCGACAGTTTTGGGCCTGGAAGGCCACTAATAAATCCTATATAAACTCACAAAGTGTTAACAATTTGATGCTCATTTGGACTAATGTTTCCATCTTATATTTTAGTCACAATAAGCATTATTCCGTTCTTGAAGTTTATTTTTGGGGTTAGTTCTTCTCATAGTTATGGTGTAGCATAGCTGGAATTTCCTTTTTATATCCCCACTGCTGACATGGGATAGGTGTTCAAATCAGAAAACATTGGCTAAATTAATTTACAGAAAACATGAGTTGCCGGTTTAGGGCTGGTGATTGGAAAATTAGAAATTAGGATTGTTGATTGTCAACGCCTGATTAATGATATCCAGGAAAGTCTCTATTAATGTAATGCTTATTTTCTGTTACAGTGATAGTTTAATGACAATGCTACTAAAGATGCGTGATTAGATTTTATTGCAAACTTCTTTACTTAATGCTTAATAGTGTGTGGAGAAAAGATTCAAGCATGTCCATATAAATAAGATTCAAACACGCTCCCTATAGCATGATGTTTAGCATTCACCGTACAGTTTCATGTTTATTGGGTAGGACTGTGATGTCATTCTAACTTGGTCATAATACCTTCCGTTCACTTATATCGTCTGGTATTTATTTGACTTTGCATCTGGTTTTCTGCTCTTTCGGTGGTTGAAGAACTTCAGCACTTGAGGAATAGTCTACCAGATTCTGTTGAGGTACAATGCATTGACGAGGCACATTCTGCCTTGGGAAACTGCATAGCATGCAATGATCATGTCGCTCTTATACATCCTGATCTTGACAAGGTTATCTTTAACTTGTTTTTATACAGAATGGAATGTCATTATGTGGTCTCTGGAATTTCATTCCTCTCTATATATTCCAAAAATTTAGTAAACCGAGTTGTCAAAATTTGAGCGTCGCCATTAGGTAACTGCTGTGATGTTTTGGTTGTCTATGATTATCTATGAATTGGCCTTTTCTCTATTTTATTCTACAGAACACACGAGTGGTCTGTCAAAATTAAAGCAGTCGGAGTTGTGATGTTTTGTGGCATTATTGTGTTAGGATGTGCATAACTAAAGAAAGGATCTTTGAAAATTGTAGTTCCACTACTGGGGATTTCTCGGTTATCAAAAAAATTGTAGTCCGAGTCCTTTATGCACAATTTTCCAGTATCTATTTATTTAAGCGTCTTCCATCTGATATAAAATTTTACCTTATAAAAAAATAAAGCGTCTTCCATCTGATATTGTGTCATCTTACACTCTGTTTAGCTCCAAGGAAGGGGATATCTTGATTGACTTCTCCTAGGAGAAGCATTTTCATCTCCTTGTATTAGCCCTTGGCGCTTCTCTTTTACTACCGCTACCTCTGCCATATTTTTTGCTGTTTAAACATATTCTATCATCACCATATAATCATGGCGATCGTTGGAGTTTGTCATGCCCTGAATATGGATTTAACTATAGCCTGAGTTTATCAAGATTCAGCAATAGGATTATTCTCCTTTGGGATAAATTAATAGAGTGTCCAGCTTACTTATCATAATCTTGTGTTGTGCTCATGTTAGGTTTTTTTATCTTTACCAGGACACGGAAGAGATGATTGCTGATGTTCTTGGCGTTGAAGTTTTTAGGCAAACGATAGCTGGGAATGTTCTTGTTGGCAGCTATTGTTCTTTATCCAACAAAGGGGGCTTGGTAAGTATAATTTTCTACAATGGGAGAACCAGGGAAGAGGATATATGCTTACTGCACCTTGTTGACAGTTGCAGGGGCTACAAGACACAGAAATATGTTAATATAGTTTTCCTAATTTTGGTGAAATTTTGTTTTGGAACTACAGGTTCATCCTGGTACATCCATTGAAGATTTGGGCGAGCTTTCAACTCTTCTTCAGGTTCCTCTGGTTGCAGGAACTGTGAATAGGGGTAGTAATGTGATCGCTGCTGGATTGACCGTTAATGACTGGACAGCTTTTTGTGGCTCAGACACTACAGCGACAAAATTGGCTGTTATTGACAGTGTATTCGGGTTGAGAGATGCTCAACCTAGGGCGATTGGTGTTGAAATAAAGAAATCATTGATAGACAGTAGTTAGATTTGAGTTCTGTGGTTTATGTTGCATGTTCTTTAGAGTGTTTCTATGGATTAGAGTTTGAGCTGTTGCTCTTAATTTTACTTATGGATGCACAAATTTTGGTCCAGTTGTAAAAAATTAACTACGTTCTCCTATTTTCAAGTGTTTATTAAGTACGTTTAGTTACTTATTGCCTTTTGCTGAAAACAACTTTTGTTCGTTATTTTGCTTGAGAGCTTAAATATGGCATCGATCAATTGCCAGAACTACGATACGTACTTTTTCCTAAATTATATACCATCCGTACTTTACTTTTAGCAATAATGATTACTAGTATGCAGTATTTCAATTGGGAAGGTCCAATTAAAGTTGGACCCTAGTCAGGGGCAGGTCAACAGTATGTGTGGCCTTAAGCCAATATTGACGAGAGGACTTAACCTTTGAAATTTTATTTTCCTAACTTTTTGAGATGCAAAATTGTTAATAACTTTTTTTTTTTTTAATAATTGTATCCTTTCAAGGTTGAGAAAATCCATATAAAGGACCAAAATGTAAGAATTACTTGGCGAAAGATTATACTCATTGCCTCTTTTTGAATGGACTCTTTCGAAATTGATGTTGTCCGCGTTGGTAGGGAATATGAAGGGATTAGAGAAAGAGATCTATGAAAATTTGAAAATATTTTTTATTTTCTATTATGATGGGGGAGAAAAGTATTTAATTGGACATATTATTTCAATTGAATTTCTGTAATGTTATTAAATAAAACTGGCTCAAATACTCGAGTCAAAATCGATAGATTTAGATGATCTCAAGTTGATTCGCTAAATTATATATAAATATATGCCAACAAAAGAAACAAAGAACATGTTTAAGGTAAGTTCTTTGCGTATGAGGTAAGTTCATATCTGTGTAATATGCATATGGATTTTTTAATTTATTTCTTTTATTGGTATTTGTGAGATATGCATATGGATTTTTTATTTGTATAATATGCATATCTGTAAGGTTAGTCCCAGCGACAACCTTGCAATCCGACATAAGCTCTTGGTGATGGATTTAGAGATCAAGAAGAAGAAGAAGAAAAGGGTCGTGGATGACCGGCCTAGGATCAGATGGGGGAGTTTGACCCTGACTAGTGCCTTGGAGATGGGAGAGAAATTGACTGCTAGGGGGGCCTGGGAGAGTAATGGGGATGCGACCAGTATGTGAGATAGGATGGCTAGTTGCATTAGGGTAATAGCTAGGGAGGTGCTGGGGGTCTCGACAGGTAGTCGTGGTGGGCATCGAGGGGACTGGTGGTGGAATGGAGAAGTTCAAGGGAAGGTGGAAACAAAGAAGGTGGCGTATGCGAAGTTGGTAGAAAGCAAGGATGAGGTAGAGAAGTGGACTAATAGGGAACTTTATAAGATGGCAAGGAAGAAGGCGAAGTTGGCGGTTTCGACGGCAAAAACGGTAGCTTTTGAACGCCTTTATGCTGAACTAGAGGATAAAGGCGGGGATAAGAAATTATTCAGGCTAGCCAAGGCGAGGGAGAGGACCGCAGGTGATGTGGATCAAGCGAAGTGCATCAAGGATGAGCATGGCAAAGTTTTGGTAGAAGAAGCTCTCATTAGATGGAGATGGCAGTCATACTCTCACAAACTCGGGAACGAAGAAGGGGACAGAGACATTGTGTTGGGAGATTTGGAACATACCGAGAGGCGTCACGATTTTGGGTATTGCAGGAGTATTAAGGTTGAGGAGGTTAATGTCACGCCCCGAACCATGGCCCGGGAGAAACACGACACTCGGTGCCTTACTGCATGTGACCGAGCGAACCACTTGGCTTGCTGAATCATCATAAGGCATAACATGAGCGGAATATGACCTGAATGCATGATGAGATTTTATAAAACGCAATAAGTCATACTACTTAATCAAAATACTTGTTTAAACATGAGTGCGGAAATAACATGAATGAGCCAAAATGGCTATAAGACTCCGAAAGTCTGACTTAACATAACTGACTTGTTTAGTCTATGAAACCTCTAACATAAGTCTGAACATGGAAAAGATACTCACTGGGACAAGGTCCCTAGCATACTTTAGATGCATAGCTAATCATAAAATAAAGAGTTGACTAAACCTCGAAGGACATGGGGCTCACCAATAAGCTGATACGAATGTTGTCCTACTGAGCAGATGCGTCGTCCTGTAAATCAGTACCTGCATCGTGAAATGCAGGCCCCCAGGCAATAAAATGGGACATCAGCACATTGAATGTATTGGTATGTAAAGCAACTATGAAATAACACGGGACATGAAATAACATGATAAAGGCTGAAACTGAAACTGAAACCTGGTCACGAACATGAGTATCTGACATGGACATAATTACATATAGATATATATAATATAGGAATAAGACATGAACTAAAACTGAATATAACCTGAACATGAGCATGAAGCGGGAGTAAAGTCTGAAAACAGTAAACCAATGAAAATACATGTATATGTATATGTATATAATTGCTTGTAACGTGGGGAGTGCTATAATGTAACCGACAACATGATCTGGTACTTGCGTCCTACCAGCAGAACACTCACATCTTGCCAGGGATATGAGATTTAAATAATAATAAGCATGTAAGGATCCAAACTGCATAATGAAGGTGTTGCCTCCTTGCTGACAACCCTTATCCTACGTGGCTACGTAATTTCAGGCTTTACTGAGCCTTCTTGGTTAACTAAGCAACTCCCAAAAACATGAACATGATATGGTTGGCTAAGAAGCCCATGATTTTCGTGAAATAACTTGTAAATAACTTGTAATCATGATTTCACGAAATTAACTAGTAACATGGTTTCATGAAACGACTTGTAACATGGTGTCATGAAAGAACTTGTAAGCAAGTTTTGAAGTGATATAACATAAACACGGTTTCATATCAAATATCTTGTAAAACATGGGTTTGAACAATATAGTTACATAATATACTTGCATGAAAACGTGTAAATCATGTAGAGTGTTTTCTTGAAAATAACATAATGATTCATAACTTGCATGTAGGAACCCATGGGATGCAAAGTATGAGTTTTCATGGATTTCGGACGGATTCTCAATAATCATAATGAAATATCAAGAACTCAATGAAGAATTAATAATAATTCAATACATAATATAATCATGGGACATGGACCTAGGGTTATCATGAACATGGTTAAAAACTCTAGTTTTCGTAAAGATTCATACTTTTATGGAAGAAGAGGCGTGGGAAAAAACAATGATGTTCCCACACGTAGATAGTAACTCCACATACCTTAATCGCTCCAAAACTTGAATTAAAGACTTGAACTTTGAAGAAGATTTCCAAAATCTTGAAGCTTGAACCTTTAGATGGGTTTTCTTGAAAACCCTAGGTTAGGAATGATGATTTCTTGTTTAGATTACGAGGATATATATTAGAATTGACTTGGAGTGATTAGAATAGGCTTACCTTGGTGTTCTTGATGATGGGAGAGGGTAAGAGGTCGTTCTAGGGTTTGAGGATATGAAGAATGAAGTGCAAAAGCCTTAAAACGACGTTTTAAAATTGCTGCCGGACCTGTTTTACGCCCCATTTTACGGCCTGTAAAAGTTTTATGGTCTTAGATCCCACCGTAAATCAATTACAGTGATTTGGGCTCTCTGGACCAGTTTTACGACCCAAATCTATGGCCTGTATAATTTTTACGGCCCGTAGATTCCACCGTAAATCGGCAAAACACTGTTTTAGTAAAACGAGCATAGCTTTTTGTACAGATGTCTGTTTGACGTTCATAATATACCGTTGGAAAGGTATTTAAAATATCTACAACTTTAAAGAAGGAAATTTTCCTAAATTCCTTACATATTTGTCCGTATACTCATTTTAAGTGAGAAATGGTGCAAACTCACTTGAAAACACGTTTCGTAGGGTAGCTTCCGACTTTCCTTTGCTCAAGGACTCTTCTCATGTCTTGATTGGGTTTCAAACACCATTCCCACATTATTCTTATTAGGTTCATTATACCCTCGTCTTATGAGTAAAATCTTAGCCCGAATGCACGAGATGTTACAGTTAAGGGTGTTGTTCGTAGGATGCGTAAGGGAAGAGCGATCGGACCTGACGAGATTTCTGGGAAATTTTGGAAGAGCGCGGGCTCGGCAGGTTTGAAGTGGCTGACTATGTTGGTTAATGTCATCTTTAAGACGGCAAGGATGCCCGAAGAATGGAGGTCGAGTCTAATGATCCCTTTATACAAGAACAAGGGCGATATCCAGAGTTGCAACAACTATAGAGGTATCAAGCTGCTAAGCCATACTATCAAAGTATGGGAAAGGGTGGTGGGGATGAGAGTGAGGAGAGGCGTGCCTATTTCAGAGAACCTGTTCGGATTCATGCCGAGACGCTCAACTACAGAACCCATCCATCTTGTAAGAAGACTGGTGGAGCAGTATAAGGAGAGGAAGAGGGACTTACATGGTATTTATCGACCTAGAAAAGGCTTACGACAAAGTTCCAAGGAAGGTTCTATGGAGATGCTTAGAGGCTAAAGGTGTACCAGTGGCGTATATTAGGGTGATCAAGGACATGTATGAGGGAGCCAAAATCAGGGTAAGGACAGTAGGAGGAGACTCAGAGCACTTTTCAGTTGTGATAGGGTTGCATGAAGGATCAACTCTTAGTCCGTTTTTATTTGCCTTGGTGATGGATGGATTGACGCGACATATTTAAGGTGAGGTGCCATAGTGTATGCTTTTCGCAGATGACATAGTCCTGATCGACGAGACTCATAGCGGAGTTAACGCTAAGCTGGAGGGTTGGAGACAAACTCTGGAGTCTAAAGGGTTCAAGCTGTGTAGGACCAAGACAGAGTACTTGGAGTGCAAGTTCAGTAAAGCACCTCATGAGGATGGCGTGAAAGTGAGGCTTTGTACCCAGGCCATCCAGAAGAAAAGTAGTTTCAAGTATCTTGGGTCTATTATACAAGGCAACGGGGAGATTGACAATGATGTCACACATCATATTGGGGCAGGGTGGATGAAATGGTGGCTCGCTTCCTGAGTGCTATGTGATAAGAAGGTGTCACCAAAACTTAATGGCAAGTTCTATAAAGTGGTGTTAGACCGACTATGTTGTATGGGGCAGAGTGTTGGCCAGTTAAGATCTCTCATGTCAAAAGATGAAAGTTGCCGAGATAAGAATGTTGAGATGGATGTGTGGGCACACTGGGAGGGACAAAATTAGGAATGAGGCTATCCGGGACAAGGTAGGAGTGGTCTCGATGGAATACAAGATGCGAGAAGCGAGACTGAGATGGTTTGGGCATGTGAAGAGGAGAGACACAGATGCTCCAGTGCGGAGGTGTGAAAGATTGGCCGCGGAGGTGTGAAAGATTGGCCACGGATGGTTTCCAAATAGGTAGGGGTAGGCCGAAGAAGTATTGGGGAAAGGTAATTAGACATGACAAGGCGCAATTAGAGCTTACCGAGGACACGACCTTACATAGGAGGATATGGAGGACTCAGATTAGGGTAGAAGGCTAGTAGATAGACTCGTTTATCCTTTCATATTAGTAGTCACATTATCGCACTATAGTTTCTTGTGCTTCGATTTCTGCTACTATCTGTTATTTCCTGTACTTTGATTATTTTATTTTATTTGTGGTTGCTACTGTCCCTTTGTAAACTGCTTCATCATGGCTTAGTCGCTTTTGTTATTTTCATTTCCATATCGCTTTGAATTTGTTGGCCTTATCTGACCTCTTTTTATGCTTTCTATTGAGTCGAGGGTCTTTCGAAAACAGTCGTTCTATCTTCGTAGGAGTAAGGTCTGCATACACTCTGCCCTCCCAAACCCCACGTTGTGGGATTTCAATGAGTTGTTGTTGTTGTATTTCTTTTATTGGTATTTGTTAATGTACAAATTATTTATCAAATCAATGAGAGATAGTCTACATCTATCAATTTTGACCAATATCTACGTTCAACTCTATTCAATAACATACTAAAATTTGTCGTGAGTAGAATTTGTCTACATAATAGAAAAAAAAGTCTAACTTTTATATATCAATTTTTTTCGTCTAGAAATTTTATTTTGAGTGAGATATGCCAAGTAATACTTGTGTGAGGGAAATATTTGTTTGTCAAATCAAATAGTGGATTCGCACACTGGTATTACTCGTCAATTGACATGTCTCTCTCAAAAAAAAGTTTCTCCCTCCAATATTTGTTAGTAGAATTATGGATTCAATCAAACCCACACGGATACACCCCTGACCGTGATATCATTTCCTCAATTGATTATTTGGTATAGTGAGTATGGATAACAATCATAAACAAAAGCTCTTTTTTCTTGAAACTACAATTCTTTGGCCTTTTTGACTTGTGAGCAACACCAAATTTGTCAATCTCATATTTTACAGATAATATCAAGTTGGCTGATACATTATGTCTTGAAAATAAGAAAACCAAATACTCCTCCCCCCCCCCCCCCCCCCCCCCCCCACAAAACCCCACACACACACAAACCTTCAAACCTACAAAAACTTAATACCTCCTTTCGCTAACCCCAAAATTACAACACAACCATAATATATTATAAGCACACTTTATTTCATCTAACAACTGTCTCTAAATAAATGCCCGATTTTTTTATTAGAGTCCGCGATTATTCATCCTAGCAGAAGACAAGTACATCGGAAAGGACTGGACGAGGTGACACTAGCCTACAAAGACTCTTGTTATTACTTTTGTTCTGGTCCATAACGAACGAGTTGTTGCTAGATGCTTCGCCCCAATTGAATGTCCCAAAATTTTCATTGGAGTTGTCGCTAAAAGTTGGAACACCAAAGGTGTAAGGATAGTGATGAAGAGCCAGCTTGATGATTGTTGTTATATGCAAATCTGTCGTTGATCTGATGATTCATGGTCATAGTTGTTGGCAACCTAGGGTTAAAGGTGACAGTTTGGATGTCATTGATGCTACGGCGATGATGCTCCACCGGAGTCGTACAGTTCTTAAGAGATAAGTACTTTTGAGCATGACTGGCCACTTGGGTCGATGTCTTCGAAACGACATAGTACTTTGAGATGTTCTTCCAATTTCCTTTCCCAAGTTTGTTCAGTCGGATGAGAAACAACCTATATATACCATGCCACATGATTGAAAAAAATTTACACATACATAAATTTTTAAGTTTTTTTTTTAAAGAAAAGTTGGAATAAAAGTTCCTAACAGAAGATTTAAGCTAATGAGTTTTAGTTATATGCTCCGTTAGTATAAAAAAAAGTATACTATCAGGACACACAGAGAATATTTACAGGTAAGCCTATTTAAAATATGAGATTTGTAATCTTAAAATTAAAAGAGATTACATACTATAACACGTAAATTTGACCCGCTATTGTAAAACAATTATAATGACATTGTAAATAATTTAAACCCTGACTAAAAAATGAGAATGAAACTTCAGTTATAGCAAAATTGAGAGTATTAACGATGAGTACTTGCAAACAGTAGAAGTAAATGAAATCAATCACAAAACTACAAATAAAATTCTTGAACGAAGAGTTTGTTGTTCTTGATTATAATAAAATTTGCGATTCAGTGGTCTAGCAAGGTTTTTCTTTTTATCAAAATATTTTTTCCATGAAGTTAAGCCTTCATGGAAGTCGAAGAAATGTTTAAAACACAAAAAGGAAAAGGTGAACTCATACATCATAGAAAAATGAAAACGAGTAATAAAAGAACTCAAATGAATTTAAAACTATGTAAGAAGCAAAAACGAACTCAAACTCATAAAATCAAATCTAACATGCAGAAATGTGTGATAAAACTTAAAAATAAAGATTGTAAAAACTTAAAAATTAAGATTGTAGAACAATTTATATATGTATATTACCGATGTTCATCTTCAGTCCACGGAATCCCCCATTGCCGACGTGGACGTGGACGGTTGTTTTCGACTTGAGGCGGCGCGTCATTCAAAGCGGCGTCCATATCTGATGAGTAATCTTGATCCTGTGACAATTGATAATGCCGATGATCATGATCATTATTAGTAGCAGCAACAACTACTTTATTTTTTGGGATAGGATTCTCCATTTCAATGTCTTTGAAGGAGATTATGTAGTGGTTTTTGATCTCCTCTATAGACTTATGGGGGAGTTTTGAAGCAACATATTCAGAAAAAACTTGAGAACCTTGATTGTTAGAACCTAGAAAAAGCATTTTCACAAAACATTATCTCTTCGGGAGTCCATTGATCTGCTTGTGCAACAACCTCATGGTTATCGTAAGGTGCTGCACCGAACAGATCAAAGTTGGGCTCCTGAGACTTTGAACTTTTTAGGAATCCAGGCCACCCCATTGACAAAAAAAAAAAGAAAGGGGCTAGTACATATGGTATTCACTAGTGAGTACTTGAGTGATTTAGAATTGAGTAGTGCTTCTGTTTGTGCACTCAATTGGTGTGTTAGAATGAAGAAGTTGTATGTCCTTTTATAGGTTGAAAATTTTGCACTCAATTATTATATTAGTGTTTGCTACGAATTCGCATGGTGTTTAATATGGGGCCCACTTTTTTTTTTTAACATTGTTTGTTTTTTAAATATGGGATTCACTTTTTTTTTTATATAATAGTGGTTGGTATTTAATATGGGGCCCACAATTTTTTTTAAATATTAGTTGTTGTTTAATATATATGGGATCCACAATCTTTTTTTTTTTACAATTTTTTTTTATTATGTTCAAAACACGATTGATATAACATTGTAATTTGTGCTCCGTATCTAAAACTTTATTATATTAGTGTTTGCTACGAATACGCATGGTGTTTAATATGGGGCTCACTTTTTTTTTTAACATTGTTTGTTTTTTAAATATGGGATTCATTTTTTTTTTTATAATAGTGGTTGGTATTTAATATGGGGCCCATAATTTTTTTTAAGTATTAGTTGTTGTTTAATATATATGGGATCCACAATCTTTTTTTTTAGGGCCCGTTTAATATAGGACCCAAATTTTTTATTTTTTTTAATGGGGCCCATCAACTGACGATGAAAAGGGTCGACCAAACTCCCTCTTCTAAGTAGTAGAAAATTAGAGATTGTCTCCATCTATCAATTTTGACCACTAAACGTACTAAAACGTGAAATGAATAGATATGTCTTTAACCAAAAAAAAAAAAAGAATAGGTATGTTCAATTCAATTTCTTTTCCCTACCCATAATAGAAAAGGAAAAAAGAATCAAATTCTTATAGGTCTCTTTTTTCATACCCTTCATGGGAAATTTTATTTTGAGTCACTACTAAAAAGAGGTCCATTACCGACGGAAAAATCAATGCAGGTGATCAGTATTTTGGAATTACTGACAGAAAATCAACCGAAATGGGTTGTCGAAATTGCACGTTGATATCAAAAATCGACTGAGATTTTTTTTTTTTTTTTTTTGACAAAATTGATTGATTTAGTCGATTTTCTTAAATTAAACAATTATAAAGATGAACATTTGATAATTGAATCGAGGTCTTTACCGTGGCAGGTTACTGTTCTACCGATAAACCATTGGCGCATGTTGGCTTAAAACTTTCATTTTTTTTATTTATACTCTTCCAGTGCATTATTTTCGCAAACATAACTGACAGACTGGATCTAACAAATCATGTGTAAAAGAGGTAATATATGCTCATTCAATTCCTTCAACTCTGATAACTCTAGTGGATCCATCGGACACCAATTAGTATTTAGATATATAGGCTATCTCCCCAATAGCAAATAAATACATAATCCAATCTAATGCATAGGTGGCAAACTCGATAAATCGTACGAGAACATATCTGGCAAATTAGTGCGGACTGAAAGTGTGATTATGAGTAGGAGCAGAGTTCTAGTTCGCGTGCCGTGGACTGTAAAACACAATAAACTCCAAACCATCTCAGTTGATCATTTTTTTAATTTTAATTCACGAAAGATATGATCTTGCTCACAAGCACAACTATCATATCGTTCTACCAAAGAACGACTCCCCCTGAATGTCAAACATAATTTTATGGCATGATTTAATTGTAACGTGACATGATAGTAGCCAATTCATATCTATAACCACGTTAAATCTAATTATTTGTGACACAATCAGTTCAACTATCCTATTCCTACCATGCATCGTGATGTATCATCTCGATAAGATTATTTGCTATAATGGGTATAGATGACAATCACAAGTGAAAGCTCTTTTTTCTCAAACTATTATCCTTTGCGACTTGCGAGAACAACAACAAATTTTTAAATTTCATATTCTATTATTCATAGTACCAAACTGTCTAATACGTTATGTCTTGATGACAACATGAAAACCAATATCCCTCCCCATCCCCCCCCCCCCCCCCCCCCCCCCCCCCCAACACGCACCCCAAACCCCCAAATCCCACAAAAAATTTAATATCTGCCTTTCCTTAACCCCAAATAGAACACGACCATAATTTATTCTAAGCATACTTTGGTTCATCCAATAAATGTCTCTAAATAGATGCCCGATTTTGATTAGGCTTCGCGATTATTCCTCCCAGCAGAAGACAAGTACATCGAAAGGAAAGGGCGAGGTGACATTGGCCTATGGAGATTGTTATTGTTGTTATTATTATTTTGCCCCATAACAGACGAGCTGCTACCGGATGCTTCACCCTGATTAACAAATCTTCCAAAATCTGTATTGGAGTTGTTGTTAAAAGTTGGACCACCAAAGGTGTAACTAGGATAGCGAAAGAGCGTTGATGACGATCCAACTTGATGATTATTGTTATAAGCAAGTATGTCATTATTGATCGGGTGAGTCGTGGCCACATGAGCTGTCGTCGGTGTCCTAAGGTTAAGGGTGACAGTTTGAATGTCGTTGATGCTTGGACGACGACGCTCCGCTGGAGTCATATTGTTACGACGGCAGAAGTACTTCTGGGCATGACTGGCCACTTGAGTTGGTGTCTTCGTAACAACATAGTGTCTTGAGATGCTTTTCCAATCTCCTTTCCCAAATCTGTTCAGTCCCATGAGAAACAACCTATATATACAAGCGACATGGTTAAAAAAAAAAAAAGGTACATTTGTTTAATTTTATAAAAACAAAAGAAAATTGGAATAAATGATTGTAACAAAAACTTAAGTTAATGAGTTTTTGTTAAATACATTGTTAGTATAAAGAAAATTTATACTATCAGGCCACACAAAGAATATTTGTAATCTTGAAAATAAAACAGGTTACTTACTATAACAAGTTGTCAAGAAAATTATATATATATATATATATATAACTTAAACACTGATTAAAAATGAGGGCACAATTTTTTTCCGGTGTAGCAAAATTGAGATTATTAATGATGACTACGTGCAGACAATAGAAATGAATGAAATCAATTGCAAAATTACAAATTACATTCTTGAAAGAAGAATTTGGTTGTCTTGATTGTGATAAAATTTACGATTCAATGGTCTAACAAGGTTTTTCTTTTTCATCAAAATATTTCTTTCATGAACAATAAGCTAAGCCTTCATAGGAAGTTGAAGAAATATTTGAATCATAAAGAGTGAAAAGACGAATGCATACATCAAGAAAAAAATCAAAAGCGAGAAATAAAACAACTCAAATTTAAAACTCCAAGCAAGAAGTCACAACGAAATCAAACTCATAAAATCAAATCTAACAGAAATGTGTGATAAAACATAAAAATAAATTTGTAAAATAATTTATGTGTAAGTTAGTCATAGCTAAAAAGTTTTAAGAAAAAAGAAGCAGAATTTACTGGTGTTCCCCTTCAGTCCATGGAATACCCCGTCGGCGGCGTGGACGGTTATTTTCCACTTGAGGCGGCACGTCATTCAGAGTGGCCTCCATGTCCGAGTCATCTTCTTGTGGCACTTGGTAATGCTGCTGATGATGATCATCATCATAAACAACAACGTTATCTTTTGGGATGGGATTCTCAGTTTCAACGTCCTTAAAAAGGGTTATGTAGTGGTTTTTGATATCCTCCATTGATTTATGGGGGAGTTTTGAAGCAACATATTCAAAAAAAGTTTGAGAACCTAGATTATTGAAACTAGAAAAGGCATTCTCAAAAAATTGTTTCTCTTCAGGAGTCCACTGGTCTGATTGTGCAGCAACCTCACGATTATCGTGAGATGTTGCACCGAACAAAGCAAATGTGGGCTCCTGAGAGCTTGAACTTTCTAGAAATCCAGGCCACTCCATTGATAGAAATTAAAGAAGAAAGGGGCTAGTGAGTACTTGAGTGGCGTAGGAGTGGAGGTATGTTTCTCGTTGTGCACTCAATTGATATGTCAGAATCAACGAGATGTGTCTTTTTATAGTTGAAAAAATTGGTTTAAAGGGCCAATATTTAATGCCCGGTGAGAAGATTACATTAATTTAGCAATCTTTGAATGGATGCTTTCAAATATTGATGTTGTAAAAGATTACACTCATTGATCAATCTTTGCATGGATTCTTTCTGAAATCAAATTTTATTCGGTGGACCCAAACACAGTGTCTATGATATTGCCAATCAACACTGCCGATCCTCTCTTTGGGTTCACTAGTAAATGAAATTTGTTTCAATTAATTGCATTTATCATATTGAAGGTTTATAGTCCAAATCCCAATTTATCTGCAATTGAGGTATATGCATGTTGCTGTTTTTTATGATATTTGTTTAGATCTTTTCATCCCTCTCTTCAACTAATTCAAATGGCTAAAGGATTGGTTTGTAAGGACTCGGAATTGAAAACAAAATTAGTGAAAAAGTACTAGAATATGCCATATTCTTATTGTGAAATGTGAAACCATTCTTATTAATTCACTTTTCCCCTTCTTTAATTACTTCCAACTCCGTAAATCCAATCTACCCTTCTTCTTAATCTTGCAAGTAAGATTACTACAATTTTTTACTTTGAACAAACTATCATGTCCAGTAGTACCAACTAACTGACTTGCGACTAAAAGGCCATGCAGAAAAGCAAAACTACCTCCTCGGAAATAGCTCTAAAAATTAACTCCTTTGAATGTCATTTAACTTTCTCCAGGTGAAGACAATGTTTAACTCTCTTTTTTTTACCTGCCTGGTAATTGCAATACAAAATGTTAGTGTACAAGTTTACGATCAAAGTTTGTTTAAAAAATTCAACTCTTTTTTCCTATATGCGACAACTCAAAACTTAGTTATATCATTGCAACACACTTGACCATTTAATTTGCTCTTAGTTACGTCATTGCAACACAAATGACCCTTTAATTTGCAGAAATCACCAAACAACCACAAAGTAGAAAGGAAGGAAGTAAAAAGGTCCATGAACAATTTCATTTTTTTTTTCTATTTAAAGGATAGGGTTAACAAATCTTTAAATCATGCATATGGGGTATCAAGAACGTTGCCAAAATATTGATTTAGGAATAACTCAAGGAGTTACCATGTTTTTTCACATTTCATGTAATAGTGAAATTCTTTTTTTAGTTTCGTATTTGGTGTTGGGTACCCGTTTTGGCGTCCTGCTTACTTCAAATCTGCTCCACATAAGGCGCATTAAAAGAAAAATCACTCATGCCAAAACTTATCTTGGGACTCAAACCTCATACCTTTGATTAAGAATGATTAAATCCTATCTTGTATCTCCCGCCACAACCCTAGGTGGCAATATTAAAAGTTCACAAATCCTAATTTTACGTATCCTTTTCAATTCAGGTTTTGGAATATTGTAGAACATAATTGGACTTACCAGTTGTATTGGTCAAATTGGATAAAATGTGGACCATCTCTAACTCATTATTTTGCATATAAACAATTACTCACAAAAACAATGAAGAAAAGTTGTTCAACTTCAACTGCATTTAAAAAGAGATGAACTTACCTTATACACAGACAACAATAGCACAATACCTCTTTATAACATCTCACGTAACAGTACCTTTCTATAATAGTTAAAAAAAAAATCAGAATCGATTTTTTAAACTGTATTTTACTTCTCTATAACAATAATAATCATCTTTATAACAGTACGTTATTTGTAAAATTATCCCTCTATAAATATCTTCTCTTTTCTTTGAGTAATATAATGATTAATTATCTTTATAGTAATAGAATCTCAAGATTACCAACAATAGGTATAAAAATTTTGACCAAATATTTTGATACTTTAGTCCACTATTTAGGATAAAAAATATTATATGAATATATATTTTCATTATTAAAAAATTTCCTTCGTTATACAACGTGTGATTACGCTTAGGATTTGAAAATTTATAATGAAAAAAATAGATTTTATGCATTTTTTTGCCTATAACAATGAAATATCGACAAGTGGGAGTTGCTCAGATGGTAAGCACCGTCCACATACAGCCTGAATGATGTGGATCACTAAGGGAGCAAAAGAGGGGAGAGCTCCTAGGGGGAGGGGTATAAGAAAAAAAAAATAACAACGAAATATTATTTAAATGTTAATGCTGTTATAGGTATATAACAGTCATTCGCTACAACAGTTAAAATTTCGGACCCAACAATGATGTTATCGAGAGGTTTGAATGTATATTGAATTTGAAAAGAGACACTTTCACTAAGTATTTATAAACTAATCATTAGGTTAATTCGAGAAAGTCATTTTTTAACTTTTCCGAATTACTCTTATGCGTCAATCCGAGAATGTCATTTTTTAACTTTACACGAATAGACCTAAGGCTTAACTTTTACTCGAATAGGCCTAATTTTGTTATGAACCTCTGCCTTGCGATTTTTTTTTTGTTTGACTGAGCCAGGGTTTGAACCAAAATCTCGGGGTATTTTAGGCGAATGGCAAAAATTAAAGACCACCCCGTAAATTGCCCTAGATTTTAGGGATAATTTTAGAGTCTCCCCTCCAAATTTACCTTTATCACACTGACCTCCCTTGTGTGTTGCGATATTACGCACACCTCTCTCATTTTCATTTTTTTTGCAACAAAAATTAGTTCAAATGAAGAAATTGTATAATATTCCAATAATGCCCTTCTATGGGATACGAAGGGGGCTAGTCCCTCCTCCGCTTCTCCTTGCTAGTAGTATATCTAGCAATCATGTTATTTCCTCGTTCTTCAGTGGTTATTACTAACTGTCGCTTCATGTGTTTTATATCATGTTATTTCGCCGTCTTATTTTCTTGCTACCCTGCTTTGAATTCTTTTTTTTTTAGTCGAGGATCTATCAGATTCAGCCTCTATACTCCACAAAGGTAGAAGTAAGTTCTGCGTGCATTCTATCCTTCCTAGACTCTACCTTTGAGATTACACTGGGTCTGTTATTATTGTTGTATTTTTCTAGGAAAACAAGTTTTTTAAAAATGAGGAAGATGATTTTCTTAGTGGGAGTAGGGAAAACAATTTCTAAATGTCATTCCACATTGATTGTGTCCTCCACATCCTCAACATACTTCATCTTCACCCACTCCTCACCCCCTATAGCCCCCCACTCCAACCCCCACCTTTCATAGTATTTGTCTCTGATTATATACAAATGTTTTTAGGATAATATTTTTGTTGGTGTACTGAACACACAAATTATAAATAAAAGGCCCACTTTTTTTTTTTTTCTGAAAAACATTTTCCTTCGTACCCAAAACACCCATAATGATTTAAGGTGAAAACGAGTTGTCTATTGCTAAAGTTATCAAAGAAGAAAGACATATGCAATCCTATTAGAGTTATTATTAAAAGTTACAATTACAAATACCAGATGAAAGTCAACAAAATAAATATTATACACATTTAAAGAGAATTTTTTCTGGCAAATAAAAGTAAAATGAAGAAAATTTACTAGCATAAGAAGATGCTATCATTTTTTATTTTTTTTTGGCTTCTGTAAATTTAGGCAAGGCAACTTATGAAAGATTTAATTCTCCTATTTACTATTCCCTCTGTGTCAAATTATTTGTCGTTTTTTCCTTTACACGCCCTTAAGAAATGTTAATTAGGTGGAGTATTTGACTACTTTATCCTTATTTATATCTAAGTTATAATCTATTTAGCTTTACCTTATTTATGTGTTATCTCCACATGAATGGCAAAAATCTACGAAGCGTAAAATTGAAAAGAAAATAATCTATTATGCCTTAAACTTCTAAAACTAAATACTCCCACCGTTCACTTTTACTCAGAAGCGAATCCAGGATTCGATAACTACGAGTGCCACCATTACTAAAAATCATATTTTTCCTAGAAACAAATACTGATGGACGCTGTCAGTCTACTATTCCGTTAAGATAACTAACGGACACTATAAAACCAATAAAATTATTTTTTTTCTTTTTCTTTTTCTTGATGAAACTGACTGATTTTCGTAGCTTAATTTTGCTCAAAAATGCGCAAAAGTTACAATTTTTTTTCTAATATCGTCTTGTTTTTAATTTAATTACTGATGGAGGCAATCAGAAAAATCCAAGGGAGCATCAATTTTTTGCCGAGATGATAATTTTTGATAAATAACTATCCATTGATTTTGTCCCTCGGAAAAAGGCGTGTTCTTAGTAGTGTGCTATCTTTAATGCAAACTTATGGCTAGTTAATAAGATTGAATTAAGGTCTACATTCAATTGGCTCGATCCATTTTGAATTAATTCGGTTCAATTCAATAACATCATTATTTATATTTATAAATGCATCATGCTCTATGTAACAGATTAACCAATACAAAAAAAGAAGTCTAATAATGATAACAAAACTTAGGAAAAAACTGAAATCCAACTAAATATAACTGAAGCAAAGCAAGAATATATACTTGATGGAGGGGGGAAAAAGAGGAAATGGCCAAATAGGGCAAAGAAATAAACAAGGAAACTGAGGGAGCCTACAATGGTGGAAGCAGAGGCAGCTGAGCCGCGGTGAAGCAACGACAATGGTACCGGGAGTAGGGAAAAGTGACGGAGGTCAATTTTTGTTTGGAAAGGAAATTTTGATTAACTAAGAGAGAGATGAGAGAATATCAAAAGAAGAAACTTTCTACTGTTTTATTCTAAGAAAATTTCTACTTTTATTAAACAAATAAATTAGCCAACATTTAAAAAAGAAGTGTGTCAACTAACATGTGTTGTAGTCCCTAGTTGTATTTGTGTAGAGACTGAAATGCTATGAAATTAAAAACAATGTTCATCATGCTATATTCGATCCCTGGTAAAATAGATGAAAAGTCGGTCCTCTGCCACTGTACGGCTACTATTGTCATTGTGGGTAGCACTCCAATATTTTATGGCTAAAGTCATAGATAGACCCTCAAATTTGGTCATATTTTATAGTGTTTCTTATACATAAACTAGATTGTCTGTGCCTATATATATATATATATATATATATACTAGTGTCATTTGGCTCGTGCTAAGCCCGAGTCCAAATCGACGTTAAAAATTAAATTTTAGATTTATTTTAAACTTTTTTTTGGCTCTTACTTCTTTGTTTTTGTAATATTAGTTTGACGCTTTCTAAAAGATTCCAAGATATTCCTCTTTTAATATTTCATTTATTAGGTAAATCTTATGTTGAAATTATGCGCACATAAAATTAGATAACCTTACTTTGGAATTCAGTTTTAGATTGAGACGGGAGGACTATAATTTACATTTTAAAATATTTTAACAATGATATAAGTTATTTGTGTTTATTATTTTAAATTAAAATTTAATCCCATCTTAAGTGAAAATTTTGTTAGTTACTAATGTTTGCAAGCATGTACGACACAAAATTACAGGAGAAAATAAAACAAAATATATTTTACATTTATCGGGCGAATAAAAATTTAAATAGCAAATGATAAATGGTAAGTAACATTTAGAAAATTCATGTGAGGACTACAAAAATGGCTATTATGTCCCATATATAGAGTAGTAATGTTGTCTTAAACGGAATCCAATATCAAAGATGAGTATACCAACATCAAATTCATTCGTTGTTTAATGTCATTCAGCTTAAAAAAATTCTTTTTGGGATTAAGAACTCAATTTTTATTTTTAAAATAAATCAGAATGTTCTTAGGAACATAAAATAGCATCAAGGTAAGTTTGATAAGATTTGACAAAAATGATCTTGAAGAACATTTTCTCAAAGTTACTTACTCCAAATAGACAATTTTTCATGAATTATTCAACTTTGTGCATACCGTAAGAAGAAAAAAAGATGGCGTACAACATTTGCTGGCATCATCACCTTTTATGTCTTTTTGGGGAGTTTAAAATGCAATGAGAGATGTCTAAATTTACAGAAATGTTTCAGGGCAACTAAGGTAATAATTTAGTAAATCGAGGCTGGAAAGAGACTTGACAAGAAGACACTGTTTCTTGTCCCATTGCAACCAAAAAAGGCATCTTGATTAGTGTGTCAATCAGTAACTCCATAAATAGTCCAACTTTCACAAAATAATGTACAACAACAAATGCATAACTAAATTCCAATTCTAACAAAATGCAAATCCTTTTAGTTAGCAAATTACCCAACCAAATGGTTTGTAATCAGGGACGACAAAATCATTGGATTGTCCTATATATATATATATATTCAAAACATGATTAATATAGTATTGTAGTTTGTGCTCCGTATCTAAAATTTTATTATATTCATGTTTGCTACTAATACAAAGTCGGCAAAAATTTATTAATACTTTTTAAAAGAGAAGACTTGTTTAAAAGGAAACTATTTTCCTCTCTTTGAAATAAAATAATAGCAATATTTAAGCATCAGTTGATACTTTCAATTTTAATTCGATTAATTTAAAGGTGTAAAATACTTATTATTTTTTATCCAATTTTGATTTGGATAATTCTAATCCAAATTATAAAATTAATTTTACATGTTTAAAACGAAACAAAGTAGAAATTGATTTTCTATTTAAACGAAGAAATACTATTTTTTAATTTTTGGTAAATATTCTCGGTTTAGATCATTTTACTTGTCATGTTGTCTTTTGCATTGTTTTTTAAGGAAACGTCAATTAGAATTAGAATTTGACTAATTTACCTTATTCATTATTTGATCTCCATTTGACATTAATCTCTTTTCACATTTATTAGAATAAGAATAAAAATGAAAAAGTAATTAAATTCTATCTCATTTAAAAATAAAAAATATTTTAAGTATATTTATTTTAGTAAACATAACAAATAAATGACATGGCGGAATAACAAATACAGAATTAAATATCTAGATTAGATCTCAGTCTAATATAAGAAAAGAAATAAAATTGTATGTATTTGGCTACTTAACCTTTTGAAGAAAAGCAATAATATGGGGTCCATGTTTTTTGCTGTGCAATAATTTCATTTGCTCGCACTAATGTGTTGATACACATGTGGCAATGAATCCACTATTATTGACTTGATGGGGATACTTTGAGAATTACATGAATATTGTTTGATTTTTTAATATATGGGTGCACGTGTTTTTTTTTTTACATTGCTTATTTTTTTAATATGGGATCCACTTTTTTTTTTTATGACTTTGGAAAGGGTGGAGTTTACTTTTTTTTTATGAGTTTGGAGAGGGAGGGGTCCACTTTTTTTTTTTTTTTTTTTTAATATTGCTTGGTGTTTTTAGTATCGGGTTCACCTTATTTTTTTTTTAAGAGTGACTGACGACGAAGTATGGGTAAACCGATGCTTCTATATAGTAGAAAAATAGAAATATAATAAAGTATTTCTATCTACTTTTTAGAAGAGTTGATAATATAAAATATCATTTTTTTTGCCCTTAAATAAAAAAATGGGTGGGACCACAAAGGATTTTTTTGCTCTTAAATAAAAAAGTGGGACCAAAGGACGAACAACGATCTATAAACCGGCTCTTCTTTATAGTAGTAAAGTAATATATATATATATATATATATATATATATATATATATATGTGTGTGTGTGTGTGTGTGTGTGTGTGTGTGTATGTGTGTTTAAAACACGATTAATATAACATTATAGTTTGTGCTCCGTATCCAAAATTTTATTATAGTAGTGTTTGCTACGAATACAAAGTTGGCAAAAATTTATTAGTACTTTTTAAAAGAGAAGACTTATTTAAAAGAAAACTATTTTCCTCTCTTTGAGATAAAACAATAGCAATATCTAAACATCAATTGATACTTTAAATTTTAATTTGATTAATTTAAAGGTGTAAAATATTCTATTGTTAATGTATGTAGATTGGGCCTAAACAATACTTATTAATTTTTTTTATCAAATTTTGATTTGGATAATTCTAATTCTAATTATTATATTAATTTTACATGTTTAAAATGAAACAAAGTAGAAATTTTATTTTCTATTTAAATGAAGAACTATTATTTTTTAATTTTTGGTAAATATTCTTGGTTTAACTCATTTTACTTATCATGTTATCTTTTGCACGGTTTTTTAAGGAAACGCCAATTAGAATTATAATTTCACGAATTTACCTTATTAATTATTTGATCTCCGTTTAATATTATTTTTTCTTTTATGCATTAATCTCTTTCACATTTATCAGAGTAAGAATAAAAATGAAAAAGTAATTAAATTCTATCTTATTTTAAAATATAACTATTTTAAGTATATTTATTTTAGTAAACATAACAAATAATTGACATGGCAGAATAACAAATACAACAGTTAAATATCTAGATTAGATCTCAGGCTAATATAAGAAAAGAAAGAAAATTGTATGGTTTGGCTACTTAATCTTTTGAAGAAAAGCAATAATATGGGGTCCATGTTTTTTGGTGTACAATAATTTCATTGCTCCCACTAATGGATTGATACGCATGTGACAATGAATCCACCATTATTGACTTAATGGGGATACTTTCGAAATTACATGAATATTGTATGATATTTTAATATGGGGTGCACGTTTTTTTTTTTGACATTGCTTTTTTTTTTTTAATACGGGATCCATTTTTTTTTTTAAATATTGGTTGATGTTTAGTATGGGGCCCACACCATTTTTTTTTAATGGATGACAGACGACGAAGCATGGGTTTAGTGTTTGATTCTTTAATAATGCTTTTATATAGTTTAAATAGGGTGCACTTTTTTTTTTTACATTGTTTTTTTTTTAATATAGGATTCACTTTTTTTTTATATTGTTTTTTTTTAATATAGGATTCACTTTTTTTTTATATTGCTTGATTTTTTTAATATGGGATTCACTTTTTTCCTTTTTCTATTAGTTTGGAGATGGTGGGTTCTATTTTTTTAAAATATTGGTTGGTGTTTAATATGAGTCCACACTTTTTTTTTGTGGACAACGGATGACGAAGCATGGATCTAAATCCATGCTTTTATATAGTTTAAATGTAGATATTACTATTTTTTATTCCCTATTATATACCCGTCAGTTCACCCTTTTGTTATCCTTGTGAATTGTTACTCAACCTTTTGGTACCCACAAAATTGTGAACTGTTAAACAATCTTTTTCTGAATTGGGCTATATAACTGTGTTTGAGCTTTTATATTTTATTTCTTTGAAAAATTATTCAAGTTATTAATGACTCAGTAGGCGTTTGGCCATGAAAATCAATTTTTTTCGCTTTATTTGAAACTTGAGGTCGGAGTTGAAGAGGAGTTGTGTTTGATTATATTTTTTGCAAAAATTATTTGGTTGTTAGATGTACTAAAAGTGTAAAAAGGTGAGAATATGGTTTTAAGAGGGTGTTTGAATTGACTTATTTTAAGTGTTTATTGACTTTTACACACTTTTCTATTTTTTGTAGTGTTTGAGAAAATAAAAATTGTTTTAAGCGAAAAAAATATAAAAATAAGTCAAAAGTCAAATTTAATTTTTTTAAAAAAAGTCGATCCAACACCCTGTTAGGGCCGTTTGGTCGGAGGCATAAGTTATCCCATATAAATGAGATTGGGTGAGATACTAAGGGGTCGTTTTGTACTCAGACAAAATTATCTCAGGATTCTAATCTTAGGGCTAATTTATCTCATCTAGCAGATGGAAGAAAATAATATTAGGATTAATGGGATAAGATGGGATATCCCATCGTTAAGTTTGGGATGCACTTTATACTTTATTTAGTACATGGTATAAATTTATTCAATTTATACCTTATACCAAACATAGTACAAAATTAATCACACAATTAGTGCTGGGATATCCTAGCTAATATTGTGTACCAAACGATCCCTAAAGGAATTATTCCACCGACCAAACATGTGATAATTTCAATCTCATGCCGTCCTATCCCTCTTACCGAACGAGTTGATTTCCTAATTTCAAGTACAACTTCAAATAAAGTGAAAAAATAATAAGTGGGCATTATCAGCCCTTGAATCAGCGATAGAACTTCCATCATAATCTAAACTTATCAGATACTGTTGTACATATCTAAATATTTCGTATTTTGTATAATCAGTGCTGCTCCAGGGATTTTGTACAGTTTGCATTTTTGTTGTTTTACTACGTATGCTCTCCCCACTCATATCTCCAAAGGGTCCCTTCCAACATCTTTTCAGGATTTCTCTGCTTTTTTCTTTTTCATTTCAAATACTGCTCCCTGTTTTTACTTATTTAGTCCAAGTCCAGTGGACAACACAAAAGAGGGAAAAGATGACTGTATGACAAGTTGGCTTAAAACGTGGCAATAAATAGAGACAGCAAACATTAGGCCATGAGATAGGGCTTAATGAAAACCCCATTCGTAATCTTGTTCCTTCATTTGATAACCAACTTGTTTACAATGTGTTACACAGTGCTAAAAAATCTGACCATGCTTTACACTTCTTTAGATGGGTTGAAAGATCAGGTCTTTTAAATCATTATAGAATCACATTTCAAGATTATACAAATTCTTGGTAGAGCTGGTAAACTTAATCATGCTAGATGTATACTTCTTGATATGCCTAATAAAGGTCTTGATTGGGATGAGGAATTATGGATTTTAATGATTGATAGTTATGGTAAATCAAGGGTTGTTCAAGAAAGTGTGAAAGTTGTTTCAAAAAATGGAAGAGTTAGGTGTCGAGAGAAGCGTTAATTCGTGATAACGCGTCGTGGGAGGTATATGATGGGGAAAAGGCATTTTAATAAGATGGTTAATGAGGGTATCGAACCAACGAGGCATACGTATAATCTTTTGATTTTTGGGGGTTCTTTTTGGACACTGCTATTAGGTTCCTTGAGGATATGAAGAGTAGGGAGATTATGCCTGATGTTGTAACTTATAATACTATGATTAATGGGTATAATAGGGTTAAGAAAATAGAAGAGGCGGAGAAGTATTTTGTGGAAATGAAGGGGAGGAATATAGAGCCGAATGTGATTAGTTATACGACGTTGATTAAAGGGTATAGTTCGGTTGAGAGAATAGATGATGCATTGAGATTGTTTGAAGAGATGAAGAGTTTTGGTATTAAACCAAATGCTATTACGTATTCGACACTGTTGCCTGGTCTTTGTGATGCGAAGAAAATGTCTGAAGCTCGGCCGATTTTGAAAGAGATGGAAGAGAAGTATATTGCACCTAAGGATAACTCTTATCTTCATAAAGTTAATCTCGGGACAGTGTGAGGCGGGTGATTTAGATGCTGCTGCTGATGTTCTAAAAACTATGATCAGATTGAGTATTCCCTCTGAGGCTGGGCATTACGGTATCCTAATTGAGAATTTCTGCAAGGCTGGTATTTATGATCGAGCTGTCAAGTTTCTGGATAAGCTTATTGAGAAAGAAATCGTCCTGCGACCGGAGAGTAGTTTGTCTATGGGACCGAATGCGTATAACCTGATTATTGATTACCTATGCAATAATGGCCAGACGAGCAAGGCTGAAACGTTTTTTAGACAGTTGATGAAAACTGGGGTTCAAGATCCTGTTGCCTTCAACAATATTGTCTGTGGGCACTCAAGAGAAGGGGTTCCTGATTCGGCGTTTGAAATTTTAAAGATCATGGGGAGAAGAAAGGTTGTTTCTGATGGTATTTCTCACAAGTCACTTGTGGAGTGCTATCTGAAGAAAGGGGAGCCTGCCGGTGCTAAAACTGCTTTGGATAATATGCTTGAAAACGGACTTGAACCGGACTCCTTGTTGTATAGATCAGTGATGGAGAGCCTGATGGGAGATGGAAGGGTTCAAACAGCAAGCCGAGTGATGAAAGTCATGTCAGAGAAGGGAGTGAAAGAACATATGGATTTAATTTCTACAATATTGGAAGCCCTACTAATGAGGGGACATGTCGAGGAGGCACTTGGAAGAATTGAATTGTTGTTGCTCAGCAGTCTCTCACCTGATCTTGATGGTCTCTTGTCGGTTCTATGCGACAAAGGAAAGACTGGTGCTGCTCTAAAGCTGTTAGATTTCGGCTTAGAGAGAAATTGTGACATAGACTTTTCAAGCTATGATAAGGTGTTGGTATCTGCTGGGAAGACACTTAATGCCTATTCTATTTTGGGCAAGATGATGGAGAAAGGAGTAGTTAAAGATCACAAGAGTTGTGAAGAGTTAATTGAGAGCCTCAATGACGAGGGAAACACAAAGCAAGAGGATATTCTAAGAAGAATGATACTCGGAAAGGAAACAACACTTGACAGTAAGACAGGGAAGAAAAAGACGGCCATGGCTACATGATTCCTGTAATTTTGCTATAAGTTACAGGTTAGAATTTATGAATCACGTTCTGTGAAAGAGGATGACGGGAATTTTGTTTTGTAGCAGAATAATCTCAGAAGTCATTTGACATTTTCCCTTTTTAAGATTTTGCATTTTGGAGTCAAATATTATATCTTTATTTATGCAGGAATTCTTCTTTTAGATGTGCAATTGTAGGGAATGTGGTTTGAGGTCTGATGACATCTAAGATCTGATATACCATCAAATTGTTTTAACTTCTTACGAGAGGCCTCTTTTTGATCTACTTTTATCTCTTGTTTTAGTGAATATAACATAAACTTTTGGTTTGTGCGGTCCTCTTCAATATTTTACTAAGTAAGGTGTTTGTTACATTTTCAATGATATGGAAGAAGTTGATATTATGGTGAATCTCTGAGACCCATAGGTCAACCTCTTCCTTGCATACTTTATCTGCTTTTAGTTGGTTAAATTTCAATCTAAAGTTTTATTCCATTTGGAGTAACAGGCAGCAAGGGTTTTGTCTCTTTTATTTTTGATGAGTGGGAACCCACAAACTTCAAATCCTGGATCCGCCTCTGCCAAATATGGACTGAGACTTATAAGAGGAAAATGGGAATTATGTAACTGATAAAGCTAGGGAGATTGGGGTAAGTATTCTTAGAAACTTGCTGCAAATGGGTTGAAAATTATAAAGAGAGAGAGAATTTGGGCTGCTATTGGTGTCTGGTAGTTTAAAAGCTCGAGGTATTAAACTATTGCAAAAATCCTACTCCTATATTCATGTGCTTCCAGATTGATTCCATTAAACCAAAGTATCATGTTGTAACTGAAAACGAGTTTTGTTTGTATCAATTTTTTTTTTTTTTTGAGAAGGTAACAAGTTGTTTGTATCAAACTTTATATCCTTTTGTTGAATAAAAAAATCAGTTCATGATCTTATACCTTTTGTTGGCTGAAGTGGAATAGCTTATTAAAAGCTGTGTAGATTTCGCTGGACAACTGAGGGAAGTTGGATTGGTAGATATAGAATTAGGAACAATTGATGATCTCTCTGTGATCTTTATCTATACTGGTGAGCTTTCTAGGAGTTAGCTAGTGTTATGTGAAGGAAATTTGAGATGACCGATATATAATGAGTTACCTGATCTTAGTTGAATTTGTTGCTAATCAAATCTTATGAATCAGTGTATGAACTTGGGCCTATTTGGTATGGCAACATATTTTCCTCAGTAAAATTCTTTTTTCGTGTTTGGTTGCTGAAATTGTTGAAAATAATGTACTACTAAATAAGTGGAATTATTTTCACGTCCATTATAGGTGTACTCGACTGAAACTTGCTTCTGTTTACGTAAACGGTTTTCTTTGATAAAGCATTTTCCATGGAAAATATGTGCTTTTGGAATTTGTTTTTCTTATACCAAACATGGCTTTGCTCCTTTACCTGATAAGATGAATACTGAAAATTTGAATTCAGGACAGGTGGCTACTTGAGTTATATGCTGAGATATCTGGTTCCTAGTTATATATTAGAAATGAGAGTTTGTGGTGGGCGAACATGGACGAACAGGGGTAGTTTGGTAATTTAGTTTCATTCTTTTCAACGTTGTGTTGTCCAAACACAGCAAAAACATATTGTACAATAAGCTACGTGAAGTGTGCTATGAAGTTTGGCCTATCTTTGTCCTTTGTTGAATAAATGAGTTCTGGTAAGGGTTCTCACCATTTTTTTGTTTGCTGTTGGTATATGTTCTTTCCTATTATCGTGTCCCGTGTTTAATTTATTTTTAGTTACAATTTCGGATACCTCATCTTTTTCCTCTGAAAATTTAATGGGTCTTCTACATTGAAACAAATTAATTGTACAAAAGAGTCCCATTCCTTTTGTTGTGTTGATAGTTTAGTCTGTACTTCTCTTATTGTATTTTCATTTGTTAGTCATACTTTGTTTGCAGGTTGCCGAAAGCTGTACGCGGCCAGATTTATGCTACAATTCACGGTGAACCGCTGAGTGATAGCTCAGAATTTATGCAGCGTACGGTAGTTTAGATTGATATGTCAATCGCTGATTAATATGACTTCAATTTGTTCTTGCAATAACTATTTTTCATAATTTTCTTGGGTGTTTCTTTGTTTATGTTATATCACTTCGTCTGCTCTCTTTTCTTTGTTCAATTAGAAAATGAACATGCTCTATTTCTATGAATTTTGCTTCAGCAAGAAAAAACATGGAATTTTTTTTTTTAACAGGAAAATACTGAACTCTTGATTTAACTGTGGTTTATCTGTTTTTCTGCAAATGCTTTGTTGATTTATTTGACCAGGTATATCATCCAAATTATCTTTTTATTCTTCCAAGTACTTCGGCTTATTCTTTTCTTTTTCATTTGAGGGTGGGTGAAGAACTCATTGTATTTTTGTGATGAAGCTTTGTTTCTATTTTCAAAGTGATTAGCTTATGATAGATGTATAGGGACTTGCTGTAGCAAAATGTAGACAAATGTAGCTGCAGTAAGCCGTGTAACATATCTGAAAGTCGCTAGATGAGAGCCAAGAGGTAGTAGTTTTATCACACTTGAGTGTGTATAGACTACGTATGCGACTCTCTCCTATCTCAAAGCTACCAACAGGTATAAAGTACATCCTGTCTGTAACGAAACAGATATTGAGAAACTAATCCACCAGAGACAATCGTATCTATGGATGCAGGCTATTTCTTCAGAACTATATTTGTCATTATGAACTGCCATGTTATCAACAGATAAAGGAAGCAGTTGACCTACTTCTATGGTTAATAGGTGTTTTAGATGTCTGTGATTTCCTATTATTCTTTCAGCCATCTGCAGCTTTAAGAAAGAAGCAATACATATTTTTATGAACCTCGGTCCTTATTCATAGTTGCAATTATATTACCGTTACCTCTTAAGACTAGAAAAAGATCTCCATTGACCAGATTTATGCTAAAGTGATGTTGAAGTTGTATCACAAGTTTAATGACATTCTTCTGAAAAAAATTGACCAGCTTTTTCAGGAAAGCACTATCATGTTAGTTGTTCAATTAATGATGTGGAAAAAAATTCATATTCAACTGACTTTCTATGCAAGTAACAAGTAAAAGGTCATGGAAAGATAAGACTAGATAAATGTAATTACTGAGCGAAGTGAGTTAGTTTTATGTTTTTATAGACACCAAACTGTTTGGAAAAGTAGCTGCTTATGAGAATTTAGAGGTTACTGAATGAACTTAGATGATTAATATATAGTAAGGTGGAAAGGTAAGAGATATACTATTGAGTGTACGCTGTTAAAGTCTGCAGCTCTTCTAAAAATCTAGTCTGCAATAAATTTTGTGCTGCTTAATAATAATGAATGAACTAGTTTCCTCTTCCCATAAAATTTGAATGGTCTAATGAGCTATTTCTCAGATCTTGAGTAAGAGTAAACAATTTCTTAGACACTTGATTGAAAAATAGGCCGAGTGGTTCAATATGTGCTGCTTTACACGGTGTATGTGCTCATGCCTTATGAAAGCACTTGATTGTGTTTTGAACTTTAAAATCATGTAACAATCTATATAGGGGTTGCAGTAATTCGGGTCACTAGGAATCTGACCATGTGGTTTGCAGTTTGTATGAGTGAAACCATGTGTGTTGCCACTTTAGATACAAACAAAGATACCACAACTTTTTTCTTTGGTTTTGCTTCTGTTGTTCAAATTCAGAGTATGTGAACTTTATTCTCTACCTCTCTCTTCTTCGATCTTTAAAACTATCGTTTCATTGTTTTAGCTTCTCAACTTTCTTATGCTCTTCCCTTTGTTTATGCAGTGGATGTTTATGGGCGGAGGAAATGACGACACTAGATCTTTTTGGTCAAGTGTTCGTTTCATCTGCAGGTCTTGTCAAGTGTTCGTTTCATCTGCAGGTCTTTCGTTTATTCACTGGTAATTGGCAAGTGCTCTTGTTTTGGGAGTTTTATATGTTCCCCTTCCTGTTTTTCCTCTATGCCTTTTTCATTTTTTGATTCGTTTTATCCTTTCGTTTATCATGAGGTCCTATGCTTCTGTTTGTCATGTTAATTTTACTGTGCAATTGATTTTTCTTTTTCGGAAAACGAAGAGATAAGGATTTAATTTACTTTTTTGAATACAGATCGAATCTTTCTTATACATACAAAGTTTACCCTCTTTATGTAGAGCTGCTTCCTTAACTAAGCAATTTACTTCTCTCACATATCCATGACTATTAACAAGTTATTGGTAAAATTTTTATGTACCCGATGCTTATATCCAACTAATGAATGCTATTAGTCCGTACTTTTGAAATTTAAATAGACCATGTGAAACATCCAAAAAGACACTTGAAATAATTAGCGAACTAGAATATATTTTAATACTGAAGAATAAAGTTAAATTCACCCTTCACCTACTAAATATTTTAAGTGGTTCCAGCAAATTTCAAAGTTGGAAAAGTCATCAAGACTGGAACTGTCTCGGTAGGATGCCAAGTTAGACTTTAAACAAAAAGGGGCAAGCCAGGCCTCATTATGTAGCTAGGCCAACATTTTAGAATTTAATGAAACAAAAACTCCCTATATATAGCAGTAGGATGACAAGTTAGACTTTAAACAAAAAGGGGCAAGTCAGGCCTCATTATGTAGCTAGGCCAACAATTTAGAATTTAATGAAACAAAAACTCCCTATATATAGCAGTAACAGCTGATCAACTAATAGTGCATCCATCAATTTCTTAATTCCTACCTAACTAAAATGGAGATTCAATCCTCTAACTTAGTTGCATTTTTGCTCTTTCTCTCTAGCATCTTTTTTCTATTCAAAAAATGGAAAACTCAAAAGCTAAATTTGCCTCCTGGTCCATGGAAATTACCATTTATTGGAAGCCTACATCATTTGGCGGTGGCAGGTCCACTTCCTCACCATGGCCTAAAAAATCTAGCAAAACGCTATGGGCCGCTCATGCACTTACAACTCGGGGAAATTCCTACCATCATCATTTCATCGCCACAAATGGCAAAGGAAGTATTAAAAACTCATGACCTTGTTTTTGCAACGAGGCCAAAACTTGTTGTGGCCGACATCGTCCACTATGGTAGTACGGACATAGCGTTTTCGCCTTATGGTGAATACTGGAGACAAATTCGTAAAATTTGCATTCTCGAACTCCTGAGTGCTAAGATGGTTAAATTTTTTAGCTCGATTCGTCAGGATGAGCTATCAAAGATGGTCTCTTCTATACAAACGATGCCAGATATTCCAGTCAACCTTACGGACAAAATTTTTTGGTTTACGAGTTCGGTAACTTGTAGATCAGCTTTGGGAAAAATATGTCGCGACCAAGATAAATTGATAATTTTCATGAGGGAAATAATATCATTGGCAGGTGGATTTAGTGTTGCTGATTTTTTCCCTACATGGAAAATGCTACATGACATTGATGGTTCGAAATCGAGACTTGTGAAGGCACATCGTAAGATTGATGAAATTTTGGAAAAAGTAGTGAATGAGCACAAACAGAATCGGGCAGATGGCCAAAAGGGTAATGGTGAATTTGGTGGGGAGGATTTGATTGATGTTTTGCTAAGAGTTAGAGAAAGTGGAGAAGTTCAAATTCCTATAACGGATGACAATATCAAATCAATATTAGTCGTAAGTTTTCTAGATCAACCTTGATATGGTAACTTGAAAGATAGATTAATAATTTGCTATAAACGATCAACTGCCTTTATAGTGTGAATTCGTTATAGCTTAAACTTGTAGTTATTCTATGGGATAGCCGTCCTGAAAATTAATAGCCGACAAATGTATATGTTTTGATATTAAGTATATGTGTGTGTGCATATATATATATATATATATATATATACACACACACACATATTATATACACAAATATACTAATATACATAATCAATGTATACATTTTGTATATTTTGGCTAGCGCCCGTAATTAATTTTGTCCGATAGGCCAAAGAAAAAAGCCCTTATTTTATGGGATAATAACCTTTTTGGACTGCCAGAAAACTAATAGCCGACAAATGTATATGTTTTGTATATTAATTACCTGTTTTATGCTTATTTCTTCATCATGTAGGACATGTTCTCTGCTGGATCTGAAACATCCTCAACAACTATAATCTGGGCATTATCTGAAATGATGAAGAAACCAAGTGTCTTAGCAAAGGCACAAGCTGAAGTGAGACAAGCCTTGAAGGAGAAGAAAGGTTTTCAACAAATTGAGCTTGATGAGTTAAAGTACTTGAAGTTAGTAATCAAAGAAACTTTAAGGATGCACCCTCCAATTCCTCTATTAGTCCCTAGAGAATGTATGGAGGATACAAAGATTGATGGGTACGATATATCTTCCAAAACTCGAGTCATAGTTAATGCATGGGCAATTGGACGAGATCCTCAAAGTTGGGATGACCCTGAAAGCTTTTCGCCAGAGAGGTTCGAGAATAGTTCTATTGACTTTCTTGGAAATCATCATCAATTTATTCCGTTCGGTGCAGGAAGAAGGATTTGTCCGGGAATGTTATTTGGTTTAGCCAATGTTGGACAACCTTTAGCTCAATTGCTTTATCATTTCGATTGGAAACTCCCTAATGGACAAAGTCATGAAAATTTGGACATGACAGAGTCACCTGGAATTTCTGCAACCAGAAAGGATGATCTTGTTTTGATTGCCACTCCTTATAATCCTTGAATTTATTGAGACGTTGTAGAAATAAAAAGCAGGGTAAAATCAGAAATTGGCTACTGCTTCTAAGTCATTTTTATTTGAGAAAAACTTGAAGTTTCGACCTATAGTGTCTGCTAGAGTTGGTTTATGTTTCACTTTATATCATCTTTGGTGTACTCAATAATTGTTTTGGGGTATTATATTACAAATAAAGGTTTTTGTCTTTTAGATATGTACTAGTATTCGTACCCGCGCGATGCGCAGTCGAGACTAACAGAAATTAATTATACAAATTATTATCTTGCTCAGTTGAGCACGCCAAATTTTATTGTTTTAATAAAATTATAATTGTATTGATTCCTATGCGCAATATATCCCAGAACAAAAGGATAATGAATTAAAAATGGTAAAAATACATTTGCACTAATGCTTACGTCAAACTGAGCACGTTCTTTCTTAAGGTTATAACTTAACCATAGTAAATTAGTGCGATTTTTTTTTTTTTAAATAAAAACTAACTTAATGGGTACACTACTTTCAATCACCATATCTGACAATTTATATCTTTTTTGAAAAAAAAATAAGCTTCTAGTTTTAATAATTTATACGGAAATGCCGTATATAAAGTAGGACTTATCTTGAATTATCAACCTAACGTGTTATTTAAATTTGAATGTAAAAGAAAATTCAAACGTTGCCGTATTCTTCTGCATTTTGGGATGGTGACTTACTTTTATTATTTATTCATCCAAAGAAAAGTATTGACATGCTTTGAATTTAATATTTTGCCATTACAATTTTTATTCGTATTACTTAAGCATGTTATGATTCGATTACTGAATAAAGCAAAATTAAATGAGTATATATGTAGGATTCATATAGAATTACTAACTTTAATAGATCTGAATATTCCTCCAAAAAATACACACTCTTCAAATTTTATTGATAATTTCAAATCAAGATATTATACACCTTAAGTGTTTTGAAAGTACAAAAATTCTCTAAAAATTTGTTGACAACCTATTTTATCTTTACAGCGTATCCTCTAATGTTTTACCTATCATCTTTAATCTAAAATCCTCACTTCTGAACATCTCTATCTAATATATTTATATGTATATGAAACTTACATAAGAATTTAATCTTTGCCCAATTGATGCTCACATGTATCTAATTCAAGCATGTTAGAGATAAAGAGAATCTAATATATCGTGTTAAAAAGAATCTAATGTAAATTTTAATACTTAAGTCTTATCCTTCGGTACTTTTATACAGAAATCTTAGCCTACTTTTATTTTTTATTTGTACCTTCTTTATAAAAAAACGAATTAATCCGTATAATTGTTATAGTGACATTGTCATATGATTGTTATTATCTTGTCACTTAATTGTGAAAATGATTACTTCTCAATTACTTACAAACTCCTACTATTTTTCATTTACATGCCTAAAAATGGCTTGTCCACACCATTTTTCCTATATATAATAACACTAAATTATTCCACCTGCTATAACATTTTGGATTAGACAATGTTGGAGATAGTCATTTCGGCTTGGATTAGACACTGACAGTAAATAAGCTTCAGTCACTCAAAACCATATGGTTTTAGTCTTGTATAGATGCCAAGTATTTACTGCAATAAACGGATAATACACTCGTTGTTTATATATTCACAAATTTTTTATTCACAAGTTTTTTCCTTAAATGTAAGTTAGAAAGTTATGTATATATAAACTAAATATAATAAAATCCAAAAAACAAAAAGGGGAATTAAATAGGTTCAGGAAAATGTCATTTTCTAATAAACCCATACCCTAGGTTTCTTTGGATTGATGAAAAACATTTAGCATTTGTTTCAGGAGAAAAGAAATTAAACTTTCATTTTAAAATTTAAAACTTTATTTTTTAATTCAATATTTCATATCACGAATGCAATTACGTTAGACGTTTTGATATAATAAAACTGACACTTCCATCATATCCCATGGACATATATAAAAATATTTAATTTATAAAATACTAATATAACTACAGTTGATTTAGTATAACTAATTTATCACATCCTATCTGACATATTTATAACTAATATAAAATAACTATTAAACATAAAAAAAGGTTTTAACATTCAACAACAATTTGACCTTTTTTGAAATATTAATTTGAATAAAATAACTCTATCAAATGATACCCCTTTTTTTTGCTTGTCTCATATCCTTTTGTTTATATATTCACAATTTTTTTCCAATAAAAGTAAGTAAGAAAGTTATGTACATATATATATATATATATATATAAACTAAATTTAATAAAATCCAAAAAACAAAATGTGAATTAAATAGGTTTGGGAAAATGCCATCTTCTAATAAACTCATACCCTAGGTTTCTTTGAATTGATGAAAATCATTTACCATTTGTTTCAAAAAAAATAATTAAACTTTCATTTTAAATTTTAAAACTTTATTTTCTAATTCAAGAATACAATATTTAATATCACGGATGCAATAACATTAGACGTTTGGATATAATAAAACTAACACTTCCATCATGTCCCATGAACATATATAAAAGTATTTAATTTATAAAATATTAATATAACTACATTTGATTTAGTAAAACTAATTTATCATATCCGATCTGAAATATTTATAACTAATATAAAATAACGATTAAACACAAAAAAGATTTTAACATTCAGCAACAATAGTATTGACCTCTTTATTGAAATATTAATTTGAATAAAATAACTCTATCAAAAGATACTTTTTTTTTTTTTTTGCTTGTTTCATCTCCTTTGTTAGAACTCCCATGCCAAAACAGGAAAGTACTCTTTGCTGCCTTTTGTTGTGTCCTTGTACCTCTACATCAATTTTTTAAAATTGAGTATAGAAAATAGAGCAATATTAAAGTTAAAAAAAAACATTCAAAAGATGAGGAAATCACTTAGAGAGAGAGAAAGAGAGAGAGGGAGAGAAAGTTAGCAGATTTATTATCAGTCATATAAATAATTGATAATAAACTTGAAGTTGCTGCATGGCTACATATAGGAAGAGCGAGAAAAGGTTAACACAAAAAGGTTAAATTGCACCATTAAAAACAACAATAATGTAAGTAACACAAATTCAATAAACTAAAAATATGAATAATAAGGAAAGAAAACTGTAGCTCCATAGCCAAAAAGAAATCAAAATCAAGCTATATGATTAAGAGAATATCATAAAACAAAAAAAGAATGATCAGAAGCATAACCAAACAACTTCATAAAATAATGAAAACAATAAGTCAATAAAAAAATAAAATCCTCATATTCTTTCTAATGAATAACTTACTGGATTTTGTAAATGTTGGCTTTTACTTTAGATTTTATAGGGGATTAAATAGGTGAAGGAGAGAGAGAAAATGATAACATAGAGATATAGATTAAAATTCAAAAAAGAGTTTTCAAGTTAAAATGAATTATCTTCAGATTCAAAAAATATATCTTCAAATTAAATTTAAAATAAAAGATTATCTCAAAACTATGATGCAAGCAAAATAGTTGTAGTCAAGAAATAAATAGTACGTAAAATGCAACTTTATCATTTTTTTTTTCTTTCCCCTCCTTATTGTTCTCTTTTCTTTCTCTTCTAACGAAAGAAAGAAGCAAGCTTATCCATATTCAATAATTTATCTTTCAAGCCCAATTGAAATTTTATCTTTTTTTTTTTTTTTGTAAATTCATAATTTCATATACTAATATATTTCTGATTAGATTCAAATTCAGTTTCAAATATTTAAATTAACCTCAAAATAAATATTATTTAAAATATTAAATAATATCTATCATTTATATGACGATATCTAATTTCTTATTATTATTATTATTTGATTTAAAATATTTATGCTCACATTCAATAATTTAAACTTGATCTATATCTTTAATTATCAATTTTGAACCACAGTAAGTATTGATATTACTGAATATTTATGATCACTTTAGATGTGTAATTCTTATCTTATTCGAAATTTGTTGTATTTTGAAAAGTGGTGATATCTTGATTACCCCTAATGATAAAACTCTAAACTGCAATCATTTTCAAATTCAAAAATTTCAACTGTGTTGATTTGGATAAGCATAATGTTAAAAAACAAAGTAAAAAAGGAGACAAAAACGTGTGCTATAAAAAAGAGTAAAAAACGTAGGTTTTATTGGCTATAGTTGAAATATTCACTTATATTTTCTAATTAAATTTGAAGTCCAAAGTATAGAATTTTGTAAAGTTAGAGAAGATTTTAGGTGATTTATCTCTAGTAAATTTAGTAAAGCCATATCATTCGATATAACTACACTTGATTTTGAGAGATTTATCTCAATCAAATATAATAACTAATCAAATTTAGATGATATTTTTATAGTTTAAAATATTTAGATTTAGATTTAATTTAATGTCATTACATAACTTCATTAACTTTATCTTAAAATTGCCAAGTGGCTTGTTATTAGCTTGCCACTTGGCTAAACCACATTGTTTGTAACTCTACTATTTTATATATATAGATTTAAAATATTTATTTTTAGATTTAATTTAATGTTATTACATAACTTCATTAACTTTGTCTTAAGATTGCCAAGTGGCTTGTTATTAGCTTGCCACTTGGCTAAACCACATTGTTTGTACCTCTCCTATTTTATACACTAGTATTCGTACCCGCGCGATGCGCGGCTGGTATCGAATGAAGATAATCATAGAAAAGTATTTGCTTATTTGTTAGATATAATAAAAAATTATCATCTATCACTGACATATTTAAAATTAATAAATTTTTGAAATATTAAATTATAATTTTACTTCTTTGAACACATTAGATTATATTAATTTAACAAAAGTTAATTATCATCTTGTGATGATTAACCTTGTTCATTACACAATCCTGATTAATTATTGTTATATGATATATAAAAAATCATCTGATTATAAAAAAAAGGTTTTATTTTATATAATTATTTTAAAAGCAAAGAACTTGTTACTGCTATGTTTTAGAGTTACTCACATGAGAAATTTAATTATTTATATTTTAAATTTTTAATGTGGTAATTGAATTTCTTTATACTCCATGTTTTAAATTTTGGCTCTATTTATTGAGTCTTCTGTTACACGGTCTTATTCATAATATAGTTTTTATGAGCAATAACTCATTTTCACTCTCTCTCTCTCTCTCTCTCTCTCTCTCTCTCTCTTTTTTTTACACATTTTATCAATAAATAACATCATCTAATCCAACTCCAACACCCTCACCCCCCACCCCGCATCCCCCTCCTCCAGTTTGCATGATCTCCGAGCATTTACTCATTCGCTTATTCTCTTGCAACAATAATGGACCAGCAATAGTCATGGATTTTATTTTATGTCACTTTCCCTTGTAAATGACGGTATAAATCCTTCACATTTCTAATTTGGCATTATCATTTTGTAATTTTAATAGAGTGATAGGAATTGAAAGCCAAATGACGGATTGAACTTGATTTTACATCCACACAAACATATTCATACGTGCAAGACATATTTTTCATCAAATTATTATCACCATTACAATTTTTTAATTCATATATACTCGTGTACATTCAAGAACACATAGGTTTTAATTGCATGCAATTCTTCTTCTTTTACTTTTTTTTTTAATCACGTCATATTTACCAAAGCAAATACAATTTATTTTAGGAAAAAACTTATTTAAAGTAATAATAAAGGAAAAGACATGCATACACTTGTAATATGCATACAAATATTAGCATTAAAGAGAGAAGATTACAACAAATAAAATGAAACAAAAAATAAGATATACCACGCCTAGAAAAAAAAAGAACCCTTCTTATACCACGGCTAGTAATAACTCATTCAATGTGGAAAACTTATAAGTATGAATCGAGCTAATTATCTTACTATTTTCCTAAATAATTACCAATATACTTGTTAAACTAAATATTAAAGATGTTAAAGATTAAGAATTTACCATATAAACGTGCTTGGATGTACTGCTCAATTCAAGGCATTTTCCTACAAAAGATGTGTTGTAAATGATAATGAATTTTGAATTCTAAAAACATTCATATATTTGTGCAAGGCACATTTGATGATGAAATGGCTTACGTGCATTCTAGAATGCATGGATAGGTTTCAATTACATCCAAGCCACCTTCTTCTGCGATCTTCATTAAAGAAGCTCACACCTAGCAAAACAAATAATTCCATTAATAATGTTTAGAAAATTGCTCACTTATTACAATAATAAATTAATAAAGAAAAAAATGCATGCAAGTTAAAATCCAAGACAATATATGAAACAGCAAGAAAATACACTGCTACTACTTTCCCAAAATTTGCAAAGAAGGCAAGATGGCAGTGGAAGGAGTATCACTTTTAGAGAAGAAAGAAATTATCATACCCGGGACTGGAGAGTAACTCACATAGAAAAAAATATAATGTTAATTTATGTGTCATTGGAAGTCTCTCTCTCTCTCTCTATATATATATATATATATATGAGGTTAAGAAATTAGAACTTCACTCCAACTCAAATTTCTTTTACATTCAAATTCAAAAATCTTATCAGTTACTAATAAATTGTTAAGAATAGATATTTTTTAAAAGAAAATGCATATTTGAACGATAGGAGATCTCATTTATCCTTATTAGGAGATCCCGTTTATCCTTATCCTACAATGATATATCTATCTAAATAATCATACAAAAGAAATTATTATAAAAAGGAGTAATTAAAAATTGGAGATCAAACTTATCCGTTTACAAACAACTCATTTTCGTTCATTATAATAACAGATCTTATTCATATGCTATTTTTTGTTTTACGCTTCGAAATATTTTACACTAATCTAAAAGGTATTACTCATTTGACGAAATCTTATTGCTTTCAATTGGATGTCTGGAAACTATATTGATATTATATTTGTTGGGAAGAAACAAGCAATAATCAAATTGCACGACGAGGTAATAGCGGAAGAAATACCCAAGTCGAAGCTTCCCACACTATTTGAACCAAGAGAAGACAATAAACACTAGCACAAATGGAAATCTAGGTAGCAGCTATACCAACAATAAGATAGCAAAGCAAACAAAAATAAATCGAATGGAAGAGACGCCAAATTTACGAGGTAAAACCTCTTCAATGTGAAGAGGAAACATCCACGGGACCTCCATCCCACAAAAGCTCCACTATAAACAACAAGAGTTACAACAATGTTCTCCAAATGACTACAACAACAAAGCCAAGCACGGAGCAACAATACATAAAAGATAGCACCAAAACTAGGGAAGAAAAAAGAGAAATCACCCCCCAAAAATGAGCTACTGTTCGTACTCGAAAACTGGAGCTACAGACCACAAAATCCGATCTTCACCGTTGAAATCGAAGAACCAGATGTTGAGAACCCCCAGTTCAAATTTCAGCACGATCCAATGGTTAACAAATTGGAAAATGCAATTTAAAGCAGACTTCTGTAGCAGAAAATTTCTAGACGAAAATCTGCTCTTTCTCTCTCGCGTTTTTCTCTCTATATGGCTGCTATGAATTCACTCTTGTGTTCTAAAATAAGACCTAAATTGATCCTATATATAGAGAAAATTTTGGGTAAAACTGGTCTGGTCCAAATTGAATTGGGTTTTATTAATCCAATTCCACATAGGAAGGGAAAACCCAAAAACCTAATTGGACTGGGTTTTATTAATCCAATTCCACATAGGAAGGGAAAACCCAAAAACCTAACAATATTTTCACTTAACTAATTTTGAGAGTCTTAATTATATAGCTACATCTATTACTTCTGTAAAAATCAAATCAATATAATCAATTATATTTCATCATTAAGAGGTAAAAATCATATATAAAACTTTCTTTAGATGTTTCCAATAAGTAAAAAATTACAACAAATCATTAAATTGCAACGACAAATATGTAAAGTTACACTATTCGTGTACTAAAAAAAGCTTGTTTTCATTCAAATAAGTTTTTATAACATAATGTAATGGATATTGTTTTAAAATTGTCAAGTGGCTTGTTATTACCTTGTCACTTAGCCTGATCATATTGCTAACACCTCTCAATTTATGTACATATATACAAATTTTAAATTTAATTAAAATATTATTAAAAGATAAAATATTACGATATTGTTAAGGATAAGTCTAATACATTTTTATCTTTCAATTATATTTTAATTAAATGTGAAATTTGGTTCAAGAAATAAATCTTTCTTAACAAAGCTTGAAAAATGAGGATGAATATGGTTTATTTAACTTTTTTTTTTAATAGCAAATTTGGATGATACCAACGAAAGGAAAATGATTGTATGTTTAAGATTTGAATTCTTCATTTTTGAATATAAAATGACAAAGCAATCCATTACGTTTAGATCACATATACAGAATTCAAATTCAAATTTAACCATATCTAATTCAATGAATTTATATTCTCGTTCAAATTTGAAACTTTATCTCACCGTTATCAATTGAACACTTGTATTACAATTTTTATTAAGTTTGTCCTAATTCTCATTAACTTTGTCTTAAAATTGTCAGTGGCTTGTTATTAGCTTGCCACTTGGCTTAACCATATTGCTTGTACCTCTCCTTTTTTATATACTAGTATTCATACCCGCGCGATGCGCGACGGGTATCAAATGAAATTAATCATAAAAAAATATTATTTTATTTGTTTGATATACTAAAAAAATTATTATATATCATTGGCATATTTAATTAAATTTGTGAAAAGGAAATTATAATTTTACTTATTTGAACACATTAGATTATATTAATTTAATAAATTCAAATCATGTTATGATCAACCTTGTTCATCATGCAATCCTGATTAATTATTGATCTATGACATATAAAAGATCATATCTTACAAAAAAAAAAAAAAAGAGGTTTATTTGACACAACTATGGTTAAGTAACTCACTCTTAGCGTGATTTTGAAAGCAAAAGAATTTATGAATGCTATGTTTTAGAGTTACCCACATGAGAAATTAGTTTATATTTTCAATTGTTTAATGTGGTACTTAAATATATTTATATCCAATATTTTTAATTTTGGTTCTTTTTATTAAGTCTTCCATTATATGGTCTTATTCATAATTATAACTTTTTCATTATAATATAATTTCTTTATTTCAAATGCTAGTAAATCTATACTCTCATACGTTCCTTGTGAAAAGTACTAAGACAGACATTTTGAGTGAAGTATGAGCAATAACTCATTCCCCCTTTTTTTTAACCATTTTATTAAAAAAATAATATCATCTAATCCCCCCCCCCCCCCCCTCCCCCCATTCAATTTGCACGATCTCCTAACGTTTAAGTACTATTTCACTTATTCTCTTACAATAACAGACCAACAAATAATAGTGAATTTTACTTTATATCACTTCAACAAATAAATGACCGCAAGTTCTTCACATACCTAATTTGGCATCTTTTTTTTTGGCAATTTTAATAGAGATGTGATTTAGAAGCAAAATCAAATACTGAATTTAACTGCAAATCCACACTGAACATTCATATGTGCAAGATATATTATATATCAAAATACCACCATTACAAAAAAAAAAAAAAACATGTATGCTCGTGTGCATTCAAGAACATATAGATTTCAATTGCATCCAATTCGTCTTTGTTTAATTCATGTCATATTATCAAAACAAATACGATCAATTTTAGAAAAAAGCTTATATGAAATAGTAATAAAGAAAAGACATGCAAGCACTTATAATAGTCATACACTTATAGTATTATAGAGAGAACATAAGCAAATAAACTTAGACAAAAAAATAAATTATTTGAGCAATGCTTCTAAAGTGAGTAGAACCAAATAAAATGAACCCTCCTTCTATGATGGATAGTAATAACTCATCCAATGTAGGAATCGAGCTAATGGTCCTATTATTTTTCTAAATAATTATCACTATACATGTTAATCTTAATATCATAGAAGTTAATGATACTACCGCATAAACTTGGCCAGATGTGCAAAGCTCAATGCGAAGAACTATCACTTTTCAAAGATTATAATTTCTTTTTCATGACACATAATCCTTTATTTTTCAATTTTAACTAATTACTAAATTTTTGTAGAAAATATATTTGAGAAGTAAGACATTTTATAGCGAAGATAATAAGGGCTTTTAGAAAACAATTAATAAATAAATTGAGTTTCTTATTACGAATATTTTTGAAGTGGTGGATTAAATAAGTTTAACTTTTGTTTAATTAAGATTACATTGAAAAAATATTCAATATAGCAGGATGAAAAAATTTGAAGTGGGTGGATTAAATAAAAAAAGGTCACATGAATGTGATGCATATTATGTTACACTGATCTCGTCACCTTGTTTGTGCGATTGAACATCACTGCGGCTCAAAAACTTTTCTATGATATTTATATGTTATATAAAAAGTATTAATAATATACTGAAATCATATTAATTGTTCGAGTATTTTGTATTCATAAATATGTTAGTATTAAAGATTAAAATGTTTACACGAATTACGAACCCACAAATAGACTTTGGGAATCAATCTTTAGCATTTAATTTTTTTTTCTATAGAAATTTCCTTAGCCTTCTAATATTGATTCTTCTCTTTAGTAAATAACATATTGAATTTAAGTTGGATGTTGAAATCACTACTGGTATAAAACCAGATGGATCTAGTTAAGGATACAAATTTATAAAAATTCAAAGATCATGGTCTTATTTAAGTTGCATATGAGCAAACAAACAACATCAATAACAATCGCACAAGTCGGCTGATATAACAATTTTTTTTTTAACATTCTTTAAGTATTTAACTTACCATTTATATATTTAAAAAAAAATATGTCTATGATAACAGTTGTTTTCTACCATTGGTATTAGTTCAGTAAATTAGAGAAAAAAATGATGAAAAATTCCTAATTTTCGCAAAATATCACAATATCAGACAAATAAAAGATATGTAACTTCAAATCAAACTTATTCGCCAACAGACTTAAAATGAGGTTCAAGGATATTAATCTTTTACATATTAATTTTCATACAAAAAATTATAGGCACACTTTACTACAACATTGTTGTTTAGCTTCATGTCCTGCTCAACCCTCTCGTATATGCAACTCTCCTCCCCAACCACTGTCACAAAAGATCACAATATCAGATATAAAAATGATATGCAAGTTCGAATCAAAACGTATACGCTAACAAATCTAAAATGAGGATCAAGGATATTAATCTTTTAATTTTTAGTTTCCATACAAAAATTTACCAACGGACTTTATTAAGGAATGTTGTTTTACTTTAGGTTTTATATGCCCTCGCTCAACCCTCTCGTACACGCACCTCCCACCCCAACCACCGCACCTGATAACGTCCAAATCCACTCCTCAAAGAGAAAGTGTACACGGTCATATGCAATATAATTTACCCAACTATGAGTCGGGGTCGATCCCACAGAGAACAATATGCTAGGCGATTAAGAAAGTAAGGAACTTTCACCAACTACGCTAAAGCCAAATGATAAATGATATTTTGGTTTTTTGGAGAAAATTATAACTAATGCGGAAATGTAAACTAACCTAGAAAGCAAGTAAAATGATCAATGGCCACAAGCATGGATAATAGGAGATTACACTCAAGTAACGATCCAACGTATTTTACGATTTTACAACTAAGAGCGGGTTTATGTTAATAGATAATGGTTTCTCCAATCTCATTGAAAGTCTTCCAACCAAATCAATGAATTTCACTCTAAGCTTTTCCAAGCCTTAGAGTGTGATATCAAGCACAACCAATTGAATCTCAAGTAACTTTCCTATTCCTAGCTCAAGTTATTAGATGAGTTTAATGACCTAAATTCTTGTTAATCAATCTTTCCCAACCTAGATTTCCTCTTCCGAGCTCAATCAAAGTAAATGGGTGAGTCCTAGGGTTAACTAATCCCTTTGGAAACATTCAAGAACGAGATTAATTAAAGAAACAATAACCCACTTCATTAGGAGTAAAAATTATTCAATACATAAGCAAAACAAGAGTTTCATTCAACACTTTAATCATAGAATATTTCCATAAACAAGATTCAAGTGAAGAAAATAAATACTACGCACTTAGATATACAATACAAAGCAAGGAATTGAAGAAATGAATTAAAGGTTTAAGAAATACTCAACCAAATCTTCAAATCTTCAACCCCAAAGTGTGGTATAGAAACCTAGTCTCCAAAACTTGTAAAAAACTGACAAAGATATCTTTTACAAACCCTAAAAGAGTATTTATATCATTCCAAAAATGGGAACAAAATCTAGACAACAATACCCTCGTGCACAACATGCTAATCGCATGTTGTGTCGCAGGTGCAACATGCTAGTCGCATGTTGTGCCAAAACCGTAGCAGGTTGTGCCAATTTCTCTGTCACCGTGTGCTGCACCAAGTGCTACTCGCGGGTTCAACATGCGATTCAACATGCTAGTCGCAGGTTGTGCCAATTTCTCTGTCACCATGTGCTGCACCAAGTGCTACTCGCGGGTTCAACATGCTGCAGCATGTGCTATTAGCAGATGCTGTCAGAAAGTGTAGATTGTTCTCTTTTTGCTCTATTTTGGTCCGTTTTGCTCCGTTTTGCTTGTTGACACCCAATTTTGTCCCTCCTTTATTTAATTTTATTCATTCAGGCTTCCAAATGTATTGACGAGCTAAATACTTTATTTTTATTATTTTATTTCTTATTGGTACTACTACTAATATCGCTACTTTCATTTTCAACATTGCGAGTATTACTTTATCACAAATTTTAAATGGTTCGTCATCGTTTCATTTTTGGGTTTGGAATCGTTAAATTAATTACAAAACAACACTTGGTAAAATCTTTATTGTCTTTACATAGTATATATTGTACTAGTTATTAAATTAGAAGCCCAACAATAATTAAATAAAGGAGGAAGGATCAACAATTTTCGGCCAAATTAATGACCCGAAATACAAATACAACATTATTTCCCTACCCAAATAAACAACCCACATTTTAATACCCAACCCACACTTTCGGCCCAACAATAGTCCAGCCCATACCCGTCATCGACCCGACCCGGTCTGGCCCAATCCCTTATTTTTTACCCTAATCCCTCACTCTCCTTTCTTTCTTTTCCCTCACCCGCCTCCCTCTCTTTCCCTCTCCCTTTACCCTAATCTCTCTTTCTTATTCACCCGCACCCCTCCACTTCCTCCTCTCTCTCTTTCTTTAACCCACGCTCCTTCCACTTCCTCTTGTCCCCCACGCCTGTCCCCCGCTACTTCGTCTCTCTCTCATACGCTCCTCTTTCTCCTCATATTTTTCTATAAAAAGGGGAGTTTTTGGAGCAAGAAAGGGGGATCAACTTAGACAGAAAAGATCTGGACGAATCGAAAAATGTCCCTACAAAAAACATAAAGCTTGCACCTTGAAGAATAAGAACAGCCAACAACTACTCTATTTTTATTTTTTTCGGTTTGAAGCTTTAGCTACTTTAATCGGGTTCGGTTTCGGGTTCGTTCGTGTTCGAGCGTAGATTCGAGGCCTCGACAGCCCCGATTCACTGCACCAACAAAAGGTCAGTAAAAATCTCTGCTTTATGTATCTATCGGTGAATTAAATGTTTCCTGTTATCTTATGTGTTTTATATGTTTATATACTTATTAGTTAGCTGATGGATTAGTTTAATAGTTGTTAGTGGTAATAGATATTGTGTTGGTTTCTGTTTGGATTAGGCCTGTGAAGTTTCATATATGTCCAGGGTATAAATTAGTTGGTTAATTTGGCCTTGATGTGGACTAGCATACAAGTTAGTTCTGTTCCAGTTTATCCATCTATGTTAGCATGCAATAGTTGGGTTTAAGTTGGCAAAATCAGATTTAGACTAATGACAACTATTTTGCGTGGGTTAAACTGGGTCGATTGGTTCAGAGCATGCTCTGTTTATGATCTGGTTAGTTCATATGGATTCAGGTAGTATAAATGGCTAGGTGCAGTACATGATTGGTTCTGAGTTTTATTTCAAGTGTATGATAGTTCAGCTTCTGTCTGCTTGTGCTTAAATGCCCGAGTGCTATTCATTAGCTTAAGCATATCAAAAATGTAATGTTTTACTCTTTAGTGGATAATTTGATCTCCATTGTGTCGTTTGAGTAAATACTAGCACATTACTAGCAGTCTTAAGGCTGTGTGTGGCCATTACTTTCTATGTTTCAAGCTGGTTTATATTCTTAATGTGTTTGTAGTTTATTCACATGTGTGCAATGTACTTTATTAATTGTTGAAAGCATGTTTAGCAAGATCAAATATCCGTTTTAAGTTGGATAAAGGCAGATGTTAATGTGCATTTTGATTTGAACATCTAATATGGGGATTAGACGAAGTATGTTTCCTTGTCTTGTATTTGACTGCTGATTTAAAAAAAAATGAAGTTGCCCATGTGTGTGTTTGCCTAAGATAGCTGATAAGAAATGTGGCTGTGAGGTTGAATATTTATTTGGAAGATCCTAAGATAGCTCAGTGCATTCGAAGTACGCTGCCTGAATTTGTACATTAGAGTGAAAAGGGGTGGTGATGAAAACAGGTCTTTCGCCTTCTAAAACTGCTTTATGAGTGCAACAACTACTTATTTGGTTTATTCTCTTTGAATATAGAATTGATTTTAAATCTTTGAATTAAGGACAGATTCTGTGTTTCCTTTTCCTTTCCTTCAAAACAAGTTGAATCTGCACCTCGTGTCAATAGCATGTTTTCTTTAAAAGAAAAAAGGGTAGTTTCCAGTTTGTTAATCCCCTACTGTAGCTGTGGTTTTAGACCTTAATTCTTAATTTGTGGAGGCCTTTAAGGATCTGTAGAATGGCAAAGTGTGGAAAGGCATTTCGAGTCCAGTTTAGCTTCTGCCTGTTCATCTGCAGCCTTCAACTCCTTTATCCGTAAAATAAAATGAGTGTTTAGGCAGTTATTCTTCGTTTTGTTATCGCAGTAAAAAGTCTTACGAGTTTATGGTTTGAGTCTTCTTTGCTTTGTCACAATAAGAATTTTTATGAATCTTGCAAAGGTACATGTTTCTAGTGTGGGTTAATGCGTGTTTGGGGCAGTTTTATAGGAAGTTAAATATGCTTTGTGTTGTCTAATACTCTATTCCCTTCTATATCTTCTGCATTCTTTTTTTTACTTTCCTCTGTGTGCTGTGGTGCTGTGTTTGTTTAATTCTGTTTATCATGTCCATTTTTAGATTAGTTCAGTTATGTGCGCAGTATTCAGGTGTTTTTTGTTTAATTTAGTGATTGTGCTTAGTATAGTTAATCTCATTACTTGTTTGGCATAGCATTTATGCCCTGACTAGCACACTGATCATGTTCAGTTAAGATCCAGTTTGTTTATCTTGTTTTAAGTGGAATGTTAATTTCCTATTTAGTTTAGTGGATACGTTAATGGTATATCCTTTCCCTCTGGTCAACTTCTATATTTTCAGTAAACATATTCTTTTTTTAGTCACGGGCTGCAATTGGTTTCATTTAATCTTGGTTGGTGTTTGAAGAGCTTGATTTGATATGTTTCTAAACGTTAAAATCTGTTTCAAGAGGCTGCTGCTTTGCCTAGATTTCCTTTAAGCTAACAATGTATGGCTGTTGGTTTGTAGATTTAGCTTGTGTGTGTGTTCAAAGCATAGGTCACTGTGTTCTCATTAAATTTGAACTTGCAGTTATCGTATAAGTTATTTGGGTTAGCATTGTCTAGCTCAAAGTTGGAAAATCTATTATAACTCTTTGATTGAAGTGTTGACCAGTGGCATAGTTGGTTGGTTGGAACCTCTCGTGTTCCACTGATATTCCTTTTTTTGGCATAGTCGAATTTCTGTTGGAACCCACTGATATTCTAGTTTCTTTTTTCAACACATGAGACATACTTAAATATACACAACATATACATAATCCATTGGTTGTTTCAAATTTACATTATACATTGTTTAGCCTTATTTATTGATTGCATACTAATCCTTTTCTTTTTATTTTTTTTGCATGACATCTCGCATACGAGTCCAAGCGACTCGTCATCTTCTCCCGCATTTTGGCGTTGGGCCAAAAGCCCAACACAACTCCTCTCAAGTCAGCCCTCATATAGTAGCGGCCAATCCGCAGCCAAACAAGGAAATAAAAATCTGGGCCTAAGCCCAATAAATGTGAACAACAACAGTCCTCAATGGGTTGAGCCCATTTCAAACATTTTACTCTCCTATTTTTTATTTGTGCATTTAATTTGTAATTACACGACTAACACTTTATTTGTTTTATCTGTTTAGATTAGGTGAGCCTTAGCGGAATTAGCGGGTTTTAGCAAAATGGGTAGGAAGAAACAATAATTAATTCCTTAGTTTCGTTTTCTTCTTCCATATTAATTTATTTATAGTGTCTATAATATTTATCTATATTAAAGCCATTGATCTTCAAGGACGAAGCCATAGGCACATATTTTGAATTAAGATCATGTTTTCATTCTTACTGTATTAGAAATTTCAAAACGTCACTAATACGCAAATATAAATTCAAGTACATTTTATGAATACATTTTCCAATCATGCATATTTTAGCCCAAATAAAAAAATAGAAAGAAATTCATGGCCTTTTCATCATATTTAAGAATATAAGTCTGGACATTTGTACACCACCATATTCATATAACATCATATTTTATCTAAAGATCACATTTGTCAAATCATCTTTTAAAAGGCTATTATTCATAGGCAAATTACCCTATTTTCTACAAATCTTATTTTTTTGAATAACATTACTATATTTTTCATTTAAGGCCTTAGCAATATTTTTAGTCGCATTTAACATTTAGAATCTTTTTTTATGCAAATTATTATGTTTTCTACAAGTATTATTTTAAACAACACTATTACACTTTTGTTTAAAGCCTTAACAACATTTATAAGTCGTGCTTTCAAAATAGCATTAGAAATACTCTTTTTATACAAATTATTATTTTTCTACAAGTCCTATTTCAAATAGCATTCTTACATGGCTATTCACCACTTTAGTCATATTTACAAAGTTATTTTCTTTCTTATAATACTATATTTACACTTAGCCTAACTAATCATAAGTCTGGTCGGTTAACCATTGTTAATGGGTCTTAAAGGATGCCTAATACCTTCCCTTTAGACTAGTTGAACCCTTACCTAGAATCTTAAGTTTCGCAGACTTTTTTAAAACGGAGTTAACTTTAAAACAACTTTAATAAATTTTAGGTGTCCTAATTCACCATAAATAATTAGGTGGCGACTCCTTAAAATAAATAAAAAATAGAAATCACCAATATGTTGTACTTCTAACTTAACCCGGTTAAAATGGGGTATGACATTGCTCTCCGGGCATCTAATCCTACAAAACAACATAAATACACAAAAAAGTAACAACAAAAGTGCTTAAAGAGTCACAAAAGCTTAAGGAATTAGCATCGAATATCTAGTAATTTCACGACTCATCAACACCCCCAACTTAAAGCCTTTGCTTGTCCTCAAGCAAATCAAAACAAAAATCTCAATGAGGATCCACTTTAAGCACAAAAACATGACTTTGGTTGGTACCAACAATTAGACTACAAGCTTGTGAAGCTTCAATCAACTAACTCCCTCATTTCAAAATACAATTTTCAAGAATGCAATAGAGATTTAAAACCATCAAGCAACTACACTCAAAGCCTCAATAAGTGACTCAAAACCACTAGCTTACTTGATATGCTCAGTTGACTCAACTTTGAATTTTTCAGCATCACCAATCTATCGTAATCCATATGCCCTCACAAGAAAGAAAGTCCCAAAATCACTATATTCACAACAACGACGCAAGGGACAAATACACAAAAGTCGCTCACACTCAAAAAAGAAGTTCTAGTGCTAACAAATATCACACCATGAGCTTGCCTTTATTTTCGTTCATCACTAACTCAAAAACATTCGGTTGGAGATCACATAGGGACTTTTTAAGCTTGTAATGTAGGCTTAGGGAAGGGTAGACTAAGTATTTGGGATACAAGTGACTACGCCCTCCTTGAACACTACACAATACCTTTTGTCCAATTTCCTCTTCATTTCAAAACATCACTCCTTCCTTTGCATACTAGTTTCCCCAATTATTCCACTTTTTTTTTTTTTTTTTGCACAAAAAGTTTGCAACCTTTTTGTATTTTTCAAATTTTCTTCCTTTCTTTTGACTTTTTCACAACACCAACCTTCACCACTCTCCAGCAACACTAACACCCCCAGCTTAGGCTTTTGGCCTCAAATTCACAATTTCATGTTCAAGGAGGGAAATGTTCAAAAGAGAGACTTTTCATTAAAAAGGGTAAAGGTTTGTAATGTGGCAATCAAAGAAAAGGTCATAGGCTCAAATGGGGTTACTAGCGATATTATTTATGCAATGGTAGGTTAGAAAGGCTAAAGAGGCTTTTTCAAAGATCACAAAGATAGCCCAAGGTCATCTCTCCAACCAACATAATCAAAATTAGCATTGAACGACTAACCGGGCAAGTTCTAGATGATAAAAGTAAACACAAGAATTATTCAACAAACACTCATCACACATGGCATATGAACTAGTTAAGAGGGATCAATTTCACTTCCTAAGCAAGAACAACTAGTGCAGTATCTCATAATCCAAAGTAAACACAACTAGTAGGTAAAGAGTCACCAAATGAGCCAAAAAGTTGTCACAAAGATCATTCTTTCCTCCGCACCTTGCTTTTTAACTTCCACCAAACAATTTGGAGGGGTATTCGCATTTCAATTTCACATGCAAGAGACTAACTCTATTAGTACCAAACAAGCCAAGAGTTTTCACATTTTTCCTCAAAGGAGCACCTACACCTAAACTACAAGACTAATGAAAGAAGCTAAGAAAGAAAATAAAATAATAAGAGTGACTAATCCACAACATGTTAAAAGAACAAAATTTTGAAAAATTTGAGCAAGTTTCAAAATATGACGTGCTACCACATGTCACCCCCAACTACAAACATTGCAGTGTCCTCACTGCACATAATCAAAACAAAACATAAAATAATTTGAGGGAAAGATTTTTTTTTAGTGGCAGTACCGCGAGCAGCACCTGCGACTCGCAGGCATGACCTGCGATTCGCAGGCGATGTCACTTTTTTTTATTATTGTCACGACCTGTGATAGTACCTACGACTCGCAGGCATGACCTGCGATTCGCAGATGATGTCACCTTTTTTTTTTTTTTTGGTCACAACTTGCGACCTGACTTGCGACTCGCAGGCATGACCTGCGATTCGCTGGTTATGCCACTCGAAAAATTATTTTTGCAGCTTTTACTGGTTTGGGGGCTGTCCGGATATCCGACCTGCTCAAAACAACTCCAAAAATTCTGAAACTTTACAGATTAGACAAAAACCATAAACTAAACTATTCTAAAAAATAAAATTTCAAAAACGATTAAAAACTTTTAAAACGATGGGTTACCTCCCACCAAGCGCTTGATTTAACGTCGCGGCACGATGGTTACCTTTATCACTTTTCCTTCCATTTGGAAGATATGAACTTGCACCTCAACTTTGAATCAAGATCATGATGACGCTCATAGGGCGGTGGTAGAAAAACAAGGAGGACAACTCTCCGGTGTCGCATTCTGCACTTCTTGGCCCGTAAGGGAGGCATGCCATTTTGTCTTCTTGGCATAGAAAATATGAAAACGTTTTTTTCTTCATCTCCAAAATTCTCCATAGGCTTGGTTAGTTCAACTTCCATATCATCAACCAAGCACAATGTTGAAAAAATGGTTGGAATGTGGTCCAATGTGCTTCAATTTTAAATTCGCTTCATTTTTGACATCCTCACCCAAGAATGAACTAGAGTCTTCAAAAATTATTGTATGAACTTTTTTATGCAACTCTAGTATCATTTCTTCAACTTCGGCATCATTCACTATTTTTGGTTTGGTAGGCTGGCAATTTATCATTAGCTCATGAAAATCAATCTTGACCTCTTCTTCATTGAAAACCAACTCAAAACTACAATCCATGGCGCTTTGATATTGAGCATCACATGCCTCAATCTTTGCATTCAATTCGGCCTCCAATTTTTGAATCGCAATTTCAAGTAGCTCCACTCCTTGACTTTGCTCAACATGCATTTTTAGAAATTCTTCCATCATCCGTGAAATGCCTTCACGGTGATCCCCATAGGCTTCAAGTTGTTGAGCTTGATTCATTAGCCAATCTTGGCTCAAAATTTCCATCATGTCAAGTTTTTCTTCATTGTGAGAGTCACTCAAAGCTTGTAAAAATTCACCCTTGGAGAAATTCATGTTTTGGTCACTTTCCTGAACCAATAATTTCATTTGATCCTCCAAGGTGTGAATAACTTTGTCATTGCAATTAATTGCTTTCTTCAAGTCATCAAGTGGTTGCCTCAAGTCCTTAACCGCTAAGTCCTGCTTTTCCACTTTTTCAAGGATGGTCTCTAACATGAGCATTATCCTCTCATTTTGAGCATTTGAGGCTTCTTCCACTTCCATATCCCTACTATCATCAAAATCAAAACTAGAATAGTCATAGTGGGGGTTCGGGGAAGGGAAGGACAAATAAGCACAATTATCCCAATGACCATTTTGACCACCACACCTATCACAAATACTCCACTCATAGGTTTGGGATTGTGCGCACAATCCGCCCCCGGGAGAATTCAAATAATTTTGCCATGAGTGTGGTCCTCCACAATAAAGACAAGGGTCATCAAAGTATGAACAACTACCATCCGACCAATTTTCATTATATGATGCCATTTTTTTATATAAAAATAAAATGAAGCAAAGAAAACAACTACACAAATATTCACAAGTTTGGACAAAAGCAAGTAAGCTTAAATCCCGAACTAACCCAAATACGTCAAATTGTTCCCCGGCAACGGCGCCATTTTTTATAACGTCCAAATCCACTCCTCAAAGAGAAAGTGTACACGGTCGTATGCAATATAATTTACCCAACTATGAGTCGGGGTCGATCCCACAGAGAACAATATGCTAGGCGATTAAGAAAGTAAGGAACTTTCACCAACTACGCTAAAGCCAAATGATAAATGATATTTTGGTTTTTTGGAGAAAATTATAACTAATGCGGAAATGTAAACTAACCTAGAAAGCAAGTAAAATGATCAATGGCCACAAGCATGGATAATAGGAGATTACACTCAAGTAACGATCCAACGTATTTTACGATTTTACAACTAAGAGCGGGTTTATGTTAATAGATAATGGTTTCTACAATCTCATTGAAAGTCTTCCAACCAAATCAATGAATTTCACTCTAAGCTTTTCCAAGCCTTAGAGTGTGATATCAAGCACAACCAATTGAATCTCAAGTAATTTTCCTATTCCTAGCTCAAGTTATTAGATGGGTTTAATGACCCAAATTCTTGTTAATCAATCTTTCTCAACCTAGATTTCCTCTTCCGAGCTCAATCAAAGTAAATGGGTGAGTCCTAGGGTTAGCTAATCCCTTTGGAAACATTCAAGAACGAGATTAATTAAAGAAACAAGAGTTTCATTCAACACTTTAATCATAGAATATTTCCATAAACAAGATTCAAGTGAAGAAAATAAATACTACACACTTAGATATACAATACAAAGCAAGGAATTGAAGAAATAAATTAAAGGTTTAAGAAATACTCAACCAAATCTTCAAATCTTCAACCCCAAAATGTGGTATAGAAACCTAGTCTCCAAAACTTGTAAAAAACTGCCAATGATATCTTTACAAACCCTAAAAGAGTATTTATATCATTCCAAAAACGGGAACAGAATCTGGACAACAATACCCTCGTGCACAACATGCTAATCGCATGTTGTGTCGCAGGTGCAACATGCTAGTCGCATGTTGTGCCAAAACCGTAGCAGGTTGTGCCAATTTCTCTATCACCATGTGTTGCACCAAGTGCTACTCGCGGGTTCAACATGCTAGTCGCAGGTTGTGCCAATTTCTCTGTCACCATGTGCTGCACCAAGTGCTACTCGCGGGTTCAACATGCTGCAACATGTGCTATTAGCAAATGCTGTCAGAAAGTGTAGATTGTTCTCTTTTTGCTCTATTTTGGTCCGTTTTGCTCTGTTTTGCTCCGTTATGCTCTCTGGGCATCTAATCCTACAAAACAACATAAATACACAAAAAAGTAATAACAAAAGTGCTTAAAGAGTCACAAAATCTTAAGGAATTAGCATCGAATATCTCATAATTTCACGACTCATCAGCACCCTCTTTACAAAAAAGAAGAAAAATGAAGGAAGAAGCAAGAGGAGAAGTAATAAATGAAGGGAATATATGTACCTGATTAGGATAATTGAATTCTTTTTTCAAGTGAACAAACAAATATATTCTAGGTTATCGTACCTTATTAATATTTTGATGATTCTCCGTTTGTAATTGTAGCTCAAAAAATATATATCTCCATCTGCATATAATTGCAATACATATTACTTCGTATATAAGTAACAGAGAAATGACATAACGATAAAACAATATGAAAGTTTTTGCATCCTTAAATGTCACACTTATGAGAAAATGGGATTCAAATAATGAAGAGAAGGCAAGGAATGTAGTAATTAAATTCTTTATATAGAGGAAAGATCAGATTCAAATGTATCGATATCCTTACAAAATCTTTACCCCCCACAAAGTTGATTCAAAACTTTATCTTTTCAAATTTGTTTTCAAATTCAAATTTCAAAAAGTTAATCTCTCAATTGAAATTCAAAGTAATGTATTGATAAAAAAAAATTATTTCTTAATGTTATAAATATTCCTTTCAAATTATCAAAAGATTACTTCACATATACCAAATAAATTTTAGTGTATTACTTTGGTAATACAAAATAAATTTTAATACTTATCTTTAAAAAATTATAAAAAAAAATTAGCCACATATTCTACCAATTCCGTGTAGATACTTGTGGCACCTGAAAAGAAAAAAAAAATTGGATAAGCACTTAGAAAAACACGGCAACAACTTCAACAAAACCACATCAATAGTCGCACTGCAAGTGCTTGTAGAAATATTTTTTCATAGATTCAAGGATGTGAGATGAACAATACTCATACAATGCAGAAAAATTAAGATAACTGTAGATACGTTTAGAATTAATACGAAAATGGATTGTCTGCCTTCTCTTGATCTAGTACCAGTTATACTTCGTGTCACTTTTCGTAGCTATATTTTGCAATAAATACTTGGTCTATTGTGTACTGAAATTTTTTCAATATGTCTTGCCTTCCTGAGTAGCACCTCTAATCTTGCTTCTTCCTATTGGCAAAATAGTTGATTGTCTATGATAAATAAATCTTATGAATACCATAATATTTGACTGATGAAATTTTTTTAAAAAGAAAATAAGAAGATCAATATACCTTTTTGTTCTTCCAATCATAAAGACCTTTGGATTTGTAGACATTTCTTCATCAAGACTCAAGAGCCCAATTTAAAGTCATGTACTATTACCCGTCAAAGATGTGAAAACTGATTTTCTTGTAAGATTGTTGCATATTTAAATTTTCATATATTTATTCATAGAGCTTTCTGATTCAATATTTCAATTACAATTCGCTAAAAAATCCAAAAAGAAAACATAAAGGGGAAATAAACATCTAACCTTAGCAAATGGTCTTTTTCTAAACTTTGCAATGTAAGTACGGGAGATTGCGGTGTTTCTTGGTCTTTGACAATAGACTGATATATTGGATGAGTGCATTGAGAGTGACTATATGACTAATGTGCTGCATACAATCTATATATAGGTCCCCCCTTATGCTTCCCAATAAAAAAATTTAGCTTTATATTTTAACATTTTAAAAACCTAAATGCAGATAGGCTTGGGGTTTTACTTTATCAATTCAAAATTTTAACCACACGCTTAAAATTTGAAATTTTGTTTTTGCATTTAAAAGATTACATAAATATTGAGTTTGATTTGGATCAAACTCCTTATAAGTTGTTTTGGATTGCACGAAGTATATCTTAAATGTTTTGCAGATTGCCCGGAGATCCAAAATTCAATTCCAAATTTTTAACTACACAATTAAAATTTGAAATTTTGCTTTTTAAATTCAAAAGCTTGGATAAGGTTGTTTATTTGGATCAAGCTCATCATAAGAGTTTTGGGTCACATGGAACATATTTTATTTTAAATTGTAAATGCAGATTCTAGATAAGTATTCGATTTAAATTAAAATTTACTTACTACATAAATATTTAAATGTTGATAACTTTCATGTATATATGTTCCAAATAGGTAATTAGTTATCTTGATGTTTAGAATATAAAGAATTTTCATATTTCAATGTAAAACGTGTTATCTTTCAATTTTAAAATATATGTGCCAATTAAAATTCAAAGAGTTTATCTATTAATTTTCATATTTATCTTTTAAATTAATTTTGTCCTAATGCTCATTAACTTTGTCTTAAAATTGACAAGTGACTTGTTATTAGCTTGCCACTTGGCTTAACCACATTGCTTGTACCTCTCCTTTTTTATATATATATAGATATATAGATTTAAATGTTTGCATTTGGCCCATCAGCAGCAAGGCTAATAATAATAGGAGATAAAAAGATTCTTGGTTTTTTGTTGATCTTGGTGTCATGAACTGGTTAATATCTTTACCGCTGCTAAAGCGAAAAGAAAATTGTTTGCACGAAGAGATGCTCAAGCCGACTATAGTTGAATTGTATAGTTTGGTAACTTTGTACGTGACAAATGTTGCTATATTACTTTTTGTTCTTGGTATTCTTTATTTTCATTAATATTATGCATGTATGTCGGAGTACAAAGGGCTGCGAAATAGGAAATACTAAGTCAACGGAAGATGAAATCGTGAAAATAGACGAAGATAAGATTGCAGGAAAATAATTCAAGGATATAACTAAAGGAGATAAACATTTAACGAATTAAGAGATCCGCTTGATTGGTAAATCGAAATAACAGATAATTGCGTCAAACTATGGGAAAGACTTATTAAGTGATAATCGGGCAAAGGTTAAAAGTAGAAGGAGAAACCCAAAGGAAACGATCAAAGGATATTGCGTTTGATTAGATCAATCGGGTAACAATGAGACCTCGTAGAACAAGTAACATGATGGATCTTATTGGAAAAAGGGATGAATGAAGGTTACAGACGAAGGAAAGAATGAAAAGATTCGAATTCGCTGCATGACTAGGAATCTTGATTAACCTTCGACAGATTTTTGAATTCATCCCTAAGTTATTAGCCGAACGAAGGATTAGAAACTTTAAGAGTAAATTGAAGGAAATGAATCATTAAAGAAGAGGTTTGAGATGTTTTTGATATAAGTACACGAATTTCCATTAGTTAGCCAAGGGCAAGAGGTCTAATTGAAGAAAAAAAAATTAAGCGAGCCATTTCGGTGTTAAACCAGTTGAAAGATAAAGTACCGCAAAGACTAATTCGACTGCTATAGAAAGCAAAGGATGCTAAAATACGACCAGTCTCAAGGTTATTTTTTTTTAAGGGAGGAAGAATAAGAATAATTCAACTCTAAGGAGACAAAGGCTTGGGACACCTATGAAATGTACGAAAGATACGGGGAGATTGAAGAGAACAAGAATTCCTGAATTAAAAGAAGATGAGATCAAAATTGGATAAATTCGGTTTCAAACGAGAAAGTAAGTAAAGTAATAACCGACAAATACGGGTAAAAACATTGACATCTACCTCAGAGCGAACTCTACCTCAACATTCGAGGACGGATGTTTTTGAAGAGGGGAGAATGTTACACCATGTACCTCGGAGAAGCACTGGTTAATTTTGAATGTAAGTGTGTAAGTTACGACTAGGTAAAACAACTTTGGAGTATGAGGAACGAGACATTATTAAGTATATTGTTTAAGTAAAGGATGATTATGATCTCGTAAATTGTAATCGGGAAAGACTCTTTTGAAACACAAGAATATGGCCATTATCATGTATAATAAATGATAAATATCGTGTATGAAGAGTTTCAGAAGGTTTCGAGGTCAAGCAAATTGAAGAAAATAAGTTTGACGAAAATTTGAGAAATGTTGGGCAGATTTTTAGTAACTTTGGAGGGTCATATCTCCTAGCATATTAGGAGTTTTAAGGTGAAACAAAAGCCTAAAATGAAGTTCGTCGAGTCTAGTTTATAATGAAATAAACCGCTCATTGATAGGACATTGGAGTAGAGAATTATAGATGTTACAAACTGAGTTGTCGATGCAGAAACATAACTGCTATGGAATTTGAGGAATCCCACTTAAATCCCACTTAAAATTAAGGAATTTGAGCGGATTTCAAGCTATGGAATACCAATCGAAGTTCAGAAGATTTGTAGTCGCGATTATCATTCTGTTTGGTGTTGGAGGAGCTTGGGAACAAGTAAAAAATTGAAGATCTTGTTACTTTGGTAAAAACAAGGTATGAATCATTGAATTTCCTTCTTTATCAATGTGGATTAAGGAGTAATTGCAAGAATAAAGGTTATATTTTGTTGTGTTGATGTTGTTGAATTATGGATTGAGGGTTGAAGAGAATTTTGGATAAAATATATATATTTATCTTGTAGGATGTTGAGGATGTTGTTATTGATGTCGTTGGTATTAATTTCAGCTTCTTTACGGAAATAAAATTATGAAATAGTCGTATCACAAGTTGGTTAGTTGAGAAATTTAGAAGACATCGTGTGGGATGTTTTAGGGAGTATATTGGTATGGATAATGGTATTGATGATGCTGGTATTGTTGTTGTTGATTGGTTGTTGATATAATGATTTCGGGTTAGGCATATAAACAGTGGAGATGCTGCCCGAATTTCGACAGAACCTGAAAGGGTTTTAATTAAAGTTTCGAGACGAGCGTATAATGATGATTATAATAATATTATGAATGGTTCTATATGTAGATTATGAGTCTATCAATGATCTTAAGTGAATTACAAAACTGGAAGTAAGTTGGAAGTCGAGAAATTATCTTCCAGGTATGTTAAGGCTAGTCCCCTTCTTTCTAAAGGCATGATCCTTTTGTTATAAATCTTTGTGTCGTACTCATAATATCATTGGTTCCGCAAATGCTAGAAGTCCATGAATTTCGTGATCCTTATAATCTTATTGAGCTTCTAAAGGCATGATCCGATACTATGGCTTCATAAATGTTTCCATATCTTCCTCGTTTTCAAAAGTTAAATGTTTACGACTCCAAGGCATAATTCCTTTCCTAATAATTCATAGCTGTTTTCCCAGAATGCCGTATCTTCCAAATCAGAGATTTGTGATTCTGTGAGCTCTTATGATAACAGCGATGAGCATGTTTTTACGATGATAATGATGATGTCAAAGATGAGGATGATTATGATAATGATGATTTTATGGCTAAAAGTCTCAAGTTATGAGATCAATGCTTTTATGAGATGATTTTATTCATAGAGATTTCTATTCACATGAGCTTTACATTATTATAATGACTATGATGAGAACGATTTTATGTTCAAAGGTTCCAAGTTTATGATTTCAATGACGATATGAGGATATTGAGCTATCTTTTGACCATTCTTAATTTTATTCATTGTTGTTGGTCTCACCTTATAATAATTGTTCCTTCAAGGTGAGACAAAGCGACGATGATTATTCCATAATATAATCGGAGGTTACCGACCTTACGTCACTCCGATGTACTCATAGCTTTTATTTGGCTCTCATGCATTTTATCACACCACGCCGCGCTATAGTCGGCCGGGCAGACACGTAGATGTGCACACCACTGCAGTGGGCATGTTATGATATTGCCCCGGACGCGGGAGGCCTGGATGCAGGCTAATGATGATAACACCGAGCCTTACTGGCCTGACATGATACTATACATATAACACTAAGCCTTAATGGCCGGGCATAGTACTATGTATATGTATAAAAATGTTTTTTTAAAAGGCTAAGCATACATGACATCCGCCCTACGAGGCATTCAGATGTACAGGTTATCTCTCTTATTCCTTGTTACTTTTCATATCTATGTTATGTTGTTACTCATGGCTTACATACTCAATACATTATTCGTACTGACGCCCCTTCTTGTGGGTGCTGCGTTTACCGGATGAAGACCCACAGGGCTCTATAATTCGTACTGAGGCCTTGAGAATTATTCATGTTTCTGACATCGAGTACGTGGAGTTGGCATCCTATAGACTCCGGGATGTGGCAGTCTTATGGTACAATAACTGGGTATTGTCAAGAGAAGAGAATGCGCCTTCTCCGGTTTGGCAAGAATTTGTAGATGCTTTCATTCGTCACTACTTGCCACCCGAGGTCCTCCGAGCTAGAGCGGATAGATTTCTAAATTAAAAACAAGGAAATATGAGTGCCTGGGAATATAGCCTTCAATTTAATTAATTGGCTAGATATGCCCCGACTATGGTGGCCGACATGGGAGATGGGGTACATAGATTTGTGAGTGGCTTGGGGTCACATTTGTTCAAAGATTGTTTGACGGCTTTGTTGCAAGACGAGATGGATATTTCCCGAATACAAGACCATGCCCAGAACTTAGAGGAATGACAGCAATCACACAGGGGTGACCGTGATATTGATAGGAGGTAAAGTAAGAGGGCCAGATCTATAGGGGCAGACAGTGATTATAGAGGAGGATCGAGGCAGACTTATTCTAGACACTTGGGCCAGTCGGTGACTAGTGCGCCTCCTCGATTTATGGGTAGGAGATTTTATCGCTCCTTCCGCTCAGGACAGGGTCAGAGTTCGAGGGCCTCAAGCTCACAGTTTGGGGGAGATCATAGCCAGAGAAGACCCCCAGCACCGCAATGCAGTCAATGCGGTAGACTACATTCCGGACGGTGTCGCCAGGGATCAGATGCTTGCTATGCCTGTGGCCAGGTAGGGCATATGATGCGAGATTGCCCGTCGATGAGTGGTAGAGTTGGGACTCAGCCCACAGGATCAGCAGCTGGTTCTTCTTCAGTGCGCCCGGTTGGGCAGACTTCTCAGATTCCAACATGCCGAGGTAGAGGCCAAGGGGGAGCATCTACTTCAGGTGCCACTCAGCTTCGCATTTATACTTTAGCCGGACGACAGGATCTTGAGTCCTCTCCAGATGTGGTTACAGGTACATTGTCCGTGTTTTCTCATGATGTGTATGCATTGATAGATCTGGGGTCCACCCTATCTTATATTACTCCATAAGTTGCAGGTTGTATTGGGGTGAAACCCGAGCCAATTGGACCTTTTGAGGTATCTACTCCAGTTGGTGATCCCGTGATAGCAAGACAAGTGTACAAAGATTGTGTAATTGTGATACATGACCGCCAAACTAAAGCCAATTTAGTTGAGATGAAAATGTTAGATTTCGATGTGATTATGGGAATGGACTGGTTGGCTTCATGTTATGCTAGTGTTGATTGCCGAACGAAAGTGATTCGATTTCAATTTTCGGGAGAGCCCGTACTTGAATGGAAGGGTAATACAGCATCGCCAAAAGGCAGGTTTATTTCCTACTTTAAGGCAGGGAAGATGATAGCTAAGGGCTATATTTATCACTTAGTCCGAGTTCATAACATCGAAGCAACATCGCCAACTTTCCAGTCTGTTCCAGTAGTAAGTGAATTTCCGAATGTATTCCCAGATGAACTTCCAGGCCTTCCTCCAGAAAGAGAGATTGACTTCGCCAGTGATGTGTTGCCGGACACCAAGCCTATTTCTATTCCTCCTTATCGAATGGCTCCGGCAGATCTGAAAGAGTTAAAGTCGCAGTTGAAAGATTTGCTTGAGAAGGGGTTTATTAGGCCCAGTTCATCACCGTGGGGAGCACCAGTCTTGTTCGTGAGAAAGAAAGATGGTTCCCTACGAATGTGCATTGATTATAGGCAGTTGAACAAGGTGACGATAAAGAATAAATATCCTCTCTCAAGGATTGATGACTTATTCGATCAACTACAGGGTGCCAAATGGTTTTCTAAAATAGACTTGAGGTCTGGTTATCATCAAGTGAGGGTTATAGAAAAGATATTCCCAAAACAGCCTTCAGAACGAGATATGGCCACTATGAATTTCGGGTGATGTCGTTTGGGTTGACTAACGCTCCGGCAGTGTTCATGAATTTGATGAATAATGTGTTCAGGCCACTCTTGGACTTATTCGTGATAGTATTCATTGAAGACATTTTGGTATACTCTCACACAGAATCAGAACATGCAGATCATTTACGTGTCGTTCTTGGGATTCTTCGAGCCCGAGAATTATATGCAAAATTTTCAAAGTGTGAGTTTTGGCTGAATTCTGTGACATTTCTGGGCCGTGTCATTTCAGATGATGGCATTCGAGTCGACACTCAGAAAATCGAAGCGGCGAAGACTTGACCAAGGCATACAACGCCTACGGAAGTTCGTAGTTTTCTTGGACTGGCAGGCTACTATAGAAGATTCGTAGAGGGATTTTCCTCTATTTCAGCCCCCATTGACGAAATTAACCTAGAAGTCGGCTAAATTCCAATAGAATGATGCTTGTGAACAGCTTCCAAGAGTTGAAAGATAGATTAACCTCAGCCCCAGTCTTAACACTTCCAGAAGGGTCAGATGGCTATGTAGTGTATTGTGATGTTTCCGGTGTTGGATTAGGATGTGTATTGATGCAACATGGTAGAGTTATTGCTTATGCTTCAAGACATCTGTGAAAACATGAAAAGAACTATCCAACTCATGATCTTGAATTAGCTGCAGTTATTCATGCATTAAAAATGTAGAGACATTACTTGTACGGAGTGCATGTTGATATCTATACAGATCACATGAGTCTTCAGTATATTTTCAAACAAAAGGAGTTAAATCTGCGGCAGAGGCAGTGGTTAGAATTGCTAAAAGATTATGATGTGAACATTTTATACCACCCCGGAAAAGCGAATGTAGTAGCCGATGCGCTTAGCCACCGATCCATGGGTAGCCTATATGAAGTTCCACCAGAAAAGAAAGAAATGATTCATGAGCTCCACCAATAGCTAATCTTGGAGTACGTGTGATTGATTCAGGTAGTGCAGGAATTGGCATTTATGATCCCACAGTTTCATCTCTGAATATAGAAGTGAAAGAGCGTCAGTATCAAGATCCTCAGTTGTGCCATTATAGAGACACATCTTATGAAAAAGAGAAGTCCCCATTTGATTTTCCACAGATGGAATTCTTAGATACCGAGGCAGGCTATGTGTGCCGAATGTTGCAGAGTTGCGTCGACAAATTCTAGAAGAAGCCCATTATTCTCGGTATTCTATTCACCCAGGTGCAACAAAGATGTATCATGATCTCAAGTTGATATATTGGTGGGATGGAATGAAAAGTGACATAGCAGAATTTGTAGCACAGTGTCCGAATTGCCAACAAGTAAAGATCGAGCATCAAAAGCCGGGAGGATTATTACAAGCAATGGAAATCCCTACTTGGAAATGGGAAGTGATGAATATGGATTTTATTGTGGGGTTACCTCGTTGTCGAGGCAAGTATGATTCCATATGGGTGATTGTGGACAGACTCACAAAGCAGCTCATTTTCTTCCAGTCAGAACCACATACTCAGCGGAAGACTATGCAAGATTGTATCTCAAAGAAATTGTGCGACTCCATGGTATTACACTATCCGTTATCACATATAGAGGAGCACAGTTTACAGCCAAGTTCTGGAAGTCCTTTCAAGAAGGTCTAGTTACCCAGGTGAAGCTTAGCACGACATTCCATCCACAAACTGATGGGCAAGCTGAGCGTACTATTCAGACTTTAGAAGATATGCTCCGAGCATGTGTGCTGGATTTCGGTGGCAGTTGGGATGATCACTTACCTCTTATCGAGTTTGCATACAACAATAGCTTCCATTCCAGTATTCAAATAGCTTCGTATGAAGCCTTATATGGAAGGAAATGTAGATCCCCAATCGGATGATTTGAAATAGGAGAAGTACAGCTAGTAGGCCCTGAATTGATTCAGCAAGCGGTAGAAAAAGTTAAGGTGATCCGAGATCGATTGTTGACAGTCCAAAGTCGCCAAAAATCTTATGCGGACAATCGCCGACGAGACTTGGAATTTCAGGTTGATGATTGGGTATTTTTAAAAGTGTCGCCCATGAAAGGGATAATGAGATTTGGTAAGAAAGGGAAGTTGAGTCCCCGATACATTGGACCCTATAAAATTATCCGCAAGGTGGGTCATGTGGCCTATGAATTGGACTTGCCTTCAGAGCTTGAATCGGTTCATACAGTCTTTCATGTCTAAATGCTCCGTAAATGTGTTGGAGATCCTATGAGGATTGTTCCAATTGATGACGTGCAAGTGACAGAAAAGCTAGTATATGAAGAAGTGCCTATTTCCATCTTAGACAGGCAAGTACGAAGACTTCGAAATAAGGAGGTGTTGACACCCAATTTTGTCGCTCCTTTATTTAATTTTATTCACTCGGGCGTCTAAATTTACTGACGAGCTAAATACTTTATTTTCACTACTATTATTTGCGCTACTTTTATTTTTAACATTACGAGCATTACTTTATCACAAATTTTAAATGTTAGTCATCGTTTAATTTTCGGGTTTGGAATCGTTAAATTAATTACAAGACAACACTTTGTAAAATCTTTATTTTTCTACATATTAATTATTAATTGCCTTTACATAGTATATGTTGTACTAGTTATTAAATTAGAAGCCCAAAGATAATTAATATTGAGGAGGAATTTCAGCCAAATAAACAACCCACATTTTAATACCCAACCCGCATTATATCAGCCCACATTTAATTCAAACGACCAGCCTATTACCTAAACTTTCGAACCAACCCAACACTCACAACCAACCCGACCCGGCCTACTTATTTTATCCCTAAAACCTAATGAACAAAAGAAAAAAAGGGGCAGCTTTTTCTCCTCTCTCTCTCTCATCTCCACGCCGCCTCTCACTCTCTCATTCCCTCCTCACTTTCTCCTCCACTTCCTCCTCTCTCTCTTTCTTCAACCCACGCTCTCTCCCACTCACCCTTGTCCCCCACGTTACCCACTCCTCTCCACTCACCACTGTCCCCCCACGCCTGTCCCCTTCGTCTCTCTCATACGCTCCTTTTTTTTCCTTCAATATAAATAAAACCCTATAAGTATAATCCGAGGGGAATCGTTTTAAGGGGGGGATTTTTCAATGGTTGAGGGATGCGGGACTCGAAATCAATAAAAAAGGGGGGGGGGGGGGATTGAACACGATTTGAAGAATTTCTGGGTTTGGAATTCTATTTTAGCCACTTATATTCCTCTGAAAAACATTAATATTCTTAAGCCTTAACACTTTCGGGTAGTGATTCAAAATAGCAAACCATATTTTTGCTCCTTTTCTCCCCCCTGCTACTAAATTCGAATTCAAGCATAGACGATTTAAGGTTCGCTCGTGTTCGGGTCTATTCATAACGAGAGAGTAGATTCGGCGACTTCGACACCCCAGTTCATTGCACACAAAAGAGGTAAACTTCGATACCTTATCACTTATAATCTTTAATTTCTGTTTTGGTTAAGATTTTTAGTTTATTCTGTTGTATGTTTAGTGGTTACGTAATTTCTTTGTCGTCGCGTTGTTTGTTTGATGTTTGGGAGCTGATAGGATAGGATATTAATCGTTAATTGAATTGAAAAGATGTCTATTGTAGTTCGGACGCTTAAGACTGAATTTCCAGGACTTAGGACACCTTTAAAACCGAATATACATAGGATATACAGTGGATTATCAAGATAAGAAGAAGATATACATTCGATATACATCTGATATACACACCATAGTGTGTATATCTTAGGTATATTATGTATATGATTAAACAGGCCAGCACTGTCTCTCTTTTACTCTGTTTGTTTAAGTAATATACCCCTGTCATGAATGAAATCTGCTTGGTTTTTTTTAGTTTAGTAGTTAAACAGTGTCTGTACGTTTATGTCTTAATTTGGTCTAGTTAATTTCAGTTTCCAGCTCCTGATTGACTTGTTGTCTGATTAGGTCGGATCTTCAATCATGTTTGGTTAATATATACAATCGGTTTACATTTCAATTCATTGGTCGTATTTAGCGTGTTCGTTTAGTGTGAATGTTCAGTCTAACTGTCTTTATGTATATGAACCTTGCTTAAGTTTTGAACTTCTAAATACATGTATGCGAGTGGTAAATAAGTCCATTCCCTCTGTTGAATATCGCTCTATGTATATCTTAGATATCTCTATATTTTCATGCTTATTAGCTGGTGGAAAGTTCTGGCCATTTTTTTACTTTATGAATATAGTATCCACTGATTGGAATGAAGACTTGAATGTGTATGTTTGTTGAGCAGGATTTCTGTCTAAGCATATAGTCGTTCTCTCTACTTGACATATCCTACCTTTTGTACGTCCCAGTTAGCATATGAATAGTTTCTCTTTTGATTGCTTTGAGCCATCTCTGCATTAATTTAAATCAAAATGGGAGTCATTAACAACCCAAGGTAGCTAACGAATTAGGCAAATCTGTAAGAAATTTGTTTTGATGATAAAGTGTACAATCAACCTGTTCACTGCATATATAGCTACATTTGTTGAGGTTTGGAATGGCATGTCATTTGATTTTTAATTGACTAATTTGACATTCGGTGTGCCATATGCTTCCCTTAAAATATGAAACTAATACCATCTGCCTACTGCCATTTCATCAGAACATGCCACGAAGGTTTTAAAAGGATCTTAAGTCAGTTTAATATCTGGAAATGTTCGTCCACATCATATTAAATTTAATAAAGTCATGTGATGTTGCCGGGATAGCAGATATACCAACTGCACTCTATATGACTATTTCTTTGATAAACTTGAGCCCATTTGTGCGCTTGTGGACATTACACGAGTCATTTATAGTGGAGATTGAATTTGCCCTGCTCTTTTGTTTCTTTAATTGCTGGAACGTGATTATAGGCCTGAATTTATCTTCTTCTAACTGTTTTGTTGATGTTGGGCCTTACTGCCCATTTTAATTAAGTTCTATATGTCATCAGTTCCGGCAGTGAGCTTTATTTTGGGCTACCATTATTTATGTAATGATTTCCTTGTTCTTTCTTGTTCGGTTGCTGCCCTTTCTTTGTTCTTGTATCTGAAGTATAGGTATTATAAATCCTCATTGTACTAATGCTTTTTTTTTCTTTTGTTTTTATGCATGACCATCGCATACGAGTTCGAGGACTCGTCACCTCCCGCATTCGGTGTTGGGCTAAAATCCCAACGAAATCCTCTTCTCGAGTCAGCCGTCCGCAGCAAACAAATTCTGGGCCGAGGCCCATATGGCAGAAACGGCGTTGCAGTTGTGTTAAAATCTGGGCCAAAGCCCAGCAGCGGAAACAGTTCGCAACAGTTGGGCCTAAAATGGGCTAGATCCGACATTCTTTTTCTCTATCTTATTTCGTTGTGTATTCCTAATTTTCCTTGCACGACTGACTCTTTACTTTGTCTTATTTCCTTAATTTAGATGAACCTTAGTGGGGATTAATGGGGTTTAGTTTTAGTAATGGGTAGTCAAACCCATAATTAATTCTATAAATTTCATTCTCTTCTATTTACGTTAAAATTATTTACAATACCTATAGTATTTATCTTCATTAGAATAGTTGAGCATGACTATACGTTTTGAGCTAAAGCGAATCGTGACTCATTCTTGCCGTCTTAGGAATTTAAAACGTCATTGATATGCAAATATGAACTATCTTATAAACAATTTTTCAAAGTTATCCGATTATACATATTTTTAGCCAAACCTAGTTAGTAAAAAAGGAAAAGAAACTCATGTCCTTTGTATCATATTTACAAAAAATAAAGCTAGATTTTGTTTGCATTATCATGTTAACACAATTTTATCCCAAGTTTCAAATTCGCTGCACTCACTGCCTATGCGAAAATCCTTACATTTTCAAATTCGCTCTCAATAATACTTAAAGTCTTTTTTTTTATACAAATTATTATATTTTACCAGTCTTATTTTTAATAATATTATTACATTCTCCTTTAAAACTTTACCAATACTTACAAAACTATCTTCTTTTCTATAACATTACATTTACACTTAGCCTAATTAAATTTTAGTCCGGTCGGTTAACCATTGTTAATGGGTCTTAAAGGGTGCCTAATACCTTCCCTTTAGACTAATTGAACCCTTACCTAGAATCTTAAGTTTCGCAGACTTTTAAAACGGAGTTAACTTTAAAATAACTTTAATAAATTTAGGTGTCCTAATTCACCATAAATAATTAGGTGGCGACTCCTTAAAATAAACAAAAAATAGGAATCATCAATAGGTTGTACTCCACTTTGACCCGGTTAAAATGGGGTATGACAGGAGGTAGCTTCAGTCAAAGTGTTGTGGCGAAATAACAACCTGCAAGAAATGACTTGGGAAATGGAAGAGAAAATGAAATCCACATATCTGTACTTATTTCAACCCCCAGAAGAAGTTCATGATGAAACACCAAGATTCTGAGGTATGTACACTTTCTTGTTTATGCATATTGGTCGTGTGTGGCTAAATTCTGTTGCTATTATATTGTGGCCCTGTGAGGCATTGTTATTATGGGTTGTTGTGACATGATGGTAGCGCCATATTGCAGGGGAAACTCTGGCGAAATTTTCATAAAATTCCCGGATAGTTTAATATTCGGGACGAATGTTCCAAAAGGGGGGAAGAGTGTTACACCTTGGAAAGTTTTGCGCTACCAAGGTCGTAGCCAGCTTAGTATGGGTCGGAGAAAGAGAAAAGTTATGCGAGGATTAAGGAGAAAGTTTATAGTATAAGAGTGGAATAATGACATACATACGACATTTGGGAGACCATATGAGTTGAATTGGTTCATGTCATTTGCCGAAAAGCCCTCGTTGTTGTAAGCCAGGTGGGGCCCACACGTCGAAGTTTTATAAAAAACATATGAAGAGATATATGAGTAGTACATGTAAAGTTGAGCAAGTCCTAAGAAAGACCCATAAGCCAAATATTGGCATAAGCAATCCAAAAGGATGATTTAAGGAAACATTTTCGGATGATCTGACTTATGGGGGACAAAACGCCATTATAAGTTTGGAATTTGGAAAAACACTAAGAATGAAAGTTGTATATAATTGAAAGATCTTTCTAACCATATGTCGTGGGCCCTCACAGCATATCGGTATCAAAATTTATGGCCATTATACAACAGACTATCTGAGCAGAAAAGTTTTACGAACCATTTGACGGCCCGTAGAAATTTTAACGAACCGTAAAATAATTATACGGTCCGTAAAATTGACACAGAACGGTCACAGAAACCCATATTTGACTGGGGAGATTTACGGACCATTTTGACGGTCCGTAGGAATTTTGACGGCCCGTCAAAATTGGCATAGAATTGCCCGACAGACCAAATTTTAAGTCATTAAAAATGAGATCCAAGTTCATTTATTCATTTCATTTCCACACTTCTCTCTAGAAATCTCTAAAATATTCTCCAATCTTCATTCACAAGAAAAAAAAGGAAATCAAAGATCAATATCAAGAATTCAAGTGAATCAAGTGTATGAAATTCATCAAAGTCCATCTAAGCCAAGAAATTTCAAAAGAAGTGAACTAGGGTTTTGGTGCAAAAAGAGTTATACCACTCAAGCCTTATTCCTACACCATCTAAGGTAAGCTTTATGGTATTTACATGTTATTTGAGGTATGGAAAAGTTGAAACACTTGGAGTGTAGAAAGATATAGGAAATGGGTCATGAAAGTGTGAATAGTAACATTGTTGAGTAAAGGTTTGGATTGAGTCATGATAATTGATGAATTGTGATTGTATAAACATTATAAATGACATTTAGAACATGGGATAGGTATTATATATGATAAAACGCGATAGTAAGCTATAATCATAATTGTGGAGAAATTGAAGAGAAATGGTGATTGTGGTCAATGTATATAAATGATGATTGTTGATTGCAATATTGTGAATATTGTTGTGAGTGTTTGGGATTTGATATAGAATATGGGAAAAGTTGTAGAAACAAAGGAAATGCTGCCCAATTTTCCCTAGAAATAGTAACACGCTCTTACAGCCGATTAACTAACGTTAGTGCGAATTCTCTTGAAGGTAGAGACGTGGGTATTGAAGGAGAACGAGCAAGCAATATAATAGTTAAACGTAAAAGGTATGTGAGGATAGTCCTTTCTTTCTATGTAATGAATCCTATAGCATGAATTTTCCTTCCTCTTCATGAATTTCCTACATTCAGGAAAACTAATAGCCATGTTCATGGATAACCTCATGAGATACATCATGAGTTCAATAGTGATGATGAAGAGTTTAGTATAACGATTCTAGAGTTTGTGATAAGATGTTCCTATGACGTTAATAGTGTCATTTATTACAACCACTCACCTTATATACTATTTCCTTCAAGGTGAGGCAGAATACTTAAAAATATTCCATAATGGATTCGGGGGTTCGCGACCTTAGGTCACCCCGATGAAGTATAGTTATCCTTGAGTTATTATACATGCATTATGATGAGTATATGTTCATGATATTACACTGTGCCTGTATGGACGGGCAGACATACACACCACTATAGTGGGCAGCTTATACCCCGGACGCGGGAGGCCTGGACGCAGGTTAATTACTATTATACCGTACCTAGATGGACGGGCAGCTTATACTTATACATTGATGCATATATGATACGATGATGATGATTATGAGTAAGCTAGCATATGAAATTTCTTTTATAAATGACAGTTATATATAGATGTTCTATATTGATATTTTCTTTATGTCATTGTTCTATTTCGTTGTTTATGCCTCTCATACTCAGTAAAATATTCGTACTGATGTCCGTTTTCTTTGGACGTCGTGTTCATGCCCACAGGTAGACAGGGAGGTGAGCTTGATCCAGATTAGTAGGCACTGTTAGCTGATTGAAAGCACTCCTTTGTCCCGGAGGTGCTTGATTATTCTTTTGTGTATTCTCATGTATATGTATTTTTTGGCATGATGGGGTCTTGTCCTATCCTTGTGTCTAGCACTCCAGTAGAGGCTCGAAGGTACGCAGTGTGGGTTAGATGGTTTCACGAGATTGCTGCTACGTATATATATATATATATATATATATATATATATATATATATATATATAATTTTATTTTGATGGTCGAGAGGCTTAAGCATATAAAAGTATTTTATGTCCTCAGTGGTTAGCCCTAGGTACCCGTTACGGCCCCTAGCTGGGTCGTGACACATACCGCCTACTGAGAATCTATTCTTGGGAGGGATTTCAATGGACACATCGGGCCTATTTCGGGAGGTTATGATGATGTGCATGGAGGCTTTGGCTTCGGGGACAGGAATGGATGAGGAGTCTCACTTTTGGATTTTGCAAGAGCTTTTGGGTTGGTGATAGCAATTCGAGTTTCCCAAAGAAGGAGGAACACTTGGTAACCTTCCGAAGTTCGGTGGCTAAGACTCAGATAGACTTTTTACTCCTTAGGAAGGATGACAAAGGTCTGTGCAAAGATTGTAAGGTCATCCCGAGCGAATATCTTACAACCCGACATAAGCTCTTGGTGATGGATTTAGCAATCAAGATGACGAGGAAGAAGAGGGTCGTGGAGGACCGACCTAGGATCAGATGGGGGAGTTTGACCACGATTAGTGCTCTGCAGATGGGAGAGAAATTGAAGGATATGGGGGCCTGGGATAATAGTGGGGATGCGACCAGTATGTGGGATAAGACGTCTAGTTGCATTAGGGTGGTAGTAAGGAAAGTGTTGGGGGTCTCGACAGGTAGTTGTGGTCAGCATCGAGGGGACTGGTGGTGGAATGGAGAAGTTCAAGGGAAGGTGGAAGTACAGAAGGTGGCGTATGCGAAGTTGATAGAAAGCAAGGATGAGGTGGAGAAGTGGACAAATACAGAACTTTATAAAATGGCGAGGAAGGAGGCAAAGTTGATGGTTTCGACGGCAAAAACAGCAGCTTTTGAACGCATGTATGCTGAACTAAAAGAGAAAGGAGGGGACCAGAAATTGTTCAGGATAGCCAAGGCTAGGGAGAGAAAAGAACGTGATGTGGATCAAGTAAAGTGCATCAAGGACGAGCATGGAAAAGTATTGGTAGAGGAGACTCACATTAGACGGAGATGACAGTCATACTTCTACAAACTCTTGAATGAAGAAGGGGACAGAGACATTGTGTTGGGAGATTTGGAACATACAGGAAGGCGTCACGATTTTGGGTATTGCAGGAGTATTAAGGTTGACGAGGTTAAGGGCTCTCTTCGTAGGATGCGCAGGGGAAGAGCGACCGGACCTGACGAGATTCCTGGGGAATTTTGGAAGAGTGCGGGCCTGGCAGGTTTGGAGTGGCTGACTAGGTTGTTTAATGTCATCTTTAAGACGACATTGATGCCCGAAGAATGGAGGGCGAGTTTAATGATCCCTCTATACAATAATAAGGTAGATATCCAGAGTTGCAACAACTATAGAGGTATCAAGCTGCTAAGCCATACTATGAAAGTGTGGGAAAGGGCGGTGGAGATAAGGGTGAGGAGAGGTGTGTCTATTTCAGAGAACCAATTCGGATTCATGCCGAGATGCTCAACTACAGAAGCCATCCATCTTGTGAGAAGATTGGTGGAGCAATATAGGGAGAGGAAGAGGGACTTACACATAGTATTCATCGACCTAGAAAAGGCTTATGACAAAGTCCCAAGACAGATCCTATGGAAATGCTAGGAGGATAAAAGTGTACCTGTGGCATCTGTTAGGGTGATCAAGGACATGTATGAGGGAGCCAAAACCAGGGTAAGGACAGTAGGAGAAGACTCAGAGCACTTTCCAGTTGTGATGGGGTTGCATCAAGGATCAGCTCTTAGTCTGTTTCTATTTGCCTTGGTGATGGATGGATTGACACGGTAAATTCAAGGTGAGGTGTCATGGTGTATGCTTTTTGCGGACGACATAGTCCTGATCGACAAGACTCGTAGCGGAGTCAATGCTAAGCTGGAGGGTTGGAGACATACTCTGGAGTCTAAAGGGTTTAAGCTGAGTAGGACCAAGACAGAGTACTTGGAGTGTAAGTTCAGTGAAGCACCTCAAGAAGCTGGCTTGGAAGTGAGGCGTGGTACCCAGGCCATCCAGAAGAAAAGTAGTTTCAAGTACCTTGGGTCTATTGTGCAAGACAGCGGGGAGATTGACGATGATGTCACACATCGGATTGTGGCAGGGCGGATGAAATGGAGGCTTTCTTCCGGAGTGCTATGTGACAAGAAGGTGCCACCAAACTTAAGGGCAAGTTCTACAAAGTGGTGGTTAGACCGACTATATTGTATGGGGCGGAGTGTTGGCCAATTAAGATCTCTCACGTTCAAAAGATGAAAGTTACTGAGACGAGAATGTTGAGATGGATGTGTGGCCACACCAGGAGTGACAGGATTAGGAATGAGCATATTCGGGATAAGGTGGGGGTGGCCTCGGTGGAAGACAAGATACGAGAAGCGAGATTGAGATGGTTTGGGCATGTGAAGAGGAGAGACACAGATGCCCCAGTGCGGAGGTGTGAGAGGTTGGTCATGGATGGTTTCAGACAAGGTAGGGGTAGGCCGAAGAAGTATTGGGGAGAAGTAATTAGACACGGCATGGCGCAATTACAGCTTACCGAGGACATGATCTTAGATAGGGGAGTTTGGAGGACCCAAATTAGGGTAGAAGACTAGTAGATAGTCTCGTTTTCCGTTCTTATTAGTAGTCGCATCAGCGCAATATAATTTCTTGTGCTCAGATGTCTGCTATTATCTGTTATTTCTTGTGCTTTAATTATCCTGTGTTATCTGTGTCGCTTGCATTATTTCATTTCGTATCGCTTTGAATCTCTTAACCTTATCTGACTTCTTTTTATGCTTTTATTGAGCTGAGGGTCTTTCGGAAACAGCCGTCCTATCTTGGTAGGAGTAAGGTCTGCGTACACTCTATCCTCCCCAGACCCCACGATGTGGGATTTCACTCGGTTGTTGTTGTTGTTGTTGTTGTTCCACTAACTGCATATGATCCATTTATTACACCAGTATGAATTGATTTACTTATCAGCTATGATAGAAAAGACAACTGGTTATTCTTAACTGATGTTTAACATGCTGGGGTAGTTGGGGTAGTTGAATAGAGCATAAGTTCAGATTCGTAGTACTTTGAATGCTAACCTTTTTTGCAGCTCAATTTCAATTTTGATTTTTTGCAAACAAGCAAGTAGAGCAATGTAAATGCAACTACATTTTTTTTCCTCTTTTAGATGATTTGGCGCTATAGTTGTGCTCATCATGCTATACATTTTCCTAGAAATTAGACAGTAAGGATTTAAGGAAAAATAAATGATGGTTTCTCGTGAAAAGCTTCTTCTGATTGTTTTCCCCCAGTTTCTTATCCATCTTATAGGTATTAGCAAAGATGATATCTGTGGCAGGTAATGGACCCTAATTGCCACAATATTTTGCTCGATATCTAATATTCCATCATATTTAATATGCAGAGTACTGTACATTTTTCTTCTCGTGCATTTTTCTGATTTCGCAGTACGAACTACCCAGTATTGAATAACATTTATTTGGGGATTAACATTGTAGTGCATATAACCGGATAATGTGATGGTGATTCTAAGGTTCCTACTAAAGAGGTAATGTGAATAGGCCTGACACTTATTTTAGAGAGCTCATATTCTCTTACGTTGAAATGAACGCCTGGGATATTTTTGTAGTTTTTACCGTAGTTTGGATCAGGAATCAAGAAAAGATGTCTTATATGAATTTGAAGATCTTGGGGGGTACCTATTAGTTTTCAATGTATTACTTTCTGATGAGACCTTACATCCCCTTTATTGTATCATATTTTTCTGTTATTTCTTTGCTCTTTTTGCTCTTCTTGGTTGCAGTGTTCACATGAATCAGTCGAGCACCACCCAAAAAAGGAACTGTGAAGAGAGCTTGAATCATGTCTCTACAAAATCACTGAAAAGAATCTCTGACCAATCAGCAGCAAGGTTATATAATATACAATAGGAGAAAAGAAGATCCTTGGTTTTTTGTTGATCTTGGTGTCAATCTTTACCGCAGCTAAAGCGAAAAGAAAATTGTTTGCACGAAGAGATGCTTAAGCCAACTATAGTTGAATTGTATAGTTTGGTAACTCTGTACGTGACAAATGTTACTATAGTACTTTTTGTTCTTGGTATTCTTTATTTTCTATTTTCATTAATATTATGCATGTATGTCCGCAGTACAAAGGAAATAAAACTGGATTCAAGTATCACAAGAAAAAAAAAAATGTTAACCTTTTTAATGTAAAGTGTAGATAACGAAATCAGGGCACACAGCGTCGGGCCCGTGCCATCGTCCATCTAGTTTCTACTATATAGAACCATGGGTTTAACCCATGCTTCGTCGTCAGTCTCCCTTAAAAAATTACAATATTATATTAATCGTGTTTTGAACATAGTATATATATATAGTGCAAATTAATAATGTCAACAAAAAGTGCACCCCATATTAAAAAATCAAACAATATTCATGTAATTTTAAAAGTATTTCATTAAGTTAATAATAATGGATTCATTGCCACGTGCGCATCAATCCATCAGTGGGAGCAAATGAAATTGCTTTCTTTCAAAATATTAAGTAGTCAAACCATACAATTTTCTTTCTTTTTTTATATTAGCCTGAGATCTAATCTAGATATTAAATTATTGTATTTGCTATTCCGCCATGTCATTTATTTATTATGTTTACTAAAATAAATATACTTAAAATATTTATATTTTAAAATAAAATAGAATTTAATTACTTTTTTATTTTTATTCTCACTCTAATAAATGTGAAAAAAGATTAATGTCATAAAAAAATATATCAAATGGAGATCAAATAATGAATAAGGTAAATTATTCAAATTATAAAAACACCGACCAATATTAAAAAAAAAAGTCAAAAATTTGAACCCACCATCTCCAAACTCACGGGAAAAAAAGAGTGGACCCCATATTAACAAAATCAAGCAATATAAAAAAAGTGAATCCCATATTAAAAAAACAAACAATGTCAAAAAAAAGTGCAGACTTTGTATTTGTAGCAAACACTAATATAATAAAGTTTTAGATACGAAGCACAGACTACAATGTTATATTAATCGTATTTTGAACATAGTATCCCATATTGACAAAATCAAGCAATAAAAAAAAAAGTGAATCCCATATTAAAAAAACAAACAATGTAAAAAAAAAAATGCAGATTTTGTATTCGTAGCAAACACTAATATAATAAAGTTTTAGATACGAAGAACAAACTACAATGTTATATTAATCGTATTTTAAACATAGTATATATATATATATATATATATATTATATATGCATAAAAATAGAAAAATAGTGCAAACTAATAATGCCCAAAAGGGTGAGCCCCATACTAAACAACACCGAGTATTATAAAAAATAAAAAAAAATAAAAAGAAGAAACTATATAATTCCGTTGTCCCTAAAAAAAGGGGTAGGCCCCATACTAAATAACACCAAGCAAAAAAAAAAGGAAGAAAAAAAGTGAAACCCACCATCTCCAAACTCATGGTAAAAAGAGTAGATCCCATATTAATAAAATCAAGCAATATAAAAAATAAAAAAAGTGAATCCATATTAAAAAAATATATAATGTTAAAAAAAAAGTGCAGACATTGTATTCGTAGCAAATACTAATATAATAAAGTTTTAGATACGGAGCACAAACTATAATGTTATATTAATCGTGTTTTGAACATAGTATATGTATATATATTATATGCATAAAAATAGTACAAACTAATAATGTCCAAAAAAAAAAGTGCACCCCATAAAGGGTGTACCCCATACTAAATAACATCAAGATATATATATATATATATATAAAGTGAACCCCATATTAAAAAAAAATGTCAAAAAAGCCCAAGCTTTGCATTCGTAGTAAAAACTAATATGATAAAGTTTTAGATACGGAATACAAACTACAATGTTATATTAATCGCGTTTTGAACATAGTATATATATATAGTGCAAATTAATAATGTCCAAAAAAAAGTGCACCCCATATTAAAAAATCAAACAATATTCATGTAATTTCCAAAGTATCTCATTAAGTCAATAATGATAGATTCATTGCCACGTGCGTATCAATCCATTAAATGAAATTACTTTTCTTCAAAAGGTTAAGTAGTCAAACCATACAATTTTCTTTCTTTTTTTAAATTAGCCTGAGATCTAATCTAGATATTAAACTGTTGTATTTGCTATTACGCCATGTCATTTATTTGTTATGTTTACTAAAATAAATTTACTTAAAATATTTATATTTTAAAATAAGATAGAATTTAATTACTTTTTTATTTTTATTCTTACTCTATGTGTATGTACTTGTCTTTGAATAGTGATTATATATGTTATGTTTAAAACACGATTAATATAACATTGTAGTTTGTGCTCCGTATCTAAAATTTTATTATATTAATGTTTGCTACGAATACCAAATCGGCAAATTTATTAATATTTTTTAAAAGAGAATAAAAATAAAAAAGTAATTTAATTCTATCTTATTTTAAAATATAAACATTTTAAGTATATTTATTTTAGTGAACATAACAAATAAATGACATGGCGGAATAGCAAATACAACAGTTTAATATTTAGATTAGATCTCAGGCTAATATAAAAAATAAAAAATAAAAACGGTATGGTTTGACTACTTAACTTTTTGAAGACAATTTCATTTGCTCCCACTAATGGATTGATACGCACGTGGCAATGAATCCATCACTATTGACTTAATGAGGTACTTTAGAAATTACATGAATATTGTTTGATTTTTTAATATGGAGTGCACTTTTTTTTACATTATTAATTTGCACTATTTTTATGCATATATATATATATTCAAAACACGATTAATATAACATTGTAGTTTGTACTCCGTATTTAACACTTTAGTATATTAATGTTTACTACGAATACAAAGTCTGCATTTTTTTGATATTTTTTTAATATTAAGTTCACTTTTTTTAAAAATTATAAATATATGTTGGGCCCGTGCTGGCACGGGCTATGGTATCTAGTTGGCCCAACGCTGTGTGCTCGTGATTTTGTTATCTGCACATGACATTAAAAAGGTTTTAACTTTTTCTTTTTTTGTGGTACTTGAATCCAATTTTATTTCTTTTGTACTCCGACATACATGCATAATATTAATGAAAATAAAGAATAGAAGAACAAAAGGTAATATAGCATCATTTGTCACGTACAAAGTTACCAAACTATAAAATTCAACTATAGTTGGCTTGAGCATCTCTTCGTGCAAACAATTTTCTTTTCGCTTTAGCTGCGGTAAAGATATTAACCAGTTCATGACACCAAGATCAACAAAAAATCAAGAATCTTCTTTTCTCCTATTATTATTAACCTTGCTGCTGATTGGTCAAATGCAAACATTTAAATACATATGTAAAAGAGAAAAACCTTTATTTGTAATAAAATACCCCAAAACAATTATTGAGTACACCAAAGATGATATAAAGTAGAACATAAACCAACTCTAGCAGACACTATAGGTCGAAACTTCGAAGTTTTTCTCAAATAAAAATGACCTAGAAGCAGTAGCCAATTTCTGATTTTACCCTGCTTTTTATTTCTACAACGTCTGAATAAATTCAAGGATTATAAGGAGTGGCAATCAAAACAAGATCATCCTTTCTGGTTGCAGAAATTCCAGATGACTCTATCATGTCCAAATTTTCATGACTTTGTCCATTAGGGAGTTTCCAATCGAAGTGATAAAGCAATTGAGCTAAAGGTTGTCCAACATTGGCTAAACCAAATAACATTCCCGGACAAATCCTTCTTCCTGCACCGAACGGAATAAATTGATGATGATTTCCAAGAAAGTCAATAGAACTATTCTCGAACCTCTCTGGCGAAAAGCTTTCAGGGTCATCCCAACTTTGAGGATCTCGTCCAATTGCCTATGCATTAACTATGACTCGAGTTTTGGAAGATATATTGTACCCATCAATCTTTGTATCCTCCATACATTCTCTAGGGACTAACAGAGGAATTGGAAGGTGCATCCTTAAAGTTTCTTTGATTACTAACTTCACGTACTTTAACTCATCAAGCTCAATTTGTTGAAAACCTTTCTTCTCCTTCAAGGCTTGTCTCACTTCAGCTTGTGCCTTTGCTAAGACACTTGGTTTCTTCATCATTTCAGATAATGCCCAGATTATAGTTGTGGAGGATGTTTCAGATCCAGCAGAGAACATGTCCTACATGATGAAGAAATAAGCATAAAACAGGTAATTAATATGCAAAACATCTACATTTTCCGGCTATTAGGTTTCTGGCAGTCCAAAAAGGTTATTATCCCATAAAATAAAGGCTTTTTTCATTGGCTTATCGGACAAAATTAATTACGGGCGCTAGCCAAAATATACAAAATGTATACATTGATTATGTATATTAGTATATTTAATATGTGTGTGTGTGTGTATATATATATATATACACAAAACATGTACATTTGTCGGCTATTAATTTTCAGGACGGTTATCCCATAGAATAACTACGAGTTTAAGCTATAACGAATTCACACTATAAATGCAATTGATCGTTCATAGCAAATTGTTAATCTATCTTTCAAGTTACCATATCAAGGTTGATCTACAAAACTTACGACTAATATTGATTTGATATTGTCATCCATTATAGGAATTTGAACTTCTCCACTTTCTCTAACTCTTAGCAAAACATCAATCAAATCCTCCCCACCAAATTCACCATTACCTTTTTGGCCATCTGCCCGATTCTGTTTGTGCCCATTCACTACTTTTTCTAAAATTTCATCAATCTTATGATGTGCCTCCACAAGTCTCGATTTCGAACCACCAAGGTCATGTAGCATTTTCCATGTAGGGAAAAAATCAGCAACACTAAATCCACCTGCCAATGATATTATTTCCCTCATGAAAATTATCAATTTATCTTGGTCGCGACATATTTTTCCCAAAGCTGATCTACAAGTTACCGAACTCGTAAACCAAAAACTTTTGTCCGTAAGGTTGACTGGAATATCTGGCATGGTTCGTATAGAAGAAACCATCTTTGATAGCTCATCTTGACGAATCTAGCTAAAAAATTTAACCATCTTAGGACTCAGGAGTTCGAGAATGCAAATTTTACGAATTTGTCTCCAGTATTCACCATAAGGCGAAAACGCTATGTCCGTACTACCGTAGTGGACGATGTCAGCCACAACAAGTTTTGGCCTCGTTGCAAAAACAAGGTCATGAGTTTTTAATACTTCCTTTGCCATTTGTGGAAATGAAATGATGATGGTAGGAATTTCCCCGAGTTGTAAGTGCATGAGCGGCCCATAGCGTTTTGCTAGATTTTTTAGGCCATGATGAGGAAGTGGACCTGCCACTGCCAAATGATGTAGGCTTCCAATATATGGTATTTCCATGGAGCGGGAGGCAAATTTAGCTTTTGTGTTTTTCATTTTTGAATAGAAAAAAAGATGCTAGAGAGAAAGAGCAAAAATGCAACTAAGTTAAAGGATTGAATTGTAACACCCCGTATCTTAGAACAAAGGTTAGACTTATATCATTAGAGTTTAGCAGAGAATTTGAAAGCTTGTGCGTTTTGCGAAAATGGTCAACATGCCTACTTCGAGCACCCATAACCCTAATGATATAAGTTTGTGCTCGAAGTAGGCATGTTAACCATTTTCACAAAACGCACAAACTTTCAAATTATCTGCTAAACTCTAATGATATAAGTCTAACCTTTGTTCTAAGATACGGGGTGTTACAATTGATGAGTCGTGAAATTACGCGATATTCGACGCTAATTCCTTAAGCTTTTGTGACTCCTTAAGCACTTTTGTTGTTACTTTTTGTGTTTCTATGTTGTTTTGTAGGAAAAGATGCCCGAAGAGCATAAAAGAGCAAAATGGATCAAAATGGACCAAAATGGAACAAAATAGAGCAAAACAAGCCAAGTAGCTGAAATGAGTGATCGGAAGATACCAAGTGAAAAGAAAGTCAAAAAAGAGGTCAAACTGGACATTTTTGCAAAACTGTCAAAACTGGACAGTTTTGCAAAAACGGGACAGATTTGCAAAACTGTCAAAAAGTGGACAGTTTTGCAAAAAACGGGCAGAATTGCAAAAACAGAAATATGGGGGCAGATTTTGACATTTTTTGGACTTGAAAAAATTGGGGGGAGCTACAAAAGAGAGGCTAGGGCAAAACATTTTCTATCTTTTGCCATTTTGCAAGCTTGGAGGCTAGGGTTCATCTACACCACACTTTGGGGTTGAAGATTTGAAGATTTGGTTGAGCATTTCTTAAACCTTTAATTCATTTCTTCAATCTCTTGTTTTGTATTGTATATCTAAGTGTGTAGTATTTCATTTCAATACTTGAATCTTGTTTATGAAAATATTCTTGATTAAAGTTTGGATTGAATCTCTTGTTATGCTTATGTATTGAATGATTTTTATTTCTAATGAAGTGGGTTTATTGTTTTTCTATTAACTCTTCATGCTTAAATATCTCCTAATGGTTGCAAACATTATTTGTGCCTAAGCACTTTTACTTTGCTTGAGAAAGAAAGTGAAAGTTAGGAAAAGAGTTTGATAGCAAGGATTTGGGTCATTAAACCCATCTAATAACTTGAGCTAGAGATAGGATAGTTAACTTGAGGTTGAATTGATTGTGTTTAACATCACACTCTAAGGCTTGAGAAAGCTTAGAGTGAAATTCATTGATTTGGTTGAGAAACTTTCAATGAGATTTTAGAAATCATTATCTATTAACATAGACCCGCTCTTAGTTGTAATATCATAAAATATATTGGATCGTTACTTGAGTGTAATTTCCTTTGTATCCATGCTTGTGGCCATTGATCAATTTACTTGCTTTCTAGGTTAGTTTATATATTTTCGCATTAGTCATAAATTTCTCAAAAACCCAAAATATCATCTATCGTTTGGCAGAGCTTAGTTAGTAAAAATTCCTTACTTTCTTAATCGCCTAGCACATTGTTCCCTGTGGGATCGACCCCGACTCATAGTTGGGTAAATATATTGCATACGACCGTGTACACTTTCTCTTTGAGGAGTGTATTTGGACGTTATCAAAAATGGCGCCGTTGCCGGGGAACAATTTGGCGTATTTAGGTTAGTTTGGGATTTAAGCTTGCTTGCTTTGGTCAAAATTCGTAAATATTAGTGTAGTTGTTTTCTTTGCTTGATTTTATTTTTATATAAAAAAAAATAAAATAAAAAAAAAACTGACCAGTTTTGCAGAATTGCAAAACTGTCCAGTTCTGAAAAACTGTCCAGTTTTTGCTTCTGCAGAAACTGTCCAGTTCTGAAAAACTGACCAGTTTTGCAGAATTGCAAAACTGTCCAGTTCTGAAAAACTGTCCAGTTTTTGATTTTTGCAGAAACTGTCCAGTTCTAAAAAAAAAAAAAAAAAAAAAAACATGGCATCTTGGAATGAAAACGAAAATGGGTTTGATGGTTGCAATCCATATTTTGATGACCCATGTCCATATTGTGAAGGACCCCACTTTTGGCAAGATTGTGAATATGCTCCCGGGAGAGAGATGTGTGCACCGTCTCAATCCTATGATGAGAGTATTTGTAATGTATGTGGTGGCCAAGGTGGACATTGGGGTGATTGTCCCAATTATTTTACTTCCCCTCCCCCAAGTTGTTCTAACGAAAATGCGAGTTGTGCTTTTGAGTTTGACAGGGCCAACAACATGACAAGTGAAGGACAAAGTGCCGGATATGAAGGCATCATGGCAATGCTCCAAACATACTTAGATCGAGAAGCTAAAATGGAGGAAGAGCGAAAGCTCCTCCAACAATCCGTTTTAGAAAATGGAGAAGCCATGAAAAGAATGAATGATTCATTGGAGGATGCCAATTCCTCAATTGTCATGGAAGTGTCAACTCCTCAAAATGAAATGGTTGAAGAAGAGATTTCAAGTTTACAAGATGAGCCCGAAAATTCGTGTGACCACAACGAAAGTTGTGAAATTGAAGAAGTGGTTCAACTTGAAGAAGAAGAGCAAAATCTTGAAGAAGAAATCTCCAATTCTCAAAAAGAAGAAGTTGAGGAAATTTTGAAAAGCATAATGGGGAGGAACAAAAACTATGGGCAAGTCTTGACCAGATTGTGGGAAGAAGTTCAACATGGAGATGATGAAACTATCCAAAAGGTATATCTCACCATGGATGGATTTTTACAAGAGTTGGACGACTCTCACAATGAAGAAAATTTTGACAAAATGGAAATTTTGAGCCAAGATTGGCTAATGAATCAAGCTCAACAACTTGAAGCCTATGGAAATCACCGTGAAGGCATTTCGCGGATGATGGAAGAATTTCTGAAAATGCATGTTGAGCAAAGTCAAGAAGTGGAGCTACTTGAAATTACTATCCAAAAATTGGAGGCCGAATTGAATGCAAAGATTGAGGCATGTGATGCTCAATATCAAAGGGCCATGGATTGTAGTTTTGAGTTGGTTTCCAATGAAGAAGAGGTCAAGATTGATTTTGATGAGCTAATGGCGAATTGCCAACCTACCAACCCAAAAAATCGAAAACACAAAAGCTAAATTTGCCTCCCGGTCCATGGAAATTACCATTTATTGGAAGCCTACATCATTTGGCAGTGGCAGGTCCACTTCCCCACCATGGCCTAAAAAATCTAGCAAAACGCTATGGGCCGCTCATGCACTTACAACAAGGGGAAATTCCTACCATCATCATTTCATCGCTGCAAATGGCAAAGGAAGTATCAAAAACTCATGACCTTGTTTTTGCAACGAGGCCAAAACTTGTTGTGGCTGACATCGTCCACTACGGTAGTACGGACATAGCGTTTTCGCCTTATGGTGAATACTGGAGACAAATTCGTAAAATTTGCATTCTCGAACTCCTGAGTGCTAAGATGGTTAAATTTTTTAGCTCGATTCGTCAAGATGAGCTATCAAAGATGGTTTCTTCTATACGAACAATGCCGGATATTCCAGTCAACCTTATGGACAAAATTATTTGGTTTACGAGTTCGGTAACTTGTAGATCAGCTTTGGGAAAAATATGTCGCGACCAAGATAAATTGATAATTTTCATGAGGGAAATAATATCACTGGCAGGTGGATTTAGTGTTGCTGATTTTTTCCCTACATGGAAAATGCTACATGACGTTGGTGGTTCGAAATCGAGACTTGTGAAGGCACATCGTAAGATTGATGAAATTTTAGAAAAAGTAATGAATGAGCACAAACAGAATCGGAAGATGGCCAAAAGGGTAATGGTGAATTTGGTGGAGACGATTTGATTGATGTTTTGCTAAGAGTTAGAGAAAGTGGAGAAGTTCAAATTCCTATAATGGATGACAATATCAAATCAATAATAGTCGTAAGTTTTGTAGATCAACCTTGATATGGTAACTTGAAAGATAGATTAACAATTTGCTATAAACGATCAATTGCATTAATACTGTGAATTCGTTATAGCTTAAACTCGTAGTTATTCTATGGGATAACCGTCCTGAAAATTAATAGCCGACAAATGTATATGTTTTGTGTGTGTGTATATATATATATATACACACACACATATTATATATACTAATATACATAATAAATGTATACATTTTGTATGTTTTGGCTAGCGCCCGTAATTAATTTTGTTTGATAGGCCAATGAAAAAAGCCCTTATTTTATGGGATAATAACCTTTTTGGACTGCCAGAAAACTAATAGCCGACAAATGTAGATGTTTTGTATATTAATTACTTGTTTTATGCTTATTTCTTCATCATGTAGGACATGTTCTCTGTTGGATCTGAAACATCCTCAATAACTATAATCTGGGCATTATCTGAAATGATGAAGAAACCAAGTGTCTTAGCAAAGGCACAAGCTGAAGTGAGACAAGCTTTGAAGGAGAAGAAAGGTTTTCAACAAATTGAGCTTGATGAGTTAAAGTACGTGAAGTTAGTAATCAAAGAAACCGTCACACCCTAATCTTACTAGGGTGTGATGGGCACCCGACCCCATATTCGGAGCCGAGCGAACCCGCTGACTCTTATTACATACATAATCTCTTTGGACTCTTATATTCAAATAAATGAAATACATAGTAAGACTTTCAGAGACTTTCTTTTCATCGTGCTCAAATCAAACAAAATCTGTAATCGTATGGAATTTATAACATAACGCAAAAAGACACATCGGCTGATGGAGCCGCTTACAAGACTGACATTCTATACCCACGACTCTGTCTGCAAAGTCTCTAACTTCGAACAAGACATCATAGCATAATACTCTGACCCGGCAACACTCCAGGGCAAATGGAGCTTGCCAACTCCGCTGGAACATCTTCTATAATGACTTCTACTCATCTGGGTGTACCTGCGCGGCATGAAACGCAGCCCCCGAAGAAAGGGGATCAGTACGGAATATGTACTGAGCATGTAAGGCATGGAATACAGAAAACAGAACCATAATCGAAACAAGCAGTACAAAAGTAAGTACATTATTCAGAATACCAAAATGCTTATTTTTCAAACACAAATCATGTATGCCGAAGTCATATGTCAGAAGAAGTACAGAAGGTAAGTAGCTTATCCAGAATATCAAAATGCTTACTTTTGAAACACAAATGATGCATATCAAAATCATGCATAGAGCACAGGAACATGGTCGCCACTCCTGTCTTTGGCGCCATAACACATCATACTCCAGAAGATTTCATATCTCCGTAACATCTCCGTAACACATAACACATCATAACATATACACGGTACCCGGCCCTCTAGCGAGGGACCCGGGAAACCGGACACATCATACTCCATAACATATACACGGTACCCGGGAACCGGACACATATACACGATACCCGGGAACCGGACACATCATACTCCGGAATATATATATATATATATATATATATATATATATATATGGAACCCGGCCCTCAAGCAAGGGGCTCGGTGAACCATACGCACGATACATACCGGCCCGGGACTCGGTGAAGGAGGCAATGACACATGCACGAGCAGAGTAGTGAAAAACTATATGCATATCAAATAAATTTTAAGACTCGATGGGTTCGTACATAAATCGACACTTGAGAGTCATAAACATGTTTCAGGTCGATCCGAGTTAGTATGAAAAAGTTATGGACGTTTTAGTACAGAACCTTCTACGAACGTTTCAGAAGCTATTTTTGGAAAATCAAAGTAATAATCATATCAAGTACCTTTCGAATCGCTATGGATCAAATCAAAGTAGAACTTTCGGAACCATACACACGTATCAGGACATAGCAAAACAGTTTTCGGAAGTCAAGAACGTTAGCCATCATAGTGGCTCTAAGAATAGGAGTTTCTTGAAATCATACATATGCTTGGTCTGTTCGTATCACAAGGATCATGCCAAAAGAAAGAAAGGGTAAGCCTTACATACCTGTCCCACGTCCTATTAGCTACGCTTATTCGTCCAAGCTTGCTAGTCTACATTCAAGAAGATTTACATAATCATTAGATTCATTGTCATACACTTGCCTTAGCTTCTCAAATAAATTCACTTATAATCTACCGAAATTTCAGCAGCATTTCCCCTGTAAATACACCATCCCCGAGAATCTAACTCGGCCAATTTATCAAAAACAATCCGAGAATCCAACTCGGCCAAATTATCAACAACAATACCAAAAATCATATCTCCAACTTCAACAATTATTTCAAAATACATTCTAACATTAACAATCCTTTCTACACAATTCGACGGCATTTCATTTATACTCAATTCAATCACATATAATCAAGCCAACATCAATGCTTACACATTCAAATACTTGCCCAAGACCCTACAAACACAATTCAAGAATACTTCAAACAATTCACATAAGGTTCAAACAACCCAACCAACATACCACTTCACCCGAAACTTTCCAAATTCAACAAGAACAATAACAACACATTTCCTTCCTTCAAATTCATAAACTACACCAACAATCTATACATTAACAACTCCATTCTCATCATTATGAGAAACCATACTAATGTCACATTAACTTCTTCAACAATGCCACAACAATTACAACTTCATTTCAAGCCATCAAATCTTCATTTTTATCATGGAATTCACAACCACAACAATCAAATTACTAAATAAAATCAATTCATCTTTTCTACACAATACAATCCCATTCGGCCACCACCAATATACACATATTTCATCCGTTTCTACATGCTACAATACTCACAAATCATCCATAACACAAGTAAAAGAAGATTGAACACATACCTTTCTCCACACATCTCTTCACTCGGCTAGGTGTGTATATTTGCACAAATGAATGGTTTTATTGCTCCAACAACCACTCCATGTTAAAGAGGACGTTCCATTTGGTTGAAATACTAGAAGAAAATAATTTTTCTTGGTCAATTTTTCCATGTTCTTGCTCGGCCAAGCATGGCCGAATATGGCTTCTCTTGTCTTCTCTCCAAGTTTCTTGAATTTTCCAAGTGGTGAATATGAAATATATGACTAATTAGTCATCTTTTATACACATATAATATGCCTCCATGTGGGCCAAGGCCCACACCTACCTTGGCCGGCCACTTGGGCCTATTTGTTTCAAGAATTATAATTTTTCCAAAATCAACTTTTAACCCCAAATTTTTCCTTAATATCTCCATGAGCCACCTTGTGAATTTTCCTTTCTTAATATTTCCACATCAATAATTTTCATGAGCAACTTGTATATTAAAAGAGATCAAAATATAGCTTTGCCCTTAACTTCTCGCAATCATCTTGAATTATCTGAACGTACAAAATACGGGCTATAACAGAATTTTTAAGGATGCACCCTCCAATTCCTCTGTTAGTCCCTAGAGAATGTATGGAGGATACAAAGATTGATGGGTACAATATATCTTCCAAAACTCGAGTCATAGTTAATGCATAGGCAATTGGACGAGATCCTCAAAGTTGGGATGACCCTGAAAGCTTTTCGCCAGAGAGGTTCGAGAATAGTTCTATTGACTTTCTTGGAAATCATCATCAATTTATTCCGTTCGGTGCAGGAAGAAGGATTTGTCCGGGAATGTTATTTGGTTTAGCCAATGTTGGACAACCTTTAGCTCAATTGCTTTATCACTTCGATTGGAAACTCCCTAATGGACAAAGTCATGAAAATTTGGACATGATAGAGTCATCTGGAATTTCTGCAACCAGAAAGGATGATCTTGTTTTGATTGCCACTCCTTATAATCCTTGAATTTATTCAGACGTCGTAGAAATAAAAAGCAGGGTAAAATCAGAAATTGGCTACTGCTTCTAGGTCATTTTTATTTGAGAAAAACTTCGAAGTTTCGACCTATAGTGTCTGCTAGAGTTGGTTTATGTTCTACTTTATATCATCTTTGGTGTACTCAATAATTGTTTTGGGGTATTTTATTACAAATAAAGGTTTTTCTCTTTTACATATGTATTTAAATGTTTGCATTTGACCAATCAGCAGCAAGGTTAATAATAATAGGAGAAAAGAAGATTCTTGATTTTTTGTTGATCTTGGTGTCATGAACTGGTTAATATACTTTTAACTTGCAAAAATTCCACCAAATTTCATTCTTTAGGATTTTGATGGCGTGTACTTCCATCTGTTCTCCCGGTGTAGAGATCTGAATCGTTGTCCCTTGAGCTGCAGGTAGAGTTCTTAATTGATAGGCTTAGTGGAAAAAAACTAACCCTCAGAATTCAATTGACCAATAAATTTTGATTTGTGGCAACAAGATTAATTTGGCACCATATGCATTAATGTGTAGTTTCTTAGAATTTATGCCTGAAGTGGGAAAAAAAATTAGAAGTTAGCCCAAGAGATGGACTACACAGTGAGAAGACCCATTTAAATTAAGGCTGAGCTTATTAAATTTTAATTCCACATAAGTCGTCAATAGTCCTCCAACATTACTTTTGTTGTGATAATAATTAGCTCTCTTCAACAATAATTGCTTTAATTATCTGAAGCAGATCCTGTTTTAGTAATTCCCCATCTGTCCACACGTGAATTTCTGCTCTTACAAGGGCTCTGTTTTCGTTTATTAATTTACCAAGTTGAGTGCTATGTTTTTATTTCCTTCCCCATTTGTTGCAAATGATACGAGAAATAATTACACCAGCTATTTTTTTGGGCGTTGTACTGAGTGTTCCTTTAGGCATATTTCTTTCTGCCTGATGAAAATGAGTAATCGTAATGTTGCAGGTTTTCAACACGATTGTAGTATGGACACGTGAGAAACGAATTCCCATATTTATGATCCTTGACAAACAGAAAAAGTCACATGATAAGAATGTCAAACGCAGTAAAATCTATGATCATGTGACAATGGCCAAGAAAAAAGCATTGTTATTGCAGTAACACCTCCAAAATTTAGAGGCAACAATCGCCTTCTTGCAAACACAAATAATGTCAACATCTTATGCATGGTAATCTTGCTATTAGTGCCTCTTGTTCTTGTTCTATTTTCAGAATAGGTTAGAATTTCAAATCTGCTATTTCTTTCTTTTCTCATATATCTCATATATATAAACAACGGTTATGCCTGTGTTATCTGTATGTGTATAAGAAGTGGTTATGCCTGTGTTATCTGTATGTGTATAAGAATAACTTTTCTTTATAAAAAAAAGGGCAGCCCGGTGCACTAAGCTCCCGCTATGCGCGGGGTCCGGGGAAGGGCCGGACCACAAGAAAAACTAATATTAGATCCAGCTTGTCCCCTCCTTTCTTTTATTTTAAATGTTTTCATGTAGTGGTTACTGGGCGCAAAGGGAAGGATGTGGTTCATCTTTTTGGGTCCTCGTTTGAATGTGAGGAAATACTTGAAGTTCTTAAATTCAGCTCTATTTTGTCAAGAACTGCATTATAAAGTGATTAGTGCTATTTTGGTACTTCGAGATACTTGACAGTTTACTCCCTCGAAAACACCTTTTGCATTAGTTAGGCATTTTTTCTCAGTGAACCCAAAATTTGATATTATTAGTTACTCAACGCTAATTATTCACTTACCTTTGTCACATGATACAACTATTCGAATTTGATCCTTAAACATGGCCTCATCTCTATCATATCATAGCAATTATAGTAACTAACTGCATTCAACTTTGTAGTGACAGACTATGTCGTGGGGGTCATTTGAATTGCATCAAGATAATGCCAGCCTATTCCCTTTGATATAATAAAGGAAATAAAAAGGACAAGAAAATGACAAGGAAAACAAAGGATAACTAGATTGACACAACTAAAGACACAATTTGACAATCAAAGTTCTATAATAACTAAGGCCTTCAAATTGTAATCAAATAGAGCACCAAACTCTTGGGATGACCTCAAGCTTGTGATCCCAAGCAACCAATTCTCTCAACAAGGTTTACAATCAAAAACTTCATAAGCTCTCTACTCTCAATGAGTTTAGTAATTTCAATATTCATCAAAATCTAACTTAGGAAATGTTTGGACAAGTTATTTATACTAGAAAGGAAGACAACTAAGTTATTACAATTTTATCCTTAATAAAGTGAGGGTCTTGTTTGGTTGGTATTCCTCATAAATGAAACTTGAAAATGCTAGCCTTTAAGTAATAGTCTCATTGCAAGTATAGTCATCTTCAACATTTTTCTCCAATCCGTCCTCCCATGCAATCATCGACACTTGAAATCCCTGGGAGGGCTCTAGAGTGTACTAAAGTATGTCCCTCTTCATGAATAACCCTTGCATTGCTTGAAGGTCACGAGCTTGGCTCCTTGTGAAAGGCCTTGATGCAACTTGGGTTGTATCATTCTCCCCTTCTTGAAAATAATTTGTCCTCAAATTTAAGGGGTCACCATCATCCACATCCATAAGAGAGAGATCACACACATTGAAGGTGTTATGGACTTGATATTCCGAGGGGAGATCAATCTTTTATGCATTGTCGTTGAGTCGCTCAAGCACCTCAAATGGACCATCTCCTCTAGGCATCAACTTGGTCTTCCTTTTGTTGGGAAAACGCTCCTTGCGAAAATGTACCCAAACCTAATCACCCGGTTCAAGCACAACTCTCTTGCGGCCTTTGTTTGCTCTCTTGGCCGTCTCCTGATTCTTCTTCTCAAGGTGAAGTCTCACTTTTTCATGCAACTTCTTCATGGCCTCAGCCCTTTTGTTTCCATCTAAATCCAAAACACTATCTTGAGACAAAGGGGTTAGTGGATTAAAATCATAAACAACCTAAAATGGAGACATTCCAACTGTACTACTATGAATGACTCTATTATATGCAAGTTCAACTAAAGGCAAATGAGCTTCCCAAGATGCTAATTTTCCCTTAACCATGACCCTAAGCATAGAACCTAAAGTCTTATTCACAACCTCGGTTTGGCCATCAGTTTGTGGGTGACAAGATGTAGAAAACAACAATTTAATCCCAAGTCGGTCCCCACAATTCCTTCCAAAACTGGCTAAGGAACTTAGAGTCCCTATCACTCACTATGGTTTTGGGAATACCATGCAATTTGACCACATGTTGAACAAACAAAGATGCAATGTGAGATGATTCATCAATTTTATGACATGCAATAAAATGAGTCATCTTTGAAAAATGGTCAACAACAACAAAAATGCTATTTTTGCCCCTTTTTGTCCTTGGCAAACCCAATATAAAATCCATTGAAATGTCAAGCCAAGGCCTTTGTGGGGTGGGGAGAGGGATATACAAACCATGGGGAAGGAGCCTAGACTTAGCACCACGGCACTCAATGCATTTCCCACAAATTTTAGCAACATCCCGACATATATTAGGCCAATAAAATTGCTCCACAAGAATTCCCAAAGTTTTATCAATTCCAAAATGTCCCATTAATCCCCCATCATGTACCTCCCTCACAAATAATTCCCTCCAACAGCTTATGGGCACGCATAGTCACTTGTTCTTGAACAAGAAACCATCAATTTTCGAATAGGGAGTAGAAGACCTATCCCTAATCCATCTTTCCTTTTCCCATTCTTCGCAATCTTGAAAGATTTTTGCAAACATAGGGTCTTCGGGATACAATGTCTTCAAGCTTTCAAAACCTATCAATTTGGAAGACAAAGTATTTATCAAAACATGTTTTCTAGACAAGGCATCCGCCACTACATTGTCCTTCCCCTTTTTGTATTGGATTACATAAGGGAAAGTTTCAAGAAATTCAACCCATTTGGCATGTCGTTTGTTCAACTTACCTTGGGCCTTAAGGTGTTTCAAAGACTCATGATGAGTTCGAATAACAAACTCTTTAGGCCACAAGTAATGTTGCCAATTACTCAAATCTCTAATACAGAGCATACAATTCAAGATCATAGGTGGAGTAATTCAACATCGCACCCTTAAGCTTTTCACTAAAATAGGCAATGGCTTTTTGGTCTTGCATCAAAACGGCACCAATACCTACTTTACTAGCATCACATTCAATTTCAAAGATTTTATCAAAATCGGGTAATTGCAACAACGGTGCAGAGCTAAGCATTTGTTTCAAAGTTTCAAAAGCCTTTGCTTGCTCCTCACCCCAAGAGAAAGGCTTATCCTTTCGGATCACCTCGGTCAAAGGAGTGGCTATGGTACTAAATCCTTTAACAAACCGCTTATAAAAACTAGTCAATCCATGAAAACTTCTCACATCACCAATGGATTTAGGAGTTGGACAATTCTTAATAGCGTCTATTTTGGATTCATCAACCTCAACGCCCCTTGAACTCACAACAAAACCCAAGAAAACAACTTCATCAACACAAAAAGAGCATTTAGCCACATTAGCATAAAGTTGTTCTTGTCTGAGCACTTCAAACACACATTTCAAATGATCAACATGCTCATCCATAGTTCTACTATACACCAATATATCATCAAAGTAAACAACCACGAATTTGCTAATAAAAGGTTTCATCACATGATTCATTAGTCGCATAAAAGTACTAGGAGCGTTAGTGAAACCAAAAGGCATCACCAACCATTCATATAGACCAAATTTGGTCTTGAATGCCGTTTTCCACTCATCTCCGAGTTTCATTCGAATTTGATGGTATTCTCTCCTAAGGTCAATCTTAGAAAATATGCATGAACCATTTAATTCATCAAGCATGTCATCAAGATGAGGTATGAGATGGCGATACTTTACCGTTATATTGTTGATGGCTCGGCAATCAACATACATGGGCCATGTTCCATCTTTCTTTGGCACCAAGATCACGAGCACGACACATGGACTCATACTTTCTCGCACAACCCCTTTTTCAAGGAGTTCATCCACTTGCTTTTGAATTACTTTGGTGTTATCCGGATTGGCCCTATAAGACGGTTTGTTTGGAAATTGAGACCCCGGGACAAAGTCAATTTGGTGCTCAGTTCCCCTTAATAGTGGCAATCTCTTTGGAAGCTCCGTGGGAAACACATCATCATAGTCCTGCAAAAGAGAAGAAATAGAACTAGGCAAAGAAAAGGTTAGTTCATTAGTGTGCAAAGTATAGTCCCTATGAGTGAGGAGGATCACCGGTTATCGCTCCTCTAACTCCTCTCTAATCTCCCCTAGAATTGCCAAGAGGGCCACCTTAGCCTTTCCTCTCGACTCCTTCTTTTTCCCACTTCCCCCACTATCTCCTTGTACACCCTTGCCCTTCTCTTTCAACTCCCTCATTTTGTGGTAAGCTTCACCAACTTGCAAAGGCGTCATAGGACATAACACATGGTTGAGCCCATTATGAACAAGAGTGTACCGATTGGTTCTTCTATCATGCTTGGTTGACTTATCATATTACCAAGGTCTTCTAAGTAAAAGGTGACAAGCTTGCATGGGAACAACATCACAAAGGATCTCATCCTGGTACTTCCCAATTTTGAACTTGATAAAGGCTTGTCGAGTCACCTTCAACTCTCCACATTCATTAAGTCATTGGAGTTTGTAAGGATTTTCATGATTGGTGGTGGGAAGTTTCAAGAAATCAACCAACGCCGCACTTGCAACATTTGCACAACTCCCACTATCAATGATCATGACACACACATTTTGGTTGATAACACATGTAGAATGGAAAAGGTTCTATCTTTGGCTAGGATCATCCATGGCCTTGCTTATCATTGTTCTCCTTACCACATAGTTAGGGACGGTGATATCATCTTCTTAGGGCTTGGCCATACATGACATCATCCTTCTTGCCAAACAATTTGGAGTGATGACATCTCCATCACCCTCCATATCATCTTGCTCTTCATCACTCTCACGTTCATCATTCTCATAATTACCCTCATCATCTTACACCTCATGTTCTCTCTCATCATCATTACCCGCTTCTCTCATAATGAATGTTCTCCGTTTGGTACACTCACTTGCTATATGGCCAAATCCTTGACATTTAAAACATCGGATCGGGTTAGATTTTGTACCTCCTTCTTTTGGAGCAAACTTTTGGGGTTGCTTCTCAACTTGATTGTTTTTCACAAAGGGCTTCTTGATTTCTTGCATGGTGCCCTTATTCTTTTTCCAATTAGAGGAAGATGTTCCTTTTTCCTTCTTGTTGTTCCATGAACTTATGTAGCCTCTTGACTTATTGATCTTGTCTTCCTTGAGACCCTTCTCTATCTCAATAGCCGCTTCAAGAGTTTCATTAATGTCACTATAGTTGTGGAGTCTCATTTGGGAAGCAATTTCTCCATTTAACCCGGCTCGAAACCGAGTCATATCATTCAATGCGTCCTCTTCAAAGTCTATTCTCATCTTCACAAGTTGGAACTCATCATAGTATTCTTCCACACTCCTTTTGCCTTGCCTCAAAGTATATACCTTTTTGAGTTGCTCTTGCTCGTAAATAGGTGTAGGGGCAAGTCCACGCAATCTCCTCGCTTTCACTAGTTTCCCACCATGTAGGGCGAAGCCTTCGAATTGAGCAATGGCATAAGAGGCTCTTTTCACCTCGGACGTGTCATTTGTCAAGAAGATTCTATCACAATGCATCACCCAATCAAGAAATACGTAGAGATCGCTACCCCCTTTGAATGTTGGGAGAGTGAACTTGATGGAGTTAAGACTCGTATCTCGACCTCTACCATTCCCATAGTTCCCATAAGGCTCTTCATCATAACCATAACCTTGGTAGTCACGACCTTAGTAACCATCACGAGCTTGATATCCTCTTTTCCCACCCATTTGAGGGATAGGGCCACTCCTTCCACCTTTACCTCATTGCGGACCTTGTATGTGTCCTCGTTGTCCCCTAACTTGATTAGCATAAGGATCAGCCACGTTATATTCATACACTTCTCCTTGATAGTCATCATTCACGGGTGGGACATTTTGGACGGTTTGTCGGGGGTTTGGAAGGTTTTGACGGGGTAGAGTGACATTTGGTCGTGGTTCGATTTCATTTGGAATTTGGTCTTGTGGAGGTGGTGGGGTATTGTTTAAGGTGTCGGTGGTTTGAGGAGTATGGTTGTAAAATTGGTGGATAGTTCCGGGGGACAAGGTAGGTGAAGTGGCTCGAGGCAAGACACTTGTGTTTCCTTGATAGTGAACTTGTGGTGAGGATGACAATTCCCTCACACTTCCCCTTAAAGACCCTATCTCTCCGTCCACATTTCCCATTCGATTAGCTAAGGTGGCTATCATGTTAGCCAAATCATCAAGTGTTACTCCCCGGGTGGGAGTTGGAGTTTCATCTTCATTCGCTATGGTACCTATTAAAACACACACAAAACAAGCAAACACGTTAAGTTAGTGATAAACAACTCACAAACTCTCAAGTAAGCACACCTTTGAATTGCCTCACAAATTGTCTCGGCTTTTGATTGTGTTCTTGCTAATGTCGATTAGTAACAAGGGATTCAAGTTATATTCTTGGCCGGAATAGATTCTTGTTTAACTTAGAAGAACGAACGACTCAATTCAAACTAGCGGACTTGAATCAAGAAGTTTCGACGAAGTTAAAAGAGAAAAGAACGAAGAGAATTGGTACGAAAAGAAATGGGACTCAAGAACTAATTAACAATCAAGTAAGAACAATTACTAGTTGTTAATTAGCTTTAGAGAATCAAATAAAGTAGATAAGAAGGGGAGAAACACAGAGAAAAAAATTGGAGAAGTTTTGGACACTTAGAAAAATTTTGGGGTGGTTTTTGGTCCAACACTAAGAAAAAATTTCTAAGTGTTGACAAGCACACTCTCTGAATCCGAAGTGCACGCGCGTGCAAGTTTTTTTTTTGATGTGCGTGGCTGACGTCAGTGATGATGTGGCAAATATATATTTTTTTTGGGGAGGGGTTGGAAAGTGGACTGAATTTTCTGATTTCCTTTTTTTCTCTTTGGCCCACAAACACTTTTCAACTTTTGATTTGAAGATTTTGGGGATCAAACACCTTCTTTGCCTTCTTCTTCCTCTTGAAGATTTGAAGATCTTCAAGAATACCAAGAACTTTTAAAATCTCAACTCCTTCAAATCAACTCCTTTTTGTCCCAAATTTCGGATACTATACCTTCTTCACTAGGGATACACCACCCAATAACTTTCAAACTTCAATATCGAGTTCTACTACAAAATTCACTTTGAGTTCTTCAACCTTCAAGGTCCTTTAATGGTGAAAAACTCAAAAATGACTCAAATGACTTGAAACTCAATATTTGAAACCCTAATACACTGAGAAACTTGGATCTAACACTAGAATCAACAAAACAACACGGAATTTTTTAGGGTTTTAATTTTTGATTATTTTTTTTAGAATCAAATCCCAAGATTAGATTTGTTGGAACAAACAGACAAGGAAATGACAAGGAAAACAAAGGATAACTAGATTGACACAACTAAAGACACAATTTAACAATCAAAGTTTTATAATAACTAAGACCTTCAAATTGTAATCAAATAGAGCACCAAACTCTTAGGATGACCTCAAGAAACTTGTGATCCCAAGCAACCAATCCTCTCAACAAGGTTCACAATCAAAAGCTTCACAAGCTCTCTACTCTTAATGAGTTTAGTAATTTCAATATTCATCAAAATCTAACTTAGGAAATGTTTAGACAAGTTATTTATACTCGAAAGCTAAGCAAGACACTAAGCTATTACAATTCTACCCTTAATGAAGTGAGGGTCTTATTTGGTTGGTCTTCCTCATAAATGAAACTTGAAAATGCTAGCCTTTAAGTAATAGCCTCATTGCAAGCATAGCCATCTTCAACACTCTTCTCCAATCCGTCCTCCCATGCAATCATCAACACTTGAAATTTCCGGGAGGGCTCTAGAGTGTTCTTAAGTACGTCCCTCTTCATGAATAACCCTTGCATTGCTTGAAGTTTACGAGCTTGGCTCCTTGTGAAAGGCCTTGATACAACTTGGGTTGTATCACCCTTTTACATGGTTTTAGAACCATCAACAGATATAACTGTGTAAGCCTCAGGAGATGCCCATTGGAGTGAAGACTCGATACTTCCACAAATATGATGGAATTTTTGCTTCTGATGGCCTCATCTGACAGAGAGTCTGGATGAGCTGATCAATTTCTAATTGCACTGCAGGCATATCTTTGCCCTTTTTTAATTCAAGAAGTGAAACTGTTGGTGCGTGCCCAAATGCACATGTCCAATCAAATACATGTATTGATAGTATGGATGCAAGTGGTCTTTGCTTCTTAAGTGATGTACCTTGGCTATTTTTTTATTTATTATCAAATTCAAGTATTTAGTTTTAGGAATAATGGGATGTACCTTGGTTCATTTTAGTGATGGGAGTTCTGCCATTCTGAAAAATTCTTATCGAAGAAGCAGTGAGTTCAGGAAAAAAAAACTGGAGTTGAACGCGTTGGGCCGTGCGGAGACAGCTTCTCTCATCTAGTATATTACTTTTTACTATTATACATAAGAGCCAATATAGGACTTTTTGTAATCTTCACATTATGTTTTGTCTTATGATGTTGCGCGACATGGCGGATTTTACCCTACATATTGTTACTTTTGCTCTCTTTCATAGCCATGCCCACTTGGGCCTTTGTAATTGGACCATGTATTTTATTTTTTCTTTTCTTTTTTTTCTTTTTTTAATCTCTTGTTGTCCCTCATTAAATTATTCATTTCATTCATTTTTACATCATACTAAAAACATATTTTTACATGTCTATTTTAGCAAATAACGAAATATTTAATAATTCTTCCTATATTACCGTTATCACTAAGTAACTATATAGAGTATTAGTAGTCAAACTTAAATTTTAATTAGAATATTTTACTCCTAATAAATAATTTCTTAAGGGAAGTGTCAAGTCAACAAGAGACAATTAAAAAAAAATCGAGGGTGTGCCTTTAACATTATTTGTTATTATAAATTTTGCTAAAATTTATGCAACTTTGGAGTCACTATTTCATTTTCAATCAAAACATTTATTTGATCTTACTACTTAGTACCCCATGTTCTACTCTTTGGGTCTGTTTGTGAAGGAAAATATTATTTTTACAATGTTTTTCAGCAAAATAAGTGTGTTCTTACTTATTTTCTTGTGTTTCGTATGTAAGTAAAATATATTATCCTAAAATCAATTGTATATAATCTAGACTAGTATTATAGGAGTTGGGGTGGGGGTGGGGTGGGGATGTGGTGGGTGGTGTGATGAGTCGTGAAATTACGCGATATTCGATGCTAATTCCTTAAGTTTTTGTGACTCTTTAAGCACTTTTGTTGTTACTTTTTGTGTTTTTATGTTGTTTTGTAGGAAAAGATGTCCGGACAGCATAAAAGAGCAAAATGGATCAAAATGGACCAAAATGGAACAAAATAGAGCAAAACAAGCCAAGATAGTTGAAATGAACCAGAGCACCACCTGCGAATCGCAGGTACTGCATGCGAGTCACAGGTGGTGCAGCATCTGTTGACAGAGAATGGCCAAATAAAATAAGACAATGATGCAACACATGCGACACCACATGCGACTCACATATGGAACCCGCGAGTCGCATCCTGTGTCGCAGATGCTACACCTCGGTTGATTTATGAGATATTGGTGCTCTATCCAGTTTTATGTGATCTAGAAGTGATCGGAAGAAACCAAGTGAAAAGAAAGTCAAAAAGAGTCCAAACTGAACATTTTTGCAAAACTGTCAAAACTGGACAATTTTGCAAAAACGGGACAAATTTGAAAAACTGAAACTTTGGGGTTTATTTTGTCATTGTTTGGACTTGGAAAAATTGGAAAACATAAAAGGAAGACTTGGGGGGAAATCAGATCATCTTTGGTCATTTTGCAAGTTTTGGAGGCTAGGGTTTCACCTACACCATTGGAGGAGAAAATTGGAGCACTTTAATGAGATAATTCTTAAACCTTTCTTCAATTCCTTGTTTTGTATTGAATATTTTAGTGTGTAGTATTTCATTTCTATACTTGAACCTTGTGTATGAAAATATTCTTGATTAAAGTTTGGATTGAAACTCTTGTTTTGCTTATGTATTGAATGATTCTTAATGCTATTGAAGTGGATCTTTGTTGATTTAATAATCTCGTTCTTGAATGTTTCCAAAGGGATTAGCTAACCCTAGGACTCACCCATTTACTTTGATTGAGCTCGGAAGAGGAAATCTAGGTTGGGAAAGATTGATTAACAAGAATTTGGGTCATTAAATCCATCTAATAACTTGAGCTCGGAAGAGGATAGTTACTTGAGGTTAAATTGATTGTGCCTAATATCACACTCTAAGGCTTGGAAAAGCTTAGAGTGAAATTCATTGATTTGGTTGGAAGACTTTCAATGAGATTTTAGATATCATTATCTATCAACACAAACCCGCTCTTAGTAGTAAAATCGTAAAATACGTTGGATCGTTACTTGAGAGTAATTTCCTTTGTATCCAAACTTGTGGCCATTGATCATTTTACTCGCTTTCTAGGTTAGTTTACATTTCCGCATTAGTTATAATTCTCTCAAAAACCCAAAATATTATCCATCGTTTGGCTTTAGCGTAGTTGGTGAAAGTTCCTTACTTTCTTAATCGCCTAGCATATTGTTCCCTGTGGGATCGACCCCGACTCATAGTTGGGTAAATATATTGCATACGACCGTGTACACTTTCTCTTTGAAGAGTGTATTTGGACGTTATCATGGTAGTGATGGGGGCTATGAGGGTGGGGTATTGAGGATGAGGTGTATTGGAATGCAGGGAAGACACAATGAATGTGGATTGTCATTTGTGGAACTTAATTTTTCTACTTCCACTAATGAAGTCATTTTCCTTATTTTTAATGATCTTATTTTCCTAGAGAAAATGTTTTTCAAAAATTGACCAGCCCAACATGAAAAAATTGAAAAACATTTTCTAAAAAACCTCCAAAAAATTTCTCCATAGCAAACACACCTTTTATTTGTTTTAAACCTCCAAAATTTTGCTTCTTTAGTGTAAAGAATATTGTGCCCCTTTGTATTTGCTAGTTCTCCTTCAAAACTTCCTTCCTCATAAATAATTTGTTCTTCAAAAATTATTCAATTATAACTAAGAAACTTTAATAATTATGAAGACTTACCAACAAGACATGATTAACGTGCCACTAAAATAAATTAATTATACAATAGAAAAATGTGATATAAATTATATTTTTGTAATTGAATTTACTATTTTTTCATCATGAGTAAGCCCGGGCTTCATGCAACTAGTACTTAATATAAGAGTCGATCGGCTCTTTCGATCGTCCTCACAGGGACTAAATCGGAATTACAGTGACTGATTTGAATTACAGGTGGCTGCTATTGTAATTAGTTTTGTTGTCATCATTCATTTTCTGAGTACTACTCTTGGGTGGGCTTTTGTTATAGGTCCTTTATCAGGTTTCTTTCTAAGGTATATTGGGCCTTTTCCCACTACTCCGTCCGTTCTAATTTATGTGTTTTGAGATTCAAACGATTTTTTTGTAGATCATATTTTTTCATATATCCTTTGAAATATTTTAAATTATAAATTATTGTGACTTATAGTATTTTTTACGTAGTTTTCAAATATGTAAATTTTATTTACAAAAAAATTAAAAATTTTATGTCTGAATTTACGGTCAAACTAAAAAGATTTAACTCTCGAAATTTTAACCATGCCGCATAAATTTGGACAGAGGGAGTAGTGTATTTAAAAGTCACATTTACTCTAAAATACATAATAATATTTTTACATAATCAAGAAGTTATTAATTTTTTTCTCTAAATTTACTCTTATTTTAATAAATGAGTTTTTAAATATTCAAGAAACCATATTAAATAGGTACTATTTAATTAAAAGAAGTTCAAGGAAAGCCCCTCTTATTTTTTAGGGGTGAGTGGATTTCTTAATAGGTATGTCCAAACTAAAAACACCATATAATATAGACGGGAGCGAGGTCCTTTTAGACTATTTTTTCCTCATACATTTTGGTGAAACTTAGATAATCTTAGAGCCAATATTTTTTTCCAAGTGAAGCATTTATTAGGCCATGCTTTACATTTAAATATGTCTCACGTCATATGTTTCTTTCCATATTATTTATCTTTATTTGTGTTAAACTTTCAAAATCTTACTTTTATAGTGATCATATATGCTTAGATCCGTTATAGAATTATTTTCAGGTGTAATTTCTATATTTTGTTACATTATTAGAAAACTTGAGTTATTATTTATTACCACCAAGGATGTAGTGTAGTGGATGGTGTTGCTTTGCCCTTAACTAGAGGTCTTGGGTTAGAGCCCCTGGGTATGGAAAATTCCTCTGTAGGGGAGCTCCCCCTGAATGGATCCTACGGCGCAAATCAGTTATAATCGGGCTCCAACATGTGTTACCAAACGCCGGATGGGAAACCAAATTTTTTCTATTTTATTAATGTTTATAAGTTCATTAGGTCAATCTGTGTGTAAAGATTCTAAACTAAGGTTATTTAAATTAATTCTAGAAGATGAAAATATGAATCTTTTGCTAATACATGCAAAAATAAAATACATTATTAAAATCTTAAATGAGTTTGAGATAAACATAAATGAGTTTGAAGTAATAATTCCATAAACCGTGAGAATTAAAATATTAAAAGAGTAAAATGAAGTTTTCATTTCATATATGGGAAACATATGTACTTATCTGAAATTTTAATTATTATGTGAGATTGTTATTTTATATGTTCTGAAGCGTGTATTTTATATACCACTAATTTTTTTATTTACCTTATTTTAGGGATTTCTTTAAAGATCAAAATCTACTCTTTTATCGGTCTAATAAAAAAATCAATACATATTTGAACTTAATTAGGGTATTTTTCATGAATAAGTGTTATGTTTGTTGATTGGACTGCCACGTAGATATTTTTTTTAACGTTGGGGTGTTTTTTATTATGCCTTAACGCGCCTCCAAGCGGTGTAGTCACCTTCTTGGACTGGTCAACTTTTAAGAGTGAGAACATTTCACTTTTAAAATTCTCAGGAGGGTAATAGGACTCTCGCAAAGGTTTGGTCTCTAGTTGAAATATCGGTCAAATGTTGGGGGTTCATTTGGCCATTTTCTCACACAAAAATTCTTTCTTTTCGTAGAATTTGCATTAAACCTTTTCCCTATGAAAAGGTTAGTACAACGAATTTTAGTATATTAACTTAGAGTGTATAGAATACTTCAATAACTAATAAAATAAGCATGTTTTGAAAAAAGAAGACAAGAACCTTTTAAGTTTTATTGTAAATTCTTTCAATTATATTTGGGATAAAGAAGAGGATAAAGGAGAAGAGGTTAAAACCTTCTAGAAATTCGGTGATTCTACGGATTATATTTTCATTATGAACCAAGTATGATTCTTATATAATTAGTTCTTTTATTCTAACTATCTTTTTCTGAATTGAACAATAAAAAATTTAGGGACAATTTTATATGTCGCCTTTGAAATATCTATAATGTCTTACAAATATTAAAGATAAAAATTATTGAATGGTGTCATATAAAAAATAATGTTATTAGAGCTCGGATTGTCTTCAAAATCTCTTGTTTGATTAGCTAAAATTATTTTTTAAATAATTAAGTATATACGAAAAACTAAATTACATTGATTTGTGAGGTACATTTTAATGAATAAAGGTTATTTCTTGAATTTAGTCTAAAACTAAGATTAAAAATTATACTTAAACAAGCAGAAATTCTAGACACCTAAAATAATGAGTGAAATTAGTAAAGAGATCTATTTTATATTTAAATAAAAATCACACGCTCACAAATTCATTAAAGTATGAAAATATTTTTCAATCTTATGATCTTCGCCAAGTTGTTAATTATCATACTAAATCATGTTATTTTATAGAACATCGAATCACTTGTGTCCATTTAGAATTTGCTAATTTTCCTACTTTAGTTTCTTCCTCATAAGTAAAATTTTCTTTAAAAATTATCCAATTATATGACGAGAAACATTAATACTTATAAAAACTTATCAATAAGATATGATTTACTTGCAATTACATTAAATCAATTATAAGGTAAACAAAATATGACACATATTATATTGATTTAATGAAATTTACTATTTTTATATTCAGAATTTGGAGCGCGGGCCTCCCGTGAGTAGTATTATTCTTAAGAGGGAATGGCAAGGTTTGGTCGTCTCACAGGGTTAGTTCTGTAATTTTGAGTTTTTCTATAAAGCTGCCACACGTCCTCATTCACTGTCTTAGGGCATTCACATGGCCAACGGTTAAATATCATTAATTGTTGTGTCTTTAATTTAATAGAAAGCCAACTTTTTTAGAAAATGGAGAGAGAAAGACATTGAAAATCGGATTTAACAAAACTAACGTCGATTTTAATCCCTTAAAAATAATTTTGCCTTTGTAATTAGTACTCTCTCTATCTCAAATTATTTGTAGTGATTTCTAAAAATGATTATTTTAATATTTGTCATTTTAAAAGTTCGGGATAAAATTAGTTATGTATTTTTTCCATTTCACTCTTAATAGTAATTGTTCTTGAAGACTACAAAATACCTCAATTATGGATATACAAGACATATATACGGTAAATATTTAATAAAGAGGGATGAATCTTAAAACATAAATAAGGGTAAAATAGTTGAAACTTCTCTTAATCAATATTTTCTTAAGGAGCGTGTAAAAAGAGAAACATGACAGATAATTTGAGATGAATATATATAGTAGTAACTTCTTGTAGTTGGTAAAATTTATACAACTTTGGTACCACATTTAAAAATCATTTACTTTATATATATGTGCTTGAACTATTATTTAATAATATCCTTGTAAGGTTATTAAGTTAATTTAGGTAAATAGACTAAACGAAAATTGTATAAATAATTTCTTATTATGCTTTTTTGATTAAAATTATTATATTCACTTTTGAGTTTGGGACCGGACTTAGCACGAGCCTCCTGTAACTAGTATATATATATATATATATATATATATATAGAGAGAGAGAGAGAGAGAGAGTTTCGGCCGAAGCTTGTTGATGGCATGACACTCCGTAACTCCTGAGTAATCCAGGGCCGGCTCTAAGGTTAGGCCACTAAAGCATATGCCTTTGGGGGCCCCAAATTTTACCAGAAATAAATTATGTGTTACTTTTTTCTTAAAGAAAATAGATTATTTATGATAAAAAAAAGTATAATATTTCTTATAAATTTATATTATTTTATTCTCTTTAACGTTTTTTTAAATAGAAGAAATCAAGAAAACATTATTTTGTCTTCTTACATTCCGTCCGCTAACATTCACATTATTTTATTCTCTTTTAACTTCTTTTGTACACTTCTTCAAATCTATGATAACTTAGAGCAACATTCTGTCAAAAAAAAAAAAGTTAATAGTTGATTTTTTTTTGTTTCTTCTTATATTTTCAAGCATTGCAGCAAGCAAATTAAAATGGGGTATATCAAGTTCTCAATTTCTTAAATCAGATTCTATCGTTCTAATTCTATCTAAAATTTGTCAACTCATTGCTTATATAATTATATTTACAGTTTTTGTAATGATTGCCTCAGTGGAAGGATGTCTTTCAACATTGAAATTGATAAAATCTTACCTAAAGTAAACAATTTTGAAAAAAAGCATTCGAAGAAATCGATTATAAAAAAATATTAAGCAATAATTTTGCATCCAAAAAAAGATAGAAAAATAGATTTTGAATAAAATATATGTAAAGTTTTGAGTTTTAGGCCTCTAATTCGCTCGAGGCCTCCAATTATGTTGAGCCGCTCTAGAGTAGTTCGGCTCCTGCTTTTACTTATCCACTATGAACGTTATACACCCTTTAAGAAATAATAAATGAAGTGCATAATATACCATGATGCCCATATTAATTGGTGTATATTTTGTTCTTGAAAACTGATTTGAAATTAGCAATTAATACTATGGGTAAAGTAGAAAAAAATTTTGTCTTTTCTTGATATGCTAAAAGTGACAAGTAAATTTTTAAAATGCTGAATAAGTAAAAGTGATAAGAGTAATTTGAGTTAACTATTTTTAGTAACCACCACAAATAATTTGAGACAGAGAGACTAGTACTAGTACTATTTTTGTTAGGCCAAGACAAAAAATGGAACCGAATTCTGAAACCTTCGCGTCAAGAATGTCTCTTTGTAAATCCCCAGTAGACACGAGATGAAAACTAAGACAAACACAAATATAGCCCCTTCTACCCTTTTTCACTTTCCCTCTAAAAACTCATTTTCAACATACCTAAACCCACGACTCACCTTGTACAGAGATCAACACGTCAGAATGAAGCCGGACGAATCTGTGCCGCCGGATGATCATCTCTGTTGCATAAGATCAGACGGCAAGAAATGGAGATGCAAAAGCTATAACAGCCCGTTTGGATTGGCTTATAAGTTGCCTATAAGCTGTTTTCAATTTTTTTTTTAGTGTTTGGCTGGTCAGCTTAAATACATTTTGTGCTTAAAATAAGCCCAAAAAATTAATTAAACCCGTTTGACTTAGCTTATCTAAAGCAGCTTATAAGCTGAAAACAATTTATAAGCCAAAAAAAAAAAAAAAAAACTACCCAATTTTTTTTTTTTTTGGCTTATAAGCTATTTCCAACTTATATCTAAACTCCAAGGTAGGTCCATGTGTGAAAAACATGTATCTTCTGCTAGTCGTAGAGGATAAACTACGTAGAAAACATATTACACAAGGCGATATCAGTGATGATGAAAGTTTGGTTAGAAATGTGAAGAGATCTCGTTTTCCTGAGACGAAAATCATTAGAGAAATGGCGAGGGTTATGAGGAAAATGAGGCGGTTACTTCATTGAGGCGATAGTATTATTTAAATAACAATCAAATATTATTTAAATGTCAATCTTGTTTCAGTGTATAACAACCATTTACTGTAGCAATCAAGAAATTTTGGACCCAACAATGTTGTTATACAGAGATTTGAATGTATATTAAATTTGAAAAGAGACACGTTTACTCAGTATTTATAAATTAATCATTAGGTTGCTTTGATAAAGTCTTTTTTTAACTTTTCTGAGTTATTCTAAAGCATACAATTTAGTAAACTGTTGGCCTCTTACTATAACTAACTAAATTGTACGTTTTAGAGTAATTCGGAAAAGTTAAAAAATGACATTCTCGAATTGACCCGTTGATTAGTTTGCTTACAAACAATTGTTATGACAAAAAAAAATGTTCATCTGGATTTGACATATATAAGTGAACTTACCTTCTATATGAATAATAATTATATTGAGTTTGAAAAGACAAACAAACTTGTTTGAACAAGCTTATTGTGAATAGTTGATAAGTTTTTATGAATTGAAAAGTATTTTTAGGTGTTACAATCAGGGGCGGATCTAGGTGGAGATTAAGGGGTTCATTCAAACCCCTCGCCAAAAAATTATATTTGTATATGTATAGTTAAATTCGAATGTTATGACTATATATATTATAATGAACCCCCTTGACTTATCTGAAAAGCTTAGCTTAGTGACTAGGGGATTCATCATTTCACTCAAAGTGGTTCGATTCACACCGCCTGCATGGATTTTTTTTCCTTTTTTTTTTCCTTCGGCTTTCCCCACAGCAGAGGTGAGATTGGGCTCAGTGTCCTAACCCAGTAGAAAAAGCCTCTCTATTTTGGGCTCAATTTATCGTTTTAATCTTTTTCTTTTTTGGGGTTATTTTTTATTTCTATTCTATTTCTCCTTTTCAAGTTGCTTTTGTTCAAATTTACTAGGCACATTCCTTTTTATTTTTGCCTTTTATTTTTTGCTCATTTTGTTTCTGCATAACTCTCTTTCATGTCCTAACTCGAAGAAACTCTTTAAGATAACAATGAATTGGTATTGAACTTGAAATTGAAATATAAAAATATTTTTAAAAATAAGGTAAATTAAATATAATGGAATAAGGAAATTTAGAAATTATGAAGATCCTTTTTATCAATATATATTTAATTAAATTTAATTTCTTTGATATCATGGTATTTCTTTCCTACTTTTGTCACACCCCGAACCATAACTTGGGCGTAATACGACACTCGGTGCCTGTTTGCATGTGACCGAGCGAACCAACTGGCTGGCTGAATCAACATGTGATATCAAACATACTAAATGCGGGAATAACACTGACACATGCTGATCTACTAAAAGTCTGACTGAAATATCATAAATGTAGAAATACTAAATAAGTCTAAATAAGTAGTTGACACGTTACTCTTTAGGAGGCATCCGCCCCAGATCGGGTTCGGCCCTCCCCTTTATTAAAAAAAAAAAAAGTTCTTATTTTGTTCACGAACTACGTCTGGCCTGATTCCTTTGGGATACGTAGGCAACCCGAGGCGGGTTCGGCCCTTCTATTTTAAAATTTTCAATATCTTCGGTTTGTCCAACCATTTTGGTTCCTATAAGATACATAAGGATTTTTATATAAGATTTTGGTCTTCCCACTGTTTAAATTCATATGTCTTAGTAGCTTGAAACTGGGACAAATTTTTGAAATAGGTCAAATCGCTTCATAAAACTTTCATTATAAGTTCTCACTTTTCAATCGTTTAGAACCAAGTGCCTCCAGGACTTGAAACTGCGACAATTTTTAGAAGTTAGCACAAAAGTGGTCTTAAATGTTTGACGATTCTAAATAAAAGTCTGCCCATATCTTTCTAAAATGTTGATAAATTCAAATTCGAGTCTTCACAATCATTCTATCTATTAGAGCCACTAAGTATTTCCCTTCGAAGTCATCCAAATCTCGTTATTCTCAAAATACACTTTTATTACTTATAACTGAAACTCCCGGGCAAAGCAAAATATCTGGTGGGACATCGAAGAACGTGGACGCGACCGAAGCAAAAATCAATTCAAGGGCCAAGTTCCCCAACAAGCACAAGTCAACAAATTTTCTTTAAACTCACAACTTTTCTTTGATGAGACAGGTTTCAATTAACATAGATGTGGCGCATATTTGACTCTTCTTCAAATTTTAGTTATGGACGTGAACAAAAAGTTAGCCTTCTGCAAAAGGCAAATATTCTTCAATGTGGATGTAAATTTAGCTTGCGCTAAACGGTGGATGTTGTTCCATTCTTCATGAAATTTTGGTCGCAACAGCGGACATGAATTTATCTTCTCAACCAAGGGCTGTGAGCATAATTCTTTCAAACCCAGCTATTTACATATTCTTATCACTAACAGTTGTTTTAGCTCGTGGCATTTCTCGATGGATCAAGGGCACATAATCGTGGAGTTATCTTTCTTCAAGGTGGATACGGACATGGTCACCTATTATCGGAAGTGGATTTATTCATTACACCGTATAATACGGACGTAGAAGTGGATGTGGATTCACATTTTTTGTATTGTAGAAGTGGATGGGGATCCAAATTTCAATTCAGGCACCCACCTACGAATGCGGGTATTTTATATTTTAGTTCAGGCGCCCACCTCCGAATGCGGGCATCTTATATTTCAGTTCAGGCACCCACCTCCGAATGCGGGTATTTTATATTTCAGTTCAGGCGCCCACCTCCGAATGCGGGTATCTTATATTTCAGTTCAGACACACACCTCCGAATGCGGGTATCTTATATTTCAGTTCAGGCACCCACCTCCGAATGCGGGTATTTTATATTTCAGTTCAGGTGCCCACCTCCGAATGCGGGTATCTTATATTTCAGTTCAGGCACCCACCTCCGAATGCGGGTATGTTATATTTCAGTTCAGGCACCCACATCCGAATGCGGGTATTTTAAATTTCAGTTCAGGCACCCACCTCCGAATGCGGGTATCTTATATTTCAGTTCAGGCACCCACCTCCGAATGCGGGTATCTTATATTTCAGTTCAGGCACCCACCTCCGAATGCGGGTATTTTATATTTCAGTTCAGGCGCCCACCTCCGAATGCGGGTATCTTATATTTCAGTCCAGGCACCCACCTCCGAATGCGGGTATTTTATATTTCAGTTCAGGCACCCACCTCCGAATGCGGGTATTTTATATTTCAGTTCAGGCGCCCACCTCCGAATGCGGGCATCTTATATTTCAGTTCAGGCACCCACCTCCGAATGCGGGTATTTTATATTTCAGTTCAGGCACCCACCTCCGAATGCCGGTATTTTATATTTCAGTTCAGGCGCCCACCTCCGAATGCGGGTATCTTATATTTCAGTTCAGGCACCCACCTCCGAATGCGGGTATTTTATATTTCAGTTCAGGCACCCACCTCCGAATGCGGGTATCTTATATTTCAGTTCAGGCACCCACCTCCGAATGCGGGTATCTTATATTTCAGTTCAGGCACCCACCTCCGAATGCGGGTATTTTATATTTCAGTTCAGGCACCCACCTCCGAATGCGGGTATCTTGTATTTCAATTCAGGCACCCACCTCCGAATGCGGATATTTTATATTTCAGTTCAGGCACCCACCTTAGAATGTGGGTATTTCAATTTTCTTAGAATGCGGGTATTTCAATTTTCAATTCAGGCACCCACCTTAGAATGCGGGTATTTCAAATTTCAATTCAGGCGCCCACCTTATAATGCGGGTATTCCAAATTCCAATTCGGAAGTGGATGTTGATTTATATCATGTACAGTGAAAGTGGATATAAATTTATATTTCGGTAAAATAAAGTGGATGTGGATTTAGCTCTCGTCAAGGTGGATATCAATGTCGACTTAATTCCTCTTCAAGTGGAAGTCATAAATTTAATTCATCTCCAAAGTATATTGTGGATTCAACCTTCGAAACAAGGGTTACAAGTGTAAACTTCTTCAGCCCTGTCTTATTTACACATATATTTCTTTATTGCTAACAATTATTTTTAGCTGGTGGCTTTCGATGATATCGAAGTTGGCATCACACATCAACTCGTGGAACTATTTCTTCGGCAGCGAACTGGGGCAATTTGTCGGGAAGGATAATCAGACTTCCCGACACGGGTCAAAGATCTACCTCGAACACTCGTCTCTAATCACAAGTATTCTTTTGCATTCCAGCAATTCAATTTTCGAAATTCTCAAGTTCTATCATAATACCCAGTGTCATCATAATTCAACACTGGGATAGTATCTTGCAAGATTCGCGCCAATCGGGGTTCAGGTGTCGTAGTTATCCCAGAACTACACTCGACCTGATTCTCGTGCAGCCCGGGATATGTAGGCAACTCAGAGACCGGAGTTCGGTCATAATCTTCTCAAGTTTCCTTTAGCCGGGACAAAATAGGCTATTGAGTCAACGTCTTTGCCCGACAACTCTTTTCATCATTATCGGGCAAAGAGGGACAAGTTGTTGACACCCAATTTTGTCCCGCCTCTCCTCCGAAATACCTATTTGCGCTTCTAATATTTTTTGGAAAATTAAAAAAATATATATATTTATATTTTACTATAATTATTAGCTTTATTAAAATCGACGTTTCATTATTCCATTGCATTCACCACTATTATTATCATCATTATTATTATTATTATTATTATTATTATTATTATTATTATTATTATCATTATTATTTTAATTCACAATTTTTTGTCTATTTTGGCATTTTACCAGCTTATGCACACGCATCACATTTATCTTCGCGTAATTTAATAATTGCATTACTTACTATTGAATTTCAAATATATTATCGCCCGACTATTACGGCGTCATTTTATTTTTCATATAAATGTTAGTAAACACATACTTTATATTAAGGGGGTATTTTAGCATACTCAGTATATGATTAATTTAAATGGGTTTCTTATGTAAATTTAGAAGCCAAACTATTTCTTCCATCCAGCCCAACATTTTAAAAATAATCAGCCCATTACCCATTTAAACCCAGTCCAGCCCACACCATCGACCCGGTCCGGCCTAATCCCCTTATTTCTAACCTAAAACCCTTCAGCCGCCTCTTGTCTTTCCTTTCCTTTTCCCTCTTTTTCTCCCTCAGCTCACCGTCTCTCTCTTTCTTTTCCCCTCTCCGCCGCTCCTCCTTCACCTCACGCTCCCTCCACTCACTTCTGTTCCCCACCACGTCTGTCTCTCCACTTCCCCGTGTCCCCCCACGCTTCTGTTCCCTCCACCTTCTCTTGTCCCTCCCGCTCCTCTCTCTTTTCGTCACAAGAAACCCTAAAATTCGCCCTATATATAATCGTTTTCCAAGTCAAGAACAGGAGGATTTTTTTGGGATTCATGAAATTACCCCAAAGAAATTGGAGGATTTTTGGATTGGTGAAATTCCTCAAGAACAGAGGATCTTTGCTTGATTAATAAATTTCCTCCAAGAACCGGTTTTCTTTTAGCCGTAGAACCCCCCCCCCCTAAGAATCAAAGTCGTTTAGCCGCCGGAAATTCCCTGAAAATTAAAGATCTTGAAGCCCCTAAAATTCTCCAAATATAGATATATATCAAGTTTTAGCAGTGATAAGAAATTCTAAACGTCGAATCAAGAACATTAAATCAATTTTTCTATTTTTTCTGCTTGCTTCTGGGTCGCTTTTAGTCCGAGCACACGCAAGTCCGAATTTCAAAGTGTTCGAGGTAGATATCGAAACCCCGCTCCCACTTCGCTGCACCCGAAGAAGGTAATCCCCTGTCCCTTTTATTTCGCTTGCATTCCTTGTATTTTAGTTTAAATTACCGGTCCCTATCTGTTGATACTAATTTTAGCATTAGTTAAGCATGTTATGCGTTAGCGTGATTAATCTATGGGGTTAAGCATATTCCTGTGTCAAGTCTAATTTTGGTTAAATGTGCTTGATAGGTTAGTTTAACCTAATATATTTTGACTAAGTAGGGTGTGTTAGTTCGTTTAAGTTTGACTTTTCTTTTAGACCAATGTGATATTTGAAGCATGCTTATATACTTGTTCGAGTATTGGAGCTTAAAATCACTTGTGATCTCTCTTAGATACAGTATGTTTCTTTCCTCTGCGATGTGTTGTTCAATACTGCCTTTATAGTGTTCTATTGATGATAAATATAGCCCGTAAGCCCACGAGATTAAAGATGAGTTTGCTAAGACTAAAATGACATTTATTTGCTTTGAGAGTGACCAAGACTACAACATGTTTCCCGTGGTTCTGTTTCCGAAGTATAAAGCCTATGACGTGAGTTCAATTCGATTTGGTTTGGTTCTAGAATCTTAGGGTGTATGTGGAAGGATTTAAGAGATTTTGAAACGCAGCCTGTAGAATCTGTGAATTCAATTGGTTTCTTTGAATCTTAAGTGTGGTTTCCAAAGGAGAGTTTAGGAATTTCAAATCATTTTAGCACTTCTCTTTTGGGATTAGAGAAGGATTTTAAAACAGTAGTATTGAATCTAATTGGAAATATGCTATCCCTGTTCTTCTGAAAATCTGCATTAGTTTACATATTGCATTGGATTTTATTTCTTATTTTTTAAAATAAGTAACTTGCCATTCTCTTCAAGATGAAGTTTCACTTAGACTTGATACAGGTTTAAACACTTTAATTTTTTTTTTATCTTGGAAGCATGCCTTATGGTTTCAAAAGTTGAGTCTGGTCTTGTGTGTCAACATGCCTAAAAGGCTAAATTCAGCATACTTTGAGCGTTTAGATAAAGCATCTGTTGCAACAATGTGACATGGTCATATTTGATACTTAGTTTAGTCCTCCTTGCTCGCTTGTTGTTTAGTAGGTTCTAAGTTGGGGTCCCTAAAATGATTTTTATAAGTAATGCCCTACTTTCGGTTATTTCCTCTGTTAAAAACTGATGTGGAACATGAATAAGTGTTTTTCCAGTCAAATGATAGTGTGAACAAGTTCTACATTCATTTGTCTCCTTTTTAGTCTCAAATGATAGGTTTCGATATTCTCTCATGAGTCCTTGTTCAGTCCTTTCTTTTCCTTAAATATGTGTTCAGTTTAAACAATGTCCATTTGGATTTTAAAGTACTAATATGTTTTAGATAAAAAAAAATAAAAAATGAATCATGTCCAGTGTGTTCTTAAAACACCAGTGATGGGAAAATGTTTGGACTTTTCAACTTGCTTGGTCAGTCCTAAATATGCTTTGCCTTACCCCCTTTCTTTTTAATTTTTGAGAAGAAATGATGAAATAAGTCATCAACTTGGAACAAGAAGTCGTAGTATGTGCTCACCTATTTTTAGACTCTAAATCTTGAGCTTTGCATGATTGTGTTAACTTAACTAAGTTGCTACTGCCTTTTGGCCGCGTTGCCGCTAAGTTTGGATCATGAGCTGCTGTGTTCTTTAGGCCCTTTGCTGTTGCATTTGAGCAGATGATCACTGTTGTACCTGAGGCAGCCACTATGGCATTTTCGGGCCATTTGTTGTTGTGTCTTTAAGTCCTTTGCTGCTGCGTTTCTAACCAAACTACTGCTGCATTTTTTTTGGCCATTTTCTACTATGTTTTAGGCCATTTTCACCCCATCTTGGGACTGATCTACTGCCTGCGTTTTTTGGCCATTTTCTACTATGTTTTAGGCCATATCCACCTCATTTTTGGACTGATTTACTGCCTGCACTTTGGCCAACCCCCGATTTGATACTTTCCCTTGATGATCAGTTTTTCTCTTATCAGCATTTGTTCATTTTTTTAGTTTGCATGAACTGCTCCATGGCTGTACCTGAACCTCCCTTTCTCATACTCTATTTCTCTAACTCTAATATGTCGGGAACTACTTCTGAAAACTAAGAAATAAGTAATATGACCTATTTGCTGTCGAAACAAATGTGGTGGCTGATTGGTGTATGTGATAAGTGTGTGGTGGCTGATTTGTGTATACATAAGATATACTAAAATATACACAGTATATATATAATCTATTGACTTGTTTTGAGTTATATTTTACATGTTTTAACCTCATCCGTTGATTATATACTAATCTTTCTCCTTTCGTTTTATGCATGACCATCGCATACGAGTCCGAGTGACTCGTCTTCTTCCGCATTCGGTGTTGGGCTAAAAGCCCAACGCAATCTCCTCTCGGGTCAATCTACGTCCGCAGCAAATAAAAAAAAAATATTCTGGGCCAAGCCCATACAGCAGCAGGCCACAACAATATAATGAAATTACTGGGCTGAAGCCCAATAGCAATCTGATCATAGCAGCCATGAAATGGGCTGAGCCCATTTAATTTATTTACTCCTCTATTTTATTTTTTATGCATTTAATTTGTATCACATGACTAACACTTGTTAATTTAGATGAACCGTAGTGAAATTAGTGGGGTTTAGTCTTAGTAATGGGTAGTAAACCAATAATTAATTCCATAAGTTTTATTCTCTTCTTTTCATGTTAAAACTATTTATAATGTCTAATATTTATTTTATTTGGACCAATTGATTTGCAAAATAACATGACTATATATTTTAAATAAAGGGAATCATATTTTATTCTTACTATCATATACATTTTAAAACGTCACTAATACGCAAATATAAACTCAAGTATATTTTATAAACACTGTTTCAAGATTCATTCAATTATACATATTTATAGCCAAGCATAATTACATAAAAGAGAAAGAAAACTCATTATCTTTTGCATTCTATTTATAAAAAATAAGTTTAGATTTTCTACACTACTATACTCATATAATGTAATTTTATCCTAAGTTTAAATTGGCTAGGTCTTCTCTTAAAAGCTTCTATTTATATGCGAATCATTATATTTTGCAAGTCTCATTTTTAAAATAACATTATTATTTAAAACTTAGCAATATTTATAGTTTTATTTAAATGGCATTCAAAGTCCTCTTTTATACAAATTCTCACCTTCATTAATTAACCTAAGTTTGGCCGGATAACCGTAGTTAACGGATTCTAAAGGATGCCTAACACCTTCCCTTTAAGATAATATAGAACCCTTACCTAGAATCACACTGATTAAGCAGACTATTAATTGAGGTTTAGTTTTAACTTTGCCTTAGTTAACCATCTAGGTGTCCTAATTCACCGTTAAATTAATTAGGTGGCGACTCCTTAAATAAAACAAATAGGAATCTCCAATATGTTGTACTCCCGCTTCAACCCGGTTAAAAAGGGGTGTGACACTAAACTACTAACTGTGTACCGGGACAAGACCCCCGACATACCTCACTAATAGAACTAATATAAAGACTAAAAATATGATAACGCCTCGAGGGAACTGGGGCTCACCAAGCAACCAATACGAAAAGGTCCTAGCAAGGAGAATTGTCAACTTGTAAATCGTTACCTGCATCACGAGATGCAGGCCTCAGACAAAAGGGACGTCAGCACATTTGAATTGCATTGGTATGTAAAACAACTGAGAATCATGCTGAAAGCTACAACACTGACATACTGGGCTATTCACTCAAACATGTATTCATGAACTGATTCTGAGAACTGAAGCTTTAACTATTTATAAACATGTTGAGTATTCTAGACTAAGACTCGTGGGTATCAAACACGAGTCTATATCGATTACGTACTAAGCTCACAATATTTGGAATGAAAGTCATGAACGAATTACTAAACTAGAGAATAGAAGTTCTGCAACTATTCAAGAAACTAAGCTTAACTATAATTCTGAGGCAATTAGTAACGTTGTAAAATAACGTGGCATAGGGAGAATCATTAACATTCCCAAAGGTAGAAATTTAGCCTCACATACCTTAATTCCGGCCTTTGAGCGTAATACAGTGTTCGTCAACCCTTTCAACTTTAATCTATAGCAACACAAGTTAAAGGGATTCCATATAAGCAATAATATCCATGCTTTGGTCACCTAAGTATTTTATCAAACACTTAGTGGGCATAAAGCTCCGCAACCTTCATTAATAGTGTTTTCTTCACTCAATTCCCATTCTATTACCTCTAGGTGATTCTACAATCTCAATTTGATAAAAGTAACATCATTCTTCATCACCCATATGACGACAACAATCCTAAGTTAATAATCCAAAACCTTAGCATAGTTCATATGATACTCTCTATCAAATCCATTTACGATTCTCCTAAGAACTCATCAATTCACAACTATAAGTGATTAGAGAATAGAAGTATTACATTTTTGAAGTCCAATCTTCTTGAATTCAGATTCTAGGGTTCTTTTGTCTAAGACAAAGATTCAATCGATAATCTATGAAATAGATTGGGATTCTAGCGTTAATATTTGTTAGATTGATGTAATAATCAATGGGGTTTGAGTAGGAACACACCTTGGATGCTTTGTGGAAGACCTAGGGTATTTTCTCTCTAAAAAGACGGTTTAGAATTAAGTGGGAAAAATCTTTCAGAGTTGGGTACATATAAAATTCAAAAAAAAGTCGTTTCAGGCATAATTTGGCCTGATGCGCCGCCCAGGGTTGTGCACTGGGCCTATGTTATAGGACCCGATGAAAATTACATTTTTATGGGATTTTGTCTTGGGGAGGCGCCCTAGGCCATTTCTGATAGCATTCGGTAAAATGGGCATAACTCCTATCACAAAGCTCTGTTTGGGCTCCACAATATACCGCTGGAAAGCTATTTTAAAGAGCTACAACTTTCATGTTTTAAGTTTTCTCAAATTCTCAACGGTTTTCACGAATCCAGGCATATCGAAAACTAAGTCGATTCTATCGAATCTTAAGCGCCTTACTATTAGCCATCTTGAGATGATCATATCTCCTTGCTCTGATCTCTGATAGACCTATTGCTTATATGGTTTGAAAGGTATTTCTATGTACTACAACTTTCATTAAGGGTGCTTTCCCAAATTCCCAACTAATAAAGGGGTTATAGTTTCCCGAAGTAGGCTTGTCAAACATTTTCGGAAAACGTTCAAACCTTCTGTTTTTCCACTAAAACTCTAACTATAAGAGTCTAACCTTAGTTTTAAGATACGGGGTGTAACAACTTTTTCCAACTCTATTCTCAAGAGAGGATAACTGAACTAAACTTATTTGAGTTACTCATCATTTGTTTTTTTTCCTTTTCAAACGAATAACCTAGTAAATTGAACTAAATGAACTTCAAAATCAGCGATGCCATTTATTTAGCCTCTGAATATGTATTATAATATTAGTAACTTGCCTTACACCTTTTTAAAGAATCTTGACGATTTTCAAAGTAATATATGACTGAATGGACAGTAATTTGCAATAAAAAAAAAATTAAAAGTGTAAAGTACAGTAGAACACTCCAATTAAAAGAAAAAAAAAGTACAAGAAATTTCTATAAGGGCGATCTTGGCTCTGCAACTAGCTACAATAGATTTATGGATAATATCAAAAACCTCCCTCCATGTTTATCTTTATCACACTGACCTCCCTTGTGGTTTGAGATATTACTCACATCTCTCTTATATTCATTTTTTTACGAAGAAAATTGGGTCAAATTAAAATATTGTATAATTATCCAATAATGTCCTTTTGTGGGAGAGAAAGGAGGCTAACCCCTCCTTCGCTTCTCCTTACTAGTAGTAGTACTTGGTAATCGTGTTGTTTCTTCGTTCTTCAGCGTTTATTACTAACTATTGCTTCATGTGCTTTATATTTTGTTATTTCGCCATTTTATTTTCTTGCTATCTTGCTGAATTCTTCTTTTCTTTTCAGCCGAGAGTCTATCGGAAACAACCTCTGTACCCCACAAAGATAGAGGTAAGGTTGGCGTGCATCCAACCCTTTCCAGACTTCACTTATGGGATTACACTGGTTATGTCATTGTTGTTGCTGCATAATTTTTAGGAAAACAAGTTTATTAAAAATGAGGAAGATGACTTTCTTAGTGGGAGTAAAAAATAATTTTATATGTGTCATTCCACATTAAGTCTTCCACATCCTCTAACACACCCCATCCCCACGACCCCACCCCTGTACCCCCACCCCCAACCCTCATAGTATTTATTTTGATTATATACAAATAATTTTATGATAATATTTTTGATTGAACACAAAAAAATAAGTAAGAGACCCGCTTATTTTTATCAAAGACATTTCCCAAAAAAATAATTTCCTTCGTACCGAACACACCCATAATGATATAAAGTGAAAACGAGTTGTCTATTGCCAAATTTATTTATCAAAGAAGAAGGCATATAATACAATCCTATCAGAATTATTTACAAATTACAAATGCTAGTACATGAAAGTCAACAAGATATAAATATTATACACATTTAAAGAGAAACAAATGAATAGGAAAAATTTTCTGGCAAATTTGGAGTATATGAAGATAATTTACTAGCATAAGGAGATGCTATAAAAAAATAAAAAAAAAAAATTTGCTTCTGTATATTTATGCAAGGCAATTTAATTATGAAAGATTTTAAATTATCTTAAGTACTATTTACTACTCCAAGACAAAAAAAAAAAAAAAAAAAAAAAAAAGGAACCGCCTCTGCGTGAAGAATGTCTCCTGTTTGAGGTAAATCCCCAATGGACACGAAAACCAAGACAAACACAAATATAGACACTTTCCCTCTTTACCCTTTCATTTTTCCCTCTAAAAACTCATTTTCAACATACCTAAACCCACAGCTCCCCTTCTACGGAGATCAACACGTCGGAAATGAAGCCGGACGAATCTGTGCCGCCGGATGATCTCCGTTGCATAAGATCAGACGGCAAGAAATGGAGGTGCAAAAGCTATAAAGTCCAAGGTAAGTCCATGTGTGAGAAACATGTATCTTCTGCTAGTCGTAGTAAACCGGAGAAGAAACTACGTAGAAAATGCATTGCGAAAAGCGATACGAGGGATGATTCTGGTGAGGGTTTGGTTAGAAACGCGAAGAAAATCAGGAGAAATAGAGAGGGTTTTGAGGAGAATGAGGCTGTTACTTCATTGAGGATGATGAAAGATAGTATTATTACGATGAAAGCTGTAAACAAAGATAGTTTATATGATCGCGTGAAAGTAAGGGGTGATGGTAACAAGAAGAAATATTTGAATAATGTGGGGTTTAGGGGAAAGAAAGGGGAAACTAGTGGAAACTCTTCAAATGAAAAGGATAGGATGAAAGGGAAAAAAATGATTTCACACGAGGAAGAAGAACATGGGGATGCTGAGAAGGTTAGTAGAGTGGTTAAGAAAGGGGTTGGAGTTGATTTAAATAAGTCAAGGTTAAAGGGGAAGAGTAAGGTGATTCAAAGTGATGAGGAGAAGAATGGTGGTAAGTTTTACGAATCAAAGAGGAAACGTTCAGCCAAATTGCTGGAACCTATTGAAAAAGATGTTGAAAATGAGTCTTTACTTAGGAGAAATGATAGGAAATTACCAGAGAAGAAAAGATTGGAAGTTGCTTTGGAAAAGCAAGATGATGATGACCAAGATGACTGTGCAGATCCAAAGGGCATCAAGAATGGTAGTACTTTTTATGATTCAAAGAGGAAACGTTCAGCTAAATCACTGGAACCTATTGCAAAAGGCGTTAAAGATGAGTCTTTACTTAGGAGAAATGATAGGAAATTAACAGAGAAAAAAAGAGTGGAATTTGCTTTGGAAAAGCAGGATGATGATGACCTAGATGACTGCGCAGATCCAAACGGAATCAAGAATGGAAAAGTAATTAGAAGAAGTGGTAAAGGTAAAAACAAGAAGGTCGACACAAGAAGGAAGCATTTCAGTACTGATGTGAGTTCATTTGCTCTACTCCAGATTTAATCTTTCTGTTGTAGGCTGTAATTGCTGAGCGTAACCTGACATCATTTTACTAAGCAGGACCCATATGATGATTGCCAGATGTGCCATCAGTGCATGAAAAGTGATCGAAAGGTTGTTCGGTGTAAAAACAGATGTGGCAAACGCTATTGTAGCCCATGTATTGAAAGATGGTAATGATTTGTTGGTTTTACCTTTGAGAGTTTCTCACTATTCTTGACTACTAAAATTATGTTTGTTAAGTTAAAGAAGCTTCTTTTTTGGTGTCATCTTATATTTAACTGAACAACGTACTTGTAGATTGATAGAACAGGAAAAATGTGTTTTTTTTAGTGGCTGTTCTAATTTTCTTACTAGTGCGTGTTTGAGCTTTGGTTGGGAAGTTTACATGTAATACGGTTACTTGATAATAACACCCTTTTCAAATGTGTAAGTTACACATGGAAAAGTACAACATTTTACCTTGCTTTGTGTTTCTGAATGATTAGATAGATCAATTTTTCTTTGTTATGAGCCTTCTGCAGTCATTTAGTTGGTGTCATTCTGAGCTGTAGATGCACTTCATTGTAAGTAGTGCTGTTGTTTATGCACAACATAACCATATAATATCCATGCCAGCATTAATGTTGTGATGTGGGATGGAGGGTTTAATGTAAGGATATTTCCACTTTATCTCTTACACGGTTACACCTCTTAGATGTTTGGTAAAGCACAGGGCTAGATCCTGTGGAGGTTGATCCACAATAGCGAATTTCTTGCCCAGCTGAATGGCCTAACTGGCCAGATAATCATCTGTTCCGTCACTGGATATTTTAGTGTTTACTGAGGGGGATGCATGTGGAGAAATGCTTAGTGGAATGCCAATTAATTTTTTTTTCCTCCAGTCTCCACAGGGTGATATTGGAGTTACCTATTCCTGCATCCATCTCCTACTGACTAGCTTGAAAGATGGATCAAACTTGTAACAACTGCTATTCATGCTTCGTGGACATTGCAAATGTTTTTTCGTCTCCTTTCCTTTGATTGCATTAAGAATTTATTGATTTAAATTAGTTAAAGCTAATCGGGAGCCTCTTATATTTTGAAACTGTAATTAATAACAAAAGAAGTACTTTTGAACAAGTGTCCATCTGAACATAGAATCTGTTGGCTAATCTAGTTGCAAACATACACACACATATGTTTATTTTGTTGGTAGATGATGTATTTATGAATGTAGGTACCCTCATCTGTCAGAGGAAGCAATCGCTGAGGATCGTTGCCCAGTTTGTCGTGGGAACTGCAATTGCAAAGATTGTTTACGCAAAAATATTATCCCTAAGGTTAGATGTTGCCACATATATATTTCTACATTCCACTTTCCGCTATCCGGGCTTGTGATTGCGGCATGCTGATGCATTATCTTCTCCTTATACTACAGGAACCAAAATATTTAGGAATACCACAGGAAAACAACGAAAAAATTAATTGCTTGAAGTATCTTGTGAATGCACTTTATCCATTTTTGAAGACATTTATCCATGATCAAACCATTGAAAAGGAGATGGAGGCAAAGATTAAAGGTATTATGCATACATTCTTTTTCCCGTACATAAATTGTCTCCCGGTGATATATTCTTTTAGTGACTTTTGCCCTTCCATCTGCTGCTATTTGTGCACAACGCCTTTTTTTTTGAGGTATTATTTGGTCCTTCTTGGGTTGAACCTTGTACACAAGTTTTCTGCCATCATGCTTATTGGTGGAGGCATTTGTAGCTTGAAGAAAGCTTAGAGGCCAGACCAAAGTCCATTGGGCAACTTGAATTCATTTCACTAAATCTTATCACCTATCTAAGGAGTCTAATTTGTTACCAAATAGCTGCGAAGCCTTTCGAATAGGGAGCAGTATTTTAGCCATGCCTGAGATGCTTTTCTGTGTAATAACAATGCGACTTCACTTGAAAAATTATTTCCTTGCATTTATATGTCTCAGTCAGCTTGATAAAAAACTTAATTCCTGTTTCCTTGAGGGCTTAAGCGAGGGATGGATTTAGTTACATGATGTTTTTACTTAAAGAAATTTTAGTCATTTCTGTAGGTGGGAAACATCCTGTGATGTGGTGGTTTCTATGTCGCTATTCTGCTGCTATTTTCTGGTGAATTTTTGTACTTTGAAAAGTAGTTACCTCTTTATTCAGTTAAAAAAATTGTGGCTATGGTGCAGGATTGCCTTTAACACGGGTAACTATACCAAAAGCTGCCTTTTATACGGATGAGCGTCTTTATTGGTACGCCATTTCTTTGACTTGCAGAACTTCTCCCTTGGTTCTGGTTGTCGTCACCATTGACTTAATATGTTATGTTTCATGGCAGCGACAACTGCAACACCTCCATTGTTGATCTCCACAGAAATTGTCCGATTTGTTCTTATGATCTCTGTGTGACCTGCTGTCAGGAAATTCGAGAAGGTTGTTTTCTAGGAGGTGAGATAGTGGTTTTGTTTAGTTTTATAATAGATGAGAACTTTACCTGCTTGGAGGAAAATCTCTTGTGTCATGTTCACCTTGTAGAACTTCTTCCGGTTTGATCAATAAAGCAGATTGTGCAGATGAAGATAGAAGGCTCCCTGAATGGAGAGCAACAGAAACTGGTGATATACCTTGCCCACCAAAGGAAAGAGGTGGCTGTGGAAATAACTGCCTGGTGCTCAAGTGTCTCTTTGGTGAAAACCGGGTTCAACAGATAGTGAGGAAAGTTGAAAACGTAGTCAAAGCAAATTCATCTGTCAGCGAGACCTGCTCTGTTAAAGAACAGTGTGCCTGTAACTCTAAAAATAGAAGAAAAGCAGCTTCCCGACCAGATTCTGATGACAATTATTTGTTCTGCCCTTCAAGTGACACACAGGGAGGGCACCTGGAACACTTCCAGACACACTGGAGAATGGGAGAACCTGTAATTATACGCAACGTTCTTGAATTAGCATCTGGATTAAGCTGGGAACCAATGGTGATGTGGCGTGCATTCCGTAATATATCAATCAAGGAGGGCTCATCAGATTTGGTGGTGACAGCAATTGATTGTCTCGATTGGTGTGAGGTGCATCATCTTTGATGGTCCCTTCTCTTTTGTTTCCTGTCTTACTGGAAGTCGTAATCTTTTGTTAAAACTTGTGTTTTCTAATCTACAAAACTTTAAGAATTTAAGCAGGACATAACCAAAATGAGTAGTAATTTCTGGAATTACAACATTATATTGTGCAAGTGCGGTTTTTCTATGAGACATATTTAGTTGTCTGTGAGTAACCCAGTTACAATAATGTATTCCTTTTTCTTGTTTAGTTTCAGGTCTTTTTTTTTTTTTTTTTTGATAAGGTAACACTTGTATTTATATCCAAAAACAGATCTGTCACAAAAACTGACAGAACTCCCTAGTTACAAAGAGTACAAAGAAGATCTTCAATCCTATAACAAAAAGTTATATAGAACCTAAGACATCTAAGAATGATTCTAGATCTTCCATATACTCCTGTTTACACCAAAAATAGAATAAAGCTAAGCAGTTCATCTTCATCTTCTGAATAGAATTACATTTGTTTTCAAAACACCCGAGATTCCTTTCTTTCCAAATAGTCCACCAGATGCAAGCTGGTATAATTCTCCATCTCTCTTTGTGGCTAGAGAAACTGCCATAGCTATTCCACAACTCTAGGACTTGCACAATTCTCCCTAGCATAATCCAAGATCGCCCTTTCATATTGATAAATAATCTCCATAATTGATAAGTAACCCTGCAGTGAATGAAGAGGTGACAAACATTTTCTGCCTCTTCTTCACAAAAAAAGCATCTAGGACAAAGGTGGATACCCCTTTCCATGAGATTCTCCTGGGTCAGAACTGCCTGCTTAGCTAGCAGCCAGACAAAGCATGACACTTTGTAAGGGATTTTTGTCTTCCATATCAGTTTCCAGGGCCAGTGATCAATCTGGTACCTGAATATACTGAGTGTCTTATAGGCCTCATAATTGAAAACTTGCCTTGGTTGTGATTCTGCCTGAATAGGCAATCTTCAACATCTTCAGGACCTTTATATAGCTCCAAGGTCTTGTAGAAATCTGCTAAACTCTGGATCTCCCAGTCATTTAGAAGTCTTGTAAAACTCAAATTCCACCCCTGATTTGACCATACCTCTGCCACTGTAGCATTTTGCTGTTGATTGAGAATGTGAATATCTGGGAATAAAATTTTTAAGGTACCTTGTCCTATTCAAGTCTTTTAAGAGTCTCATATGTTCCCATGAGTTATTGCTATGATGTGCAGTTGCTGTCTGGTAGGTTTCCTTTCAGATATGCGATATCAGTTAGTGCTTTGAGTTTATTGGTTTTGCGTAATTTATTCCTTGGATGCAATTAGCTATATTTTCCATGTTGATGCCACATAATGATATTTATAGAATCCAATGTAGCTTTGTCGCAACCACGGTGTTGTCTGATATAATTTAAGCCTGAAATTGATATGTATAAACTTGAGGTGAGATAATCCTCCTTTATTAATTTTATTTCCTTTTTAATGCCCATTGATGCTAGAGTGATTGGCCATGTGCTGAACTGATCCATTATTTTTTTTGTATCAGTAAATTGTACTGATCTGTTAAATTAGAAGTTGTTACCTCTAAAACTTCATATGATAAGAGCAGGAAGAGTATCTCATCAAATGTTTAAATACGGTTTGCTAGCCTTTTGTTGCCTACCAGTTATATCAAAAATTAAAAGTATCTAACATTTTGGGAAGTCCCAAATTGAGAGGTGATGCTTGAAACGGGAGGAAGATGTTCGTTGTAGAGACAGTAAATTATACCACTGCATGGTCTGCCTATAAAAGATCATCAGAGAATTCATGCTAGGTTCACTTGAAATATGATATTGTTAGTTCAGGAGTTCATGATACTTGGTTGACGGAATCACGATTGCCCTAATCTAGCTGATTAAAATGTGTCTTCAGTCAATGCTTAGATAAGCTTCTCTTTTATCTTCATGTCTTTCAGGTGGATATAAATATTCATCAATTTTTTAAGGGTTATGTTGAAGGTCGAAGGCACAAAGATTTCTGGCCCGAATTGCTTAAGCTTAAGGACTGGCCCCCATCTACAGAGTTCGAGAAACGGTTGCCACGCCATGGAGCAGAATTCATTAGAGCCTTGCCATACAAAGAATACACACATCCACTTTCTGGTATTCTTAATGTTGCTTCCAAACTTCCAGATGGTATACTGAAGCCAGATCTGGGTCCAAAAACATATATAGCATATGGATTTGCCGAAGAACTTGGACGTGGAGATTCTGTGACAAAGCTTCATTGTGATATGTCTGACGCGGTATGCATAATGAGTTGAATAGTTGGTTTCCAGCGCATTAATTACCCATTACCTTTGATGTCATTGGAATTTGGTTAAATCTTATGCTTGGACGCACTTATGCGAAAACAGGTCCCGAGAGGTGGCTATACAAGATTTAGTTATTCATTTAACAGGGTGTCATCATCATAAAAAAATACGGAGTGACTAAGTAATGGAAAACTTACAGTTCCAAGTTGGAGGATATATATTGGTTTGGGTACTCCTTGGCACTTCCCCAGTCCCATTTGGGTTTGTTGCTTTGCTGAGAATCTAAATGTATAATATTTGAGGAACTAGAACTTTTTAATGTTATCTAGCATAATTACTTTTTAAAATATAAAATCTCCTGTTGCTATAAACTCTTTAAGTTTTATTTTTGAAAGCAAAAAAGGGAAAAAAGAAGAAATCAGCTTCTAATTTATATCCGAAACAGAATTGATGATTCTGGATTTACACTGGACTACTGAACTTGGAGAAAAGTATAGTGAATCAAGAGAAGCTTCTACTTATGGAAAGAGAGAGGAGTTCTCAGGACTAAAACTATTGTTTCATATGCAGTAACATAAAGAATAGACTTTTCTTAGATCCATTACAAAAAAAAGAATTAGACTTTTCTGATATCACTTCTATGCCTAAATGTAGAGCCATTAAGGTGGCCTCTATATTCACCTTAACCCGATACCTTCAGAATCTTGCATTGAAAACTCACTGCAGGGATTTCCTTCTCCTAAACCTGGTTGTGTTTGTATGTAATTCCGAAGAACTTAAAATTATCCATTTAGTATAGCTTCACACCATTTTCTGGTCTAGTTTTAATTGTAAAAATTAACTTGCTATATTTCTTGATGTTGCAGGTAAATGTTTTAACGCATACTGCTGATGTAACTATTGATAAGTGGCAGCTTTCAAAACTTGATAAGCTGAAGGAAAAACACGCTCCTCGTGATCGAGAAGAACTCCATATTGCAGATAGAGATGATCGTCTAGTTCTTAAGAGTGATTTTGCATCTGCAGAACAAGAAAAATCGAGAGATTTTTTTCCCTCTGACCGGAATGTGCAATCGGAGAGTGATTTATCTTCTGATCAGGTGGTTGATCTTGGAAACAAGCTTGAGGGACCAGAGGAAGAAAATGGTGGTGCTGTCTGGGATATCTTTAGGAGACAGGATGTTCCCAAGCTCGAGGAATATCTTAAAGAGCACCACAAGGAATTCAGGCATACCCATGATTCTCCGGTGGAGCAGGTGCGTTCCTCATTAATGTGAAGCATATGCATAAGCGGGAAGAAAGAATATATTCCTTCAATCCATTAAATGTGTCCTACTATGAGCTGTGCTATTTTCCTCGGTAAATAAAAAATTTATTAGCAAGTAACGTTTTGTACAGAAAAAAACTGCATTTGGACAGCCCCAAACTGCAGCACCCGAACATCAACAATTCTGCTCAAACCCAACTTCCTGATCATCTAAATTCTACTGTCTAGGATAGAAATTCAGTTTTTTTCAAGCCTTTTTGCAGCCTCTTCTGCATTGATCTCCTGGATGATTCTCCTAGTGATAGATCTCAGATCTGATTGCTTGTTTTGAAAACCTCTTTGGTTCCTCTCCAGCCAAATATAGTAAACACATGCAGCCATTGTCATTCTATATATTTCAGTTCCAGCATTCTCCCCCTTAGCCTGCATTTCTGACCATCTTAGCTCCTCTTGCCAATTTAGTCCTGGTCTATGAACTCCTAGCCACTACAAGAGTTCACTCCAGATTTGTGCAGAGATGTTACATTGGAGAAATAAGTGAGATATGCTCTCAGTTTGTGTAATGCATAAAGGGCTGTCCTGATTGTTTGTCACACCCCAATGCATGAGCCAGCCTTTTGTGGATAGTCTTCCATGAGCTATTAGTCTTAATAAGAAAATCCATTTAGGGGATCCGTAGAACTCCCTGCTCACTAGAAGATACATTTTTTTGATAGAGAAGACTGACATATTCACTAGATCTGTTTCCATGATACCAGCTTGCTCTACATAGCTCTTCATTTTCAGAATTTTCTGTACCATCGAAGCAGCCTGCGTCATTACATTCCATACTTGTCTCCCCTTTGTGTAGTACGTATGAACCCACTTAACCCGTAATTTGTCCCTTTTGCAGCATAAGGTCCACAATAGAACCTAATAGCAGCTCTGTTCCAGGTTGTAATGTCCATAAAATTAATCCCACCAGCAGCTTTGGGGTAACAGAGTTTATCCCAAAGCTAGTAATGCTTTCTTAGTCACGTCCACACCTCCATACCATAGGGAACTTCTACATGTAGCTTCTATTGTCTTCACAACCTTGGTAGGTAGCACGAGATGCGCTATTATTAAGAGTAAATAATTTGAATTATAATTCTATTGATAGTTTGGTAGAGAAATATGAAAAAGTAGTTTGAAATGTTAAAAAGTGGATAGTTAATTGTAAGATGTCATGTCAATTTTGATGATATCATTTAGTTGCATTTATTTGAATTGTTGGACGGAGAGAAACTTATCATTTACAGAAAGAGATCAAGTACTATCGATTAAACCAAAAGAGCAAACAGGTCACCTTTCTTGGGATGAGTGCCTCATTAATGTGTTTGCGATCTCACTATACTATTTTTCTGTATACAGTATACTGTATACGAAAAAGTAGAGAAATATGAAACTAGATCAAAATATGATTGTCTAGAAAAGTCAGCAATCATCTATACATGTAGGGATCTTGTGTGTGCTATAATGAAAGTAGAAACACGAGCTCATGGTCACATGGGAACCCAACATGTGTTTTTGCAAGTACATGGGGTTAACATGGGAACGTACGTCTATGGGACATGCAATTCATACCTGAATTGAAGCACTTAACATGATGATGAATATAACAGTGTAAGACTATGCAACAATAAATAGGGAACAAGTACAGGTATCTCACTTACTATCAGATGATACACTTGTGATGTGCGTTGTGGGACGAAACAACTTCAAGAATTGCTAATGCTTAATGTAGTCTTGGACCTGAGAATTGCAGAATGGCGAAACCGATATTTATCTGGAGAGGGGGGTGGGGGTGGTAGATTCTGATAGTGTCTGTCTTGTAGTCCATCATATTAGATGCTCTTGTTACCACTACCAGCTACATTAGCACAGAGGAAGAAAATACAAAGATATATATTTTTTGGGGGTATCAGGCAGGCGAAAACAGCATCATGGAGAAATATAGTGCAGGGATAGAAGATTCCTACTGAAAATCTGCGTTGGAGAAGGGAATAAAGCAGCCTGCGGAAATAGAATGGTGTGGTGATAGCAATCAGTATGAATCTTTTCCATCCATGTTCAACATCTCTAGCAAACTGACTGCAGTCATTGCCCAGATATTTAGCATGATGAGGTGCCATTGTATGGGTCAAACTTTCAGGAGGAGCTGACATGATTAATTAATGGAAAAACTCAATAGGTGGTTCAAAATTCTATAATATAAAATATCAAAATGTTCCATTGTCTGGAAAGGGACACTTGGAGATGCGAAAGCAATAGAGACAGGTTGTTCGCATTCTAGTCCTACTAACAACAAATTACTTGAGAGGGAGAATAAGGAACTTCCTTTAACTGCAATTTGGTCTCCCGGAGGGCGAAGAGAAGTCTCGTTCGTCATCCAGATACTGTCGGGTTCTAGTTTAACAATTTGAGGAATTTATATAAACAGGTGCTTCATATGTTGAACGTTTACCCCTTATGACTACACTATCTGATGGCACATAAGGTATAGTACACGATATGTAATAGCTTTGGAATTGAAAGTGTAATGCTAGAAACAATGAGAATTATTACTTGGATGGACATTCAGAAGGACAAGAAAAAGAAGGAAAGCAGGGGAGGTGATTCCTTTGGCCATATGTATAATATGTATGGAAGAAAAATAAGAGTGTTTTAGGAATTGGAAGCTCTTATGTGGATATTTGTAGTTTATTTGTATTTTGTTTACACTTTTGTAGTACATGCAGCGTTCCAATAAGTTGTGAGGATTGGATGTTTTCTGTAGATAAACATGTCTCGTTCCATGATCCTGTCTTTTTTGTTTATAACTTGTATATGTGGTGCTTTCTCCTCAATCACATAAACAAGTTATATGTCCATGAAAGAACTTTGTTTTCTATCAAATTCTTTAACTGTTTCTCTGGTCTATTTGTTTTTTCTTAAATAGCACATACACATTCCGATGCTGCCAAATTATTTAAGATTTTGTCTAAACTGAAATGTTCGTCACTAATGATTATTGTTTTGCTAATTCAACTTTGCAGGTTGTTCATCCAATTCATGATCAAATTTTCTACTTAACCGCCTATCACAAGAAGAAACTCAAGCAAGAGTTTGGTTAGTGTTATACCTATTTAAACGTCGTTGGTTTTGTGTTTTCCTTTGTAACTTATTTTGAAACTGTAGGCGTTGAACCGTGGACATTTGTACAAAAACTTGGTGAGGCAGTTTTCATACCTACTGGGTGTCCCCATCAAGTTAGAAATCTGAAGGTACAATATTCTTGTCACTTTTATGCCATATCCTTCTTAATATGAACCTAATTATAGAAGCTGTGAGTTCACATGTACCATATTGCTTGCTTTGCCGCAGCCCAACCTGTTAAAAAGGTCCAGTCATGCCCAAAGAAATAGGGGAAAATGAAACAGAGGCAAGATTGGAAAATTGATTTTTCTTATCACTATGGGTTTGTCATAATAGATTTAGTTAGACAACTATATGATGTATATCCTCTCATCTTCATGCACATCCATGCTATGTGAACCTTAACACTGTCAGCTTATAATCTTCTGATCTCCTTTGGAATCTTAAGAGTAGAAATATTTTTATGCAAAATGTTAATGATAGAGCTTGCATGCAGTCATCACATCTCTGGTTCATAGCAGATGTTAGTACCCTAGTAACAGCTACAAATGTTGTTTCTTGTAACTCATTGTTCTAGGCTACTTCTTGCTTATGCAATCAATTGCATTACATTACTGGAAATATCAAAGTGCATACCACCACGATAGAACTCTTACATAAACTTGTAACTTACAACTGTGAACTGTTCCTTGATATTTCAACTAGCAGGTTGAGCACGGAGTGTGGTATGGTGAAATTTTTATGATCTTGGGTCTAAAAGTATTACACAGTAGTAGACACGTGAATAATTTTACAAGTCTCCTTGCTTCTTTCTATATCATGATTCTGTTTTCCCCTTCCATCTCATCTGTCTCTTCTTTTGGGCATTACAGTCTTGTATAAAGGTTGCTCTTGATTTTGTCTCACCTGAAAATGTGGGCGAGTGCATTCGCTTGACTGAGGAATTTCGTGTTCTTCCCCAAAAGCACAGGGCTAAAGAGGACAAATTGGAGGTGAGCTCTTTTTCTTGACTCTAGAGGCATGCCAAATTCTTCTGTTGATGATCTTCGGTAACTCTTTAAATTTTGAGTTCTGGACAAGAAAACTTGAGGAAATGGCTGTTGATATGATACTCTGGATTGAGGCAGCTCAACAAGGTGTTATTACAAATTTGAAAAATAAGGGGAAATCTTTGCTGATGTGTGTTTTGTTTGAATTCTCTATATACTGCGAAACCGGGAATGCAAATTGTTTTTTATTTATTACCATTTTTGAATGAATGGATGATCTCATGGAATTTCACGCTTTTAATCCTAGACTCATTTCATGATCTTGTAATTTTCCGAGTTGTTTAAGCCTTTTTGGTCTAGTCTGTGAATGCGTAAATTAACTACGGTCGGAATTTTGTTGGTACAGTGAAATCCATGATAACCCCTGCCATCCCCATGTCTTTCCTTCTCCTTTTTCTTTTTCCATGTCAGGATTCACTTGAGTATGTCTGGGATATGATTTTGTAGAAGTGATGTCTTGTTCTATTAAAGCGGACTATGTGCCCTCTCCTGTACTGCCTAGCTGCTGAAAGTCTTTCTAAATGTCTTCTTCACCCTTCATTGACAAAAGTATGGCATCTCATTAACGAAGTTTCTTTCTGTTAGCTTCTCCTTTAACACCATTTTATTTACACACAGATTTAGAAAAGGTTGCTTAAATTTTTCATGATTTAAGGTAGTTTGAAATGGTGATAAGATATTAGTGATTCTTTTCCTTTTCTTCTTTATGGCTTGAACAATGTGTGGTAGAAGAGGATGTGTCGATTACTCTCCTCATTAGCCATAGTATGTTTTATTTACTCGAGCTAATCGATAATTTAGGTGTTATTGTAGGAAAATAACTATGTTTCTTTCTCGTTAGCTTCTCCTTGCGCTCCATTTATTTTACCTTGTTTTACTGAACCTAAAGATTCTGCAAAATTTTAATGTTTTCAAACAAAAAATAAGATTCTACAAAGGTTGTAATTGTAAGTTTCACATGATTAAGTTAGGAGCCGTTTGTTTTTATTTTGATTAAAATTGTTGCATTTAAAATATAATTTGGATATTAAGATGTTTTATTTAGATTGAAATACTGAATGATTAAGATTGTTTTCTCAGCATCTGCCTTATAATTTATTTTAATTCTAAAAAATATTAAATATAAAATTCAAATAAAATAATTAAAAAATTATATCCACACGATATAAGGTTGTACGGTGGTGGTTAGCAGTGGTTGTGGTTCAATAGTAGTGACAACCTGACAGGCGGTGGTGGTTGTGATGGTGGAAGTGATTGGAGGGCGGAGGCAAGTGCGTGTGGTGGTGGTTGACGTTGGTGGCCGGTGGTTAGTGGTTGAGCTAATCGACATATTAGTCGTAGTTGTATGGAAGAAGAGGTTATGTGGCCTAGATGAGAATAGACTGAAATATAAACTAAGATAGTGGAGAGGACAAATTTTTCTGTTTGCTGACCATAGAGGAAGAACATTGTAAAGTGAAATTAGGTGGTGAATTGGTCAAGAAGGAGCAAAACTGAAAGAAAAAAGGACGGGAAGTACAACTTATACCTTTCTGTTTAACTTAAAGGTTTTCCTTTTTGTTTATGAAGTTTGTTTCCAGTATTTGCTGCGGGCGTATAATTTTTCATGTTCGCTGTCTGCATTAGGTGAAGAAGATGGCTTTATATGCACTGGAGAAGGCTGTAGAGGATCTAAATAACCTTGAATGGTGAGTGGAATAGTTCATTTTCTTTCCTATGTTTGTTGAGTAATCAGAAACTAGCCATTTAGCTGCTTCTCTATGTTATTAGTTGTAGGTCAGATTGAACTTTTCTTTCTTCCTTCCAACACTATCACCATTTCGACTCTTGCACTAGTACAAATTCTTTAATATGGACATACTAGATAAATTCTGAGAGACTGTAATATGGTGAAATAGGAATCTCTTTTTCTCAGATTTGCATCCTGCTAAGAAGTCCGAGTATTGCATTTGTTTCTTGTCCTGACAATTTGGAGCGTTGTTCGTCTCTTCTGCTAAATATGATTATTTTTCTCACTTCTAATAGAATTTATTCGAATGTGCAGTAATGACGGAATCCAGGTTCAGGAACCCCATTTGAGTACTGAGCAATCTTGTTCAAACTAAAGAAAGGGTAGAATAGTTTCATTTTGGCGTTGTAATGTACATATGCTTGTGACCCATCTGACTATTATCTGGTGATCATGAAAAAGGTGCCGCAAATGACTCCTGTGTATAATCTAATCTGTACTGTCATCAGCCAAAACTTTGGAGGCGCTAAGCACATTAGCCCTGAGGCATCTTACAGCTCCAACTTAGAAGCCACTAAGAGACTCAGGGTTTCACAGGGTAATGTCTTTTGAAACATTTGCGGAGCTGATTTTGTGGGTTTGCCTTTTAAATCCGTTGATGTTTTGCCTTAACCCTCTCATTTTTTACCCAAAACTATTGCGCTATCAAGCTGCGCGATATCTCTTCAATTGTCAAGTAATCATCATTGACAACTGTATGATTTCTGCTTCTAGTTCACTGCTTGGTGAAAGTATGCGTCTGTTCTTAGTTTATGATATAGTTCAGACTATTCTCTTTGATGCTAAGTGTTCCCAGGGATGGTGATCTTTCTTGGTCCTTTTTTCCTTTCTTTATTTGTCCTGTTTTTAAACCTCCCCACTGTCTCTGTATTTGGAGAGGTACTGTGTTTTTAAATGTTGGTCTCTTTTCTGTCGTCAATTACACCCAATGCATGATTTTAGAGGGGGTCTCTCTTTTTCTTCATCTTCCAAACCCTTATGATGCACACAGTGCAATCGAGGTGACGAACAGATCTAGAAGTTGTGAAACTTGAAGAACTGTAATGCTAAGTCAGGGTTTCAACCGAGAGATTTAGCTAGAGAGAGAAATATTGAGAAAGAGAGAAGTAGATGTATATTCATGAATGAATTGATTGTATGAGTTATAAAGTATATATGAAATGAATCTAATCAACTACTTAGCTGTTAATTGCTTTGCTAGCCACTGTAACTGAATTCTGGACTTCAACTAACTTGGGACTTTAATTAACTTCTTGAACAATACTAACTAACTTTGCCACATCAGCCAACTAACTAATACTTCTTGAACAATACTAATTGAACAATACTAATTAACTCTGCCACATTAGCCAACTAACTAATATAGCTACTAAAATGCTAATTCAACTACAATATTGCATCAATACCCCCTACAGAAGCACAATCTTGTCCTCAAGGTTGAAATGCAGGAAATTTGTGCTGCAAATCAGAAACATATTCCCAAGTAGCTTGAGAAGCATTAATATCTGTCCATTTCACCAGCATTTGAGCAACAGCCTTGTTTCCCCTCTTCACAAGTCTTCTATCTAACACTAGTTCTGGAAGAGGACAATAAGGACTAGATAGATGAAAAACAGGAGGGTGGTTGATAACAGTAGGAACCTCATGGCATTTCTTTAGCTGTGACACATGAAAGATGGGGTGGATTAAAACATCATCTGGAAGTAGTAACCTGTAAGCAACAACACCAACTTTTGCATCAATAGGATAGGGTCCAAAGTACTTAGCAGCCAGTTTGTTGAATGGCCTAGTAGCAACTGAAATATGTCTATAAGGTTGTAGCTTAAGATAAACCCAGTCACCCACTTCAAAGCTCTTATCAGATCTGTGTTTATCAACTAAGTCCTTCATTCGTTGTTGAGCTCTTAGTATATGAAATTTCAAAAGCTGAATGATGGATTCCCTAGCAACCAGTGACCTATCAACCATCTCAGAAGAAGATTCCCCAGCCAAATAAGGCAGGTGCAGAGGTGGTTTTTGCCCATACAAAACTTCATAAGGACTGCATTTAATGGTAGTGTGATATGTAATATTATACCACCACTCAGCTAGTGGTAAATACGTAGGCCAAGCATGAGGGCTGTCAGAGCAAAAACATTTGAGATATGTCTCCAAAGTCCTGTTCAAAACTTCAGTTTGCCCATCTGTTTGAGGGTGATAGGCAGTAGATCTTTGTAATTGAACTCCTTGTAAGGTGAATAATTCTTGCCAAAAATTGCTAAGGAAAACAAGATCCCTATCACTAGTAATTGTAGCAGGCCAACCATGTAGTTTAAAAACATTGTCTAAGAAGCATTGGGCCACTGTTTGAGCAGTATATGGATGTTGCATGCTCATGAAGTGACCATACTTACTTTGTCTGTCCACAACAACCAAAATGACATCTTTACCATTAGACTTAGGCAGCCCCTCAATGAAATCTAAGCATATATCAGTCCAAACTCCATCAGGAATAGGAAGTGGCTGTAACAAACCAGGAGAAGCAGCCGCATCATATTGGTGTCTTTGGCACACATCACACTTGTTAATGAATTCTCTAACATCTGTAGCAAGTGATTTCCAATAGAAAAGAGATTGCAACCTCTTTAGAGTCGAATCCATACCAGAATGCCCTGCTTGAGTAGTAGAATGCCATAGATCAATGATAGTTGTCCTCAGCTGATGATCAGCACCAACCACCAGCCCGCCCTTCCACCTCAGTTGACCATTACACCAAGTAAAGGACTTAAAAAGTTGAATCTGTAGTCTAGTAATCAAATCCTGCAGACTGGCATCAGTTGTCCATGTGTCCTTGATTTGATCATACAAGGAATCATTTGGAGACAATAGTGAAATAGCCAACAACTCAGAATCAGGTTTCCTGGATAATGCATCTACAGCCTTATTCTCAGCACCATTTTTATACTCAATAGAGAAATCAAAAGCCAAGAGTTTGGAAATGCCAGCAATCTGAAAGTCAGTATGGATATGTTGTTCCAACAAGTACTTCAGTGCTTTTTGGTTAGTTTTAACAATAAATGGGCTACCCAACAAGTAATGTGACCATTTAGTAACAACAAAGATGAGAGCTAATAACTCTCTATCATAAACAGACATAGCTTGGTGTCTAGGTGCCAAAGATTTGCTGGTATAGGCTATAGTATGCCCTTGCTGCATCAAGACAACTCCTATACCTTTACCACTAGCATCAGTCTCCACTAAGAAAGGTTTTGAGAAGTCAGGCATTGCTAGTACAGGAGCAGAAACTAATGCTTGTTTCAGCTTCTCAAATGCTGCAGTAGCTTCAGAATTCCAAGTGAAACCCTCCTTCTTAAGTAACTCATGTAAGGGCTTGCATATAGCACCAAAACCTTGGATAAATCTTCTATAATATCCAGCAAGCCCCAGAAAACCCCTCAACTGTTTAATGTTACTGGGAATAGGCCATTGTTGCACTGCTATGATCTTTTTAGGATCTGTTGACACACCCTCTCTACTGATAAAATGACCCAAATATTCCACCTTAGGCACTCCAAATGCACACTTAGACATTTTAGCATACAATTGGAACCTCTGCATGATATCAAACACAGTTCTAACAAGCTCAGTCATACTCTTACTGTATATGAGTATGTCATCAAAGAAAACCAGCACTGTTTTCCTCAATAATAGTCTAAAAACTGAATTCATAAGGTTTTGAAATGAAGATGGGGCATTGGTTAAGCCAAATGGCATAACTAGAAATTCATAATGGCCTTCGTGTGTTTTAAAAGCTGTTTTACGACAATCTTCTTCAGACATTCTTAACTGGTGATAACCAGCTCTAAGATCAATCTTAGAGAACACCACTGCACCCCCTAATTCATCCAGCAAGTCCTCTATAATAGGTATAGGAAACTTATCTTTTATAGTCAACTGGTTCAATTCCCTATAGTCAACACATAGCCTCCAACTTCCATCCTTCTTACCAACCAACACAACTGGTGATGCATAAGGGCTGGTACTATGTTGTATAACACCTTGATCAAGCATCTTTTGTACCAATTTCTCTATGATATCTTTCTTGACACCAGGATATCTGTAAGGTCTTTTGTTTACAGGATTTGCAGCTTCAACCAAGGGTATCCTATGATCAAAAAAACCTCTGTGGGGTGGTAAAGTAGTAGGTAATGCAAAAATACTATCATATTGTTCAATCAAACCAGATAGTTCAGGAGCAATTGAATCACCTTGAGCAGCCTAAATATTATGACATTGGATGTCTTCATCTTCCCCGGATGTTAATGTCAACATAAAGAACTGAGTGTCCCTTCCCTCAATTCTATTCACTGCTTTAGCATTAGTGGATTTCAGCTGACTACTAGCCCCCCTCAAGACATGTTTCTTGCCTTGATACCTAAATTCAATAGTTCTATTCTTGAAATCAAACAGTATCCTCCCTAATGTGTTTAACCATTGTACACCTAAGACAATATCCACATTGCCTAATGGTAATAACAAGAAGTCAGAATTGAATGTAGTACCTTGCAAAAGCCATTGAAAATTTCTGCAAATTGAAGTTGTTTGCACCTTCCTTCCATCAGCAACACTGACAGACTGTGCCATTATAGCAGTCGCTTTACACCCCAACTTCTTAGCCATATCCTGGTCAATGAAATTATGGGTGCTTCCTGTATCAATAAGGACTTGTAAAGGTCTCTTTTCATGGTAACCAGTTACCCTGATATTTTGGTAACCTGTTACTCTAGAAAAGGCCTGTAATGGGTCATGAATTCATCTATCCCTTCAAGAAATTCTTGACCAACTTCCTCTACTGATTCTTCAAGGACTGAATCCCCTTCAACTATATCCACCATAAAGATTTGCTTGTTGGAGTTACATTTGTGCCCTGGCACATACTTCTCATCACAGAAAAAACAAAGACCCTTGGCCCTCTTTTCATCCATCTCTGTAGCAGTTAATCTCCTTCCGGGGATTCTATTAGGCCTTCCTTGCTGTACTTCATGTGGTTTCCTAACTGTAGAGTTTGGTACAAATGATTTTTGTAAATTTTGGGTTTTAAACTGGTTTGGAGTAGGTAATAGAGGACCTAGTGCAGGTTTAGCAACGAATTTCAGCCCCCAAGTCATAGTTTGAGCTTCAAAGACTTCCTCCTGCAACCTAGCAATCTTGTAGGCTTGCATTAAAGTTTTTGGGGATTGGATCTTAACAGCTTTGTTCAATTTAGGTTTGAGTCCACCCAAGAAGCAACTGATGGTGTTTTCTTTTGACAGGTTTACCATTGTCAACAATCTATCAAACTCAGCTTGGTATTCCTTTACACTACCAGTTTGATTCAAATTCTTCAGTGATTCCATATGATCTTCAAACTCCTCTCCAAATCTTTCATTCAATGCTAGAACATATTCAGTCCAAGTAGGTTCCAAAACTGAATTTCTAGACCTCACATATGACCTATGCCAAGCAATTGCTTCTCCTTCTAAATGCATTGATGTTACTTTAACCCTTTGATCGAATGGAACCTCATCCATAGCAAAGAAATGGTCCACTTTATACAACCAAGTCCTCAAATCATGGCCAGAAAATTTTGGGAATTCTAGTCTAGAGTATCTAGTGAAGAAATTACCATTATGTGTATGACCATTCTCCTTAGGTCTGATTTCAGTTTGGGCTTCAACTGGACAGTTCCTATCCACTGAAGAAGATTCAGCTCTGGCTACTTCTTGTTCCTTTCCTCTTATGTTGTTAATGGTGGTTCTCAATTCAACCAACTCCCTATCAGCTTGCAAATTACGATTGTTCATACTAGTCATTCCTTCCATTAGTTTCTGCAACTGATCTTGGATTTGTGACAGCTTGTCTTCCATTTCCTCTGATGGTTTTTCTTGATTCTTGCTTCTAGTGACAATTTCGTTGCTTCTGGTCATGGTTTCACTACCGAGAATCGACAGCTCTGATACCAATTGATGCACACAGTGCAATCGAGGTGACGAACAAATCTAGAAGTTGTGAAACTTGAAGAACTGTAATGCTAAGTCAGGGTTTCAACCGAGAGATTTAGCTAGAGAGAGAAATATTGAGAAAGAGAGAAGTAGATGTATATTCATGAATGAATTGATTGTATGAGTTACAAAGTATATATGAAATGAATCTAATCAACTACTTAACTGTTAATTGCTTTGTTAGCCACTGTAACTGAATTCTGGACTTCAACTAACTTGGGACTTTAACTAACTTCTTGAACAATACTAACTAACTCTACCACATCAGCCAACTAACTAATACTTCTTGAACAATACTAACTAACTGAACAATACTAACTAACTCTGCCACATCAACCAACTATCTAATGCAGCTAATAAAATGCTAATTCAACTACAATATTGCATTAGTTATAATAATTTGGAACTTATTAGTCAATCTTCGTCTTCCTTTTTATTGTTCTTAAAAATTATTCATGACCTTTATGCCTGTCCACTAAATTTAATAATAAAAAGGCGGAAAACTTTTTGTTGTTTCGCGTCAGTTCTTTTGAATTTTACTTTCGTGGACGTACCCTTCATGTAGGAGATGAGTTTTATTCTTGCAACAGCCAACATTCAATGCCTTGTCAATTCTTTTTGTTCTCGTTTTCTCCTTGTCTGTTTTCATTATTATACATTATTCTTCAGGTAATAACCAAACTTAAAATCTGTTGATTACTTTAGTTTCGTGAAAATGTAATAGAGTTCTAGAAAACGATTCCAATGGGAGCCCTCCAAGTAGTGGTGTTCGTTGTTCAGTCGGCTTTATTCTTTAAAAAAAAAAAGTAGTCAAACCTGTATATCATGTCCATTTACTAAATTTAAGAATCTAACAGAGAATTTTTATATTGTTTTGTGTAAGTTCTTTTGAATTTCATTCTTGCTACTGTAAGTTGGTTGATAGTTAACGCTTTTGCTACCACACTTCTTCGACATCCCCAGAGCTATTTCTGCTTTTCGATTTGCTCTTTTTGTCCGTATTTTATTATTTTCAGTATTCTAGATTTTGACGTAAAGGGACGATACAACTATAATTAGTTCACATGTTATATTCTTTCGTTGTATATAAGAAGGGACAAGGAAAAAAAAAACAAATAAGAAATGAAGAGATAAAATGGAACAATGCAGTTTGAAAATTTAAAAAACAAACAAGACAATTGCGAATTTTGGGTATGAGTTATACACGAATTTTTGTGTTTCTGATGCATCGTTACAACGTGTTGCGTAAGTTACATACAAAAGTCCTACAAAGGCTGTACAAACTTGGTCAATATATACAAACTTACGTATATACTAGTGTAGACATCGGAATTTTAACTGAAGTAGTCCATTCAAAATTTGGATTAAATTCTAAGTTATTGACATGTTGGCCAAGTTAAATTTTTGTTAATAAAGTCGGATTAATTATTTAAGTCAAAATTACATGATTTGAATGAAATTTCAATTACATTTGGGTAAAACATTAAATTGAGCCAAACCCACGTTTTTAGCCCAAGGTCCACTAGAATTACTTGGAGATCAAAATACCCTCGAGCTTTAGCTCACACCTATATAAAGGGGTCACATATCCCCTTTTGAAGACATCTAAAATGTTTTATAGCATCTTGACTAAAGGCAAAGAAGTGAAACGACATCTACATAAGTCTTCTCCAAAGGTCTTCAACAAGAAAGAAAGTTCGAGAGGCGTCTTCTCTCAAGAACAATCCAAAGTGTTGCTCAAAGTTCTTCCAAGATTCAACACATTAGAAGTCCATCTTTCATTCAAAAAAGACACTACATTGGCCCTCGAATTAAGGCGAACAACATAGAGATTAGAATCAAGGGATATATGTAGAGTTGTACTCACAAAATATCACTACAATGTTTTTCTCTCATATTTATTTTGTGGTTGCAGTTATTTATTTTCTGCTAGCAAAATTCATCGCGAACAGATTTTTGGCACGCCCAGTGGGATAAACTCTGCCCTTCATCTCTTTATGTCCAAAACCAAATCTGCAAATTCTTAGATCTACTGTTGTGCTGGCCTCGGAGAAAAGCTTTGATGTTCCATCCACAAGTGTTATTGTTGTTGCTTGCCCAATAACTTGTAGCATGTTCAAAACTGGCGGTTTGCAGGGATCGGAGTGTTTCATCTCCTTGGAAACGTTAGACAAAAACAAATCGATAATGACAATTGCAAGATATGGGGGCAATACCTCATTTTCGTCGTCTGGAGAAGTTTCTCAAGCATGCTCTAACTTCTACGAGTCCGAGGACTTAATCCTTCAACTTCTAACGCGGTGAGGGCCATGATGACCAAGGCGACTAATGCAGAGGAACAACTCGTAGCAATGATACAAACTATTGAGGCGTTGAGAAAATCCGTGGAGGACAGAGATCTTCAAATAGCCTAACTGATGAACAAGTTGGAATTCCACCGCCTTGGCGAGTCAATTTACATCCCAACACCACAAGAAAAAGAGGTTGAATCTGCTACCAAGTTGCCCAACGGTCAAAGTGAAAATCAAGTTGCTTCAGTTGTGACGTTGTCTATCCAACAACTGCAAGATATGATAACAAACACCATTAGGGCTCAATAAGCTGGACCATCACAAAGCTCGTTGTACTATTCTAAACCATATACCGAGCTATTTGATTGTCTGCCTATGCCGATTGGATATCAACCGCCAAAGTTGCAACAATTCCACAGCAAAGGAATCTCAAGACAACACGTTGCAAATTTTGTGGAGACTTGTAGCAATGCTGGTACACATGGCGATCTTCTTGTCAAGCAGTTTGTTCGCTCACTGAAGGGAAACGCCTTTGATTGGTACACCGATCTCGAGCGAGAATCAATTGATAGTTGAGAGCAACTTGAAAAAGAGTGTCTCAATCGCTTTTACAGCACACGTCGAACGGTAAGCATGATAGAGTTGATGGCCACCAAGCAATGAAATGTTTTTCTCACAACATATTAATGAAATGTTTTTCTCTCATATTTGTTTTGTGGTTGCAGTTATTTATTTTCTGCTAGCAAAATTCATCGCGAACAACTGGCGCATCACTAAGGATGAAGCCAAATAATTTTGATAAGTGTACTTAGGATAGGGGGTGAATGATGACTAGTTGACTACTATGCCCAATTTGCTCATGAATATTTGGAATCGATCAGATCATAGCACTTTAATAAAAATATCTACATGCTCATTTTTTCACGGAAATTGAACTTGTAGAAATGTCCTTTCATTATAAGTGTTGATGAACTAAATGACAGTCAATATTGATATATTGCTTATAATGTAGTGCGAATTGACATTGTTGAGACATGTATTTATTCAAATTATTTTCAACCCGGAACATGAGAAAAGACATCATTTAACCCCTGAACTTGGCACGAAAACTCAGTTTGGAAACTAAACTTAACTTCTATTTATTTACCCCCTTAACAACTTACATTTTAATTATTTTCCCCCTCTAGTGGCCCAGACCAGTTGAGGGCTCGGTAGTGTTAGACACGCGCCAGCTAATTGGTCCACGTCATTATTTAATTTCCCAACTTATTTTTACCCATCCCCACATAAAAACCCGACCCAGCCCCAATTAACCCAAACAAAAGACCCAACCACGGTTCCCAATCGACACTTTTTCCCCTTTCCACTACACAACCAAACCTCCACACTACACAAACCGATCATTGCAAAGTTAAAAACCCAAAATATACGTAAATCTTATCGTTTCTGAGTGATATTGAAGATTAGTTAGCCACAAAGGTACACGATTCTTGTTGTTCTCATTAGGGTTTGTCTAGATTTCGATTTTACTGTTTTTCAGTTGCAAAAATTTTATCTTTAACTTCGTTTTTTTTTTTTTTTGGTGTAAATGGTAACTGAATCTTGTAATTTTTCATTTGTTTTCAATTTTAGGTTTTGTGAAGAAAATGGACGATGTGTTTGTGACTTTGAGGTTTAACCACGGAGGTAATTTAGAAAAAACCCTTTGTATTAAGTATGTTGGAGGTAGTGTGACCGATTATTTTGATGTTGATCTTGATAAATTCTCTTATTTTGAGATTGTTTACTATGTTAAAGAAATCGGTTATAATGTCTCATCTTGTTGTGTATATATTAGACCACCTAAATGTCGATTTGTAGTAGAAGTTAAAAGTGATAGGGACATTATTGGTATTGCACCTCAATTAAAAAGCGGAGATATTGTTGTAATTTTTGTGACTCATCTTGTTGAGGAACCTATTGTGGTCCCCCCTGATCTTCCACCTATTACCTCTGTGGGTGGGGAATCTTTTACTGCTTTTGATAACCCCACATGTGAAGATATAAATGAAAAGGTTGGGGCAGGTGAGGGTAGTCAAATATTTGGGGGTAGTGAAGGCTTAAGGTTTGAAGAGGCTACTGGTCTTGATGAACCCTTGGGTGGGACTTCAGCTGCTACTGCAGCTACTACTACTTCAGCAGCTGATGATGATAATGATTCTGACTTAGAAAGTGAGAGTGAATCTGAGGAGTCTGACAATGTAGTGGTAGAGGAAGGTGAAGAAGAATAATTTGATAGTCATGTCCATGAGGAGGATAGGAATCTAAGGAAAGATAGGGTGGCTCTAAAATCAAAAAAGAAGAAAGAAAAGGCTAAGAGATCTGAAGGGATAGATTTAGGGCCAAAGGGTGTAGATATGGGACATGATGAATATTTATCTAGAAGTAAGAGTACATTTGAAGGAAAATTGGGTGGGGATGAGCCATTTTATGACTCAGATGAACCTGTTAGCTTTGAAATAAAGACTGATGATGAAGCTGATGACGAAGGTGTGGTTGAAAAGCCTACCAAAAAGTCAAGGAGACCAAAAAGAATTAGAAATAGGGTTATTTTTTATTCTAAGTGTAAAGAAATAGTTTGGGAGACTGGTCTTGCATTTGAAAGTGCTAAACAGTTTAGGAAAGCACTTACTAGGTATGCAGTTCAAGAACATGTAGAGTTGGATAAATATGTCAATGAACCAACTAGGGTGAGGGTAAAGTGTACTGCTGGCTGTCCATGGTTATTGTTTGCCAGTTACGATTCTAGAACAAATGATTTTGTTGTGAAGAATTATAATCATGTTCACAAGTGCAATGACACAACAAAGAACAAGTTGGTAAATTCTTTGTATATTTCAGAAAGGTACAAGGATAGAATTATTTCTAAACCTGGCATTAGAATTTTTGAGCTTCAAAATTTGGTAAGAAAGGAATTGGAGGTGTATATTGGTAGGAATGTGGGAAGGAAAGCCAGAAGCATTGTTTTGCAACAAATCATGGGTGACAATGTAGAGGAGTTCAAAAGAATTTTGGATTATATGGATGAGCTTTTAAGGACTAATCCAGGTAGCTCATGTGTGGTTAGGCTGAGTGAAGAAACTTTTGAAGGTGGAATCAAAAGGTTTCAGTCCTTTTATATATGTTTTGATGCCATGAAGAAGACATTCAAAGCTGGTTGTAGGAGAGCAATTGGGTTGGATGGGTGTTTTTTAAAAGGTGTTAGTAAAGGGCAATTGCTTGTGGTTGTTTGTAAGGATGGGAACAACCAGATGCTACCACTGGCTTGGGCAGTGGTTGAAGTTGAGAATACTTTTACTTGGAGATGGTTTGTCAACATTCTAAGGCATGATGTTGAGCTTGGAGATGGGACTGGTTTGACAACTCTTTCAGATATGCAAAATGTAATGTATTCTTGGTTATTGATTTCTGAATTTTTTTCATTCTCTTTAACTTATGCTGCTCTACTGTCACCTAATATTTTTTTACATGTTATTGTAGGGTCTGGATCTAGCCATTAAGGATCTGTTGCCAAATGTAGAACAAAGAATGTGTGGAAGACATGTGCTTGCCAATTTTTCCAAAAAATGGAAAGGCATAGAGATTAGAAACTGCTTCTGGAGATGTGCTAAGTCCACATATGAGCAGGAGTTGCAAAAAAATTTGGATCATATGGAGAAGTTAGGTGATGGAATAAATGGAGATTTGTTGTATTACAACATAGATAGGTGGTCTACTTTAAATACCTCAGCTGTTGTGATAGTGTTGACAACAACATGGCCGAGAGTTTTAATTCCTGGATTTTGGGGCCAAGTTACAAGACCATTATCACAATGCTTGAGGAAATTAGAGTCAAAATGATGAGAACGGTAGGACAACTAAGAGAGTTTTCTGAGGCTTGGATAACAAACATCAGCCCAATGGCTTTGCAGGTATTGCAAGAGAACACATCAAAGTCAATGAAGTGTACTCTTGAATGGAATGGCGAATATGGCTTTGAGGTCAAGGACAGCTGGGGTAATAAATTCATAGTAAATCTGAATAACAATACTTGCACTTGTATATCTTGGATGCTGAAAGGTGTTCCCTGTTGTCATGCCATAGTTGCACTTCATTTCAGAAAATTGGAACCTATTGACTATGTTGCACATTGGTACACTAAGGACACTTACCTCAAAACATACAACTCATTCATTCAACCTATTACTAATATGGCAATGTGGCCAAAGTCAACCAATCCTCCTGTCCTCCCATCTGAGATTAAAAAGCTGCCAGGTAGGCCAAGGAAGTGTAGAAGAAAGAAGCAAACAGAAAACAAGACAGGGAAGTTGTCAAAAAGAGGTGTTGAGATGACCTGAAGCTTGTGCCATGCAAAGGGTCACAATAAGAAGGGTTGTCCTATGAATCCACAATTTGTGAGAGGCAGAGGAAGGGCAAGGGGAGAGGGACAAGTACTAGTTCAACAAGGTCAAGTGTTGGTTCTTCTACAGTACCAAGTAATTCCCAACCAAGCAGAGGAAGGGGAAGACCAAGAGGTTCTGCCAAACAGGTAAAAACTTTCCTTGTTATTTACTACTTGATTAAATATTACAGTCTTACATTGAGTCTAACTACTTAAATATGAATTAGGCCATGGCTGCTGCAGCATTTCAATCTGGAAGGGGTACAGGACAGTCGTCTACATCACAGGTATTACTTAGCTTGTTAAATTACCACTTAATCAATTTTACAATTCTAAGTGTTTGACACCTTAAATGTGACTTAGGCTTCTGATGCAAGCGCATCAGTTACTGGAAGAGGAGTACCCTTTAAGAGGCCAAGAGTTGTGGGAATGGGAGTGCTTCAGACCCAAAGTGGTTTCAAAATTGTCAATGTAAGTATGCAACCTCATTAACCATTTACTGCAAATAATCTAGCCTAATGAAGATCTATTTTGTTAATGCAGCCTAGAATGGCAAATCAGTCTTCAACCATGCCTACGAATTCAGCAGTAGTCACTGGTAGTCTTGGACATCACAAACCAAGACCAGGAGGACTAAAATGGAAAAGTAGTCCAGCTATAACACAACAAGGTCTTCAACAAATGAGTGGACAAAAGAGAATGAGAACAAGGGCCAAAGCTGCTGAGTTGAACTCTTTAAGTCAAATAAGTTCATCAGCTGCCCAGAAATGAAATGGAAAAATGAAGTTGAATTAGTTTAGTCCTGTATGTGTATATCTTTGGTACTGACTGTTATGCAGCAGTGACTGCAGATTTTAATGTTGTTTTTGTGAAACAATTATGGTAGATGATGTACATTTGTCAAACAAATATACACTTAGACTTTATCAATTTTGAAGCTGTGACTGCAATTTTGCCCCGTAGTGACATTCTATTCTTGCAATATTAAGCAGCTGTGACTGCAATTTTGCCGTGTATTGACATTCTATTCTTGCAATATTAAGCATCTGTGACTGCAATGTTGCTGTATATTTTCTGGTTTTGTGACAGTTCAGTCCTGCAATGTTGTGTATGACATTAAATGCATAGAGAAGCTGCCCAGCTGTGACTGCAATGTTGTGTATAACACTACAACAACAACAACAACAACAAGCCTAGTATAATCCCACCATGTTGTGTATAACACTAAATGCAGTAAACAGATTTGAGCAGTGTACGTTGAGCAGTGTACAGATTTGAGCAGTCAAACACATTGAATGGATGCAAGTAAATGCATTATACAGATTTGAACAGTCAAACACATTGAATCTGAGTTAGTAAATGATGGTAGTTGGTACTTGGGAGTGATGGTCAATGTCACGACCCAACCCCGTGGGCCGTGACTAGTGCCCGAGATGGACACCCATACACACCTACTTGCCCAAATCGACATATCCATAACTTATCCATATCCAACATATATTAGTTTATACTGATACTGAGAACAAACGTCGTCGTAAGCGATCACCTGTAACATACATATCATACATAACCCACACATATATGTATACATACGTACAAGCCGTAAGGCCATCATAGCAAATGGGACCGCTTAGGCGTACGCCACACAGACATAACTGAACCACAACGACCCATGACCCACATACATGTCTACAGGCCTCTAACAAACATAACAGAACCATATGACGGGACAGGGCCCCGCCGTACCCCTAAATAGTCATATATACATAAATATGTACAACAGAAGGATCTGTACCAAAAATATGGGCTCCAGAACGAGGGAGCTCTTCAACATAGCAGAATGGATGTCCTAAGCTGATGGACCACTCACGTGCACGTCTGTACCTGCGGGCATGAAACACAGCCCCCGAAGAAAGGGGGTCAGTACGGAATATGTACCGAGTATGTAAGGCATGGAATACAGAAAATAGAAACATATCCGGAACAACGGTACAAGAAAGTAAGTACATTAATCAGAATTCTAAGGTGTTTATTTTCCAAACGTACATCATGCTTACCGATGTCATGTGTCAGAAAAGTAACGAAAATGAGTGAATCATCCAGAGTACCAACATACTTACTTTCCAAACACAGATCATACGTGCTGACATCATATGTCTCCATATACATATACATGTAACCGATCCATACGAATATGATAGTGCCGAGGAACGTACGGCCCGATCCATATATATATACATAACATATACTGCCGAGGAACGTTCGGCCCGATCCATAAATATAATATATACTGTCGAGGAACGTTCGGCCCGATCCATAAATATAATATATACTGCCGAGGAACGTTCGGCCCGATCCATATATATAATATATACTGTCGAGGAACGCTCGGCCCGATCCATATATATAATATATATTGCTGCGGAACGTGCAGCCCGATCCATACATATATTATACTGCTGCGGAACGTGCAGCCCGATCCATACATATATTATACTGCTGCGGAACGTGGAGCTCGATCCATACATATAACATATACATATCCTTAATAATACTTCCTTTGAAAAACATATCTTACTCATATATATGCAGAAAACAGAACATATCATGTTGTCGAGGCGTTGGCTCCGATCCATATATAACATAGCATGTTAGTGGCGAGTATAACATAGTGCACACAATGATATAACCGGCCTGAGGCTCGGCGGACGATATAATAGTAGCACGCACGAGCGAAGTAGTGAGAACCATATGTATATAAATCAATTTTAAGACTCGATGGACAAGTATACTCACCGACCCCTAAAGGCTCAGAAACAAGTTTCGGGTCAATCGGATTTAGTATAAGAAAGTTAGGAGCGTTTGAAGTACAAAACCTCTTACGAACGTTTCAGAAGCCGTTTTTGGAAAATCCAAGCAACAATCATATCAAGTATCTTTCGGATATCGTTATGGATCAAATCAAATAGAGCTTTTGGAACCATATGTACGTATCAAAATGTTTCAAAGACTCGATGGGATGATCAAACGTGCCATCATTTGGAAAACTAAGACATTAGTCATATCAACTATCTTTCGAATTCCATTCGGAAACATATCAACCGAACTTTGGACATCATAGATAGGCATCAAAACCACATGAAACAACTTATGGAAATCAAGAACGTTAGCTATCCTAGTGGCTCTAAGAATAGGAGTTTCTTTGGAATCATATACCCATCGTATGTTCGTTTCACAAAGATCATGCCAAAAGAAAGAAAAGGTAAGCCTTACATACCTTGCCCGCTTTCTACGCAAATCCAAATTTGAGTCTTTGGCTCGCAAGATCTACAACAATATTCGTACATACCAAACATTAGCCATAAACACTTAGGAGTCCAATTCCAAACCAAGACTTTATTTACAGAAATTTCGGCAGCATTTCCCCTGTAAATTCAGCAACCCCGAGAATTCAACTCGACCAAAAATACAACAACAAATCCGAGAATTTAACTCGGCCAAAATATCAACAACAATACCAACAATTATTCTAACAATATCCACAATCGATCCAAACACATACTAACATTAGCAACTTCTTTCTACAAACTTCAACGACATTTCACTTAAGTTCAATTCATATTTGCTTACATATTCAAGTACTAATCCGAAACCATTCAAACAATATTCACGAACACTTTAACAATCCGCCTTACATTCCAACGGCCAAACCAACATACTACCCGATACCTTTCAAATTCAACAAAAACAACAACAATACATTTTCTTCTTCCAAATTCATGAACTATACCAACAATTCACACTTTAGCAACTCCATTTTCATAATTACATAAAACCATATTAAAATCACATTAGTTCCTACAACAACCCCACAACCAATTTCAATGCCAACTTGAACCCTTAAACTTTCATTTGCATCATAAAGTCCACAACAACACAACTAACATACTAAGTAAATTAATTCATCTCTTCTCCACCATACAACACACACACCCACACGGCTACACACACACACCCACACGGCTACACACACACACCCACACGGCCACACACAACACACCTTATTTCCATGATTTTCATTCATTTCTACATACTACAACATATATAAACCTTCCATAACATATAAAAGAAGAGTAATTCTTACCTTTTTCCTTAACTTCCCACTTGACTAGAATCTTGGACTTGCCACAAAGAGTAGTCTTCTTGCTCCAACAATTATACCACGTTAAAGAGGACCTTTGAATTAGTAGGAATACTAGAAGATTATATTTTTTGGATCAAGATGAAAGGCTTCAAAAAAAAAAAACTTGTTCTTGGCCGAAAATGGGGTGGTCTTCTTTTCTCTCAAAGCTTCTTGATTTTTCTTTGGGTTGAAGATGAATTTTATCATCTTTTAGTGGGATATATTAACTCTCATATGGGCCTTGGCCCATACCAAGTTGGTCGGCCACTCTTGGCCATTTTTCAAGCCCAAATTTTTTTTCTTTTTATTCCAAGCCCATTTTATTTCATGACAAATTTTTGTAATTCACGAAACTATTTTTCAAATTTTCAATTTTTCCCTTAGCCTTCCTCAATATTTCCACATCAATATTTTTCATGAACAACCTATATATTAAATAAAATCAAAATATTGCCTTATCTCTTACTAGTCACAATTTTCTCAAATTATCCAAGGGTGCAAAATACGGGATATAATAGTCAAAACCAATGAATCCAAGACATCATTTACTACTTGATCACACTAACACCATAACTCAACTCAATTATAAATAGGCCTTCTTTCCATCTCACTTTCACTCAACTCAAATAACTCTTAACACATATAGTGATATTAAAGAGGCAGCCTTCATCTAAGATGGATGACATGGAAATGGCCGCATGTTTTGACAAAGAATTGACGAAATCGTATGTCGAAAAAGATGATTTCGTAAGTGTTGTCGTATTATATATTTTCAATTGTTCTTTTACCTCTTTTGGTAATATCATGTTTTTTTTGCAGATCCTTCCAACTGACATACTGGAATTTCTTCCAAACACCGACAAGGACACTGTTGTTCATTACGACGATCATGAGTATAATATGAAATACAAGGTTGGCGTATACACGCGCCTCGCTCAAGGCTGGAAAGCCTTCATTGATGTTGTCGAATTAGGGATAGGAGATGTGTTGTGTTTTAAGGCATGTTTAGATGAGAACCGCATAGCGTTTTTTGTTCATGTAAAGGAAGATCCGGAGATCGTAATGATAGATTAGGTCTCCAGATTCTCTATTTAAAGTAATTTATAAGATTTCTTGAATTTTGCTATCATTTTCAAGGTAATATTTTCCATAACAACAAAATTCTTCAACAACAGCATAAAGTTCTTCCATGACATTTACATTACAACAAGAGCATAAAGTTCATACATTACCTACTACGCGATTACAATATACAACAACATAAATTCAGTTGATTAAGGAAGCCGCCAAAAAGCCAATAAATATTCCCCGCGAAATCAAAAGCAACATCCTTGTATTTGCAAGTTTCTCCTCCAAGTTTAGAACTTTTTTCAAGTCAAATTGCTATTTACTCTTCAAGCCAATTAATTCCTCCTTCATTTTGTTCACTTCAATTAGATGTCTAGCCTCAATGGCAATTAATTCTTCTTGCAATTTGTCCCTTTCGATCTTGACCGCATCTAACGACGACGTCAAATTTTGAACATTATTCCACTGAATCTCAAGGAACAATTCATCTTCCCATTCCCAAAATCCACAAGAATTGCCCTTAGGCCTCGGACATTTGTAGAATTCCGTCCGGGATTACTAGGAGTCGATGAAGTGAGGTGTTTTGCAATGGTGCCACAATTACATTTTACGTGAAATGAACAGCTACCTTGAGACATTTATGAACCCACAAAATTTTCGAATTAGAACAGAGAGTGATTATGGACAGAAATTTGGAGGAGAAATTTGGTGGAAGAAGAATACATATATGAAGGAGCAATGGTGTGAGCAAGAGGAATTTCATGAATGGATGGGAAAAAAAATCCGGCTGATTGAAGGTGTGATGAAGATGAAGATGAAGTTGAAGAACAACTTAGGGTTCTAAAGGGTGGTGGGTCGGGTTGGGATTAGAAAGGGGGAACGGTATTATAACCGTTACCCCCGTCGATTTCTATTAAAAAAAAACATTAACAAAAATTAATTAACGCGCGGGTCAGGCACTGTCAAACACGTTCCCAGGTCTGGGCCACTAGAGGGGGGAAATAATTAAAACGTAAGTTGTTTAGGGGGGTAAATAAATAGAAGTTAAGTTTAGTTTCCAAATTGAGTTTTCGTGCCAAGTTCAGGGGTTAAATGATGTCTTTTCTCCTGGAACATTGATCAAGATTCAAGTAAGTACCACGTAAGTCAATAACGTTGACACTTCTGGTGAAGAAGCTCTGCAGCTTAGAGCTGTCAGTGTTCTTTTTTTTTTTTTAATCATCTTCTCTGTTAAAATTAGTATTGTGAGTATTAGTTATGTAGATATTAGTAATGTACGTATTAGTAATGAGAGTATTATGTAGGGCTTAGTTATCCATAAATTATTATTTTGGATGTTGGTTTGTTATATTAAAAATTAATAAATATTACATACTCCCTCCGGATAAAAAAGATGGTCCACTTACCCTTTTCTTTTTTGTTAAAAAAGAGTCTCCACTTACCAAATCAAGAAATAATTAACCTTATTCTTTCAAAATTGTCTTCATTAAGTGTTAAGTGATCAAATCTCAATACCTATTTAATTAGAGGTAATTTAGTCAAACTACCTATTTTTACCTAGGAAATTAGTATTTTCTACAAATGACTAAGTAGACACTTTTTTTGATCCGGACGGAGTATTAAGGGTAATATTGTCATTTCAACTTACTTATACGAGTATATGTATTAGTTATACGGATTTCTAAATTACAAACTAAATATCATATTTATTTTATACATGAATGACTTAATTCCTAATTAGCTACCAATGACCCGTTAGTGCTCTTAGGTAAAACAACGTGTGTGGATTTTGAGTCCAAACCCAAAGATAGTGGGGATTATGAGGCCGTTTGGATTGGCTTATAAGTTGGTCAAACCAGCTTATAAGTCATTTTTAACTTATTTAGGTGTTTGGTAAAAAGTAGAAAACAGCTTAAATTAAGTTAAAAAATGCTTAAAATAAGTCAAAACCAAAAAATTACTCAGCTCCAACTTATTTTTTTTTTGCTTAAAAGCCATTTTGATTTGACCAATAACTTTACCCTTTTATCCCCTATATTTTCTATTAATTTCAATATTATCCTTACATATAAAAAAAAAACCTTTTAAGCACTTATCTGTTTATTTATAACTAGACGGCCTATGCCCGTGCTGTGCACGGACCCAACACTTTAGATTATAGTGCATCTATATGTATGTAGTTGTCTTTGAATAGTGATTATATATATATATATATATATATATATATATATATATATAGAGAGAGAGAGAGAGAGAGAGAGAGAGAGAGAGAGAGAGAGTATATATTATGTTTAAAACACGATTAATATAACATTGTAGTTTGTGCTCCGTATCTAAAATTTTATTATATTAATGTTTGCTACGAATACAAAATCGGTAAATTTATTAATACTTTTTAAAAGAGAAGACTTGTTTAAAAGGAAACTATTTTCCTCTCTTTGAGATAAAACAATAGCAATATTTAAGCATCAGTTGATACTTTCAATTTTAATTTGATTAATTTAAAGGTGTAAAATACTTATTATTTTTTATCAAATTTTGATTTGGATAATTCTAATTCAAATTATTAAATTAATTTTACATTTTTAAAATGAAACAAAGTAGAAATTGATTTTCTATTTAAACGAAGAAATACTATTTTTTAATTTTTGGTAAATATTCTCGGTTTAGCTCATTTTACTTATCATGTTATCTTTTGCATGGTTTTTTAAGAAAACGTAGATTAGAATTATAATTTGACTAATTTACCTTATTCATTATTTGATCTCCATTTGATATATTTTTTTTACGACATTAATCTCTTTTCACATTTATTAGAGTAAGAATAAAAATAAAAAAGTAATTAAATTTTACAAGGAATGATTCAGACGTTAGAGATATTTAAAGACTATTTTATTTTTGAGATACTATAATATTTTTTCGACAATCCTGCCCCAAAGATAAGAGATTATTTTTGCCATTTTCTCCAAAGGAATGAATAAGTTACGGTGTAAATGGTAAAATATAATAGAAAAGGCATAAAATTAAAGCGGGTTCACCATATGTTAAGGATGCAAAATTCAAAATTCTGATTTTTTTCAAATAATGAACAATTTCACATTTAGAAGCACAGTTTTTGTAGTTTATGCTAATTTCGATCTATTTCAAGAGTGTAGTGCAACTTTTTGAAATGCAATTTCAGTTATATGTGGTTTATTATTTTTGTCTGGCGTAGTTTTTTATATTGCGGTTTCTTGATTTCGACCAAAAATTGGTGCTTCTGGTTAAATGTTTTTCACAATTCCGATTAAAGTTTGGTAAATATCTAATGAAAGTGTTCACTTTTTCACAAACTTAAAAAATAAAAACTGGTCAGATGATATTTAAGGAACTACTTTAAACGCATTACTAAAAATAAAGGACCAGTTTTGTCATTTAGATATAACTTATTTTTCACTTAGGGTCAAATTCATAATTACACAGGGAAAATATGTAATAACGGCTCCCAAATACTTTGAGAAGGAAAAAAAAAAAAAAAAACCTGAGGGGAAAGATGGTTGGAGAAGTGGAGAAGATGGTGACAGTAGGGCTTGTTTGGGGAGCGACGAATGCCCTAATGCGAAAAGGAGCAATCAAATGGGACGAAACCATCAAATCATTACCTCAATCAAACACACCGCAGCACCCAGTGATTACCACTCTCAAGAATTGGTTCAAACTTGTGTTAATATGGCAGTATTCATTGCCATTTATTGTAAACCTGTCAGCATCAGCTACTTTCTTTGCAATTCTGAGTGATACACCAATTTCATTAGCTGTTCCTGTTACTAATGCCACCACTTTTGCTGCCACTGCTGTTTTTGGATTGATTCTTGGTGAAGAGACACGTGTTGGTCTTGCTCTTTTTGGTACCTTTCTTATCGTTCTTGGTGTTTATATTTGTGTTATGTAATAATCTTTCTGAATTAATGGATCTTATACATAACATTCATGAGGCTGAAAATACTGACAGGAAGTTCAATTTTTTTTTAAGGTAATCCCTAGAAAGTTTTTGTTTCTCAATAAACATAGAAAGTTAGGAATTTGTCCAGATTGGAAAATTGATGTTTTTCTTGTCAATTTGGACTGTTCAATTTCCCCTCTGGGTGACATTTAATAGGAAAAACAACTCAGTACTTTTTTATTGGAAAGTGAAGTTCTTTACTCGCTGCAAGTATTTCACTCTAGCTCTCTAGTTCTCTTAGCATCTGGTGTTCTTTTTTTGGATAACCATAAATCCGCTGTTTATAGCTTCGAAACATGGTGAATAGTGGCACGGCCAGCTATCTTTCTACCCTTAAGGGGTCGTTTGGTAGCTGGTTAGAGTTATGCATATATTAGTAATGTAAGGATTATTTGTGAGGAAATCTATGTATTAGTTATGTAGTGTTTAGTTATTCCATCCTCTATCCTGCATAAAATAATTAGATAGATTTTCTCATAACATATAATGTATTAGTTATGTTGGTTTCTAAATTGCAAACCAAACACCGTATTAATTGTTAACTTACCTCACTAATGCGAGATTTAATACATGAATAACTTGCCTTCTAACTAGCTACCAAACGACCCTTAATATCAGACTACATTAACCAGTGTGATATGCGCCTACCTTATATCCCGGTATTTGCACTAACACAATAGATACAGGATGTGTTTATTACATAAATCTTTACCTCATAGGTTAACATAACACATAAGTAAGACTAACAGTGCCTTGATTTGTGACTAGTGCTCTTTTAGAATTAACATCTAATGTGTTGGTGCAAATATAGAGTGGGGATGGGTTTTGCCCTGTTAATGCTCATGCCATGCTTTTAGCTAGTGTGGACAAGGGAATATTGACACAGGCTGTCATGAATCGAATAATATAAAGAACAAAGTTTTAGATAGCAAGGCTGCATACTATATGCTGTTATCAAGTCTTTCGAGCCCATCAGATAACATTCACATGGGTATTTGCATATGCATTTATAAAACCATAGTCCATCGCTTTCCTTTTATGTTTCTTTAGTCATCTTCTACATTCATCTTACTTACAAACACATAGTTACTTTCCTTTTCTTTTCCATGTTACTCCAAAGTTTAAGATCATTGTTGTTCATCTGATCTTCACACTTAGTGCACAAAAATAATGAGGACAATAAAAATTGCACTATTCAATCTCTCAAGTTCGCAAGATTCATCATATCATCACAAATACCTGTGGGGTGACCTCAAGTGGGAAGTTTTAGGTTTCCTCTTAGTTTTGATACTAAAATCCATTTAAAGCTACAATTACAAAGCAATCAACAAGTTATTAACGACAAGTTTAAATCTCTAATGAAAAGGATAGTAATAAAGCTTATGGACTCTTACCTCCATACTTAAAAATAACCTCATTATGTGTGAATTTATTTTTAGTTTTAGGACCACAAGAACTTCGAAGGCATTTGAAAGGAGCTTAAATTGATTCAATGAAAAGAAAAAAAAAATACAGGGCCTTTTAACTGCCAACTGGAGATAACCTATTTCTGTCCTAATCCAGTTCATGGATATGTCACATGTATGGTTCTCCTTTGTTCAGGTATTCCCTGGATTCTGTTTTAGGGCCTTTACAAGAAATGAAGGTTCTAGTGAACCGAATCGAATTATGTGAGCTGTTGGTTTTCACTATCATAAGAAATGGTAAGCTAACTTAAAACTGTTGGCTGTATGAGTGTCAGTTGGTAATTTACTTGCTTCTGTTGATCAACTCATTGTCTGTATGTGTTAAAACTAAGCTGATTGAAAGCTGTTGGTTCTTTGCGCATGTGGTTTCTTGTAGGAGTGTTCCTATTATTATTTTTTCATAAGCAAAATAAATTTTTATTCATAAATGTAATAGCACCAAGCTGGAGTAGAAAAAATAAAATGATGAAAAAGGACAGGCTACACCCCTAGATGACCGAGGAAATCTATTACTGTTTTCATGACATATACATCTTACAGATTATACCAAATAGCATGAAAATGTTAACATTTTGATTCAACCTGAGAATAGATTCTGATCTCCCTGTGATTCATCTACCATTTCCAAGTGATCCACAACACACAAGCTGGTACTGTTTTCCAGTTTTTCTTTTCCTCTTAGATCTTTCGCTGACCAGTTCCAGAAAAGTTACTTGGCTAACGGAAGGCATTACCCTCAATTGGGCAATGGATAAAAATATGCTCTGTATCTTCAGTTTCTGCCTCGCACATAAAGCATCTGCTATAAATACTACTGCTTTTTCTTTGCATATATTGATGTGTCAGCACTGTATCATGGACCACTGCCCAGAAAAAACAAGAGGGCCTTAGTTTTCCAAATCCTTGATTGTAAAAACACCTCTTTTGCTCCCAGACCAGATTATTTAATCTGGTTCTTAAGCTAATTCAGGGGTATTGCCTAGAAATCTGAGGAGCTGAGTTACTCAACTACTCTCTCGTTGCAACCTCTACTAAAACAAATGTGCTAGTTTCCACCGATGCTCAGTTTGGTTAGACTTCAGTATCTTCAGTATTTGTAGTAAAGCTACAGAGATTAGGGTACAGTGCTCCTATTATTATAAATTAGAAGCTTGTATGCCAATTGGCAAATTAGGACAAGTAACAATTTTAGATTTGGTTTACTCATTTGTTTAACTGTCAAGATGACTACATCAGAAAAGAAAAGGAAAATTCAAGTAAGCCTAGTAAAAACTTGAACCATAAGTATACTTGATAATAGACTCTAGAATTGGGAAATTCGAGAGCTCGTATTGAGGGTGTTCGCCGAATGTGGCTAGGGTTATTTCAAAGAGTGAGAATCTGAAAAAGGGTAGTTACTCTTTAAATCATTTGATGAGAAATAGTATCCTGCCTTATATTTGATATGATGCAAATAATGGCGGGGTTGTTGGGTATATTGAGGGGGTTTTGAACAAATGCTGACAGATATCAAAGGAGACATCATGGACACTGTTCAAAAAAAATTACAACAGGGAATTTTTTGAGAAGAATGGAGAAAAGGAGCTGAAGGACTTCAGGCTTATTAATCTGATAGGCTCACGACATTTTTTGAACTGTAACTACTGTACGTAATGAATCCTGAAACAATCATCAGAGTTATAAACTTAAAATGGAGCTCATTGTCTTGGGTTTATGTTCCGTATTGCTGATTATAGTAAAAGTGATTGTTGTTGGATTTGAATCTTCCAGTTCTGTGGTGCTGAAATTCTATTGTTCAGCACTTGAGTGTTATAATATTGTATCGAAAGAGACTGGAATATGTAAGTTGTGATACATTTTCTTTGCAACCGAGTAAACATTTTTCGAATCTTTTATTACAAGTTAAAGTCCTTGTCACCGCCATTCGCTTTAGAAGGAAGGTTTGTCCTGGGCTGTGTTCTCAATTTCAGTATTTTTCAATTGTTTCCTCTTTTAGGTCCAAAATGTATTTCTCTACAAAAAGGGATGTATGCTAATACAACCTAAACCAGTCAAGACTAAAAAGAGGAGGTCCTATTAAAGTTCATCCAATTTGTCGAAGTTAATTTGAAGCCATCTGTGCTGCAGAAGTTCTCCAAAAATGAAAGAGAAAAGCTTTGAATCTGGGTGAGTTAATCGTAACGTCCTCGGACGCTCTATGATTTCTCTTGGCCACTATAAACCACATTAGAGCATGAGGGAGTCGCCTGTCCGTCCTATTCAGGCCTCTAGTTTTCCACAAAGCCCAGTTTTTGTAGTGGCTTCATCACAGCTGCTTTCAAAAACTAGCATATTCAAACAAATTGAACATAATTTTTGTAATTTAATACTTTAATTTGCAGCAGTAATAGGTCAAAGTTTTTCCTACTCTCCTTGTGCATGACATTGTGAACTGGGTATGTTTCAAGTAACTGCAACTTCAGTCTCTTGAATCCAAACAGATCTTGTCATGTTGAACTCTTGAATACATAAATAAATAAATAAACATTTTCGCCGTAATTGCACAACTAGCTGCTCTATTCATTTGTACCGAGATGAATTTACTATCTATTTCTTTTGGTGCTTGCTTTGTTGCATCTTTCTTTGCTTCTGCGCTATTGAAGTATTGTAAGTTGCGGCTATTTACTCAAGATGTTTAGAGCATCGACAATACTGAAGAAGTTAGTAATCATAAGTACTGTTACGGGCTGCCTTTATTGTGCCTTGGCGCCCGTAACCCTGCATGCCCCGAGCGGGCCAAACGAGTGTCAGCCGCGCAGGCAGTGTCAGCCGCGCAGGCAGTGTCAGCCGCACAGGCAGTGTCAGCCCCGCAGGCGAGTGTCAGCCGCGCAGGCAGTGTCAGCCGCGCAGGCAGTGCCAGCCCACAGGCAGTGTCAGCCCCGCAGGCAGTGTCAGCCGTGCGGGCGACGTGCACCAACATGGGTTCCGACGGACCGGAGTCCACAATCATCATAGATATGCCCCATTGCATATCCTAAGAGGAGCGAGGAAGTTCAGCAAGGATCTGAGATAAGCCCACGGGTCGTCGACGCACGAGCGACCCCGTGCGAGCCTGAGTGTCAGTCCCGAGCATTTCCGAGCCACAGATGGAATCTTGGGATTTCGGGTGAACACACCCTTCCTAGGATGTTATTGAATATGCTTACCAAGTTTGGCGTCATTTGAACATCATTTACCTAAGGGCTTGACTTAGCCAAGGAGCAGTGTCAGTGTCAAAGCTCCTAAGGCCATATCGCATTCCACGAGCATGGGAATGAGATGAAACTTCATGGAGGAGTGAAGGAAGTCAAGAGAAAGAGTTAGGAACAGACGGCGCTTCATTTGGAGTTCGAATCATCAAGAAAGACCAAGTGTGATTCTCGGGCAGAATCATGTCCAGTGCTAAACCTTGGGTTTTTATTTTTAAAGCATATATAAGGGGGGCAGAGGTGTCTCAGCTCAGCCAGCCTCCCCCGTACGTGCCACCATCAAGCCGTACTAAGTGAGCATCCTTGGGGGACAACCTCAAGGGCCTGCCTAGGCATCCCCATTGGATCCTAGGTACCCATACGAGTCACGCAACTCTATGGGCGGCGCTCGGCCACAGGCCAGCGTTGGGCGCCCAACGAGGGTCGGAGGCTTGACGTATGGACCGACTATGCCCTGCGGGCTATCCTTGAGAATAAGAAATCCCTCTGTGCCGATTGAACACTCGAGGCATCCATCCTAAGAGCCTCGTGTGTTGACTTGTGAGCTTGGCTCAGGTTCAGCCTAGCGAGCAAGGGTCCGTTGGCCTAGACGTGCAGTCGTAGGGCGACGCTGCACCGTGCAAGATGGAAGTATGTCGCGAGGGCTACATTTAGCAAAGCCGCATCATAGGCATACTACAAAGAACACCCATGACATAGGCCAAGGATTCAAGAGTTGCCCTACTCAGGCGTCGCACCGCTCGGGCGTACCGGCACCCGACTAGTGTCAAGCCAGAGGATTGGACTGTGCGCGCACCCGTGACGCTCAGCTCTTGGCGAGGGACTGTCATGTCCATAGCCAACCCCAAGTGTGAGTGCAGGCAAAGACAGAACATAGGAAACCTACCACAGGGGCATTCTAGCAAAGCAAGGCCAAAGCCTTGACATCGTCTCAGCAGCACCGTTGAAGCTAAGCCTCCAAAGCCATGGACTTAAGATCATGCCATGAGTCTTGGGACTATCATTAGGCTGGCTCGTAGTCCGCCTGGACTACGGGCGCCGCACGGGCCATTAGTGTACCACAGACACTATAAAGGAGGCGACCCGTGACAGTACGCGTGAGGTTCTTTTGAGAAATGTCTCTATAGAAAGGAGTCAAATATACCAAACATTCTATTATCATCAAGGTTTTCTTTTGTTACTAGACAGTCTATGCCCGTACTGCGCATGGGCCCAACACTTTAGATTATAATGCATCTATATGTATGTAGTTGTCTTTAAATAGTGATTATATATATATATATATATATATATATATATATAGAGAGAGAGAGAGAGTATATATTATGTTTAAAACACGATTAATATAACATAGTAGTTTGTGCTCCGTATCTAAAATTTTATTATATTAATGTTTGCTACGAATACAAAATCGGTAAATTTATTAATATTTTTTAAAAGAGAAGACTTGTTTAAAAGGAAACTATTTTCCTCTCTTTGAGATAAAACAATAGCAATATTCAAGCATCAGTTGATACTTTCAATTTTCATTCGATTAATTTAAAGGTGTAAAATAGTTATTATTTTTTATCAAATTTTGATTTGGATAATTCTAATTCAAATTATTAAATTAATTTTACATGTTTAAAATTGATTTTCTATTTAAACGAAAAAAATACTATTTTTTAATTTTTGGTAAATATTCTCGGTTTAGCTCATTTTACTTATCATGTTATCTTTTGCATGGTTTTTTAAGAAAACGTCGATTAGAATTATAATTTGACTAATTTACCTTATTCATTATTTGATCTCCATTTGATATATTTTTTTTTTACGACATTAATCTCTTTTCACATTTATTAGAGTAAGAATAAAAATAGAAAAGTAATTAAATTTTATCTTATTTTAAAATATAAATATTTTAAGTATATTTATTTTAGTGAACATAACAAATAAATGACATGGCGAAATAGCAAATACAACAGTTTAATATCTAGATTAGATCTCAGGCTAATATAAAAAAAAACTGTATGGTTTGACTACTTAACTTTTTGAAGAAAAGCAATTTCATTTGCTCCCACTAATGGATTGATACGCACGTGGCAATGAATCCATCATTATTGACTTAATGAGATACTTTGAAAATTACATGAATATTGTTTGATTTTTTAATATGGAATGCACTTTTTTTTTTTGACATTGTTAATTTGCACTATTTTTATGCATATATATATATATATATATATATATATATATATATATATATATATATATATATATATATATATATATATATTATGTTCAAAACACAATTAATATAACATTGTAGTTTGTACTCCGTATCTAAAACTTTAGTATATTAGTGTTTACTACGAATACAAAGTCTTCACTTTTTTTTTTGACATTATTTTTTTTTTAATATGGGATTCACTTTTTTTTTTTTTTTTTATATTGCTTGATTTTGTCAATATGGGATACTATGTTCAAAACACGATTAATATAACATTGTAGTTTGTGCTCCGTATTTAAAACTTTATTATATTAGTGTTTGCTACGAATACTAAGTCTGCACTTTTTTTTTTGACATTGTTTGTTTTTTTAATATGGGATTCACTTTTTTTTATATTGCTTGATTTTGTTAATATGGGGTCCACTTTTTTTTTCTCATGAATTTGGAGATGGTGGGTTCCACTTTTTTTACTTCTTCTTTTTTTTGCTTGATTTTGTTAATATGGGTTCCACTTTTTTTTACCGTGAGTTTGGAGATGGTGGGTTCCACTTTTTTTTTATTTTTTTTATATTGCTTGATGTTGTTTAGTATGAGGTCCACCCTTTATGGGGTGCACTTTTTTTTTTTGGACATTATTAGTTTGTACTATTTTTATGCATATAATATATATACATATACTATGTTCATAACACGATTAATATAACATTGTAGTTTGTGCTCCGTATCTAAAACTTTATTATATTAGTGTTTGCTACCAATACAAAATTAGCACTTTTTTTTTAACATTATATTTTTTTTAATATGGGGTTCACTTTTTTTTTTTTTTGATATTGCTTGATTTTGATAATATGGGATCCACTTTTTTTTTCCCATGAGTTTGGAGATTGTGAGTTCCACTTTTTTTTTTTATTGCTCAGTGCTATTTAGTATGGGGCCCACCCTTTTTTTTTTAAGGGACAACGGACGACGAAGCATGGGTCTAAACCCATGCTTTATATAGTTTTTTTTTTATTTTTATTTTTTATATTGCTTGGTGTTGTTTAGTATGGGGCCCACCCTTTTGGACATTATTAGTTTGCACTATTTTTATGCATAAAATATATATATATATATTATGTTCAAAACACGATTGATATAACATTGTAGTTTGTGCTCCGTATCTAAAACTTTATTATATTAGTGTTTGCTACGATTGATATAACATTGTACATATTTAATTGTTGTATTTGTTATTCCACCATGTCATTTATTTGTTATGATTACTAAAATAAATATACTTAAAATATTTATATTTTAAAATAAGATAGAATTTAATTACTTTTTCATTTTTATTCTTACTCTAATAAATGTGAAAAAAGATTAATATCAAATGGAGATCAAATAATGAATAAGGCATCATGGCAATGCTCCAAACATACTTAGATCGGGAAGCTAAAATTGAGGAAGAGCGAAAACTCGTCCAACAATCCATTTTAGAAAATGGAGAAACTATGAAAAGAATGAATGATTCATTAGAAGATGCAAATTCCTCAATTGTCATGGAAGTGTCTACTCCTCAAAATGAATTGGTTGAAGAAGAGATTTCAAATTTGAAAGATGAGCCCGAAAATTCTTGTGTCCACAATGAAAGTTGTGAAAGTGAAGAAGTGGTTCAACTTAAATAAGAACAAAATCTGGAAGAAGAAATCTCCAATTCTCAAAAAGAAGAAATTGAGGAAATTTTGAAAAGCATAATGGGGAGGAATGAAAACTATGGGCAAGTCTTGACCAAATTGTGGGAAGAAGTTCAACATGGAGATGATGAAACTATCCAAAAGGTGTATCTCACCATGGATGGATTTTTACAAGAGTTGGACGACTCTCACAATGAAGAAAAACTTGACAAAATGGAAATTTTGAGCCATGATTAGCTAATGAATCAAGCTCAACAACTTGAAGCCTATGGGGATCACAAAATTTCTAAAAATGCATGTTGAACAAAGTCAAGAAGTGGAGCTACTTGAAATTGCTATCCCGAAATTGGAGGCCGAATTGAATACAAAGATTGTGGCATGTGATGCTCAATATCAAAGGGCCATGGATTGTAATTTTGAGTTGGTTTCCAATGAAGAAGAGGCCAAGATTGATTTTCATAAGCTAATGGTAAATTGCCAGCCTACCAACCCAAAAATAGTGAATGATGCCAAAGTTGAAGAAATGATACTAGAGTTGCATAAAAAAGTTCATAAAATAATTTTTGAAGACTCTAGTTCATTTTTGGGTGAGGATGTCAAAATTCATGCAAATTTGGAATTTGAGCGCGTTGGACCTCATTCTAGCCATTTTTCAACGTTGTGCTTGGAGAATGATATGGAAGTTGAACCAACCAAGCCTATGAAGAATTTTGGAGATGAAAATCAAAGCGTTTTCATTTTGAAGTTTGTTATGCCAAGAAGACAAAATGACATGCCTCACTTACGGGCTAAGAAGTGCAAAATGCGATACCCGAAAGTTGACCTCCTTGTTTTTCTACCACCGCCCCATGAGCGTCATCATGATCTTGATTCAAAGTTGGGGCACAAATTCATATCTTCTAAATGGAAGGAAAAGTGGTGAAATTGGTAACCGTCGTGCCGCGACGTTAACTCAAGCGCTTGGTGGGAGGCAACCCATCGTCTTAAAATTTTTTTAGTCGTTTTTGAAATTTTATTTTTTAGAATAGTTTATTTTATTGCTTTTGACTAATTTGCAAAGTTTCATAATTTTTGGAATTGTTTTGAGCAGGCCGGGGTTTCAAAGTAGCCACAAACCAGTAGCTGCTGTTGAAATAGATCCCAACAGCCACACCAAGTTTTCAGGTGACATCACCTGCGATTCGCAGGTCATGCTTGCGTTTCGCAGGTGCTGACTCAGTGACATCACCTGCGAACCGCAGGTCATGCTTGCGAGTCGCAGGTGCTGACAAAAAAAAATAAAATTAATTGCCCTTAAACTATTTTATGTTTTGTTTGATTATGTGCAGTGAGGACACTGCAATGTTTGTAGTTGGGGGTGGCATGTGATAGCACATTATATTTTGGTTATGCATAAATTGTGCCATTGCCGGGCTTTTGTCTTATTTATGGATATTATGTGCCCTTGCCGGGTTTGTTTTGTGACTGTTGGTGTGGTTGTGAATAAACGTTGTTACAAATGGAACTTGCTCAAATTTTTGAAGATTTTGTTTTGTTGGCATGTTGTGGATTAGTCACTTTTATTATTTTATTTTCTTTCTTAGCTTCTTTCATTAGTCTTGTAGTTTAGGTGTAGATGCTCCTTTGAGGAAAAATGTGGAAACTCTTGGCTTGTTTGGTACTAATAGAGTTAGTCTCTTGCATGTGAAATTGAAATGCGAATACCCCTCCAAATTGTTTTGTGGAAGTTAAAAAGCAAGGTGCATAGGAAAGAATGATCTTTGTGACAATTTTTTGGCTCATTTGGTGACTTTTTACCTACTAGTTGTGTTTACTTTGGATTATGAGATATTGCACTAGTTGTTCTTGCTTAGGAAATGAAATTGATCCATCTTAACTAGTTCATATGCCATGTGTGGTGAGTGTTTGTTGAATAATTTTTGTGTTTACTTTTATCATCTAGAACTTGCCCGGTTAGTCTTTCAATGCTAATTTTGATTATGTTGGTTGGAGAGATGACTTTGGGCTATCGTTGTGATTTTTGAAAAAACCTCTTTAGCCTTTCTAGCCTACCATTGCATAAATAATAGAACTAGATGGTTTATGCCCGTGCTGCGCACGGGTCCAACACTTCGGATTATAGTGTATTTATGTATATGTAGTTGTGTTTAGATAGTGATAATATATATATATATATATATATTCAAAATATGATTAATATAACATTGTAGTTTGTGCTCCGTATCTAAAACTTTATTTTATTCGTGTTTGCTACGAAAATTGTTGCTGTACAATAATTTCATTTGCTTCCACTAATGGGTTGATACGCATGTGGCAATGAATCCATCATTATTGATTTAATTGTTTGATTTTCTAAGCACTTTTTTTTTTAACATTGTTTATTTTTTTAACATGGGATTCATTTATTTTTTATTAATATTACTTGATTTTGTTAATATGGGGTCCACTTTTTTTTTCCCGTGAGTTTGGATGTGGTGGGTTCCACTTTTTTTTTTTTTTAAATACTGGTTGGTGTTTAATATGGGGCCATGAAGAACTTCTATTTTTTAATTTTTAGTAAATATTTTTTGTTTAACTCATTTTACTTGTCATGTTGTTTTTTACACGATTTTTTAAGGAAACGTCAATTAGAATTATAATTTCACTAATTTACCTTATTAATTATTTGATCTCCATTTAATAGTATTTTTTTCTTTTATGACATTAATCTCTTTTCACATTTATTAGAGTAAGGAAAAAATGAAAAAGTAATTAAATTCTATCTTATTTTAATATATAAGTATTTTAAGTATGTTGTTGTACAATAATTTCATTTGCTCCCACTAATGAGTTGATATGCATGTGACAATGAATCCATCATTATTGATTTAATTGTTTGATTTTCTAAACACTTTTTTTTTAACATTATTTATTTTTTTAATATGGGATTTACTTTTATTTTTTAATATTGCTTGATTTTATTAATATGGGGTCCACTTTTTTTTTTCCTGTGAGTTTGGATGTGGTGGGTTTCACTTTTTTTTTTTTTTAATACTGGTTGGTGTTTAATATGGAGTCCAATTTTTTTTTTTTAATATTAGTTGTTATTTTTTAATATATATATATGGGGCCCATATATATGATGACCAAAAAGGAGGGGCAATTCGCGCGAATGCCCTTCAAATGCGTTGGTCTTTAATTTTTGCCCCCGTAATGCGTGGTCTTTAATATTTGCTCTTCTAAGCTAAAAAATAATAAGAAAAGACGTTACTACCCCTACCCATCACATATAAAAACCTGAAAGTCTGTAACGAACCCCAAACATCCAATTAAACCTATCCATCATTTCAACAACAAACCTTTCAATCGTTTCATCGTTCCAACATTTCACCAGAGAAATCTCCATTGATTTTGCTGCTACAACATCGGAAAAGATAAATGCATAATATATAGCGTTTCAATTGAACGTAATTCAACTCAATTTGATGCTTTATTAAGTTTAGATTTGTTAATATTTGAAAATAACAACAAATCATCTTCTATGAACTAAACAGCTGATATTCAATTGAGATTCAACATTGTGAATCATAATTCTACTCAACAACATAGAATTGATCAAATTTATTACTTTGTTCTGATTTTGATTAGTTTATACGTTCCATTTGATTAGTATACAATGCTCAATGACTTAGACTTGAAATTATAGTAACTTCAGTTGACAAAAAATAATCAGGCAAAACTCTGAACAAGTATGCCGGAGGAGGCAGAAGTTCACCTTGCAAAAGAACAAAGTATGCCGCTAGAGTCAAACTTTCATTTTCATAAGCAAAACATCAAGTATACAAGTGTTAAGAACTAGAAAAGTATGTCGGAGGAGGCAGAAGTTTACTTTACAAAAGAACAAAGTATGCTGTTAGAGACAACTTTTATTTTCATGAGCAAAACAAAAATTTACGCAAGTGTTAAGAACTAGAAAAGTATGCCGGAGGAGGCAGAAGTTTACTTTACAAAGGAACAAAGTATGCTGTTAGAGGCAACTTTCATTTTCATAAGCAAAATAAAAAAGTACACAAGTGTTAAGAATTAGACAAGTCTGCCGGAGGAGGCAGAAGTTCACTTTACAAAAGAACAAATTATGCTGTTAGAGGCAAACTTTCATTTTCATAAGCAAAACATCAAGTATACAAGTGTTAAGAACTAGAAAAGTATGCCGGATGAGGCAGAAGTTTACTTTACAAAAGAACAAAGTATGCTGTTAGAAGCAACTTTCATTTTCATAAGCAAAATAAAAAAGTACACAAGTGTTAAGAATTAGACAAGTCTGCCGGAGGGGGCAGAAGTTCACGTTACAAAAGAACAAAGTATGTTGTTAGTAGCAAACTTTTATTTTCATGAGCAAAACAAAAATTTACGCAAGTGTTAAGAACTAGAAAAGTATGCCGGAGGAGGCAGAAGTTCACTTTACAAAAGAATAAAGTATGCTGTTAGATGTAACTTTCATTTTCATAAGCAAAACAAAAACATTATTAACAAAACAACACCAAAAACACATAAGATTGCATAAAAACCAAAATTATTAACAAGATAACACCAAAAAACCAAGCACACATAAATTAACTTAATTCATGAAGTTATGCCGGAACAAGCATAACTTTATGCCGAAACCGGCATAACTTCAGTTTACAAAATTACAAAGTATGCCGTGAGAGGCAAACTTTCATTTTTCATAACCAAAACAAAACATTATTAACAAAACACCAAAAACACATAAGATTGCATAAAAACCAAAATTATTAACAAGACAACACCAAAAAATCAAGCACACATAAATTAACTTAATTCATGAAGTTATGCCGGAACAAGCATAACTTTATGCCGGAACCGACATAACTTCAATTTCAAAAACCGAGAACTCTGCCGGACCCGACATATGTTGCCTCAGACAAATACATTCTTCACAAAAACCAGATTATTAAATAAAAACAGCAGCAACAACATAAAACAACTGTTCACAGGCAAAACTTCAACGATTCAACAAAGAGAAAACCAAAACGCATATCAAAATCAACTAAAACATATTACGACATTCAAAAAACCAAAATATATACATGGGGAATGAAACTAAAGTTCAAAAAATCATACAGACACTATAACAAAACACTATAATTTTAAATAAAAAAGGATCAATTAAATATAAAAAACGATGAAGATAAGGATATCAATTCAACAAATAACAATTTAACATAAAAACAAATATTGAAACGAGCAAAAGATCCAAATTCGTACCTAAATTTTAGAACAGATGAGACAAACACAAAACAGAGGAGGAAAGAAGAAGCAAAAAAAGAAAAGAAAAGGGCAAATGACGAAATAAAAAGGATTTTAATGGGATAAGGGTAATTTTGTCAAAAAACTTTCATTAAACAGGCGGCAAGAGCAAAATTTTAAGAAGACATAAATGAGGGGCAAAATATAAGAAGGGCACTCCGTGCAAAAAATTGAAAAAGGAGCCGGTTGGACGATGAAAAAGTAGCCCAAACCGGCTCTTCTAAATAGTTATGGGCCCATATATATGATGACCAAAAGGGAGTCGGCGGGACGACGAAAAAGGAGCGCAACTGCTCTTCTAAATAGTTAGATTAGAAAAATAGTAGTAAAAAATAACGTAAACTCACTTTTTTTTCAGCTAATCGGTCTCTATTTTGGGTCTGTTCCCTCTCTGCCCCTTTCACTTTCCCTCTAAAAACTCATTTAACTCCCTTGTACGCGATCAACAGGTAAGAATGAGGCCGGCGAAAAAGGACGAATCTGTGCCGCCGGATGATGATCTCCGTTGCATAAGATCAGACGGCAAGAAATGGAGGTGCAAAAGCTATAAAGTCCAAGGTAAGTCCACGTGTGAAAAACATGTATCTTCTGCTAGCCGTAGTAAACCAGAGAAGAAACTGCGTAGAAAATACATTGCGCAAAGAGATACCAGTGATGATGAAAGTTTGGTTAGAAATGTGAAGACGGATGATTTAAAACCTGTGAAAAAATCTCGTTTTCGTGAGACCAAAATCAGGAGAAATGGAGAGGGTTACGAGGAGAATGAAGCTGTTGCTTCATTGAGGATGCTGAAAGACAGTACTAGAATGATGATGACACCTGTAAATGAAGAAGATAGTTTAGTAAGGGGTAAGAGTGACAAGAACAAATATATGTACAATGAGGGTTTTCGGGTAAGGAAAAAACGTGGCAATTCTAATGAATCAGAGGAGAAAGCTTGTTCTAACTTGATCAAATCTACTGAAAAGGATAGAATGAAAGGAAAGAAAATGATTTCACAAGAGGAAGAAGAACACGGGGATGGTGAGAAGGTCAGTAGACTGGTTAAGAAATGGGTTACGTGTGAGTTAAAGAAATCAAGGTTAAAGGGGAAGAAGAGTAAGGAGATTCAAAGTGATCACGCGGAGAAGAATGATGCTACTTTTTATGATTCTAAGAGGAAACATGCAGCCAAATTACTCGAACCTATTGCAAAAAGGGTTAAAAACGAGTCTTTACTTGGGAGAAATGATAGGAAATTAACAGAGAAGAAACGAGTGGAAGTTGCTGATGACCACACAAACCCAAAGGGCAAGAAGAATGGGGAAGTGACTAAAAGAAGTGATAAGGGTAAACACAAGAAGGTCGACACAAGAAGGAAGCATTTCAGTACTGATGTGAGTTCATTTGATATACTCTGGATTAAATATTTCTGTTGTAGGCTGGAATTGCTGAGCGTAACCTGACATCATTTTACTAAGCAGGACCCATATGATGATTGCCAGATGTGCCATCAGTGCATGAAAAGTGATCGAAAGGTTGTTCGGTGTAAAAACAGATGCGGCAAACGCTATTGTAGCCCATGTATTGCAAGATGGTAATAGCTTGTTGGTTTTACCTTTAATAGTTTCTCACTATTCTTGGCTACTGAAGTTCTGTTTTTAAGTTAAAGAAGCATCTTTTTGGTGTCGTCTCATATTTCAACTGAACAACATACTTGTAGATTGAACTAATAGGAGAAATGTGTTCCTTTTTAGTGGCTTATGATCTATATTTCTTACTAGTGTGTGTTTGGGCTTTGGTTGGGAAGGTTACATGGAATAAGAATACTTGATAATAACACCCTTTTCAAATGTCTAAGTTACACATGGCACAACATTTTACTTTGCTTTGTGTTTCTGACTGATTAGATAGATCAATTTTTTGGCGTAATGAGTCTTCTGCAGTCATTTAGTTGGTGTCATTCTGAGCTGTAGATGCATTTCATTGTAAGTAGTGCTGTTGTTTATGCACAACATAACCATCTAATATCCATGCCAGCATTAATGTTGTGGTGTGGGATGGAGGGTTTAATCTAAGGATATTTCCACTTTATCTTTTACACGGTTACATCTCTTAGTTATTTGGTCCAGTGGAGGTTGATCCACAATAGCGAATGTCTTGCCCAACTGAATAGTCTAACTGGTCAGATTATCAGCAGTTCAGTGACTGGATATTTTAGTGTTTACTGAGGGGATGCATGTGGAGAGATGCTTAGTAGAATGCCAATTAATTCTGTTTTCTCCAGTCTCCTCAGGGTGATGTTGGAGTTACCTTATCCACCTCCTACTTACTAGCTCGAAGAAGGATCAGACTTGTTAACAGCTGCTATTCATGCTTCATGGACAATGCAAATGTTTTTTCTCCTTCCCATTTATTACATTATGAATTTGTTGATTTAATGTAGGCAAAGCTAATTGCGGGTCTCTTATATTTTGAAACTGTAATTAATAAGAAAAGAAGTACTTTGAACAAGTGCCCATCTGATCATAAAATCTGTTGGCTAATCTAGTTTCAAACATATACACACACATATGTTTATTTTATTGGTAGATGATCTATTGGTAAAACATATTTCTCTTCAAATCATGAATATAGGTACCCTCAACTATCAGAGGAAGCAATTGCCGAGGATTGTTGCCCAGTTTGTCGTGGGAACTGCAATTGCAAAGATTGTTTACGCAAAAATATTATCCCTAAGGTTAAATTTTTGCCGCATACATATTGCTATATTCCACTTTCTGCTACAGACCTCCGGGCTTGTGATTGCTGTATGCTGATGCATTATCTGCTCCTTATACTACAGGATCCAAAATATTTAGGAATACCACAGGAAAACAGCGAAAAAATTCATTGCTTGAAGTATCTTGTGAATGCACTTCATCCATTTTTGAAAACATTTATCCATGATCAAACCATTGAAAAGGAGATGGAGGCAAAAATTAAAGGTATTATGCATACTCTTTTTCCTGTACATAAATAGTCTCCTGGTGATATATGTGTACCCTTTTAGTTACTTTTGCCTTCCATCTGGTGCTATTTGTACACAGCACCTTTGTTCTGAGGTATTATTTCGTCCTTCTTAGGCTTAAGTAGTGTACACAAGTTTTCTGCCACCATGCTTATTGATGGAGGCATTTTTAGCTCTAATAAAGCTTAGAGGCCAGACCAAAGTTAGTTGTGCAGTAACTTGGTTTCACTTTACTTAATCTTATCTCCTTTCTAAGGAGTCTGATTCATTACCAAATAGTTGGGAAGCCTTTCGAATGGGTTGCAGTATTTTAGCAAGGCCTGAGATACTTTACTTCGTAATAACTACAATGCAATGCAACTTCACTTGAAAAATTATTTCCTTCCATTTATATGTCTTAGTCAGCTTGATAGAAAACCTTAATCCCATTTCCTTGAGGGCTTAAGCACGGGTTGGATTTTTAGTTACATGATGTTATTACTTAAAGAAAAAAAAAGTTTATTCACTGTTAAATCTTAAAGAAAAAACTTAAAGAAATTTAGTTTTTTCTTTAGATCTTACTCAGCAGAGTTAGTGAATAGTTTATTCACTGTTAAATCTTATTATGAGAGGTTATTAAGGAGAGAAGAATGTATTTTCCCTCATTGTGCTATATGGGTACCCAGGGTTCCGAGGAAGTTGTGCTTCTTTGCTTGGTTGGCAGCTAGGTGTGATATTGACAGTGGAAAACCTGGGAAAAAAGAAGATCACTTGTGTGAGTTGGTGCTTCATGTGGAAAATTCGGGTGAAGATGTAAATCATCTCCTACTGCATTTTTAAGTGGTTAACCGACTATGGAGGTTGGTTCTTAATTGGTTCGGGGTGCAATGGTTGATGCCGAGCACCATGAAGGATGCTTTGCATAGTTTAGGCTTCATGAGGCGGAAGAGAAGTCCTAGGGCATGGAATGTTGCCCCATTAGCAATTATGTGGGTTACATGGAGAGAGAGAAATAGGAGAGCATTTAAAGGGGGTTGAACAAGACTTTGTAAAGTTGCAAAATAGTCTTTTGTTTCTAATTTTCGTTTGGTGTTTCCACGAGATCCACAGGGGTTTGTCTGTTTAGCAAGTTGGGGGGTGATACGCTCAAATTACACCTATTAATGGTATAACGCGGACGTTGTCAAATATAGTAACCCAACAAGGTTGGGGTCGAATCCCACAGGGAATATAGTGTGAAAAGGTTACTAAAGTCGTAGATGCTAAGTTCTAGGTCTAATGTCTTAATCCGATGATTTTGGTAAAAATTGATTTTTCTATAACTAATTGCTAAACTATTGCTTTGGTGGAAATTTATGGTAAAAGAAACTAAGGTTGTGTCCCCGTTAGATAGGGTGTATGATCATGGGTATTGATCTTGATATACTTGTAATGGATCATTATATGAATGCACTTAATCTCTATGTGAATCTCTACTATTTCCCAATAAATTAAGATTATATCTTTCTATGATTTTTCCAAATACAAGAAAGTGACTATGAAGAACGATTAACCATGCCAAGTAAATTCTTCTTATTCCTAAGTGAATTTATTAAACAAAGTTTAAAGCTTTGAGTTCTTGTTAGTTATTCTTACCAACCCTAATTATTTTTCCAAATAAATTAAGGTTTATGGCTTTAATCAATGTTTGCAACCATTAATTATGAATGAAGAATGAAGAAAAACTAAACCCTAATAATCCATTATTTGTATATCAATCACAAACCCAATCACAAAACACCCATCATTGGGTTCACAACCCTAGTAAGAGAATTTAGTTACTCATGCCAAAGAACAAGAAATAAGAAATTGAAGAATTCATAATTGCTTACTTTGGAATGAAAGAGGAATTGGTAATACTTGAATTGATGTTTGAATCTTCAAAAACTAGAGAGAATTTAATGTTCTAAGTCAAGAGACAAAAATATAATAACTGATGTCTATTAAAACCCTACAATGACTATTTATAAGTTTTGGAAATACACAAGTTACAGATTTACACTTTGGTCCCGTCACCATGAAATACGGTCCGTAAATCACTTTGATCCATTTCCCTATGCCCTTCATTGATCAGATGCTTGACAGGTTAGCAGGGCGTTCCTACTATTGTTTCCTTAACGGTTATTCGGGCTACAATCAGATCAACATCGCTTTGGAGGATCAGGAGAAGACCACCTTTACTTGTCCTTATGGGACATTTGCATTCAGCCGGATGCCGTTTGGTTTATGTAATGCACCAGCAACTTTTCAGAGGTGCATGATGTCAATCTTCTCTGACATGGTAGAGGACTTCTTGGAGGTGTTCATGGATGATTTTTCTGTGGTGGGTGATTCATTTGAAGACTGTCTTGGCCATCTGGGTCAAGTGCTAAAAAGGTGTGAGGAGACCAATTTGGTGTTAAACTGGGAGAAGTGCCATTTTATGGTGAAGGAAGGAATCGTCCTCGGTCACAAAATCTCTGAAAAGGGAATCGAGGTCGATCAAGCAAAAATTGATGTGATCTCCAAACTTCCTCCACCTATCTCAGTCAAAGGTGTCCGAAGTTTCTTGGGACATGTTGGGTTCTACAGGCGCTTCATCAAAAGATTTCTCCAAAGTTGCCAATCCATTGTGCAAGCTTCTTGAAAAAGAGGCTAAATTTATGTTTGATGAGAAGTGCCAGAAGGCGTTTGAGGAGTTAAAAGAGCGTCTCACTACTGCTCCTATTATTGTTGCTCCTGATTGGTCCCTACCATTTGAACTGATGTGTGATGCTAGTGGTTTTGCAATAGGTGCTGTGCTTGGGCAGAGGCACAATAAAATTATGCACCTGATCTATTATGCTAGCAGAACGCTGAATGCTGCACAGATGAATTACACAGTGACGGAGCAAGAGCTGCTTGCCATTGTGTTTGCCTTCGAAAAATTTCGGGCCTACTTGTTGGGGTCCAAAGTTGTGGTTTATACTGATCATGCAGCCTTGAGATACCTCATGGCAAAGAAAGAAGCAAAGCCGCGACTGATCAGATGGGTGCTATTGCTGCAAGAGTTTGATTTCGAGGTAAAAGACCGAAAGGGTACTGAAAACCAGGTGGCTGACCATCTCTCTCGGCTTGAAGAAGCTGGGAGACCTTCTGATGAGCTTGATATCGATGATGCTTTTCCAGACGAAAGGGTGTTGGCTGTGTCGATGGAGGTAGCACCGTGGTATGCTGATATTGCCAATTATTTGGTAACAAGTATAGTTCCCGATGATATCAAAACTTACCAAAAGAAGAAATTCTTGCGGGATGCTCGGCAGTACTATTGGGATGAGCCTTATTTGTTCCGAACATGCGCTGATAACATCATTAGGCGTTGTGTTCCGTAAAGTGAAGTGATGGCAATTCTAAAGGCATGCCATGACTCTCCTGTTGGGGGTCATCATAGCGGAAACCGGACTGCAGCCAAGGTACTTGAGTGCGGCTATTACTGGCCGACTATTTTTCATGATGCTAATCTTTTGGTGTGGTCCTGTGATCAATGCCAAAGGCAAGGGAATATTGGCAGAAGGCAAGAGATGCCTATGAATTTTGTTATGGAGGTGGAAGTGTTCGATGTCTGGGGGATTGACTTTATGGGACCTTTTGTGAGTTCTGGTGGCATGAAATACATCTTGGTAGCTGTGGACTATGTGTCAAAATGGGTAAAAGCGGTGGCTTTACCCAATAATGAGGCCAAGAGTGTTATGGGGTTCCTCAAGAAGAACATATTTACTCGATTTGGCACTCCGAGGGCGATAATCAGCGATGGTGGATCCCACTTTTGCAATAAAGCGTTCGCGGGACTGATGGAGAAATTTGGTGTAAAGCATAGGGTGGCAACGCCCTATCACCCTCAGACAAGTGGACAGGTTGAAGTGTCCAATAGGGAGATCAAAAGTATTCTAGCAAAGACAGTGAATGCCAATAGAACTGATTGGGCCCGCAAGCTCGATGATGCTCTATGGGCATACCAGACTGCTTTCAAGACTCCAATTGGGACTTCACCCTTCAAGCTTGTATTTGGGAAAGCTTGTCACTTGCCGGTTGAACTTGAACACAAAGCTATGTGGGCGCTGAAGAAACTGAATATGGATTGGGAGGAAGCAACCAAGCTGCGGTTGTTTCAATTAAATGAGATGGATGAATTTCGGTACCAGGCATATGAGAGTGCAGCCCTTTATAAGGAAAGGATAAAGCAATACCATGACAAGAAGATTTTGAAGCGAGAGTTCTACAAGGGTGACTCTGTATTACTGTTTAACTCTCGGCTGAAGTTGCTACCGGGTAAGCTTAAATCCAGGTGGTCTGGTCCGTTTGAGGTGGTAGGTGTTTCACCCCATGGAGCGGTTGAATTGAAGTCCGGAGATGGTACTCGGACATTTAAGGTGAATGGGCAAAGATTGAAGCACTATCACGGAATGATTGCGGAGGATAGGATTGTTGATCTCTACAGGTTGAAACACCTCGGAACGAACAATGATCTGGTGTACCAAGATAAGGAGTGATTGGTTACCACCGTCGTGCCGTGACGTTAAATCAAGCGCTTCTTGGGAGGCAACCCAAGTGTAATGTTTATTTTTCTTTTGTTTTATTTATTACATATAGGGTAATGGTTGTTTTGGTGCAGGGATATGTTGCAGAAAAAACTGCTGAAAGGCTGGTAAGCTCAGTTATCAGAAACTGTGTCATAACATTGCAAAACACGCCTGTAGTTTACGGACCGTATTTCACAATACGGACCGTAAACCAGGACGTATTTAACAATGTTACGAGACAGTAAGCAATGTAATGTTATATGATGGTTTACGACCATGTAGGACGGACCGTATTTCACAATACGGGCCGTAAACCCGATCGTAAACTAACATGCAACATTGCATTGTTCTGCCCTCATCAACCACTCTAAATACGGGTCGTAAACTAGTTTACGGACCGTATTTAGAGAATATAAAAAAAAAAAAAAAAAAACTGGGACACGATCAAAATATAATAAAGGCCAAACTCTTTTAAACTAAGGGCAGAGAACTTCACCCCATCGACTTCCCTCCATTAAAACAGTACACCCCCACGATCTCCCTCCATCTTCACGTTTTCCTCTTCAACTTCCTTGCATCCCCACGACTTCCCACCATAAACCCATCACCTTCCACCTCCCTAACCACCATAAATACACAAACACCACCCATCAACAAACCCATCTCACCAAAAATTCGAAATCTCCCTCTGCCCTAGGTTTAAAATTGGTTGTGAGTCAAGTTGTGCTCTCTCATAATCTGTGCTTATAGTGATCTGTGGGTCCAAAATTAAAAGGTATGCTCAACACTCTCTCTCCTCTTACTTTCCAGTAGTGAGTTGCACTTAATGGTAAGTTTTGATTAAGTTAGGATTGTGAAATGCGGTGTTTGTCTATCTTGGTTAATGATCTTGTGAGGGGATTAATATGTTAAATTCTGTAAATTCTCGTGGGTAATTGTTAATTAAACCCAAATGGGTCGGAGGGCATTCCATACTTCAAAATTCAAAATTTGAAGTTTTGGTCTGCCCACCAATGGCTTGAATCTTGCGGGACTTATGAAAATTGGTAGAAAAGGGGTGAAGTCTGAGTAACCCAATCCCCGAACACAATGTGAAACCGAGATGTGAAATGAAATTTTGAAATCAAATATGTGTCTGTCTGTGGTGCGAAATACGACTGCACTTTACGGACCGTATTCCACTTTACGGTCCGTATTTAGGCATGTACGAGTGGACAGAATGCTATCCAAAAGAAATCCCATTTTACGATCTAACTTTACGGACCGTATTTCAGTTTACGGTCCGTATTTAAGATTATAGGGTGGGACAAAATGTTATCCACTACAAATGCTCAGTTTACGATCGTACTTTACGGACCGTAAACCAGTTTACGGTCCGTCTTTTGTGTTTACGACCACAGACAGAACAAATATTTTGTGCACAGTCCAACTAACTTATCTTTGGTTGGATGTTCCATGGTAACTAATCTGTGGTGTCTTTTGCAGGAATGGGTCAGAAAAGGAGCTTAAGCAAGCAAAGCGGGGGCCCAAAGCACGGGAAAGAAAAAGAAAGCGCGCTCGGATTCAAGATTGATAAATGAACCTTCCACTTCGGAAGGGGAACAATCAGGATCCGAGTACGCCGAGGTGATACCACCACCAAAAGTCAGGGGGGCCCCCCACCCAAGACACAGCGGCAACCACATCACAACCCCCAACTATGACCCCGTCTAAGTCTACGTCGGACGCCTCCCAGTCTGAAGAGGGGGATTCCGACGCAAAAGCATCAAGCAGGGGGGCTGCCACCCAAACTCCACCAGAGAGTGACTCAGCAGGGTTGAGTGAGGGCAGTGATCCGGTTGATGGAACGCCGCCCAAGGGTCGCAAGCTGGTTGTAAGGACCAAACGGCTGGAGGAGAAGAAGCTGCGGTTCTCGGTACAGGGGTCAAAGGAGTTGTATGACCAGTGGATGGCCGGGACTGAGACTGGTGGACAGTCGTCGAGGAAAATATTTGAAGAACGGCGGCTGATTTTCGATGGTATTTCAGCTCACCCACAGCTGGATGATACCATCAAAGGGTACAAATTAGATGCATTCACGCATGAGCCGGGAGAGTATGCTCCGCATATTGTGCGGGAGTTCTATGCATCCTATGGGGCCGCCTTGATGTCGATGAAAAAGTCGAGTCTTGCTTGGCATCAGATCCCAATGCTGGAAAATGTGACGGTCCGGAACTCCCTGGTTGATATTTCCTCCAAAGCCATCAACAGGGTCTTGTTTGGTGATGATTTTGTGGCTCCTACTGATCTGAGCCTGTTCCTAGACAAACGAGACAGGAAGGACAAGAAATCCGTCAGGGAATGGACTGCAGCACTTATCACATCTGAGCCACATGAGCAAAAATGGACCAATGATGGGAAAGTCAAGATCACTAAAAGCTGTTTATCCACAGAGGCTAAATTTTGGTGGACCTTGCTGTGGTACAGGATCACTCCAACACAGGCTGATAATACCTTGTCCACCAGTCAGGCAGTCACTGTTGCCTCTTTCATGTCAAGGTACCCGATGGATATCGGGGAGCTGATAGCTGAGGAGCTGCATGTGCGGGCACACAAGCCCAACCAGAACATGGTATTTCCGTGTCTTATCACGGCATTGTGTCGACGGGCAAGGATAATTCAGCTTCCAGATTGGGACGGTACCATCATAGCAGCGCATGTAGGGGATTGGAGGAAAAACAAGGTGGTAAGCAAAAAGGACCGGGAGGCAGATCAGTCCGGTGACGACGACGACACTCAGCTAGAGTTGAGTCCGAGCCGTGCTTATGGGACTGATCCAGTAGGGTCCGAGTTTGGTGCTGCTACTACTGGGCCTGAGGTTCCCACGACAGGTGTTCCGGATACTGTCCATGCACAGGATGTCGTAGCCACACTAGGTACTTCTGAGGCAAGACCTCTACCACCACTTCCGGCCACACAAGATCCTCCTTCGGGGTCCGCCACTACTGCTGCGACAACCGAGCCTGCTGATCCAGAGCTGGGTTGCTGCACTTCAGCCCGACTAACTATAGCCAGATTGCAATCAAAGCGGTGCGGACCGAAAGGCAAGTCGACAAAATCTTGCAACAATTCAGGCCTAAGGTGGTGAAAATAGTGCAACAGCTGGTTACTGGGCCGACCACAGAGATCCGTGCAGATTTTGAGAAAAAGCACGAGGTGTATCAAGCTAGACTTGACAGCTTTGAGGCGAGATTGTTGACTCGAGAGCAGACCGCACCCGGTGGGGAGTCTAGTTCTTTGAGGAGTGAGTTGGAGAAGCTGAAAAAGGAGCTTGAAACACTCAAGGGGCACGGGATGATAGCCGCACCGACACCAGCACCACGTCCCATTTTGCCTACTACGTTTAAGGTGCTGGATTTGCTTGATTCTAAGGAGGAGACGGAGGATGCCGAACCCTCTGTTCGCGGTACTGGAAAGAGGGTCCTTGAGTCATCTGAGGACCCGGAGGAGTTGGCCATGAGATTAAGGAAGACTGAAAAGAAGGACTTGCAGCAGACGATCTTTCAGTCATTAGTTGAGCCGCAGCGCCAACCAGGAGAGTCCTCGAGTCACCCACCGGATGCGGCGGGTCAGCCATGAGATGTTCATAGCATCCTGGTACCTTTTTCTCGCTCCCTTGTTCTTATAATTGAAGCACTGAGACAGTGCTTGATTTTTTTGTTGGGGGTGGGACCAATTGATAGTAGAGTAGTGTAAATATGTGTTTAGGAACCCCCTCGGCTTTTCTTTGCCAGAGTTCTTTTCCTGAAGGGGGTTTTATTTTGTTGAAGCTGGCATGTTTAGGATGTTGCTTAGGTTGAATAGAATAATTTTGACTTATTTGGTGTTACTTTGTAACTGATGGCATGTGTTGTAGTTTGTTGAAAAGTTGGACCCCTCAGAATTTTTGAAAAATGCATACTTAGAACAGTTATTGTCTGACATGATTGATTCTTTATATGACATTGTGATTATTGGGGTGTTGTGTGTGATGAATGACTACTTAGGAGGTCACAAGTGTAAAAAAATGATTGTCCTTATGCCGATGTGTGTGTGAGTTGTTAGTTTAATTCTGTTTATGCATGTATAAACTAGAACTTGCCTTGTTGGTCTTGTTTGAAATACGAAAGTTAGTTTGGTTGTGAAATGATCTTAGGCTTCCTTTGTGTAAATAAGTCACTGTACCTAAATAAGCCTCTCCAAAAGCTGAAAATATCACTAGTGTCTCTTTTTGAGCCTTTTTGACCTTTTTCTTGGCTAGCCGAATGAAACCTCACCCGTTGTGAAATTTACCCATCTTCGCACCCGTTCCCTCCTTGATGCTACTAGATAGACGAGGCAAAACGCCTAAGTTGGGGGTGAATTAAATGTGAAGTAGATGTTGAGAACAAAGGTTGGGGGTGGTGGAATTTGCTAAATGAGAGTCGATGTGGTAGTTGATACTAATAATAATAATAATAAAAAAAAATAACCAGAAAATTGAAACACAAAAAGAATTGCTAGTTGGATAGGAATAAAACCACATCGAGGTCGAAAACGTGAAAGAAAATAAAGGGGTTGGAAAGAAAAGAGGCGAATCAAGGTAAAGAGATGTCGTAATGTCAAGGAGGGTGAGTCACTAATACCTAAAAAAGTATCCTACCCGTCCCTAAGCCTACATTACAAGCCGAAACAAGTCCTAATGTGATCACAACCGAACGAACCTAGGATGAGAACGTAGAAAATAAGGGCAAGCCTATGGTATTTGCATGTGTAGATATGAACTCTTTGTGAGCATTGAGTGTTTTCTCTTCTCTTTCATCTTCGTCCCATTCTTGTTGTATATGTGTGTTGGGACATTCTTTTGTCTATGTGAGGGCATAAGGATGAGAATTGACCAAAATAAAGTGACTGCCAAAAGCAGGTGACTGCCAAAAGTGTGCACATTAGCATGTTCGATAATGTCATGTCATGTATTGAAGCTTCATGGTTAGTCATAACATTCTTAAGTTGTGTATATTGCTTTACAATAGATAGTTGGGGTGGTCAGTAGAAAGGAAAACATGCATGCCAGAAGTTCCAAGTCAAAACCGATGTAGACATTGTTATTCTATGATATCTAAGTGTTAGATTGAGTCGTTGTGTGGTATGGCCTGCTTGAGGACAAGCAAATACTTTAAGTTGGGGGTGTTGATGTGGCGTGATTTTACGCCACAATCGATGCTTTTTGACTATAAGTTTTACTTGTTTTTAAGCAAGCCTATGTGATTTTACGTGGTTTTTAGTGTTTTTCAGGTAAAGGAACAGATTCGGCACAATCACAGTTGAAGTGCAGAACCAGGTCGTAAATTGAAGTTTACGGTCCGTATTCTACAATACGGTCCGTATTCCATGGTCGTATTAAAGGATCTCAGAAACAGAAAGTCAAGTTGAGGAGAATGTGATTTACGAGCTCAGTTTACGGACCGTATTTCAGTTTACGGTCCGTAAAGTATCACGTATTTAATCATTCGAGCATCTGGCAGAAAGTCTGAGTTTGGCAAAGTGAAAGACGACATGCAGTTTACGGACCGTAAACCACTTTACGGTCCGTATTTTAGAAGAGTGAAGTTGCACACAACTGAGAAGACGACTTGGGCGTAAACCATTTTACGGTCCGTAAACTGCATGTCGTCTTTCACTTTGCCAAACTCAGACTTTCTGCCAGATGCTCGAATGATTAAATACGTGATACTTTACGGACCGTAAACTGAAATACGGTCCGTAAACTGAGCTCGTAAATCACATTCTCCTCAACTTGACTTTCTGATTCTGTTTCTGAGATCCTTTAATACGACCATGGAATACGGCCCGTATTGTAGAATACGGACCGTAAACTTCAATTTACGACCTGGTTCTGCACTTCAACTGTGATTGTGCCGAATCTGTTCCTTTACCTGAAAACCACGTAAAATCACATAGGCTTGCTTAAAAACAAGTAAAACTTATAGTCAAAAAGCATCGATTGTGGCGTAAAATCACGCCACATCAGGGGGACACAAGGGGATGGGACTTTTTGGGATTTGAGGTTCAGGAAGAAAATTGGGAGGTGACCGAGCTTGAGAGATTTCTAGCTTTACTTCACAAGCAGTACGAGCCAATTGATAGACCCGATGCTCTGAGTTGGAGTTGGGAAGTAAGAAATTATTCACTCTCAAGTCCTTCTATGAGAAGCTTCTGGTTAGAGCGGAGAATAGTTTCCCATATGATTCAGTCTGGATACCTAAGGTGTCGAGGAAGGTGTGCTTCTTCACGTGGTTGGCGACTAGAGGGGTGATATTGACGGCGGAGAACCTCAGGAAAAGAAAAATCGTGTGCATAAGCTGGTGTTTGCTATGTAAGGAGGCGGATGAGGACATGAACCGTGTTCTGTTACATTGCAAATTAGCCACAAGGTTATGGTGGGATATCTTTAAGTGGTTCGTTTTTCTTGGGCTATGCCAAAGTCCGTTAAGGAGTTGATGTTCAGCTGGAAGAGTGGAGCTACGAGAAGAAGGCACAAGGCTTGGAATCTTACTCCTCTTGCTTTTTTTGTGGATCATTTAAAAAGAAAGGAGGAGGAGACCCTTTAAAGGGGTGGAGATACGCTTTGCTCAATTGAGGAGTAGCCTCCGATCCCTTATTTTCTTTTGGTGCAGCTATGTAGTTCCTGTTTGTATAGAGGATTGGGTGTCTTTTGGAGAGAATCATATTTTGTAGGTCTCTCATTTTTTGGTATACCTCTTGTATACGGCCATAATGGCCTTGCTTTTATCAGTGAAAACTTTTACTTGATAAAAAAAAAAAAAAATGAGATCCCGATTTGTATAGAAGATTGGGTCTCTTCTTTAGAGAATCGTATTTCGATGTAGGTTCTCTTTTGGTATATGGGGTTTTCCCCCTTATTGTTAATAGAATTATTTACCTTTTCAAAGAAAAAATAGAAATTTAGTCAATTTATGTAGGTTGGGAACTTTCTGTGATGTGGTGGTTTTGAGTCGCTATTCTGCTGCTATATCCTGGTGAATTTTCGTACTTTGACAAAGCAGTTACCCATTTATTCAGTTAAAGTTGTGGCTATGGTGCAGGAGTGTCTTTAACACGGATAACGATACCAAAAGCTGCCATTTGTATGGATGAGCGTGTTTATTGGTACACCCTTTCTTTGACGTGCGGAACTTCTCCCTTGGTTCTGCTAGTCTTCTCCATTGCCTTAATATGCTATGTTTCATGGCAGCGATAACTGCAACACCTCCATTGTTGATCTCCATAGAAATTGTCCGATTTGTTCGTATGATCTCTGTCTGACCTGCTGTCGGGAAATTCGAGAAGGTTGTTTTCTAGGAGGTGAGATATTGGTTTTGTTTAGTTTTATAATAGAAGAAAACTTTACCTGCAAGGAGGAAAATCTCTTGCGTCATATTCACCTTGTAAAACATCTTCATGTTTGATCAATAATGTAGATTGTGCAGATGAAGATGGAAGGCTCCCTGCCTGGAGACCAACAGAGACTGGTGATATCCCTTGCCCACCAAAGAAAAGAGGTGGCTGTGGAAATAACCGCCTGGTGCTTCAGTGTCTCTTTGGTGAAAAGCGGGTTCAACAGATAATGAGGGAAGTCGAAAACTTAGTCAAAGCAAATTCATCTGGCAGTGTGACCTGCTCTGTTAAGAAACAGTGCCCTTGTAACTCTAAAAATAGAAGAAAAGCAGCTTCCAGACCAGATTCTGATGACAATTATTTGTTCTGCCCTTCAAGTGACATAGAGGATGGGCACCTGGAACACTTCCAGACACATTGGAGAATGGGAGAACCTGTCATTGTAAGCAATATTCTTGAATTAACATCTGGATTAAGCTGGGAACCAATGGTGATGTGGCGTGCGTTCCGTAATATAGCAATCAAGGGGGGCTCATCAGATTTGGTGGTGACAGCAGTTGATTGTCTTGATTGGTGTGAGGTGCATTATCTTTGATGGTCCCTTCTCTTTTATTTCCTGTCTTACTGGAAGTCGTAATCTTATTAGAACTTTTGTGTAGTTTTCGAATCTACAAAACTTTAAGAGTTTAAGCAGGACATAAACAAAATGAGTAGTAATTTCTGGAATTACAACATAATATTGTGCAAGTGCAATTTTTCTATGAGAGATATTTTGTGTCCGTGAGTAACCCAGTTATAATCATGTATTCCTTTTCTTGTTTAGTTTCCAGGTCTTTGAAGAGTCTCATATATTCCCATGAGTTATTGGTACAATATCAATTAGTGCTTCGAGTTTAGTATTTTTGCGCAATTTATTCCCTGATGCAGTTAGCTATACCTTCCATGTTGATGCCTTAATGATATTTAGAGAATCTGATGTAGCTTTCAAATGTCATAGCCTGGGTGTTGTCTGATCTAAATCAAGCCTGAAATTGATATGTATAAACTTGAGGTGAGATAATCCTCCTTTATCATTTTTTCCCTTTTTAGCACATGCTAGTGATTGACCATGTGCTGAACTGATCCATTATTATATTTTGGATCAGTAAACTTAACTGATCCATTAATTAAAAGTTGTTACCTCTAAAGCTTCATATGATAAGATCAGAAAGAGCATCTCATCAAATGTTTAAATACAGTTTGCTAGCCTTTTATTGCCTATCAACTATATCAAAATGAAAGTATCTAACATTTTGGGAAGTCCCAAATTGAGAGGTGATGCATCTAATGGGAGGGAGATGTTTGTTGGAGATATCGGAAATTATACCAAATGCATGTTCTGCCTATAAAAAGATCATCAGAGAATTCATGCTAGGTTCACTTGAAATATGATACTGTTAGTTCAGGGAGTTCATGATACTTGGTTGACGGAATCACCATGTCTCTGATCTGGCTGATTAAAATGTGTCTTCAGTCAATGCTTAGATAAGCTTCTCTTTTATCTTCATGTCTTTCAGGTGGATATACATATTCATCAATTTTTTAAGGGTTATATTGAAGGTCGAAGGCACAAAGATTTCTGGCCCAAATTGCTTAAGCTTAAGAACTGGCCTCCATCTATGAAATTCGAGAAGCGGTTGCCACGCCATGGAGCAGAATTCATTAGAGCCTTGCCATACAAAGAATACACGCATCCGCTTTCTGGTATTCTTAATGTTGCTTCCAAACTTCCAGATGGTATACTGAAGCCAGATCTGGGTTCAAAAACATATATAGCATATGGATTTGCTGAAGAACTTGGGCATGGAGATTCTGTGACAAAGCTTCATTGTGATATTTCTGATGTGGTATGCATTAATCATTATGAGTTGAATAGTTGGTTTCCAGGCATTAATTGTCCTTGACCTTTGATGTCATTGGAATCTGGTTAAATCTTATGCTTGAACGCGCTTATGTGAAAACAGGTCTGGAGGGTCGGCTATACCAGATTTAGTTATTCATTTAACAGGGTGTCATCATAAAAGAAATATGGAGTGACTGAGTAATGGAAAACTAACGGTTCCAAGATGGAGGATATATATTCATTTGGATATTCCTTGGCACTCCCTCAGTCCCATTGTTGGGTTTCTTCTTCCTTTGCTGAGAATCGAATTGTATAATACTTGACCAGCTAGAAATGTTTAATGTAATCTAGCATAATTACTTTCTAAAATATAAAATTTATTTTTGCTATAAACTTTTAAGTTTTATTTTTGAAAGCAAAAAGAATAAAGAAAATAAGAAATCAGCTTCTAATATATATCCGAAACATAATTGATTATACTGGATTTACTGATGACTAAATAATTCTGGATTTACACAAAGGACGACTGAACTTGGAGAAAAGTATAGCGAATTAGAGAAGCTTCAACTTATGGAAAGATACAGGAGTTCTCAGGAATAGAACTTTTATTTCACATGCAGTAACACAGAATAGACTTCTCTGGACACAAAGTTTCCCAGATAACGGATCAATTTTTTGCCTAAACATAGAGCCATTAAGGCCTCGATATTCGCCTTCAAAACCGGAGACCTGCAGGATCTTGCATTGAAAACTCATTGCAAGGATTTCCTTCTCCTAAACCTGGTGGTATTTGTTAGCAACGCTGAAGAACTTGAAATGACCCTTTTAATATAATTTCACACCATTTTCAATCTTGTTTTAATTGTAAAAATTAACTTGCTATATTTCTTGATGTTGCAGGTGAATGTTTTAATGCATACTGCTGATGTGACTTTTGCTAAGTGGCAGCTTTCAAAAATTGATAAGCGGAAGGAAGAATACACTTCTCGTGATCGAATAGAGCTCCATATTACAGATAGAGATGACCATCTAGTTCTTAAGAGTGATTTTGCATCTGCTAAACAAGAAAATGCGAGTAACTGTTTTTCCCCTGACCGGAATGTGCAATTGGAGGGCAATTTATCTTCTGATCAGGTGGCTGATCTTGGAAACAAGTCTGACGGACCAGAGGAAGAAAATGTTGGTGCTGTCTGGGATATCTTTAGGAGACAGGATGTTCCCAAGCTCGAGGAATATCTTAAAGAGCACCACAAGGAATTCAGGCATACCCATGATTCTCCGGTGGACCAGGTGCATACCTCATTAATGTGAAGCATATGCATAAGTGGGAAGAAAGAACATATTCCTTCAATCCATTAAATGTGTCCTACTTTGAGCTGCACTAATTTTTTTTTTTGGTAAATAATTTTTTTATTACCAAGTAACATTTTGTACAGATAAAAATAACTGCATATGGACAGCCCCAAACTGCAGTACAGAAACGTCAACAATTCAGCTCAGACCCAATTTCCTGATTATCTAAATTCTACTGTCAAGGGTAGAAATTCATTTTTTCAAGCCTTTTTTGCAGCGTCTTCTGCATTGATCCTCTATAGAAACCCTCCTGCATGATTTTCCTAGTGATAGATCTCATGTCTGATTGCTTGTTTGTGAAAAACTCTTTTGTTCCTTTCCAGCAAATATAGTAAATACATGCAGCCATTGTCATTCTATATATTTCAGCTCCAGCATTCCTCCCCTTAGCATGCATTTCTGACCATTTTAGCTCCTCTTGCCAATTCAGTGCTGGTCTCTGAACTCCTAGTCACTGCAAGAGTTTACTCCAGATTTGTGCAGAGATGTTACATTGGAAAAATAAGTGATATGCTCTCAGTTTGTGTAATGCATAAAGGTCAGTCCTGATTGTTTGTCACACCCCACTGCATGAGCCTATCTTGTTTATGGATAGCCTTCCATGGGTTACTAGTCTTAATATGAAACTCCATTTAGGGGATCCATCGTTATTGCATACCAATCTCTTCCACTGCACCTTGGGATAACTCTCCTCTCATTAATAGATACATTCTTTTGATGGAGCATTCTGACATATTCACTTGATCCGTTTCCATGATACTTGCTCCACATACCTCTTCATTTTCAGAATTTTATTTACCATCCAAGAAGTCTGCTTAGGCATTACATTCCAGACTTTGCCTCCCCTTTATGTAGTATATGAACCCGCTTAACTCATAGTTTGTCCTTTTTGCAGCATAAGTTCCACAATAGTTTTCTGATAGCAGCTCTGTTCCAGGTTGTAATGTCCATAAAATTAAGCCCACCAGCAGCTTTGGGGTAACAGAGTTTATCCCAAGCTAGTGATGCTTTCTTAGTCAAATCCACACCTCCATACCATAGGAAACTTTTACATGTCTCTTCTATCATCTTCACAACCTTGGTAGGTAGCACGAGCTGCGCTATTATTAAGAGTAAATAATTTGAACTAATTTTAATTCTGATGGTTTGGTAGAGAATTATGAAATCGTAGTTTGAAATGTAAAAAAGTGGATAGTTGATTGTAATGTGTCATGTTAATTTTGATGGTAGCGTTTAGTTGCATTTATTTGAATTGTTGGAGGGAGAGAAGCTTATCATTTAACGAAGGAGATCTAGTACTATGGATTAAACCAAAAGAGCAAAATAGGTCACCTTTCTTGGGATGTGTGTCTCATTGATGTGTTTCCAATTATACTATTTTTCCTGTGTACAGTATACCAAAAAGTAGAGTAACCCACATCAAAATATGACTGTCTACAAAAGTCACCAATCATCTATACAAGTAGGGCCTTGTGAGTGCACTAAAATGAACTAACAGGACGAGCTCATGGTCACATGGGAACCTGACATGTTTTATCGCTTGCAAGGGGTTTGTAACATCGGATCGTCTATGGAACATGCCATTCATACCGTTAGGGGAGGGGAACGGGGGGAAGAGATTTGGATAGTGTCTTTGTCCAGTAGTCCTACATATTAGATGCTTTTGTTACCAGTACCTGCTGCATTAGCACAAAGATTGAAGAACTTACAAAGAAATATATCTCTAGGGGATCTTGGGCTGGCGAAAAAGTATCATCTCATTTTATGGAATTAGGCCCATCCCCTGTAAATGTCGGGGGTCTTCGAGTAAGGGATTTGAGAAGTGTTCAATATGTCGTTATTATATGAAGGTTTGGAGTGAAGGCGTGCTCTGTGGACAGGGGTCATTTTTTATGAAAGTGGAATCTAAAAGGGGGTTGGAGAACAAATTTGATAAAGCAACCATTTTGGGGCATCATGGAGGAATATAGTGCAAGGATGGAAGATTTCTTTGAAAATCTGAGTTGAAGAAGGGAATAAAGCAGTCTGCGGAAATAGAATGGTGTGGTGATAACAATCAGTCTGAATCTTTTCCATCCATGTTCAACATCTCTAGCCAACTGACAGCAGTCATTGCCCAGATATTTAGTATGGTAAGGTGCAATTGTATGGGTCACACTTTCAGGAGGGAGTGGCAAGATTAATTAATGGAAGAACTCAATAGGTCGATCAAAATTCTATACTAGCAAAAATCAAAATGTTTCATTGATTGAAAGGGACACTTGGAGATGGAAAAGCCACAGAGACGGGGTGTTCACATTCTAGTCCTACTAACAACATATTACTTGAGAAGGAGAATAAGGAAAACTGCAATTTGATTTCCTAGAGGGCGAAGACAGGTATAATTATTCATTCGGACACCGTCAGATTCTAGTTTAACAATTCGAGGAATTTATATAAGCTGGTGCTTCATATGTAGAATGTTTACCACTTAATTACTACACTATGTAATGGCACATAAGGTATAGTACATGATATGTAATAACTTCGGGAATTAATGGGTAATGCCACAAACAGTGAGGATTGTTACATGGAAATTCAGAAGGACAAGAAAACGAAGGAAAGCAAGGGAGGTGGTTCCTTTGGCACGTATGGATAATATGTAAGGAAGAAAAAGAAGAGCGTTTTAGGGCATTGGAAGCTCTTATGTGATATTTGTGGTTTATTTCTATTTTGTTTACACTTTCGGAGTGCATGCGACGTTCTAATAAGTTGTGAGGATTGGATGTTTTTCTGTAGAGAAACATGTCTCGTTCCATGATCTTGTCATTTTTGTACATGACTTGTATACACGGTACGTTCTCCTCAATCACATATACTAATGCCATGTCCACGTCAAAAACAAAGAAAACAAAGTACATTATTATTAGAGCTCAGAAGCATTATTTTCATGCCAGTGCACGCTGGCTGGTGATAGTTGTGTTATCTTGTTTACTTTGCTGTTCATTAACTTGTAAACTGCAGTATGTAGTTGCAAGAACTTTGTTTGCTATCAAATCCTTTAACTGTTTCTCTGGTCTATTTGTGTTGTCTTAAACAGCACATACACATTCTGATGCTTCCAAATAATTTAAGATTTTTTCTAATGGAAATGTTCGTCATAAATGATTATTGTTTTGCTAATTTAACTTTGTAGGTTGTTCACCCAATTCATGATCAAGTTTTCTACTTAACCGCGTATCACAAGAAGAAACTCAAGCAAGAGTTTGGTTAGTGTGGTACCTATTTAATCGTCATTGGTTTTGTGTTTTCCTTAGTAACTTATTTTGATACTTTAGGCATTGAACCGTGGACATTTGTACAAAAACTTGGAGAAGCAGTTTTCATTCCTACTGGGTGTCCCCATCAAGTTAGAAATCTGAAGGTACAATATCTTTTGTCATTTTTATGCCACATCCTTCTTAATCATGAACCTAATTATAGAAGCTGTGAGTTCACATGTACCATATTGCTTGATTAGCCTGCAGCCCCCAACCTGTTAAAAAGATTTAGTCATGCTCAAAGAAATAGGGGAAAATGAACCAGAGGCATAAAAAAAGATTGGAAAATTGATTATTGTCTTCACTATGGGTTTGGCATGATAGATTTCATTAGACAACAATTTGGTGTATATCCTCTCAACTGCATGCACATCCATGCCACGTGAACCTAAACACTTTCCGCTTATAATTTTCTGATCTCCTTTGGAATTTAGAGTAAGACATTTATGCAAAATGTTAATGATGGAGATTGCATAAAGTCATCACCTCTCTGATTCATAGAAAATGCTGTGTACCTAGTAACAGCTATGGGTGTTGTTTCTTGTAACTCATCTTCTAGGTTAATTCTTGCTTATGCAATCAATTGCATTACATTACTGGAACTATCAAAGTGCATATCACCCGATAGAACTCTTACATTTTTTTTTTTTTTTTTTTTGGGATAAGGTAAATAATTTTATTAACAATTGGGAAACTCCGTATACAAGCCATATACCAAAAGGAGAGAACCTACATCAAAATATGGTTCTCAACAAATGAGATCCAATCCTCTATACAAATAGGGACCTCGTAAGTACACCAAAAAGTAACTAGAGACAAAACACTCCTATGCAATTTTGCAAAATCTTGTTCCACCCCATCAAACGCCCTCCTATTTCTTTCTTTCCAAATGACCCACAAGATTGCTAAGGGGACAACACTCCATGCTCTTGGGCTTCTCTCTCCCTTTCTATGATTCCAACTTTGCAAAGCCTCCTTAACTGTACCTGGCATCATCCATTGCACCCGTAACCAATTGAGGGCCACCCTCCATAATCGATTAGCCACCTTACAGTGTAAAAGAAGATGATCAACATTTTCACCTGTGCTCTTACACATAAAAGACCAACTGACATGGATGATCCTCCTCTTTCTCAGATTCTCTGCAGTTAAGATCGCGCCCCTAGAAGCCAGCCATACAAAGAAGCACACCTTCCTCGGTGCTCTAGGAATCCAAATAGCGTCATGGGGGAAAGTACATTCATCTCTCACAAGTAGCTTTTTATAAAAAGAGCTCACCCTGAAAATTCCCTCTCCACTCTCCTGCCATCTCCAAACATCCGGTAAGTTGTTTGGTGTGACTAGCCCATACAAAAACTCAAATCAAATTATGAAACTCTTCCATCTCCCAGTCTTGAAGGTTCCTTCTGAATCTTAAGTCCCAAGGAAAAACCCCCTCGTGAGACCTACAAATTTGTTGGGCTGTCATTCCTCTTTGGTCGGACACATGACATAAACTTGTAATTTACAACTGTGAACTATTCCTTGCTATTTCAATAGCAGGGAGTGTGGTATCTTGGATTTAAAGTATTACACACTAAAAGACACGTGAATAAATTTATAAATCTCCTTGCTCCTTTCCATATCATGGTTCTGTTTCCCCTTCTAATCTGTCTCGTTTCTTTTTGGGCATTACAGTCTTGTATAAAGGTTGCTCTTGATTTTGTCTCACCTGAAAATGTGGGCGAGTGCATTCGCTTGACTGAGGAATTTCGTGTTCTTCCCCAAAAGCACAGGGCTAAAGAGGACAAATTGGAGGTGAGCTCTATTTCCTGATTCTAGAGGCATGCCAAATGCTTCTATTGATGATCTTTAGTAACTCTCTAAATTTTGAGTTCTGGACAAGAAACCTTGGGAAATGGTTATTGATATGACACTCCTTCAATTGAGTCACGACAGCTCAACAAGGTGTTGTTACAAATTCGAAAAAGAAGGGGAAATCTTTGTTGATATGTGCTGTAAGCTTGAATTCTCTATATACAGCGAACGCGGGAATTGCAAGCTGTTTTTGATTTATTGCCATTTTTAAAAGAATGGGTGGTCTCGTGGAATTTGACGCTTTATATCCTGGACTCATTCCATGATCTTGTAATTCTCCGAGTTGTTTAAGCCTTTTTTGGTCTAGTTTGTGATGCGTAAATTAGCTAGAAGGTTGTTGGTACGGTTGAGATCCATGATAAGCCCTGCCATCCCCATCTCTTTTTTTTTTTTTTTCTTTCCTAGGTTAGGATTCACTTGAATATGGAAGTATGTCTGGGGTATGATTTTGTAGAAATGTTGTCTTGTTCTATTAAAGCGTACCATTTACCTTCTCGTGTACTGCGATAGCTGTTGAAAGTCTTTCTAGATGTCTTCTTCACCCTTCATTGTCAAAAGTATGACATCTCATTAACAAAGTTTCTTTCTGTTAGTTTCTCCTTTAACACCATTTTATTTTACACGCAAATTTAGAAAAGATTGCTTAAATTTTAAGGTGTTTTGAATTAGTGATAAGATATTAATGATTCTTGTGCTTTGCTTCTTTATGGTTAGAACAAAGTGTGGTTGGAGAAGAGGATGTGTCGGTTACTCTCTTCATTAGCCATAGTAGGTTTTATTTACTCGAGCTAATCGATAATTTAGGTGTTATTGTAGGAAAATAACTATGTTTCTCTCGTTAGCTTCCTCTTGTGCCCAATTTATTTTACATTGTTTTGCCTAACATAAATATTCTGCAAAGTTTTAACGTTTTCAAAAAAAAAGATAAAAAAAAAAAGATTCTGCAATGGTTGTAAGTTTCACATAATTAAGTTAGGAGCTGTTGTTTTTATTTAGATTAAAATTGTTGAATCTTAATATACATTGGGATATTAAGATGTTTTATTTAGATCGACATGATTAAGATTGTTTTTTCAACATCTGAATACTCATTATTTGTCTTTATTTAAAAATTAATAAATATAAAATTCAAATAGATAAATTTAAACATTATATCCACAAGGTATAAGGTTGCAAGGTGATGTTAGCAGTGATGGTGGTTAATAGTAGTGACAGGCGGTGGTTGCGGTGGTGGTGGTTGTGATAGTGGAGGTGGTTGGAGGCAAGTGGCGTTTGGTGGTGGTTGACGTTGGTGGCTGTTAGCAATGGTGGTAGTTGGCAGTAATGGTGGCTGTGATGGTGTACGTGGTTTGGTGGTAGTGGGTAATAGTGGTGGCTGGCAGTGCTGGTGGTAGTTGTTGGCAATGCTGGTGAGCAGTGGTGATGGTGGAGGTGGTTGGTGGTAATGATTGGCGCTGGTGTTAGGCAATGGTGGTGCTTGTGCAGTGGTGGCCGGCGGTGGTGAAAAATCATTATCTTAAAAATCTTTAACTATACATAGCCTCTTAAGAATTTTAATATTATTAAGATCTGAATCATTCAGATCTATTTAGACCTATCAAGTGGTTAAATGTTTTAAAAAAAGCAAATACGCTCAATAGCCTGAGATTTAAATTTCAGATCCTGACCTTCATTGAGTGCAAACAAATGAGGCTTTAGTCTGAAACAGTAATAAGATGTTAGGGTCTTAGGGATAACGACTTTTACACTTTTGTGGGCCTCAGCTATGGTTAGTGGAAGAAAGAGGATGTTCAGGCTGATTTCCTTTTTAGATGTGTAGTAGTTGAGCTAATCAATATATTAGTCGTGTAGTTGTATGGAAGAAGAGGTTATGCGGCCTAGACGAGAATGGACTGAAATATAAATTCAGATAGTGGAGTGGACAAATTTTGCTGTTTGCTGACCATAGAGGAAGAACATTGTAAAGTGAAATTAGGTGGTGAATTGGTTGAGAAGGAGCCAAACTGGAAAAAAAAAAAAAAAGCGGAAAAAAGAGGGTACGGAAAGTATAACTATACCTTTTTATTTTGTTAACTTAAAGGTTTTCCTTTTTGTTTATGAAGTTCGTTTCCAGTATTTGCTGTGGGGTATAAATTTTCATGTTCGCTGTCTGCATTAGGTGAAGAAGATGGCTTTATATGCACTGGAGAAGGCTGTAGCTGATCTAAAGAACCTTGAAATGGTGAGTGGAATAATTCATTTTCTTTCATATGTTAGTTGAGTACTGCTGAAACTAGCTATTTAGCTGCTTGTCTATGTTAGTAGTTGTAGTTGAGATTTAACTTTTCTTTCATATGTTAGTTGAGTACTGCTGAAACTAGCTATTTAGCTGCTTGTCTATGTTAGTAGTTGTAGTTGAGATTTAACTTTTCTTTCTTCCCTCCTACACTATCACCTTTTCGACTCTTGCACTGATATCAATTCTTTAATACTAGATAAAATCTGCAGATAGACTGTTGAGTAGTGAGCAGTCTTGTTCAAACTAAAGAGTGGGTGGAATAGTTTCATTCTGTCGTAATGTACATATGCTTGTGAACCGCCTGACTAATATCTGGTGATCATGAAAAAAGTGCCGCAAATGACTCCTGTGTATCATCTAATCTTTACTGTCATCAGCCAAAGCTTAAGACGCTAAGCACATTAGCTCTGATGCATCTTACAGCTTCAACTTAAAAGCCACGTAGAGACTCGGAGTTTCACGGGGTAATGTCTTCTTTTGAAACATTTGCGGACCTGATTTAGTGGGTTTGCCTTTTAAATCCATTGATGTTTTGCCTTAACCCTCTCATTTTGTAACCAAAAGAAACGCACTATCAAGCTGTGCACACCCCTTCCAATTGTTAAGTAAATGCCATTGGCAACTGCATGATTTCTAGTACAAGTTCACTGCTTGAAGAAAGTATGCGTCTTTTCTCCTTCATTTATGATATAGTTCAGACTATTCCCTTTGATGCAAAGTGTTCTTAGGGAAGGTGATCTTTCTTGGTCCTTTTTTCCCTGTTTTTAATCCTCCCCACGCCCTCTGTAGTAGTCTGTATGGAGAGGCAGTGTGTTTGTCAATGTTGGTCTCTTTGCTGTGGTCAATTACACTTGTGTGACCAATGACCACCCTGCAATCACAAAATTTGAGTATTACCCCATGCATGGCTTTAGAGGGTCTCTCTTCTTCTCTTCCAAACCGTTAGTCATAATTATCTGGAACCTATTAGTACATCTTCCTTTTTATTTTTTAAAGAGAGTATTCATTACTTCAATGTCCTTCCACTAAATTTAAGAATAAAAAAAGGCATAAACATTTTATTGTTTCGCGTCAATTCTTCTGAATATCATTCCTGCGTAATCCTTAAGTGGTATAGTTAATGCTTTTGCTCCGATACTGCTTCCGAGGTCCCCACTGCCTTGATGCTTTTCGAATTTCGATTCTCTCTTTTTTTCCTTAAAAAAAAAAATTATTCTAGATTTTGACATAAAGGTATATTGAAACTATAAATAATTTACATGTTATATTCCTTCATTGTAAAAGAAGGGACAAGGAAAAAAACAAATATAGTCGAACAATAGATGGTTTGAAAAGCTACAAAACAAACAAGACAATTGCTAATATATTTAGGCATAAGGTTATAAACGAATAGCCTTTTGTATTTCTTATGCATCATTACAATGTGAAAGTGCGTCCCACAAAGGCTGCCAAATAATTTTGAAACTTGTCCTAAGGATATGATCGAGATGCATGATGGCTCAACTTATTTATTAACATTTGGAATCAATCGGTTCATAGCGCTGATTAGGCGGAAGATGAACATGCAGAAATGTTCTTTTGTTGTAAATGTTAATGAATTAAATGACAATCAATATCGATGCTTTCTGTTCGATCATGGAAGACTGAATATACTACTATGTGTAATATTGCTTGATTGTCACAAAAGAGTGGTGTATATATATACTCGGCGTTTACTAATGAACGAGGTACAATTATTTGCTTCTTAGAATGCGATGAAATTGGTGAATTCTCAAGTAAAACCAAATACCTTTTGGTTAATTTCCAAATCAATGGCAACCAGGTTAACCAGCATCATAAAATGTCTTTAGCTGAAAATATGTGACACACATAGTGGAAAAATTCCATTCTAAGTGCGTCCAAGTGTTTTTCATGTGGACACTGACAGTGCATGAATAGGCTGAACTTGCCCTCTAATAGGTGTTGATGTATTGCCAATTGACATTGTTGAGATACGCATGTACTTATTCAATCACATTTTTCAAGCCAGGAACATTGGTCAAGATTCAAATAAGTATCACATAATAATAATAATAATAATAATAATAATAATAATAATAATAAAAAAAAAAAAAAAAAAATATGCAAAAGAACATATAGAAAATCATATTATATTTGCAGACTGATTTTGGTGATGCAATCACCACCATTAAGTATATAATTAACACTTAGCTGGCAAAACAAACTTTCTAACTAATGTTTAATTATGAGATTAAAAGAAAGAGACCGCTGATCACTATTTGTCGTGATATCACGTTACATGAACATGTCATGCATGTGCCACCTTATTATGACTATTGTCGGTCAAGAAAATGAAAAACACCACAAGACAAAACATGCATGATTAGTTAATAGTTCATTTCTCCAATAAGTGATAACAAACTCCTATACTTTGTTATCATGTCATTAAAAGCTAAAAAAATTTAAAAAAACTTAATTATGTCATCAATATACCGAAAGTTATAAGTGGTGCTAGCTTAATTGATATTAATGCTAATATGTTGGCACCTCTGCTGTTGATCCTAGACAAAGTAGAAGGTGCCGAAAGTGATGAATAGCATATGTGGTGGTGCCCATGCAAACCAGCAAAGACAGAGTCAAGATATGAATTTTCTATAAATATTCAATGAATTTCATGACAAACATAGAGTTTGAATCCAGCTACTAATTATTAGGTCGTCGAATCCGTAACCGCCACTCTCCCTCCGCGCTTGCAGAGCTGCAAGACTTAAAACTTATTTTTAATTAACACTATTTAATTTAATTAAGTAATTCATATGTGTATGAGTCACACACAGAATCATATGGGCCAAAGTTAAAGGACCAAACACAGTTTAATATATCGTCTCTGTTAACACATGGGATCAACGGATACTCGGAGCTATGTACAATAGTACTTGAAAATATTAACTAATACGTATTTCATAGCGTATCAGATCTTCTGATCCTTTCAATTATAGTAATACTTTTCATGCACCAACTTTAATTCATTGACAGAATACATACCTTTTAAGCGCTTCTTTGTTACTCAATTTTTTTTAAGAAAATATTTTTTAAAGTACTTGTGTAATTAAAGATAAATTAACTGCTATGTTACATTTCACCCACCTTAGCTTATATATGATGGTGCAACCGCTCATTTTGATGAGCAATAAGTGTTCAAATTATTAACAGAACCCCCTTTTTTGCATTATATTTTGTCATTCTTTTTTTTTTCCAGTCGTCACGTTCGATCAGATGGATTAAAAGTGTTTGCATTGACATAGCTAGCCTATATATATTAGTACTTTTGGCACATTAATAATTTACCTATAAATCCATTACATGTTATTAACAATACATATTGTCATTTTAATTTTGTCACCAACTATAGTAAGCTGATATATAGTGTAAATATTTTCCATCATATAATCTAATTAAGGAAGTTTTCAAAAAAAGGAAAAATATATACTCATGAGAAATAAAAGTTTGTGAAAAGGTCGAATCAAATTTAAAGCATTATTCAAAATTGTTTAGTTTTGCACTCTGTCATACTTTTGGTCCGTTCATATCCTTTTTACTGTGATTTAAAAATACTTTCGACGGGTTGAAGTTTCATTTGGGATCAAGTACAAAAACGGAAGTGTGTTCTAAAGACGGAATAATATTAGAACTAAAGTTTAATTAAGAAAATAATTATTTAACTTCTAATATAGCATATAGCTAGACAAATTTAACTCTCTACGCTCGAAATCTATCAATGAGGTAGGTTGAGAATCAAGAGGTTTCTAGTGTAAATTCCAATGAAAACAACAATACTTGGGGTTAAACCTATTAACCGGTTACAACCGGACCGGTAACCGGTTAACAAACTATCCGATTTCCGATTAAAAAACCGGAACCGGCCACCGCTTCCGGTTTACCGGTTAAAAATCCGAAATCGGACCGGTCCGATTCAAACATGTCCAAAACCTCTTTTTTTTTGTTTTTTGTATAGTATATATATTATAGTATTCGTTAGTATATTGTAGGTATATTTACATATGTTATATAAGTTTATAAGTAAAGTTTATATATTTACTGACTAACAGACTAACAGCAAGTCAGCAATACAACATATACGTGTATATATATATATATATATTAAGCTATATGCTTAAGTTATACTATATATACCTAAAATATACTAAGAATATACTTATATATATCAATATACTTAGGTTATATAACTTATATATATATATATATATATACTAGACGGCTTATGCCCGTGCTGCGCACGGGCCCAATATTTTGGATTATAGTGTACCTATGTGTATGTAGTTGTATTTGGATAGTGATAATATATATATTATATTGCTAATAAACATACATAAGTTTGTACTGTTTTTATGCGCGCGCGCGCGCGCACACACACACACACACACACATATATATATATATTATGTAACATTGTAGTTTGTGCTCCATATCTAAAATTTTGTTATATTAGTGTTTGCTACGAATACAAAGTCGGCAAAAATATATTAATACTTTTTAAAAGAGAAGACTTGTTTAAAAGGAAACTATTTTCCTCTCTTTGAGATAAAACAATAGCAATATTTAAGCATCAGTTGATACTTTCAATTTTAATTCGATTAATTTAAAGGTGTAAAATACTTATTATTTTTTTTATCAAATTTTGATTTGGATAATTCTAATTCAAGTTATTAAATTAATTTTACATGTTTAAAACGAATCAAAGTAGAAATTGATTTTTTATTTAAACAAAGAAATACTATTTTTAAATTTTTTTGTCTCTTGCATGATTTTTTAAGGAAACGTCAATTAGAATTATAATTTGACTAATTTACCTTATTCATTATTTGATCTCCATTTGATTTTTGTTTTTCATATTTATTAGAGTAAGAATAAAAATGAAAAAGTAATTATGTTCTATAATTAAATTTTATCTTATTTTAACATATAAATATTTTAAGTATATTTATTTTAGTAAACATAACAAATCAATGACATGGTGGAATAACAAATACAACAGTTCAATATTTAGATTAGATCTCAGGCTAATATAAAAAAGAAAGAAAATTATATGGTTTGGCTACTTAACCTTTTGAAGAAAAACAATAATATGAGTTCCATGTTTTTTGCTGTACAATAATTTCATTTGCTCCCACTAATGGGTTGATACGCATGTGGCAATGCCATCATTATTGACTTAATGAGATACTTTGGAAATTACATGAATATTGTTTGATTTTTTAATATGGGATGCACTTTTTTTTTTTTTGACATTGTTTGTTTTTTTAATATGGGGTTCACTCTTTTTATATATATATATATATTGCTTGATTTTGTTAATTTGGGGTCCACTTTTTTTCGTGAGTTTGGAGATGATAGGTTCCACTTTATATTTTTTATATTATTTGGTGTTTAGTATGGGGCCCACCTTTTTTTATTTTTAATTTTTATTTTTATGGACGACGGACGACGAAGCATGGGTTTAAACCCATGCTTCTTATAACTTATATATATATATATATATATATGTTTAAGTATACTATATATACTTATAACTTATATATTATAACTTAAGTTATTTATAGCTTAATTTTTTTCTAAGTTTATAAATTCGTATTTTATAAATTAAGTATATTTATATTATAAGTATATTCTTAGTATATTTTAGTTATTTTTCAAGTATATAACTTTCTAGTTTTTAATTTTAGTAGATGTATATTATAAGTATATTCTTAGTATATTTTAGGTATATTCCTAACTTAATATAAGTAAAAATATGAACACAAGTAAATAGAAGAAAGCTCAATGAGCCATATATTTTATTCATTCTTGGATAACATTTATTTGCAAGTTGTAGTTTTTTTTAACTTGCAAATAATACATGAGTTGCAAAGAAATAGTAGAATAATAAAATCACCAATTCTCAATCATTTGGTTAATTTCCCCCATATCATATTCGGCCATGGAGATATCTTCAAAGTCTTCCATTTGGTCTGGTAAGAGAAACATTACAATTTTAAAGAATTAAATACATGGCGCAAATAAAATCTATATTTTTTATACAAATCTATAACATCCGCTCTACAAGTACTTCTAGGAATACCCTCAAATAACGGATTATAACAACGTTGAATGTAAGTAACAAACCCCAAACCCGAAGGAAAGGAAAATGGTAAACAATCATAAGCTACCATTTTAGCTATTTCTACATGCTCTTTTTTCTTGTCATACATAAAATTTTTACCGATTCGTGGGTCTATCGTCATTTGAATACTCCCCACATTTGAACCCGTCTGTTCTCCCCAAACATCCATATGTTTCTTTCTCATATAACCATTTAGTGTACCCGTTCGACTATCCTTACTAGTTCCTTGCCTAAAGGCAAATACTTGTTTACATATGTTACATTTAACTGTTTGACTTTTCTTATCCTTAGTCATAAAATTCCAAATTTTAGCGGTTGGCTTACGAGTTCTAGGCGGTTTATCTTGTGTATGTAATTGTGCAAGACCTGTATCTCCTATGGGATTTTCGGGGGCTTGTGTTTCATCATCATCATCATCAATTTCATTAAAAGTGTCAGTATAATGTTGTTGCATTGCCTCATGACCTAAAAGTGGATTATTTCCACCAACATCAATACCTAAATTAGGTGTTTCTTCCACAAATGTTTCCTCATTAAGCCCACCCCTAACAATACCACTACTACCCGCACCACGTCTAAATCTCTTCACCATTATTAAATAGAAATAATTTAAATCACACTCAAATAAATCACAAGAAAATAAATTGCAACAAATTAAATTGCGTAAATTAAATTGCGAAAAATAAAGATAGAGTTGGAACGAAGGTACCAAATTTCCGGACTAATTTCCAACAAAGTGAAGGCGGCTAGAATTGCAAATCCACCAAAGCTACTTCGGGTTGTTGCAAAATCACCAACTCTACCAACAATATTATAATTGCAAAATTAATAATTGAAACTATAATAAGACTTTATAATATTTATTTGAGAGAAATTTAAAGTGACTAATTGTTGCAAAGTAACTATAATTGAGAGATTGAGATTTGAGAGAAAGAGAAGAGTGAATTGGTGTGGATTAAAATGGAAATGGAGAGGGGTTTATATAGGAGTAGGGGATGGGTTAAAGTGTTAAAAAAAAAGTTTGAGGGGTTGGGGGGGCCAAAATATGGGTTTGGGACCGTTTGGCAGCGGCCATTTTTGCAAATGGACCGTTGGCCAACGGTCCAAATTAGCAGCCCAACGGCTACAATTAAAAAAAAAACATTTTTTTTATTCGACCGGTTTTACCGGTTCCAGTTCCAAAAAATTAGAAATCGGATCGGTAGTTAATATACGGTTAACCGGTTCAACCGGTTCCGGTTCCGGTTTTACCGGTCCGGTTACCGATTTGAACCGGTTAACCCGAACTGGTTGACGGGTTTACTTGGGGTGTGTTTGGCTCGGTTGGTCAATTTTTTTTTCTAGATAACAAGTTTCATAAAAATGAGAAAAATGACTCTCTTTGTAGAAGTAGGAAAAATAAGTTTCACAAGCGGTATTCCACACTAACTGTATCCTCCCCACCCTACAAGGCTCCAACACACCTCATCTTCACCTGTACCGGCCTAGCCCCTAACCCCAACACCCCACACCTCTACCTCCATCTCCAAAGTATTTTTCTAGATTATATACAAATGTTTTAAAGATAATATTTTTTGCTTACATACCCAAATCTCAACACAAGAAAACATTTTTCATATGTTAGGTGGACAGAGCTTTTTTGGTACCTATGCTGACCGGAGGTAGCACGTAGCATGTAGCATGTAAAATTCGTAGAAACGGGCGTAAGCTGGGATAGACAACACGGTTATAGAAAAAGAAAAATATCAAGAAAAATACCAAGAAAGGGAAAATGAGAAGTGAAAAATGAGGAATCCCTGGAGCGACAACTGTCAACATCAGACGTCAAAACGCATGAAATTCCGAATCTTTGCTACGTATGGAAATAAACAGAATAATGAGAACCAAGTGGACAATGAGTATATAATTCTAAGCCAAAAGAACAGATCAGCAATTAACGTTCTTTCCTGAACTTATTTTACGATCCCATCTCTCCCTCTCTTTGTCTGCATATTTCTGTCTTTTCTCTCATACACATATGGTCTTATTGTCTCTATTACATTAACCCCATTTCTTTTCTTTCCCAATGAGATGAAAAGGAAATAATAAAAAAACTAGAGCTTTGTTTTCTTTGGTTTATTGGAATATTACAAAAAAGATCTTTTGTTTTGTGCCTGTGAATGTTCCCTGACAGATTGTTTATATATTTATAGCCCTTGTATGGCATTTTACAATACCAACTTTTAATGTATGCACCACTTTCACATCTGGGAGCCTTCATTTTCATTTTGTCTCCCAGGTATTTCCTCTGTTTTAATCATTACTCATTTATGAATTGTGTTCTACGATTAGTTTTTTTTGAGGTTGGCATAAATAAGAAATTTTTAAGTTTTATGTTTCACAACATTGGAATGAGGTTGTGACATGACATCTCCTTCATTTTGCAATGCTAAAGTTGTTGTAATCCAAGGGTTCTTTTATAGAGATTTGAGAATATGCAAAATGGATATCTCTTTATTCTCTTTCCTGATTATAAGCTTATGATGATTTTAATCCTTATCGAATTGGTTTCCTTTTGTAGTAGAAATTTTACTCTGTATTGGATCCTAATGTAGTATCAGGTAATTAACTGGAATCTACATGTAGGATTCTTGAAACCTTTTATAGGATCTTTCTTCCTGTTCTCATTCTAGAATATGATCCTTTTTTTTTTTGCATTGAATAATTGGAGTTATCGCTTTGATTTTTATAGCGCACTTTTATATATTTATTGATAAAATCTTGTATGTGTTTTGATGCTAGGTGCTTCTGCAATTAGGAGAAGTTGGGGATTCGTTTTTCCACATAAAACAGAAGGTTTGATTTCTTAAGGATGAGTGGAGCTGTGTTAGTTGCACTTGCTGCTGCCATTGGCAACTTGTTGCAAGGATGGGACAATGCAACAATAGCAGGTATGTTCTGCTTAATCTCATGTTCCTTCTGTTGGTGTTTATTCTTTGTGTTTCTGTTCTCTAGAAAAATTATCTTTCACAGTTTTTGTCTTGCCAGAAATCTATATGCTAATAATAGAAGCCATATAGAAATTCTATGCTTTCATGCTTTTATTTTAATTTTATTTTATATTTGGATCAAAATGAGTCTAAGTGGAGCAAAATGGACAGTGCGGATTCATATAGCCGACCCAACTTGCTTTCCATTGATAGTTGTCGATGGTTTAGGAAATTTACAGTGATTTCTAGTATGGTCATCGAGACTCCAACTTCACATCTTTTTAGCTATATGCTCCAACTTTACCAAGATCTTGACATGCTAATCCAAATGCACGTTACCGTTTTTTGAGAAGAACTTTGTATGTGATATGTTTCAGGAGCTGTTCTTTACATCAAGAAGGAATTCAATTTGCAAACCCAGCCAACCATAGAAGGGTTAATTGTTGCTATGTCACTAATTGGAGCGACTGTGATCACAACGTTCTCTGGACCTGTGTCTGATATGTTTGGTCGGCGTCCAATGCTTATTATTTCATCTGTCCTTTATTTTCTCAGTGGATTAGTAATGCTGTGGGCTCCAAATGTTTATGTGTTGCTTCTAGCAAGGCTGTTGGATGGATTTGGTATTGGTCTTGCTGTAACACTTGTTCCCGTTTATATATCTGAGACTGCCCCACCAGAGATAAGAGGGCGTCTGAATACCTTCCCTCAGTTCACTGGATGTGTTGGAATGTTTCTCTCATACTGTATGGTCTTTTCAATGTCGTTGACGCAGTCACCTAGTTGGAGGTTAATGCTTGGGGTTCTCTCAATCCCTTCTCTTGCTTATTTCTTTTTGGCTTTGTTTTATTTGCCTGAATCTCCGAGGTGGCTTGTTAGTAAAGGTCGGATGAAAGAAGCTAAACAAGTTTTACAGAGACTACGTGGCAGGGATGACGTCTCAGGTACGCCTCCTCCAGCTTCCATTTTTCTTTACAGAGATAACTTATTTCTTAGTCTTACAAGCATTTAACTAAGTCTTAAATGCCCTGCCTATCCTTTTCCCATTTGGAAAATTAGCTCAAGCTTGATACAGAAATATCAACTATTCGACAAGTGAGGATGGCTCAGTGGTTAAGCACCTCCACCTACGACCGATAGGTCTTGGGTTCGAGTCACACTGGAGGGGAAGTGTGGAAACACTATAAATCCTCCTAAATGGGTGGGGGAAAAAAAAAAAAAAAAAAAAAAATATCAACTATTCATAAACAGAGGTTTATTGCAAGCTATAAGCTCAAATTTGCAGTTGAATTAGCAAACGCTAAAGCCCAGCTTCTTAAAAATGTTCTGCATTCTTTTCTCAGTGAAGCTTGTATAAACATACTATATGCCATACTGCCACATTGCAGAACCCACTTTTGTCCAAGCTGCAAATTTTGAATGCCTATAATCTCTTGTCCGTTTCGTCCCAACCCATTCTGCTCAATTAATTTGCCTACTGTATTTAAGGAAATAAACTTTCATGAACTCCAGATCAAAGTATTGGCCCATTGTCAATTTGTCACGTGTCACTAAATTCTAGATGAAAGCAGCCATTATATTTTTTGAATGCAAATCTCTCCCAAAAGAACCTAGCCAAATTCAAGTTTAGCAGCAAAACTAGTTTCTCCAGTTTATGAACAAAAGCATTTTATTTCTTGAAAATAATAAGGTTTTGTGACAGGTGAACTATGAGCTTTCCAATCTTAAGAAGTTACTTCTTGGGTTCTAATAATTGAAGTAACCAAAATTCTAATGTGCACGAGAACCCTTTCCGCCTACAGGTGAAATGGCCTTGCTAATGGAAGGCTTAGGTGCTGGAGGTGAAGTTTCCATAGAGGAGTACATAATTGGTCCAGACGATGACCTTGCTGATAACCAGGAGCATGCAGAAGAGAAGGATCGGATCAAGCTATATGGAGCTGAAGAGGGTCTTTCATGGATAGCCAAACCCGTGACTGGACAAAGTACTCTTGGTCTGGTCTCCCGTCATGGAAGTGCTGCAAACCAAAGTTCTCTTATGGATCCGATGGTCACTCTATTTGGAAGTGTTCATGAGAAGCTACCAGAGATGGGAAGCATGCGCAGCATGCTTTTCTCAAATTTTGGCAGCATGTTCAATATTTCAGAAAATCAAGTTAAAAATGAAAACTGGGATGAAGAAAGTCAAAAGGATGGTGACAAGCATTCCGATGCTTCTGGAGCAGAATCTGATGACAATCTAAGGAGCCCATTGCTCTCACGGCAAGGGACAGGTGCAGAAGGGCCTCCAACTTCATTAAGCATGAGACAAGGTAGCAATTTTACTACTGCAAATGGTGGAGAACAAGCCAGTATGGGTATAGGTGGCGGTTGGCAGCTAGCATACAGAAAAGATGAGAAAAAGGAAGGAGCACTGAAAAGGATTTATTTGCATCAGGAGGCTGGTGCTGGATCACGTCGTGGATCCATTATGTCCCTTCCAGGTTGTGATGCTCCTGCAGATGGTGAGGTCATACATGCTGCTGCTTTAGTGAGTCAGTCCGTACTTCGAACAGAGAGCATCTTGGCTCAACAGACAATTGAGGAAGCAGTAGAGAAGCAATCTGGACCTATTACAAAGGGGCCAGGCTGGAAAGCTCTTTTTGAGCCAGGAGTTAAGCACGCCCTCATTGTTGGAGTTGGAATTCAAATACTGCAGCAGGTAAAGGGCTTATGTTGTTTTAGTTTCTCATCTTATATGAATAGAACCATCAGAAATTTTGCCTAATTTTAGCTTGGTTTTTAAAGAAGGATAATCACGATTATTGGGCTAGTGTATCACTCGTCGAATTAGTGTTGAGAACTAATTACTGCATAATCATTGACATGTAAAAGAGAATCACATGATGCTGGTCTTTTCCCATAGATGACTTGTCAAGGAATTTGCTGCTTCTTCTTTTAGGCAATGGCTTGACAGTACGCTTTACATATACTACTTGCATGCTCAAACCAGAAAGTATATGAAGTGCGAATACAAATTGGTATCTATCGAGTGAAATGAAATACCAGTCACCATGCATTTAGCTCAGTTCCTTATAGATTGAGCACCCAACGATGAACTTGTTGCATAATAGTTACTTTGTCAACTCCCTTTTCATTGATATACTTTTAGATATTGCTAAATGGGGGTTCTTCTTTACTACGTCACTGTTGCTACATGCTTTAGCTGAAAATCCAAATATCTCATTACTGTAGTTTTCTTTAGTAAGGGATCTGTCATCGTTGTATACCTAATGCTTGTAAATGAATTTGGCAATTGTGGACCTAGAATCATCCTGAAATGTCAAATCACAATTTCTCTTTGCCGCTTTGGCCTTCAATAAAGGCGACCATTTGTATTTGTCTTGTCTGATTGTTTTTCCTGGGGACGCTATTGGCTGCCACCAATCTTTACGTAACAGACATTACTGGAAGTCCACCCAATTTACCTTTCCATATGAAAAATTACTTTCCCTTGTTCGATTGGGTTTTGATAAGGTCTCATGGGACCATATTCACATATACCTGCAATTTCTTAGAGTCATCAATGAAAGAAGCTCAGTTGTGTCAGAAAATTTTCTTAGTGAATTAACTTTCTACTATGTTCTTGTTTTATCTCCATGTCTTGTGCTAAACTTAAACTTTTCTCAGATGAGGACTTAGTGAAGATTATAAGAAAGTGGAAGTAAAGATTCGTCTAAGCAAATATCAACTAGTTGGGTGTAAGCCTTAATCATGTGGTCTTAGTGTTTGTTAGGAGTCTATTTAGTTATTTTAAGAGTTTTATATGTTTTGTGTAGGGAAAAGTGCGAGATTTAGAAAACCTCAGGCTTTAGAGAACCCCTAATTTGTAGATAACTTATTCGGTGTTAAGTGAAATGTGTCCAAATAGAGTGAAATGTATATAGAATATTCATATAGCTGACTCATTTGTTCTGGATTGTTGTTGTCGATGATGATGTGGTTACTCACATCTTTTTTGTTTCATGAACAGTTTTCTGGTATAAATGGGGTTCTCTATTATACTCCTCAAATTCTTGAACAAGCAGGAGTAGGAGTTCTGCTATCAAATATGGGTATTGGTTCAGACTCGGCATCTCTCCTCATAAGTGGCGTCACAACTTTGTTAATGCTTCCAAGTATAGGCATTGCAATGAGACTCATGGACATTGCTGGCAGAAGGTAACATTATTTCTCTTATTCCCATAATCCAACTCTAGTCAAACTTATTCATTTCAACTTTAACATGTATTACTTTACACTTTTGAATATGTAATAATATGTTGACTTCTCTTGGGCAGGTTGCTTCTACTGACTACGTTGCCTGTCCTGTTGGTGTCACTGATCGTACTAGTCCTAGGTAATGTGATTAACATGGGCGCTGTCACACATGCTGTGATCTCTACCATTAGTGTTGTCGTCTACTTTTGTTGCTTTGTCACGGGCTTTGGTCCAATCCCCAACATCCTCTGCTCTGAGATATTCCCCACCAGTGTTCGTGGCATATGTATCGCTATATGTGCTCTCACATTTTGGATTGGAGACATTATTGTCACCTACTCACTCCCCGTTATGCTCACCTCCATTGGACTTGCTGGCGTCTTTGGCATCTATGCTATCGTATGTGCTATTGCTTGGGTCTTCGTTTTCCTTAAGGTTCCTGAAACAAAAGGCATGCCCCTTGAAGTCATTACAGAGTTCTTTGCTGTTGGTGCGAAGCATGCAAAAGAATAAACGCGCTGAGATTTCAAATTTTGTCTGATTATCCTTGCTGAATGTGAGGTATGCGATGTGATTAACTGTTCTTCTATCGTGACTGAAGGCGCTTCACGGTAAAACTACGAAAATGGTGATTGATTGCTCAGAAGAAAGATAACCACTCAACAGGATTATGGTCAGAAGAGGTTTCAATTAGTTTTTCTATTTGTTTCCATCATGAATTTAGCTCAGATTTGAATATAAGTTTGTCTTAAAAGGCACTTTATGATGCTAGTTTTTGTAACAGTTTATCGATACGCTCACATATTCTCTATCTCCTTCATTTAAATTATGATCTTAAAGTTGGATGCACTAGAGAAGCAGTTCATGTTGTTTTGGTTCGTTTATAAAATAGTTCTTCAGTATGCTTATTATGGAAGTTATGGTCGATCTAGCCTAAAGTTTATACCGTTAGAGAGCAGACTGTCTAATCTAAAAGCTTAAGATTTTAGATAGCAGTACGCACCACTCATCACTTATTATACCAAGAAAAATGTGATCTTTCATCACATATGAAAAGTTATTAATGTGACACTGCAGTCTGCACTATTGTCCTTCCTATTTTTTTCTTCTCCTTTTACTGTTCTCTTCAACAAAATGTTTACACTCCCAACTTTGCTTTTATATGCTCCTCATTTGTTGGAAATGAAGTGGTAATCTAATTTTCAAAGTTACCATTGCTGGCGTTTAAAGTAAAAAACATAATTCACTTTCAAATCGTTTTAAAGGTTGTCTTTCTAAATTCACTTTCCATCATCTTGATGATTTGTCTCTCTCTCTCTCTCTATTCTTTAGATGATTTATTTAGAAAATACAACAACAACAAGCCCAGTATAATCCCATTATGTGGGGTCTGGGGTAGAGTGTACGCAGACCTAACCCCCACCTTAAAAGGTAGGGCGGCTGTTTCCGAAAGACCCTCGGCTCAAGAGAGGAGAGAAAGAAAGACAAGACAAGACAAAAGGTTAGATATGCTCAAGCGTATCGAAAACAATATGAAAGAAATATAAAATTGACGGTCACTCCTCCTTGTATAACAAATAAAAATATATTACTCAATTGTAAAATATAAAGAATTACTACATTTTATTTGAACTCATCAAGTCCCTCCGATTTTTTGCCAGGAATAGGATAGCCTAACAAGTTACAACAATCAAGAATTAACGCTAATCTTGAGACATTAACACAAAGACTGTTTCATCTCATGTGAAATGGTTTGTTTAGCTTATTCATTTTCATCCTCACAAATTTTGATTAAACTTTTAAATTTTGGTAACTTGTTTTGCGTGAGTTGATTCTTTCACGGAAAAGAAACTATGTCATTAGTTACAAAATTAGTCTTATCAACAATTTTATCATAAGATCTACATCATTTGATTTTCTTCCCCAAGTATCAATTAACTGCGCCTCAAACTCAAAAGTCGTTGGAATAAGCTTTATGCTATATTCCATTTCGTTTTCTTGGGTCTACATACTCCATTTAATACTTCACCTGAGTTTAATGTAGCGCGGCTAAACACACCTCGATAAATTTAGTGTAAAAAAATCACAGTTTTATGATTATTTATATGCTAATTATTAACCTACCTAAGCTTCCTCTTATAGCCCGTTTAGCCAAGCTTATTTTTCTCCAAAAGTACATAATTTTTTCAAAAAGTGCTTATTTTAAAAAATGTGAGGTGTTTGGCTAAGCTTTTGGGGGGAAATAAGTACTTTGGGGAGTAGCAGAAGGAGTTTTTCAGAAGCTAAAAAAAATAGATTTTCCCCAAAAGCTCTTTTTAAAAAAATACACTTAAAAACACTTCTTAAAAACTTGGCCAAATGCTAATTACTGCTCAAAAGTACTCTTAAAATTAATTAGTCAAACACAAACTGCTTCTCACAAAAAACACTTTTCAAAAAAAAAAATATTTTTCAAAATAAGTTGATTTAAGAAGCTTGGCCAAACAGACTATTAATATGTAGGCGTTTGTGTAGCTAAAACACTTTCACATTTGGCCTCCCAAGTATGATTTTCATGTTGACACAACTGCAAAACGTATATTTGACCACACATAATCAATTTAATATCTAGAGAATATTCCTTTTATCATACACATTCATCAAATATAACCTAAGATGCTCTTATTTTTCATACTACAGAAAAGATTAGCTAGAACATCATTAATTGATTTCTTTAGGAAATGCAAAATTAACTGGTGCATGAGCTGCTACAGTTGCAAAGTTCAACCACTAAACGAAGATTCTTTCATCCATCTCATCAAGCAGCAAAGAATATTCCCTCTCTCTCAATTTCTGAAGCATTTTCGCTATGTAAATTTTGATCAATATTTTAAAATGTATTTTTTATTATATTGATACAAGAAGAACAACAATTTATAATATTTTTTGTACAATTTTTTAATATTTTAATTTTAAAATATTAAATTAATCTAATCTATTAACTAAAAAAAATTAATCAAACTAACTCTAAAAAATTGTCATTTATTTATATTGAGAGGGAGAGAGTAATATTTTTCTTTACACGGGGTTTTAAGGTATACTTTCCCTCAACCAGAAGTATGAGGCTGGCTAATGTACCCATATAAAAACTGAATCTTTTATTAGAACTAGTAGTGGTTAAGAGAAGCAAAAATCGTAGTCTTTTTAAATTTGGTAGTCAAAGAAGCAAATGGATGATCAACAACAAGAAAATCCAACGGTTGATAGGAAATTGTTGGAGAATAAGCCTGGAATCCTCGTCGTTGGATCTCCCAACGTTGGCAAACATACCCTTCTCTCTCGTAAGTTCTTAATTTCTCTTTGTGTGGCTAACTCCTTGTCAAACTCTGTCCACTAACACTAGAACAGAACGAACGAAGGAAAAAACATTAGGTGGGACCATTAATTGATGTAGAGGCAGTAACTGTAGATTCTGATGAGATCACAATAATAAAGCATGCAGTCGCTCGAATTTTGGTGTTTTAGTGTTTGATTGGGGAGCCTCGGCGTAACTGGTAAAGTTGCTGCTACGTGACCAGGAGGTGACGGGTTCGAGCCGTGGAAACAACCTCTCGCAGAAATGCAACGTAAGACTGCGTACATAGCGAGAGCTTAGTGCACCGGACTGTTTTTTTTTTTTTTTTTTTTTCAGTGTTTGATTGGAGAATTCCTGAAATTTTTGTCGAATATGATTTTCTTTCAAAAATCGATTCTTTTTCATTTTGAAGGGTAGCAAATACTTGTCTATCTTTGTCATTTTGGGTACTCTGGTCAAGAGTAGAATGCTTGGTTCATGGATTACAGAAAAGGAAAAAAAGACTATCAGAAAATGACAGTGAATTCCCATTCAACTTAAACAATCTATGCAAGTTCACTTTTTTTTAGTCCTTCAATTAATGTCACGTTGGAACATTGGCTGATATAATAATCCACTTAACGAGATATGCTCTATTAGCACCAAAACTTGAATAGGGTCTCTAACGATTTGTTCGTCGAGAAGCTGATTTTTGATGCCGAACTGCAGTGGTTGCAAAATATGGGCCAAGTCAAAGGGACTTTAGCGTATTGGTCTAACTGAGATTGTGAAATAGTCCAGCATTATCATCCCTGCCTAAGTTTTATTGCTTAATGGCTCAGTCAAGTTACTATCTTTCCACAGAACATGGGGAAGAATGAAAGTTGGCTGAATGTGTTTTTAAGACATCTGGCGACGTGGCATTGAGAATATAGGGGATCACCGAGAGAGTAAGCAACGCTCCTAAGCTATCTTAAAAGTTTTTTAAGACAATCCCATAGCGTGATAAGAAGTGATTTAAGGTCATAAGGGTAGCTCACCTAGTTATTAGTAGGGATCACTTGTACATAAACAAAACATTGTTTTATAAGGACCTTTACTATCTCCATTTTATGATTTATTGTAAGTCATTGTTCACTCCTTGGATAGGGCTAGCAAAAGGGAAAAAAGAAGCTAATTTTTTTGACATTCTACTTTATCAGTCTTTAAAGTGGTGGTATTCAAGTCAACTCCTGGTATCTATGCTATGACTGCAGGTTTACAGCTAAGATCTGCTATGAACCCGTACTCTTTATCCCTACTGCATTTTATTTTCAGTTGTAGGCTTCCAATGATATTTATTGATTTATGATACATGCTAGGGTGTCAAATTAAGTTGTCTAGTATTTTGTTGGTTGTCATTCTTGTTTAGTGTCTGACTGTATAGCATATCACCTTTCATACGGTGTTATTTTTGGACATGCTATGAATTGGCTGTGGCATCTTGAATAACTTGTAACTACTGCTCCTCAGAGTCAATAACTGCTTTATTTGAGACATCTTGAGTAAAGTAGGACGGCTAATGACTTAACTTCTATGTGTTGATCTTTCTCAATCTAAATAATCGTACTTTATTTCCTTTTGATTGCAGGGCTACTTTCTTTAGATTTTGAAGATGCCTCTGATTCATCTCCTGATGTCCTAGCCCATCCGTAAGTTGACTAAGTACATCCCCCTCCCCCGAACTAGCTCTCATAGGATTACTCCTGTATCTTTGTATAACTTGATGTTTATGCTTTTCTGACAAACAATTGGGTTACCAAGCAGGTGGACAATCAACACGAAGTATTATGATGCAGATGTTTCTGTGTGGATGGCCCACCTTCATGAGGACTTCTCAGCTGGTGCACTGCCTGCAGTTGACCAGCTGGTCGCATTGGTTATGGTCTTCGACGTTAGTAATGTGAGTCTGACGGTCATTCTTTCTTTTGGTTTCTTTTCCTGTTAACAAAAGCTTCTTTGGAGGTTGGCCTATAAGATTGTAAAATATACTTGAAAAATATTTCCCCCCTCTGATGAATGCCATCGTCTGCAGCTTTTATCTTTTGTAGCGCTTAAAGATTGGGTATCCCGCAATGATATCCATAAATTTGAGATTTTGTTATGCATTGGCAACAAAGTGGACCTTTTTCCTGGTCACGCAGCTCACATAGAATACAGAAGACACCTGTTAAAATGTGCAGAATCGTCTGGCAGTCATACGGAATTAGATTCTGGAATATCTGAGGCAGAAGGAAGCAGTCTATTAGGAGATGATGCTTTATCATCGGATATCAAGAGGTCCTGCTTGGATTGGTGCATCGAACACAACATAGAATATGTTGAAGCCTGTGCAGCAAATGCTGATTTTGATAAAAGTATGGCCTTTAATCGTCATGAGATATCCTTTGTAATCATTTTTTCCTGTCCCTTCGTAGTCCTACTGTATTTTGATTCTTTCTTTTGATATTTTGAAAATAACCCCTATTGCTGCATCCACTTCATGGGGGAGAAAAGAGGACATACGAGAATTTTGGTGATTAAGGTCATGTATTATCAGGGTGGATGCAACAAATTAGTACTAGGTTCATCTGAACCTAGTACTTGTGACGCAGAGCATAAATTTAGTTCACTGAAATTACAAAAAATAATAGATATGAACCCATAAACTTAAAAATATAATGGGTTCAATGCGAAGAACCTTAAAGGATTCTCTATTCGCCTTAGTGTATTACGGTTTTTGGTGATATAATTGCTGATGGATGCATCCCTTCCAGGAATTCAGTGTGTTCAAATCCCAGAAGTTCATGTTTTCTTTTTCAAAATCAGATCATCATCATTATTTTACTGTGTTAACCTTGGTGTGATATGTGGCCACAGAAATATAAGGACTGCTGAATTTAGTTTATCGTACTGTGAATCAAACTTGTGTCATTTGTGTGTGATACCTAACATGTCTAAAAGGGCTTACCATGTATATGTAATGCTCCCTGGCCAGTGTCCGGATAGGGTATAGTATGTGTGTACCGTATGCACCTAGCTTGCATTTCTACAAATAGGTTGTTTCCATGCCTCAACCCGATCTACATGTTACCAAAGGAGCAACTCATTTATGTTCGTTGAATCTTTGGTCTGTGTCATTGAAGGTATTTAGTATACATGTTTCTAGTAATGCCTTTGATTTATCTTGTAGCTTGCCTCTATTTTGGCAAATTGAGAATGTGTCATATACTGCTTGAAAGATGGCATAAACCTCCTGTTCAATGTCTCTACAAATTTCACGTTACGCACATATTGTGGTTGCAGTTAATGCAATTATTCTCGATATGGTGTTACATGGGGGCATCGTGCCTGCTTTACTTCACCACCAGATATGCTTCGTAATTTTCAGTTGTATCTACATGAGCTAGTTTTAGTTTGTTTTAGTCAATGCCAGCCAACTGGGAGCGTTCTTCTACCTATGTCGTTTCTTTTATTTTTAGTTCAGCAGGAAGAAATCTTTCTTATGCAGGTCTATCTGTGGATGGTGATTCCCAGGGTGTTGAGCGGCTCTATGGGGCTCTTTCAGCTTTTATGTGGCCTGGAATGATCTTGAAGTCGAGTGATAAGATAAATGAACCTTCATTACCTGAACAGCAAGGTTGTGCAATTTTCTCTTGATGATGAATGATTAAAATTTTATTCTTTCTTTTCTAGGAGGCTATTCAATTAACTGAAATGCTTTAACGCGCACTCTGCAGAGCTGTCAGATGAAGATTCTGACTATGAACTTGAATACGAAATCTTATCTACTGGCTCAGCGGATCCCTGGGATAACAGAGATGTCGCATGGGTATCTGCAGATGGTCAAATTGAAACCACAGGTCGTGAGGAATCAGTTGGATATGATCCTGATGATGAGGGTCCCAGTGGAAAGAGTGACATCAGGGGAAATGGAGGAGAATTGCAACTCTCGTCTTCAGCATCGCAGTTGAAAGGCAATGTTGACACAGAAGAAATTCCCAGAGCAGATGCAGCTGTAGGCGAATCAGAAGCTGATAAAGGAACAGCATTTGATTTTGAGGATCTGGAACAGTTGATGTCCGAGATTGGAAACATTCGAGCCAGCTTAAGGTTAATGCCCAACTCCCATAGGAGGGAAATGGCTGCAAATTTGGCAATGAAAATGGCTGCTATGTTTGGTGATAGCAGTGGAGATGAAGGAGGATTTGATTAATCAGAGAAGCTGTTTTTGTTTTCCATATGACCCTAGTGGTGCACTAAATTCATGAACCATCTAACAAATATGTTACCTTGTTGGAGATATAAGTAGATAAATAAAATTGTGTTCCTTCTAACAATTTAGGTTTTTAGATGAAGTGATTACAGTTCAACATGGTATCAAGAGCAAACAAAAGTTTTAGTTCAATTTCTACCGCCATTGTTATCAAAAAGAATTTTCACGTGTTTGGTCTATGAAAAAGAATCAAAACCCCACGTAAGGGTATGTTAAAAATTTAATTACGTAAAGAAAGATATGTCTTTTCTAATGGATAAAACTTTTAGTTGAAATGTTCACATAGTTCAACTCCTTTCGGAATATGCCAACGGGATAGGGCATCCATGAAACCATGACCTAAGGTACTTCGACATTTCTTGTCTTCACTAAAGTTCCGTGACATTTCATCCCAGTTTACTTTCGTTTACTAAAAATTTAAAGATTGGTTTCTGGTGTCATCTTGAATGCAATGTAGATAAAACAGTAAAAGCAATGGAATATATGGGAGAAAGCCATGAAAACAACCTTAATGGATGTCATATTCAATAGGATCTGCAACTTCCTAAGTATCTTTAGGATGTGTTCTTGGAAGTGGGCTTAGTGATCATGTTTTTTATGTGAAAAATAGAAATATCTCTTGTGCACTCATCCTGTAATGGAAACTAGATTTTTGCTGCCCCTTTTTGGATAAAATAAGCTTTTGATAGTCCTAGAGGATATTTTCTTGATTTTACCTATGTAGATCAATTCCTACCTGTCTACATTAGCTATTGGAAACTTTCATTTATTTTTAATACAAGGACAAGTTTAGCACTCAATCATAGTTTAATAGTAATATGTAATCATGATTTAGCATGTGAAACATTGAAATATCTTGTGCACTTTTCCTTGTCATAAAAACTAGATATCTGCATCCCCTTTTTGGTAAAATAAACTTTTGATTATCCTAGGAGATATCTTCTTGATATACTATGTAGAGCAAATAATATCTATTTTTACCTGCCTACATTAGCTATTGGGAACTTTCTTAATTAGTTGTGTAATCCTGATAAAAACTTAATCTTACTCGGTAATTATATCAAATCAATAAATGCAAAGCATATGCTTTTATACACAAATTTATCACTAGATCATAGTTGAGTAATATGTATATTCTTACTTTGATTTTAACTACTAAAATTAAATTTTTCGATTTGATATAAACATCGGATATGATCAAATATTTACCTGCCAGCCTTTGCCTATACAAGTTGATACTTGATTATTTGACTGGAACAAGTTGATTGTATTATTGACCATTGAGTATTTCACCTTCCATTTTGTATTTAACCCAATGATAAGAGGTTTGGTTATGGTGGTGGGGTTTTATCTCTATCTATTTTTGTAACTTTTTGCCAGTATTTGGGATTAGACTAAGCAAGTTGCTCCCTGTGTCGAAGCATCTCTAACTTTAATATGGTAGGCAGTTAAACTTGGAAGCTACATCAATCACCATAAATAATGCGCACTACATTTGTTTTAAAGCATTCGCCTGTCTTTGTTTTACTTTAGTCTTTGTTTTATCTTTAACCCTTTATTTAACACTTTTTTTCATCATTAACCCTTTAACAGTCAGCCGCCAAAAAAAGGGGGCGGTGGAGGAGGAAAAAAACAAATTTTGGTATTGTTTGGGTAAAAACTTTATATCAAAGATTGATAATACTGTTAACAAAAAGAAATGTGTATAAATGAAACTTTTAAGTGTTAAAACTTAAAAGCTTGATAATAGTATTTAAGTGTTAGTTAAAGATGTGATATAAAGTTAAAAGTTACGATCGATAGCATAACTTTTGAATTGATTGTAATTTTCTACTATATATATAAATGGGATGGGAGTACTAACAGAGCAACAAATGATTGTACTAAAAGCCACATAAGTTATACATAAAGTTGGGTCTACATTTGGCTTCTCCTTTAACTACGTGTACCTTTCAATTGCTCTATTTTGGCTTATACGTGATTACCTCTTTATTTATTGGGAAAAGAGTCAAAAATACCTCTCTACTTTAGAAAAATGGCTAAAAATATCCTCCAAACTAATTTTGGGTCAAAAATACCCTTTGCGTCATTAAAATTTTGAAATATACCCTTGTCTTAACGGAAATTCCAAAATCCCCCAATATAACTCGATTACATTTTTTAAACCCGCTCTACCCGACCCAACTAAATAAAAACTTACGATCCTACGATCGCATTTTGTCACCCTGGTCTACATGTTTAAAGGGGGTCGTAAGAATGTAGGTTTTTTATTTAGTTGGGTCAGGTTTAAATAATGGAGCGAGTTGAAAAAATGAAACCAGATTATTTCGGGGGATTTGAGAATTTCCACTAAGACAGGGGTATATTTGAAAACTTTAATGACTCGAGGGGTATTTTTGACCCAAAATAAGTTCGAAGGATATTTTTAGCCCTTTTCTCAAAGTAAAGGGATATTTTGACCCTTTTCCCTTATTTATTTAGAGATTCTAATCTCTTTCATTTTCCTTGCTTTTTGAATTTGTGTTATTCCTAATCAATGTTCCTATGCCTATTCTCAGCTGCTACTGATCCTTTTTGTTTTCTTAACACTGTAAATCTGTACCAAAAGTTATATAAATTGTACACTTTAACCAATTACTTTTTTATTTCACGTGAACATATGTCATAGTAATGAATATTTATTCTCCTCTTATATATACACGTATGCACTTCAATTTTAATTATCTGACACATATTTATTTCCTCCGTGCACTTTTACTTGTTCACTTTTGACTTTTCACGTTCTTTAAGAATTAATAAATGAAGTACTCCCTCCGTTCAATACTACTTGACCACATTACTAAAAATATATGTCTAAATTACTTTTTCATTTAAAAAACCGAGATAAAATTAATTAATTTTTTTCCATCTTACCCTTAGTATTAAATGTTCTTGAAAATAGTCAATTTTGATTAGAATGTATTTATTGGAGAGAGATAGAGGTAAGATAGTAAAATACAAAATATATCTTTTATTTATGATTTCTTAAGGGGCGTGCAAAAGAGAAAGTGGGCAAGTAATAAGAGACGGAGGGAGTATATATTTTACCATAATATTCATATTTATTGGTGTATATCTCAATAGCCTTGGAAAATGATTGAAAATGAGTAATTAATGTGAAGGGTAAAATTAATAAAAAGAAGAAAAATTCCTTTCTCTTTATATGTTAACGTGGACAAGTAAAAGTGAACGGAGGGAGTGACTTTTATCCCCGTTTTTCTTCTTTGTCAATACTTTAAACATGAAGAGAGGACGAACAATAGCAATGCAATTTGTCCCAAAAGTTGTAGAAATTGTACACTTTAACCAACTACTTTTTTATCCCACTTGGACATATGTCATAGTACTGAGTATTTATTCTCTTCTCATGTATGCACTTCAATTTAATTTTCCTACACATATTTATTCCCTCCGTGCACTTTTACTTGTCCATTTTTTACTTTCACATTCTTTAAGAATTAATAAATTAAGTATATATTTTATCATAATATCCATATTTATTGTTGTATAGTCTCAATAGCCTTAGAAAATGATTTGAAAATGAGTAATTAGTGTGAAGGGTAAAATAAGAAGAAGAAAATTTTCTTTCTCTTGAGTCTTGATATGTTAATGTGAACAAGTAAAAGCGAAGGGAGGGAGTGACTTTTATCTCTATTTTTCTTCTTTATTAATACGTTACTTATTTTACTCTCCTTTGCATTCTCTAATTATTGTTTCTTTACATTTATAAAATGTATTACTTTATATTTTCATTTCGGAATTAAAATTTGGTGACTTATGATATAACATATATCTTTCTAATTTTGATTTCTTTGTATCAATTCTTTTTATCTATAATTGTTAATAAAAAAAATTATAATATAACTAATTTACCCCTTATTAACATATTTTTTAATTAATTTAATAAAAGTATTTTATTAGTTTTGCTTTTAAAAAATTCAATATATACAACAATGGTTCTTATGTTTAGATCTGAACAGTTAGTTAATTGCGATGGATATCAACCTGTCGGTATACATATAAGATATTAAAGAATTTAAAAGAAAAAAAAAAGAATCAAAATATCAATTTTCTCTCATATTCTTATTAATTGTTTTTCACATCGATGAACAACTTTCATTGTCATGACAATGAGAAAAAAATCCGACTCTTTCCATCTCCAAGACTTAATTCCATCATATGTTATTAATTTTTAAACTCTATTTTTTTATTATAACTAAAGTGATGGTACGTAAAATATATTTTGTATATGTTGCTATATATAATAACAATTAGAATGCTATTAAAAGTTATTTATAAAATACAAACCTTAAAGATTGACTAATTAAAGTGAATAAACATGATGCACGGGCATATTTTGCTAGTACAGTGATGTACATTACATTCTTCAATTTTTGGGGGTTGGAGGGGGTTCAAAGTTTTTGTAATTATATTCAAAATATCTTTCAAAATAAAAATTTCAAAATTCAAATATGGAGTAAAATGAATAACATTATTTAATGTGTCTCAAATACACATATATTTGTCAATAATTAAACACATGTTGATCATATTAAGAAACACTTATTTAACTTTTTGATAATTACTATTTATTTTTTTTAAAATTTTGTAACCATATAATTATCGCTTGTGTGCAATCAAACATGATGTTAGGTTTGTTCGAGACTTCATCTCAACCGATATCTTGCTCTCCAGGGAATGAGGTCATGAAGAGAACTACTCATTATTGTATTGCCCCCAACCTAAGGAAGACATTTTGAAAGCATCGATAGGAATAATTATACAATATATAATTACACAATGATGTCCAAACAAATCGTGAAAGTTCAGAGGTTGCGTGAAATTATTATTCTCTCGGTCTCAAATTATTTATCATATTTCTCTTTTAAATATCTTAAAAAAAACATTAATTAAGAGGGATTTTGATTACTCTTACTTATGTCTTAGATATAATCTCTCTTTATTAGATATTTACTTTATTTATGTGTCATCTTCTCATAATTGAGGTGTCTATAGTCTTCAAGAACGATAACTACTAAAGGTAAAATGAAAAAAAATAATTAATTTTATCTTGAACTTTTAAAATGACAAATAATTTAAGATAAATATTTTTAAAAATTACGAGTTCACAACAGATAATTTGAGACGGAGGGAGTATTTTAAAATCGTGGCACATTACAATACCTATATACTGTATTTAGTGCAACCATTCCGGCCGCCCCGTGGAACAATGTCTCTCCCAACATTAGCCAAACCTTTCTAAGAAAAGAATGGTGGTTATTAGTCAAAGGTACTTAGCATATAATATTGTCGGCCAAAATTACTAATTTTAAGTATAAATCTCTTCTTAAAAGGCACTTACGCTGATATTCATCTCCCCTTTTCGATCACATCTTTAATTATTTTTTTATAGTCTTCTTTTTGTAAAAGAGATGTTTAGTTTTTTTCCCAGTGTTTTTGTGGCTAGAGAATGAAAAGTTGGGTGCAATAAAGAAACATTAATTTGCATCCACTCTTCGTCTCTATCTAGCTAGCTTTATTAGTATTTCCATTTCTCTTTTGGAGATGTTCCTCCTTTTGAGGAGGAAATTGGAAATTGCTTTCAAGGTCGTGCATAGATGATATCATATGCAAATCCAAAATCTGAAGTCAGATATGTTGTGTGTATACATTTAATCTTTTGGTATGTGTGGGGTAGTTCGTGTAAAAAATAATGAATTTAGTTACATTTATAGAAAATGATGGAGTCAGAGTTTTCACCAATAAGGGATTCATAATATAAACATATACACACGAAAAGCCAGGAGGAATTTGACTCTCATATAATAAATAATTTTAAACTTATATATAAGGTGTAATTTTCAATACAGAGGTCCGAACGAATCCCTTGCGCCCTTAACTTCGCATACAGTCATAGGATCCGTTTTAGATTGGCTATATCTTCTTTCTTTGATTGTAAAAGGAAGCTGAAGTCTGTTTTTATAGTTTGCTCATCCTTCTTTTCCTACTACCACCAGTTGCCCACATGTAAAGTACCTTTTAATCTATAGTACTAGAATTCATTTGTGAACAATGACTAAATGATAGACGAGGCAACTCGTCAACCACTACCATTTCAAAGAGATTATTAATAGGACTTATGTCTATGCTTCGACGTCCCAGCATCTCTATTATTCAAGTTAAAAATTGTTAAGATGATGTAGTCACTTTATGCATAAGAGGATCTAAACTAGTGAGTTATGTGGGTTCAACTAATCCATTACTTTTAACTCAAATTATGTATGTATATACAAAACAAAAAAATAAAAATAAGATAGAGCACGAAATGCACTAAGCGGAGAAGGTTAAGCCAATAGTCTTTTAAGTATAATCTTGAACATCTTTATCCTTGAAGTTGTCTGGTCTCCATTTAACAAACTTTGGCGGTGGAAAACAAGAATATTTCCAAATGAGGTGCTATGTCAATAGAACAAACTGTTCAATCGTATACTTGAGGGATTATTTTAGACCTATCCCAAAGTTTAAGGGACAATTTTTGTAATTTTTCTCCTATATTAACCACCATATTCACATTCAACTAGAAGTTTCGATTTAGATAAGGCTGCGGTGCACTAATTTATTACGTAAGGGAAACGGGGTCAACTTTCCACTTCTTTTGCAACACTCTACTGTTATTGAAAATAATTCAATAATTAATACTATCTTAGTGAAGACTATTCTTACGTTACGAAGCTAGTCAAAATGAGCTATTACTAAATTTACAGGGAGGTGTAATTTATCGTAAAAGTGAATAAAAACAAAAGAAGTTCACGTATGGAACAACAAATTGGCCCTGATGCACCTATTTTTTTATTCTTTTTTCATTATTATATTTTGGGGTGTGGTAGAATGGACATAATCACTTCATCCTTAATGAGAGGCCTCAACTTTGAGCCTGGAATGGAAAATCCTTTGATAGGGAGCGATTCCCTCTCAATGAGTCTTACGCCGGTGTCGGTGTCACAAATTTGAATTAATTGGGCCAATAAATTCAAAAATAACAAATAATTAACAAAAATGAACTTAAAGAAACAAAATGTACAACTGATAACTAGCTAAGCAAAGGATGCCCTCCAATTCAGACGTGCACCAATTTCTTGTCAATTGCCCTACCACTTTCACCAGAGTTACATTACTACTTGGCCTTTTCCAACAAGAAGCCAACAAAAGCCTATCATTTCACGTTTGTCAGCTTCTTCTACTGATTCACTCATTCACATCACAAGCATGTTCCTTCTTCTTTATTATGTACTCCTCCTACTACTTGACAAACTGAAGCATACCCCTCACCAGCTTCAATGGGGTCCATGTCTAGACAATTACAGTATTACACCTTCACCATCTTACAGTTATTACAATAATTGGTCGGTACTTAATTCCTCTTAGCCCACCAGATCACCATCCTACCTATTTGGTTTTTTTACAATGTGCCTAGTAATAAGAGTTAATGGTAAAAAATCACATCTGAACTATCAATTTTTTTCAAATTTCACACTTTCAGGTATCAGTTACTTTATTTACCTACTTGAACTACCATCCTCTATTAAACTAGGTGTGATTTAACACATAGATGATGATAGCTCATATAACAAAAATGAAATAACTGATAGTTGAAGCGTGAAAATCACAATCAAATAATAATTTAGATGTGTTTTTAACCCTTACCTCTAGTAATAATTTAACTTCAACCTACACTAAAACTGTAAAATAGAAATTTACACAGGTCTCACTTGAAAGATGTAGTAGTAATAAAGATTAATTACATTTAACTTCCCCTACATGAGTAACCTAACTTGCATAACACAGTAACTGATTTGTTACTACAGGTAAAACTGCACGTAATTTAAATCAAATTTCTTTTTTTTTCCTAGACCAAGAAATTACTTGAGCTATTAGTAGATGTAGCACATGCCGGAGTTGTCACCGGAGAACAGTCAGATTTACCGGAAACAGCCGGAAACTCACCGCACTTCCGGCATCTCGCAACGACGAGTATTTGTCGACAAGAAGGACACGAAGAATGTGAACCAAGCCAAGTATCAATACACTGAACATGAAAACTATGTCCACACTGTGGCAACACACGGATCTCATCTCCAACAACATACTCCGCCAAACAAATCGCACACTCCGCCGTATACGACGGCGCAACATTAGCCGTCGTACTTGTAGGGTCGTAAGTGAATTTCGGCAACGACTGTAATACTTTCTTCTTCAATCCTTTATTCGCCGCCGATGACAGTTGACCGGCGCCGGAGGTTACGGGGGTTCCGCGGCGGAGCCAAGCGCATCTAGCGACGGCGATTAGACCGACAACGCAAATTAGGGCACAGAGAAGAGCTGCTAATATTACGACGAAATCGGATTCAACTGTTATAGCTGACGGTGGCTCAGCCGTGGGTGACGGCGGTGAAGGTGAAGTTGAAGATGAGTTGGTGGTGCTAAGCAGAAATCTAGCATGACGAGTCATAATTGAAAACAAATTAAATTTAATTGAAACAACAATATGGATATAAGTAGCTGGTAATACAGAAGAAGGGGGGGAAAATATTGTGGTTGAAATGTCGGTAAGTGATGTGAAACATAAATGAAAATTTGCTGAGTGTGTAGATATGTGTGTGTATATATAGATATGGCAGGAGTTTGGCCATGAAAAATCAAAATATTTTTCGCTAATTTTGAAGTTGGGGTGAAGATGGAGTTGTATTTGATTATAATTTTTGTAACCAATATTTGTTTTATTTTTTATTTTTTATTATATACGGGTAGAAGTAGGGGTGGGCGTTCGGTTCTTCGGTTCGATTTTATCAAACTTTGGTTTAGCTATTTCGGTTTCGGTTTTTTGAAGGTGAACACCGAACACCAAACCAAACTAGTTCGGTTCGGTTCTTTCAGCTTCGGTTTTTTGAAGTTTGGTTCGGTTCGGTTTCGGTTTTTTCAATTCCGTTTTTTTTATATGATATTAGAAACGATTCCATTTACACTAATTCATATTCTGAGAAGCAACAAAACATAAAACTAACAAATTAAAATCAAAATCAAACAAACAAGATACACAAGAACAGAAAACCATAACCATAATATAGAATTACTAGGTGTTATATACATACAGTAAGAATAATTAAGAAAACACATAAAAGACATACATTAATCCTAAAGACACATCCTAGTCACCTTTCTTTTTTAAGGATATTTGATTTTCTCACCTGAAGTGGAAAATTAGGGATACAAAAGCAAAAGAAAGCTTATTACAATTGGATTTTTTTGGCTTAAATTTAATGGGTCTGGACTATTTTAATTTTTTTGGGTAATGTATAAATTTTGGTTCTTCGGTTCGGTTTCATCAAATTCAGTTCGGCTATTTCAGATTCGATTTTTTGAAGGTGAACACCAAACACCGAACCGAACTAGTTCGGTTCGATTCTTTCGATTTCGGTTTCTTGAAGTCGGTCCAATTTTTCGGTTTTCGATATTTATGTCCAACCCTAGGTAGAAGAATGGGAAATGGGAGAAGAAATTACAAGGTGTGAAGTCGAATACTCATCAACAAGATGAAAGTTCAAGGTAACTAATCAACTGAGTTACTAAGGTTTTCAGAATATTTCATTGTTTGAATGTACTAAAAGTGAAAAAAAACAAACATAATTTTAGGTATTTTTCAAAATTTTAAATATAACTATGCGGATTTGCAAATAAAGTAAAAAGATATTCCAGAGAAAAGTGAAAATTTATCATGACCAAACCGGTCCTTTTATCTTGTGGACCGCTGAATGGAAGGTATTGAGAGAACATAATTGTGAGGTCCCTACTATTCTTAAGTACAAATTGATGATTAATTAAATGTTGTACTGGCTATCACAAGCAGACACGTTTCGTTGTTTATGTTCAAGAAAGAAAATAACTTGCGGCTTAGGATAATCATCTGAGGTTAAATCGTGATTAGCATCTTTTTGATATGATAGACTAGAGTCTAGAGCCTGTTTGGCCATGCAATTTTTTCACTATTTCATTTTATTTGAAAATTAACGTTTGGCCATGAGAATTTCAAATACAACTTGAAGTTATATTGGAATTTAACAAACACCAAAAAACTTATTTTCACTTTCAATACATTCAAATAACCAAATATTTTTTGCAAAAATTATAACCAAACACAACTCCATCTTCAACTTCAACTCCAAAATACCAAATGAAGTGAAAAATATTTGTTTTTCATGGCCAAATGCCTACTAGAGGTCAAATTTAAGTAATACAAGAAATCGGTAGGTGATTTTTTATATTTGCCTTTTAGTTAAACTTTTAAAAACAACTTGTTTTGTTTAAAGCTGAAAAATAATTTCTTCTACTATTTCAAAACAATTATTCATTCATAAAAATTGACCACACACATTTTTCTTTATTCTCTAAAATAAGTAATCCTTCTATTCCAATTTATTTGACACACTTTTCTTTTTAATCTGTCTAAAAAAGAATATCACCTTTAATAAGTTTTGCCGAATGGGTTATTAAATTCTTGGTGTGCAAAGTTATCGACGATTAAATCTACTACTGATTCGAGAGAGTCAACTACAATAATATTTTGATAATATTTCGATGAAATAATCGAAACGAGCAGAAATTATTATTTACACCACTTTCATTAAAAAAAGGTATAAACAAGTGGGGTTTAAGATGGATTAGGATCCTTTTGTTTATTAGTGCTTAAAAGGTGGATAAGGCTAATTGAAGGAACAAAGGCATGTGAACTTACCTTATTTTGTTTGTATTCAACTCTATCAAAGCTCTTGTAAAAGACGAAAAAGGAAAGGGATCTGTGTAACAACTTGGTTCAAACTAAGGGCGACCATCGGTCTTTCAAAACCACCATTGCTATTAGAAAACTGTCCATAGAAAAATCAAGAAACTTCCAAATATTTGTGCCTTTCGGATTCCAAAATAGTTCCAAATTTTTGTGTTTGAATGTGATTTAGGATGAGTTATTTGTAGAACCACTTTTTAGAAATCAATTCTGCTATTTTTAAACAATTTATTTTGTGTCCCAAAAAATAACGCGAAGTAATTTTTCGAATTTAAATTATGTACATGAACACTGCATAGTTTTATTTTATCTAAAACAATATGTATGGTAACCTAGAAAATAGAATATAAACATGTTATATCCAATTAAATATACTAACAATGTATATGACGTAAATTTGTGGCAACTCAGATCTAATTATTAAGGTATTATCCCCTCTCATAATTGTATCGCTTTGAGGCTTAACTCAAATAACATCCTAACAATTGAATCACAAACTTAACCTTATATAACCTCTAATTTTCTCCTCTCAATCCGACCTTAAAAGCATCACAGCAAATCTCCTTTCAAGTTCAACCGTCAGCTACGTACATGTTGCTTGTTACAATTGTTTTTTATAGCTCCCTCAGTCCCAATTTATGTGTAAAAAAAATTAAATTAGCACGGAATTTTGAGAAAGAAAGTGAGATTTTTAAAATTTATGATCATAAACATCATTATACTTGTGTGGTTATACAATATTTGAAACCTGTAGTTTTAATGTTTCACCATATTTGTGTGGTTATAAAAGTTCCTCATTAAGAATAAAGTTGAAAGTCTAAGTTAAATTGTTTTTAAGTTTATAAAGTTATTATTCTTATGAAATGAATTCAAATGAAATGTTAGTCACATAAACACGAACGGAATATCTATTTTCTAATCTAAAACAAACGCAAACGCGTCAATGATCATCAAATTTATAATTACTGAAGTCTCAACAAAGATTAACCCTGACGAAGTAAAAAAATAAGTTATAATTGTAATTAGGGGTGTTTATGGGTTCGCTTGGTTTGGTTTGATATTTTTTTTTTGTTGTTGGTAAAATTGGTTTGATATTTACCAAAATAAAAAACAGACCTACTCTATCGATTTGGTAGGTTTAATTTGTATTGACTTTTACGTGTCACATAAAATGTGGAGTCAATCCTTCTTTATTAGAGTTATGGATAAAATTTAGATAAGTCAATTTATGTTTACTAAGAATTCAGTGAATTGATGAATATATGATCTATTAAAATATTTTTATCGGAGAAATATTGAGGAGTCAATCTCTTATGCACACTAAAATCAAGTATTATTTAAAGTACATATGATAGATGCATTACGATTATAGTTTTATTGGACATTACATCTTATGCGAGGATCACAAATATATTTTTAGACATATATATTTTTTTAAAATCATATATTTTATATAACAATTTGTTCAATTTTATACCGAACCACATTAAATAGTATTCAATTTTTTTAGTCCGTTAATTTAATTTTTCAATTTGATCTGAACACTCTAACCGTAATAGTGGACTTATGGAGTGTGGACTAAGGATGCTAAAGCGGCATAGTTACTTTTTTTGCTTTTTCTTGCTTTTTGTGAAAGACAAAGTAACATTGAAAAGTTTCAATAAAATTGTATTATTATCCAAGAACAAGTGGCATGTCCGTACTTTGTAGCTATAATTAACAATAAAGTTTTGTTTCATCCCCAATAATTAACAAGTTGGATTCGACAAGTTATATATGATTATGTTAGCGATAAATTTTTCTAATTGAAATTAGAGTGAGAACAGCCGTTAATTTTAAAAAGAAAAGATTCTTCTCTTTCACCTTTAGAAGGATTCCTGACATGACTTCTTGCCTCCATTTTTTAATGAGAAAGAAAATGCAAACAGATAATTACTTCAATTTGAGATTTGTTCAAGTGGATAAGATTGATACTTCTCAATTTATATGACAATTAGAGTAAATTTTTCTTTGCCCTAAATATTTTAAAAAATTTAAAATATTTTAATTATTAATTTTGTTGACATATTATAATTTTAAAATATATCATCTAAATTTTTAGAAGAAAATTATAGCTAAATTCGCATTGAATTTAGGTGCTTGAATTCTCGTACTCCAACTACATTCACATAAATTGGGATTATATAGTATACTAAATAATTAGTACCATTTTAGAGAAATACTAATTTAAAAAAGATTTAGATTAGGGGTTTATTTTTTTTATTTAATAAATTGAGAATGACAACCTGGACAACAATGGGTGCATCTTCTTTGTTTGTCTAGGCTATAGGCCATGCCTAAACTACATGTGAACTGTTTCTTTTTTCTTCAATATCTTCGTGCAAACCCATGATTGGCTTGTGTTCCACTTGTTTTGTTTCTTGTTTGCTTTTCTTTTTATAAAACTTTTATATGAAAGCATAGATAACATAATATGGAGGTTCAGTGTGCTCGTGGCAGAATCACCCTTGTCCAAAGGATATTCGTTCGTTCGAGTATTACATTGTGTGAATAGATAGTTTTTTGATACATTCATAATCCCTAAACTTGTCAGAATATTTTATTTAAAGTCTATTTCAATTAAAACTTTAAACACATGATAAAGTGTCTTATTAGATACTTCTAATTCAAATTTTGAAATTTTTTTTGTGTGTGTTCGCAAGCTCCCATTAACTTCTTCGTGTGTCTATTTTTATATATTTTAATTCCCATAAGTGAAAATTTCACTTATGTAATTTCAACATTACATAACTCAAGAATCAGTGATGAGTTGGACTTTGGTACAATGTTTAAAAGAGTAGACATGAAATTTAACTCAGCATCAAAAATTAACTCATAAAGGTGAGGATAACTGACACGGTCACACCCATGTTAAGCTCTTTTCCTTATTTTATGTTTGGTTTTAATTTTTTCACGCTTACATTGTTACTATAATATAATGTATATGAATTAGTAACTTGTAAATTAGGCAAGTAGTCTCTTTCTAAACTTAACGATCAGTTAAACTATACTAATAAAGTAAAAATTATTCCCCCTATCACATTGTATACCTTAGGTTCTTTCTTATTCTTTACAACAAAACTCCTAGTTAGGAATAAACAAATCATACAAGAGAAAAGGTTTTCCATGCATTTACTTCTATAATTTTATAGTGGTCCAAAACTTAGCCAAGTGTATTGTTCCAAGGAAAAGAGAGATAAAGTCTAGCTTAAACTGAAATGCAGGTAACAAAAGAAATTCGTTCATTCATGAATTATTGGAGGATTCAATTCCCATTTCCAACTTAAACAAACTCAAATATCATCTGAAAAAAAAGACTTCCCATCATTAGAAGAGAATCCCTAAAAGCAAATTCCCATCCATAAGAAGATTGCTTAGTGCTCCATGTGATTTGCTTCTGTACATTGCTAAAAGATCAGATGCTTCTCATCCTTTTTGCGAGTCATGTTAACAACTAGTTAAAGAGAGAGAAAAAAAACTAGAGATGGGAAATAGCGGAAAATGATTGATTGTAACTCATTTCCTTGCTTTTTCTCCTTGTATGAAAGCCAAAAGACCCTTTGCATGTGACTTAGGAGATTTTTCTTGTCCTTTTTTGATAATGGCGGTATTGGAAGGGATCCTATGATCAACTTAAAGTTGTCTCCATATAATTCATAGGTCATGAGTTCAAGCTGTGAAAGTAACAACTGATGCAGACTTGCTTCGCGCACCAGCTACCATTTCCTCTCATAACGGTGGTATCTAGACTAGTTTGCACACACCTCTACTATTTCAGCGGATATCTTCTACCCAAACACAAGTACCGGGTAGCTCTACCAATGAAAGTTTAGGCAAATGGAAAGAAATCCCCTAACATTTGTGACTTACGACATTCTTTTCAAGTTTTAACCTTATTAAAGTTGGTAACCATCAATAAAAAATCTTATGAAGGCAAGCAATTACACATTGTGTTAGAGATCATTACATGGAAATTTCATGTAAAAAATATACAAGGAATTCACCTATATGTGCCAAGGAACTGCTAACTGCTTATATGATATACCTAAAAAGTATGAGCACATTGATATGACTTGAGGAAAAAGTGGGGAAAAGGAAAAGGAAAAGGTGAAAAAAGAGGTGCCAACCTAGTTGGCTACCTACTTCCTTTTCACCTTTGAGGAGCAGGCTTCACAAATGAGAAGTCATCTTCATTCCTAGTAGACTCTCCATTTGGAGGAACAGGCACATGAATTTCTGTGTCATCATGATCAATATTCATACGTGTAGTTGCAGTCTCTGCACGATTCATCGGTGTTCTTGGATCGTTTTCAAGGTCCGATGCTTCTTGATCACTGATGTAGCCCTGCAAACGTGCTGAGTGACCGGTAGTTTTGAACCGATGAAGACCAGGGCCAGCTGGGTGCAAGGGCGAGCTCATTGTGGACCTTGGACTTGCATTACCCAGCGTTCGGGTAGGAGACCTATCTCCCCTCGCTCCCTTCTTCTTCTTCACAGCCATATGCCACTTCTTCAGTGCCTTAGAGGTTTGCTCATCAAAGATAGATTTTTTCATATGGGATCCCATCTGTAGAAAGGCCAATGATTTATCAATTATGCTATTGGTTTATATGGCATGAAATAAAATGTAGATATAATTAGGCTATTTTTCGAGAGATAAGTTTGTACTGGTACCTGAGTTATAAGGGCATAAAGCGGTAGAGTGATATAACTGCATACGAATAAGACTCCCACCCTGTAATATAACGGAAAATTTGATTTAACAAGAGGAAGCTGGATTCGTGAAGCTTAGGAACTAAGATAATGAATTTACGAAAAGTGTGTTTTTGTAGCAACAAACATACCCTACAACAATTTTTGCAATGACCAGCTCAAACGCCTCGTGGAAGCAAGATTTTAGCCCATACTCATACTACAGAAAAAATAGAATCCTCATCTCTAACAATAGTTTTATGGCACAAAGTAAAAGAAAAAGAATATCTTGCAATATCAGAATTTGATCTTTGTTAGAGGGAGAAGAATTATTACCCATATCCACAGAAAATATGTTATCTGGAACGCATTCTGCAAAGTTAAAGTTATATTAGTATTAGATAAGAGCCAAAAAGAAAGTTTAGCCAAGGAATATATAGAGATTAAGATCTGAAAAGCAAACTATTCGGCGCACCATTTCTTGTGACTTATTTTATGGAAACTATGTACTTGCAAAGTTGAAACAAAAAGATATGCCAGCCCTCTGGTTTTACGAATATTACTTATTTAGAATTCTGCAAACTGGAAATACAAACCTGAAACAAGGCAAAGTGGATTAAGTGAAGAACCAGTTGTGGTCGACCAAACCAAAAATATTTGTCTGAGGCTTGTACAAGAGGGATGCCTTGAACTACTGCATGTCTCTCTGTGATGTCAAGGGCCATCCTAGTCAAAACCGCCTGAAGCTTTGTTCCAACAGCTAAAATAATCTGTCAAAGATTTCGTCACAAGAATTCCCCTAAAAATAACTCAGGAAGATGGATAATAATGGACAAGAATCTTACAACTAGAGGAGTTAAGGATGCCCAGAATAATGCTTGCCACCCTGCAATGGTCAAATAATTTCAGATTATGTGAAAACTGCACTCAGACTGAATTGGTAGTGACTGAAACAGAAGACTTAAACAATTTCCAGAAATAGATTCCACCACAGAAAATGACTTACCGCTAACATTTAGAAGCAAGAAAAGCACAAATGATGCCCATAAAACTGGACTGCCGGAAAAAAAAAACAAGTAAAAGCCAATCAGAGAGCAAGGCGATTTATTCTAATTGTTACGCACATGCACACACATAATATGCTGAAAGAGATTGAGAGAGAAAATAGCAGATCTAGCTACCTGACACCGACAACTACCTTGAAGTCATCCTCTAATGACCTCTTGATATACTTTTGGAAGTTAAATTTACTTCCAGGAGCTAGATGAACCTGCACAAGGAGCATTTTTAGTTTCTTGGGAAACAAAGAATTATAAAGACAGAACAGAGCACAAAGAAAACTCACACTGATAAAACCATTGCGCAGGGTCAAGTAGTCTGACTTACTGACAGACTTGAAAAATTGTCTGAAGAAGCATCCCTGCATGAATTAAGTTGCAACAATCAGTCACCTTAACACTAATTGGCCTTCAGCTACAAACCTATGCAATTCACATCGTATTAATTTCTCACAATGTAAAAGAATATCGGGATCCTTGTCCAGAAACTAGTATGCGCTCTGACAAAAGATGTCTCATGAGTAAGTCTAAATCTTGAAGGATCTGCAAGTCCCAAGTTAGAAACATAGTGAGAGACTCAGAACCAAATGAGCAAATAAATAGAGAGAGCAAGCAACAGTACAAAGTTTTGGCTGTACAGCAAGCAAATGCATACCATTTGAAAACTCGTAACTATGGGTTGAAGTCTCTTGCTCCCAACGTTTCCAGCCACGAATCTGAAGAACAAAGTTTCAGGAATTTAGCAAATGGATTATTACCATAAAAGCATCATAAAATAGTCTATTACTCTAGACAAGCGGTCAATTCCAGTAACAAATTTGAGCCTTGGCAGTTGGTCAATTTTAGCTAGGAGTATAGCAGCAGAAATTTTAGGGAAAACAATTTGAATGATCCAAACAATTAACTGTCATAAAATAATTTGAAGTTGAACACTTTTGTATCATTCCCCAGACCTCACTTGTGGGATTACACTGGGTATGTTGTTGTCGTAACACTTTTCTGTCATACCAAGACCAGTTCGTCATGCAACTTAATCTCCTAACATTTTTTACTGTGTCATATTAACTTTGCATCCTTCCATTAATACCACCAGGTATTGAATGCCCATGAAATTTGATTGATCTTGTGAATTAATTGAAAAACTACTAAAATTGCAGTCAATAATTGGCATCTACAACTTTTCCGGATTACCTAAGAAGCAGTATAGATGGCATCTAAAGCATAAAAGCAGAGTAGCTAAATAAAGTATATCATGAATTACCTTAAGTTTTCCCAGCCACATGGTAATAGCACTGTATAACACATGAAGGACGGCCAAAAAGAAAATAAGGATGTGTATTTGATGCAGTGCGTCAACAGTAATGAGAGGGACACGTCCCTGTTAGGAATACTTTAGATTAGTTTAGCGAAGAAAATAAATCATGCTGTTAATGCTAATATGTAGTACAACATAAAGATCCAAAATATAGCTGAAAAGGAAGGGCCGGAACATAGTGCTAGGAATGCAAGGATGCAGCATCTGGTAGAACAACTTTGCCTTCAAATATTATTTTTACATGAAAAATTTACCCAAAACCTAAGCTGACCTAACAACTTTTAGAAGCTCGTAGTCTAAGACATTTGAAGCACATACATGGTGCTTTTAATGGTGTCACAAAATTTCTGCTAACATATTGCACATTCAATCTGATAGCCAAACCCCTCCACCGACCACCTAGGGAGCTGTTGACGTACTACTGCATTACAGAAGACGGAGCAGAACAATCATTTTGGATGGATCTTACAGATATCAGCTAGTTATATCAATGCTTTCAACCAACGTCAGACAGGACAATCATAGAGTAAAACAGTGATGGTAAAAAGCTAAGTGTTTCTAATTTTGATTAGGCTACACGAGTGTAATGCAGACAACTTGTCATACACCAAATGAACTGAAGGAGCTTCGTGTAAAATTTCTTTTGCAGTTCTTTTTAGTGATAACATCACGTTATTTGAACTGTCTATTTATATGAATTGAAGAGACAAAAATCCTAAGGGAGTTTGGGAGAACTTTTAGTAGGTTTGCTCAGAATATCTCATTGTCTAGGTCAATTGATAAAAGTGAAAAACATTTAGTCTTGTCACCATATCTAATTCAAGAAAGGATTAGTTAATTACTAAAAGCGCAACTAAATACATGAGTGAAGTTTTACCCATATTATCAAGGGTGATGTACACATTACCTCTTTGCATTCAGGCTGTGCACCAGCCAAAATTCTACGCTCGTACCATAAAAGTCTCCTACGGTGTTCCTCCTCCTTGTCGGCAGCTTTGTGCACCGCAGGGCATGGAAGCATTGTATCAGCAACACTTGGGGGGATACAAATTCCAGCAATGTAATATTGACTAAATACAAGGGTTAACGAGATGAAACCGAGAACCATCAACTCTGCAATAATTAGAGCATTCAATCAAAATGGAAACAAGTTCACTCTAAAAAAATATGATAAGAAGAGGAGAACACAAAATCTTACCGGCCTTAACCTTCTCCAAAGCCTCAAAGAGAGCTTTTTTATGCCTGTCAGTCAACCACTGAGCAAAGATTGCATTGTGTCAATTATTAATATTTTCTAGAACTAGAATAGAAGGCATTAAATGAGCTGAGATACTACATCAACTCAGGCAATACAAATAAGTTGTGAAAAGTAAAAAGTATAAGACAACAAGCTTCTGTATCAGTGTAATATCAGAGCAAACTTTTTTAGTATAAAATGCTATCAAAAGGAAAAAGAGAAGAAGAAAAAGAGAGCAAGTTATTACAATTAAATGAAAGGACGAAAAATAAATCTGAAGTCGATTTTATTGATATTTTCTGCAGCACAAAGGAATAAGTTCACAAGGCATAACACAAACATTGTATTATTTTTCACTCTTGTCCCGGGTTTATTGGTCAAATTTAAATAAGATGCGGAAAGAGACCTTTAACGCTTTTTAATTTAAGATAAATGCAAGCAAAAGAACGTCCAATTACAACAATCAGAAAGCTATGTTGTCCAAGGAACCAATATGCGCAAAACCACTTAAAGGTGCACAAATAATTCCAACAAAGGAATCAGTATTCTTCCTACTTCTTTTTTTCATATGCAAAGAGAGCAATAGTACTAAAACAAATTATCTCGGAAACACACATATAAAGACTAAAGCTTTCTCAAAAACAATAGATTCGAGAGTTAGTATTACACCAATAGAAACACAACAACCATTGACCCTCTAGACTGGTTTGGCTATATGAATCCTCAATACCAATGCCGCTTCATTTGGATCCACTTCAGTCCTTTGTCCAAACATACACCTTTTAGGACAAATTAGGGATTCACTAATGGCTAACTCATCTATGCCAGGTAAGCAAACACGAGCTAAACTCCTCTATATCTACTCCCACAATTCTCACTCTTGTGATGACCCCTTCAAACTTTATAGCCAATAACGGTGTAATACTTAAGATGCGCGCAAGCAGGCTCGGTCACCATCGTTATAAAAAAGACAGCAATATTTGGCAACAAGCATCTGAGCAATCAAGAACAGTTTGTAGGTTCTAGAGTTTATAGTTGGAGAATAACATGATTTCACTTCCAATTTGGCAAGGCAAGACTTTAGGTTTTGCAAATTAACAAGTCAACTATCAACATAGCTGCAAATTAAAACTCTTGAGACCAAAACAATAAAAAAAGGAACTACTACAGGCCCCACTTAAAAGCTCCTGGCCAAGAAATCTCAACAAAAGAACAAAAATATTAAGGGTGAAAAGTAACTAGATAAAGATAACATCTTTGCACTGAAACCAGGATATTTTGCTGGAACATAAACACAAAATTCAAGAATTGCTCTTCCTAAAAGCAAAACAAGAAGGTCAACGAGGAGGGGGTAAACAAACAAAGATTATATTTTTAGCAAAATCATACCGTTCCAAGTTTGTGGATAATCTTTTCCAAGGCAATAGAAATGAGAATTATAACTGCACAAACACCAGCCACAGCCCAAGTTGGTGTTTGATCAAGTTGCCTTGATGTTCCTTCATCCCCACCTGCCATTACTTAGCGTCTTAGCCCCCTAACAAAATTTCACTATCTTGGTATGAATAATTCAAGAAAATAAAAGGGTGTCCAAAAAGAATCTGAGTTTGTACTCTCAAGATATTGCAAAAACATGCATTTATAGATATATTGTCTTTTCGAGAAACTGAGTTCTACAAATATGAAAAGGAACTTAGAGAATTGCTACTAGTAATTAGGACTTGGTAGGTACTATAACTTAGAGAATTGCTACTAGTAGTTATGACTTGGTAGGTACTATCTAACAATCAGCCAAAACAAAGAACACGGATAGCCGAATTGAAGATAGAAAGTACAATATTTTAGATTATGATTTGTTTAGACAAGTTGGTAGTATTTCTCACGTCTAGTAACAGAGGTTGAGGGGACAACAAACAAAGTCCACGGTTTTATAAAATTTAATCTTTGTAACGGTAAAAGTTAATAGGGAGATAAGATTTTATGTGAAATTACTGAAGGGATAGCTTTAATTAAGAAGTGCTTGCATATTACTTCTTTCATCCACATTTAATTTGACACGCTCCTTAAAACAATAGATAAAATGATAATTTTATTATATCACGCTTAATAATTATATGTGGAAAATGAATTAGAAACTATTTTATTAATTAATAATAAGGGTAAAATAAGTATAAAATGACAAATTATCTCTTGATTTTTCAAACCGGACAAGTAAAAGTGTATATTCATTTTGAATATTGTGGACAAGTAAAACTCGACGGAAGGAATATTTTTATTTTTTAAAAATCGAGATGTCTGGCCAAAAAAGAAATGTGTTTTTTGTATATTAAAAGCCTTTTTTTTTTTTTTTTGCTAATTTGACCCTCAAAAGCATTTTTCAAAAAATTGATCAGATACAATTTGTTTATCAAATGAAAAAATAAAAATAAAAGATACTTCTCAAATGAATTGACTAAATACAAATTATTATTCTCTAAAAGGAGTTCAAATTAAATATTTTGACTAAAGAATTTTTAAAAGAAGTAGTTTTGGGAAGTTTGGTCAAACATCCTTTTATGGTATCGGGAGGTTTAGCATGAATTCCTATCATATCAGTATATTATTAATAACAAAAAAGTGGAAGTGCATAGGAGAGGACATGATACTTTACCTTTTCAAATCCTATTTGAAAGATTAAACTTGGTCAAGTTTGAATAAGTATATTCGATCTAAGAAAGTGTATTTGAAATAAAACTTAGTGTATTTGAAATAAAACTTTGTGTTAATGAACATTGAAGTGACGTGAAAAACATAGTCGTAACTCGCAAGAAATACGAGAATGGGAAAGCATTTACTTCGTTGTTTGACTTGTTAGTTTATTATAGGAAGAGAAGACCACGTCAATTAGTCTCGTGAATGTTTATTTGGCGTAGGCTTTATTTAGTTGAAGAAGAATGGTCCACTTGGCGAAGTGTAATTACTGCCCAAGATACCGTTATCCAAGAATGAAATCAAAGGAGAATTTAAATAATCTCTCTGTTTTAATTTGTTTGTCTGATTTTGATTTATCACGGAGTTTAAGAAAATCAAAAAGACTTTTAAATTTTGTGGTCTTAAACTAAAAATATGAACGATGTACTAAAATATTTTCGATCTTAAACATGTCATGTGAAAAGTTATTGCCAAAAAAGGAAAGGGACATTTTTTTAAACAGGCTAAAAAAGAAAATAAAACAAACAAATTGAAACAGAGGGAGTGCATTCGATCAAACAAATTGGATTTGGAATTGTCATAGCCAAATAGTAATTTTGAAATAAATGAAAGGGGGGGGGGGGGGGGGGGGAGTGAATATTTTTTATGGCCAAACGGGTCCCTAATTTTTCGTTGGGAATTGAATTAGGAATCAATGAAATATTATGCCAAACAAATTCATTCGGTATAATGAATCTTTTATACTATCAGCGCAATTTAACATGCTATAATAGATTATATATCATTTATTTGAAATTATCACTAATATTATTAACTAGAATTATTTACAATTATTTTTTTGTATAATTTGATCATGTAAATACCTGCCCATTATTTACATGACCAAAAAAGAGACAGGGAGGAGGAGGAGGTTGGTTTTCAATCGAAGATAATTTATGGACAAAATAATAAATGAGTATTAATGGAGATAGTCAGTTTATAGTTTCTCTCAAAGAACGGCAGTTTTACCTTCCCTTTTTACCACAATTATCCAATCAAACGGGACTTCCCAAATTGCATTAGTAGGGAAATTAATTAAATTTAAATTTAAATTTAAATAATTTTTAAGATGTATGCATATATACTAGCACATATTGCATAGTGTTACTCTACTCCCTCCGTTTATTTGTACTTGTTCACAATAGACTCTGCATTTTCTTACAAAAAATTAAATGCATATTTTACCTTAATAATTATATTAAATGGTTTATAATCTCAATATACGTGAGAAATTATTTGCAAAATGAGTAGTTAATGATAAGTATAAAATAAATAAATAAATTATTTTTCTCTTAATATTTTAAAATTAACTCATAAAATTAAAATTTTATTTTTAATATAATGAACAAATAAAAATGAGCTACTTAATGCCATTAACTACATGCTATTTGCAGAACACGAATTTTTGTGATGGTGAAAACGTGGGAGAATTAGATATGGTTGCACATGGGAGCTGAGTAGCTGACTACTTCATTCAACTAATGTGGAAAAAGGGTACGGAGTATTTGTTTATATTTGATATTGATATTTTGGAGTTTGATTTTCTTTGTCCGGTCCACTTTGCGTTTTTTGCTTTTTCTGACACATAACTTCTTTAGCAGAACGTGTTCTCTTTTGTTCTTTAGGTTATTAGTTCAGTTTCATAGATAATTACTTTTAATTGTCTTTTAAATGACAACGTACTTGTTCTTACAATATTTAAACCTAAATAGATATTGAGCATAAGGCATTCCCATTTGTGATTGCAAAGTCAAGTATGTGCTTTTGGCTATTTTGCTTTGGACCAATAAGATTGACTCTATACACTGCATGCAATAAAATTATAATGACAATGTTGTTGCCCTTTTAACAATGCTGGAGATTTGGTTGAATAAAGAAATTACAATCATTTATCGACGTTTTCTATAATATTGGTTGCTTTATATACATTGGTGGCCGTCCAATAATTCTTTTGGAATCTAATTCTTCTTTTGACTTTGACTCGGTATCACTAGCCCGAAAATCTAGTTGTCTTTTTATATATATTTTTATTATAAGAAGAAAGACAAATTAATTGTATATAATGTTCATCTTCTAAAGTAGAGATCAGTAACTCAACTAAAATCATCTGTAATTAATTTTAAAATATCACGACAAAAAAGAAAAAACCAGTTGAAACTTTCTATTATAACAACTTAATGCTAGAATTTTTAAAGAATGCCCCGAAAGATGTACGTAGACGATGACCCAATTAAAACGAGTAAAACTGCGTTCTTCTTTTCATCACGTCTTTACTTAGTTGATTTTTGTCTTTGCAGTCTTTTTTTAGAAAAATATTCCATTTATCATTAAAAGACAAAAAGAAGTTTAGGCGATTATATATCCTACTGGCGAACCAGTCAAATAACATGGTTGGCTAATTTCTTATATCCACCAGTTACATATTATTTTCTTGCAAGACCGTTTTAAAGAAGACACTTTTAATTTCTAAATTTCTAATTACTTTAATATAAAATTTTAACCGTTGTACTTTTAATAACATTTTTTTACAGCCATAGAAATTTGATAATAAAATTATAGTTTCAAAAATATTTCTTTAAAAAAAAGGCATAATTGCGCCATTAGGTAGTGCCCTCCTATTATTATTATATATATAAAAAAAAACTTTCTTTACTGTTATATAAAACTACACGGGTGGAGAATTCGAAAATTGAAATCATAATATGATTGAAATAGTCAATAATAAATGAGCAAAGATGGTGAGAAAAGAAACTTGGAAGATCTAGCTAATTATTTTGCTTTGTGTCCTAATTTAGTCCAAGTTTTTATTACAACTAGCAAACTATGCCTGTGCGATGCACGGGGTCCTATATGATTAATTTGGTTATTCAATTTTGCTAGTCTTTATAGTTTGTATATTTTGCAAAGGATACTGCGATTCTTCTTAATGAGTCTTCATATTTTTTTCTTTTCCTCTTATTTTTCCCCTTAATTTCTCAATTGTTGTTAAAATTTGTCTTATTTTGGTTATGTCTACCTCTTTTTATATTTAGTACTAGATGGTCTATGCCCGTGCTGCGCACGGGCTCAACACTTTAGATTATAGTATATCTATGTATATGTAGTTGTATTTGGATAGTGATAATATATATATATATATATATATATATATATATATATATATATATATATATATATATATATAGCATGGGTTTTGTGCTCCATATCTAAAACTTTATTCTATTCGTGTTTGCTACGAAAATTTATTAATACTTTTTAAAAGAGAAGACTTGTTTAAAAGAAAATTATTTTCCTCTCTTTGAGATAAAACAATAGCAATATTTAAGCATCAATTGATACTTTCAATTTTAATTCGATTAATTTAAAGGTGTGAAATACTTATTATTTTTTATGAAATTTTGATTTGGATAATTCTAATTATTAAATTAATTTTACATGTTTGAAACGAAACAAAGTAGAAATTGATTTTCTATTTAAACGAGGAAATGCTATTTTTTTAATTTTTGGTAAATATTCTCGGTTTAGTTTATTTTACTTGTCATGTTGTCTTTTGCATGGTTTTTTAAGGAAACGTGAATTAGATTTATAGTTTGACTAATTTACCTTATTCATTATTTGATCTCCATTTGATATTAATCTCTTTTCACATTTATTAGAGTAAGAATAAAAATGAAAAAGTAATTAAATTCTATCTTATTTTAAAATATAAATATTTTAAGTATATTTATTTTAGCAATCATAACAAATAAATGACATGGCGGAATAGCAAATACAACAATTATATATCTAGATTAGATCTCAGGCTAATATAAGAAAAGAAAGAAAATTGTATGTATTTGCCTACTAAACCTTTTGAAGAAAAACAATAATATGGGGTCCATATTTTTTGTTGTGCAATAATTTCATTTGCTCCCACTAATGGGTTAATACGCATGTAGCAATGAATCCACTATTATTGACTTGATAAGGATGCTTTGGGAATTACATGAATATTGTTTGATTTTTTAATATATGGGGTGCACGTATTTTTTTTTTTGACATTGTTTTTTTTTTAATATGGGATTCACTTTTTTTATGAGTTTGGAGATGGCGGGATCAATCTTTTTTTAATGAGTTTGGAGAGGGTGGGGTCCACCTTTTTTTTTTTACTATATAGAAGCACTTTTTTTATAGAAGCATTTTTTTTAAGAGTGACTGACGACAAAGCATGGGTAAACTGATGCTTCTATATAGTAGAAAAATAGAAATATAATAAAGTATTTCTATCTACTTTTTAAAAGAGTTGGTAATATAAAGTATAAAATGTCATTTTTTTGGCTTTAAATAAAAAAGTGGGTGGGACCACAAAGGATTTTTTTGCCCTTAAATAAAAAAGTGGGACCAAAGGACGGACGACGATCTTGCTTATAAACTGACTCTTCTATATAGTAGTAAAGTAATATATATATATATATTGTTTAAAACACGATTAATATAACATTGTAGTTTGTGCTTCGTATCCAAAACATTATTATATTAGTGTTTACTACGAATACAAAGTTGGCAAAAATTTACTAATAGATTTATTCAAAAGGAAACCGTTGATACTTTGAATTTAATTCAATTAATTTAAAAGTGTAAAATAATCTATTGTTAATGTATGTAGATTGGGCCTAAACAATACCTAATATGTTTTATCAAATTTTGATTTGGATAATTCTAATTCAAATTATTATATTAATTTTACATGTTTAAAATGAAATAAAGTAGAAATTTGATTTTCTATTTAAATGAAAAACTACTATTTTTTAATTTTTGGTAAATATTTTTGGTTTAACTCATTTTACTTGTCATGTTTTCTTTTGCACGATTTTTTAAGAAAAATCGTCAATTAGAATTATAATTTGATTAAATTACCTTATTAATTATTTGATCTCCATTTAATATTATTTTTTCTTTTATGACATCGATCTCTTTTCACATTTAGTATTTTAAGTATGTTGCTGCATAATAATTTCATTTGCTCCCACTAATGGATTGATACGCATGTGACAATGAATCCATCATTATTGATTTAATGAGATACTTTGAAAATTACATAAATATTGTTTGATTTTTTAATATGAGATGCACTTTTGTTTTTTTGATATTGTTTGTTTTTTTAATATGGGATTCATTTTTTTAATATTGCTTGATTTTGTTAATATGGGGTCCACTTTTTTAATCCATCATTATTGATTTAATGAGATACTTTAGAAATTACATAAATATTGTTTTATATTTTAATATAGGATGCACTTTTTTTTTACATTTTTTTTTAATATGGTATTCATTTTTTTTAATATTGCTTGATTTTGTTAATATGGGGTCCACTTTTTTCCGTGAGTTTGGAGATGGTGGTTCCACTTTTTTTTTTTTTTTTTTTTTTTTTAATATTGGTTGATGTTTAGTTGGGGCCCAAAAAGTTGGCAAAAATTTATTAATAGACTTATTCAAAAGGAAACCATTTTCTTCTCTTTGAGATAAAACAATAACAGTGTTTAAGCATCAGTTGATACTTTGAATTTTAATTCGATTAATTTAAAGGTGTAAAATATTCTATTGTTAATGTATGTAGATTGGACCTAAACAATACCTATTATTTTTTTTTATCAAATTTTGATTTGGATAATTCTAATTATTATATTAATTTTACATGTTTAAAATGAAACAAAGTAGAAATTTGATTTTCTATTTAAATGAAGAATAGTTTTTTAATATGGGATGCACTTTTTTTTTGACATTGTTTTTTTTTTAATATGGGATTCATTTTTTTTAATATTGCTTGATTTTATTAATATGGGGTCCACTTTTTTTTCCGTGAGTTTGGAGATGGCGGTTCCACTTTTTTTTTTTTTTTAATATTGGTTGGTATTTAGTTGGGGCCCACACTTTTTTAAATATTGGTTGATGTTTAGGTGGGGCCCACACTTTTTTTTTCAGTGGAAATGGACGACGAAGCATGGGTGGTCTATGCCCATGCTGCGCATGGGCCCAAAACTTTAGATTATATTGTATCTATGTATATGTAGTTGTATTTGGATAGTGATTATATATATACACACACGAAGCATGGGTTTTGTGCTCCGTATCTAAAACTTTATTACATTCGTGTTTGCTACGAAAATTTATTAATACTTTTTAAGAGAGAAGACTTGTTTAAAATAAAACTATTTTCCTCTCTTTGAGATAAAACAATAGCAATATTTAAGCATCAATTGATACTTTCAATTTTAATTCGATTAATTTAAAGGTGTAAATACTTATTATTTTGTGTCAAATTTTGATTTGAATAATTCTAATTCTAATTATTAAATTAATTTTACATGTTTGAAACGAAACAAAGTAGAAATTGATTTTCTATTTAAACGAAGAAATGCTATTTTTTATTTTTTGGTAAATATTCTCGGTTTAGTTCATTTTACTTGTCATGTTGTGTTTTGCATGGTTTTTTAAGGAAACGTGAAATAGAATTATAATTTGACTAATTTACCTTATTCATTATTTGATCTCCATTTGATATTAATCTCTTTTCACATTTATTAGAGTAAGGATAAAAATGAAAAAGTAATTAAATTCTATCTTATTTTAATATATAAGTATTTTAAGTATGTTGCTGTACAATAATTTCATTTGCTCCCACTAATGGATTGATACGCATGTGGCAATGAATCCATCATTATTGATTTAATGAGATACTTTGGAAATTACATAAATATTGTTTGATTTTTTAATATGAGATGCATTTTTTTTTTTACATTGTTTGTTTTTTAATATGGGATTCATTTTTTTAATATTGCTTGATTTAGTTGGGGCCCACACTTTTTTTTTAATATTGGTTGATGTTTAGGTGGGGCCCACATTTTTTTTTTTGGATGACAACGTCTGCTTTTTTTTGTTTGTTTGTTGATGACGACGAAGCAGACGACCAAAATGGCCCCAACTCGTGCTTCTAATAAGTAGTAAAGTTGACAATTCAAATATCGTATATGTCAAGTTTATAATCACAAGATTCAAAGGATATTTTATTATATTAGACATATTTTTAATTTAGAATCACAAGATTCAAAAGTATATCTTTATTTCTTAAACTCCGTGTCTAGTCAAACATAGACACTTAAATTGAGATAGAGGGAGTATATGCCAAATGAAGGAAATGAAAGGACAATTGAGACGCCGCAAATACGTGGGGACTTAAAAAGTAAACACACAAGAGATAGTATTAATGTTAAACTTCTGACATGTACACATGTTAGTGCAGACTTAGAGTACAATTTCAGTTGTTTTTTGCACAACTTATTGTTGTTGTGTTCGTCCACCTTGGGCGTTTGTTGTCAAATAAAAAAAAATTGTCTTTGGTTATGTCCGCCTCTTTTTATATTTAGTAAGTTAACAATTCAAATATCCTGTATGTCAAGTTTATAATCACAAGATTCAAAGGATATTTTATTATATTATACACATTTTTAATTTAGAATCACAAGATTCAAAATTCTATCTTTATTTTTTAAACTCCATGTCTAGGAAAATGTAGACACTTAAATTGAGACAGAGGGAGTATATGCCAATTGAAAGGACAATTAAGACACCGCGGACCCATGGGGACTTAAAAAGTAAACACACACGAGGTAGAATTAATGTTCAACTTCTGAAATGTACACATGTTAGTCTTGCTTAGAGTACAATTTCAGTTGCTTTTTGCACAACTTATTGTTGTTGTGTTCGTCCACCTTAAGCGTTTATATTTATAAAGTATATAAGAAAAATATAGAATAGAAAAATAGATATATATTTTTAGTAATGTGGCCAAGTAATATGGGACGAAGGGAGTACTTCATTTATTAATTCTTAAAGAACGTGAAAAGTCAAGTATAGTAATGTGGTCAAGCAATATTGGACAAAGGGAGTACTTCATTTATTAATTCTTAAAGAACGTGAAAAGTCAAGTGATGTGGCCAAGTAATATGGGACGGAAGGAGTATTTCATTTATTAATTCTTAAAGAACATGAAAAGTCAAAAGTGAACAAGTAAAAATGCACAGAGGAAATAAGTAGGAATTAAAATTGAAGTGCATACGTGTCTACATAAGAAGAGAATAAATACTCAGTACTATGACATATGTCCACGTGAGATTTATTAATTCTTAAAGAACATGAAAAGTCAAAAGTGAACAAGTAAAAGTTTACGGAGGAAATAAATATGTGTCGGAGAATTAAACTTGAACTGCAGAGAATAAATATTCAGGAAGAACGTTAAAAGTCAAAAGTGCACAGAGAAAATAAATGTGTCGGAGAATTAAAATTGAAGTGCATATGTCTATACATGAGAAGGGAATAAATATTAAGTACTATGACATATGTCCACGTGGGATAAAAAAGTAGTTGGTTAAAAGATACAAGTTATATAATTTTTGATACAAGTATTCATTGCGTGTACAATTTATAAAGTTTTTGGTACAAACAGTTAATGTTGTGTTGGTCCCTCTTCCACACTTATATATAATAGAAATGTCCAATTTAGAATGCATGGATAAGATTAACAATCTGCTTATTAATTGAACCAATTGTTTTACCGAAAAAAGGAAAATGATTGAATCCATGGAAACACGTTTTTGCAACTTGCAAATCCCGGCCAGAATATATAATAATATATGGATGAAAGGAACAGGTCAAAACTAATCTTCCTCTTGTATTTCATTTTTGTTCTTGCCTTTTTGACACGAAATGAAAGAAGTGGTCAAAACGGATCTACTTTCTTGCGTAGTTTGAAGACAAGAAATTGCAATTAATTTTTTGGATTTATACAGTCAGAAATGGTTTACAATTTTCAATTAAAATTTGACGCCTCATTTTACCTATTATTTTATTATTATTATTTCTTCACTTTCCTCTTCTTAAGCAATCCAATTCCATCACCCATTACTTTTGAAAATGATATGGTATGCAGGACGAGTTTATATAATCCAAAATATGAGAACCTTTTATTTTAGCCCTGAGACCTCTTCTTTGATCCCTACAACGGAGAAAACGAAAAGGCAAAAGTCATAAATAGCCCTCTAAACTTTGTTACATTTTTCTCTGGGGTACCTAAACCGAAGATTGTACCTATTGGGTACCTAAATCAGTCCGAATTTGTACCACTTAGATACTTTTTTGACTATCAGCTACCATTATAGAGTGTGTGCAGTGCACTCGCGATGATGTGGCAGAATGTTAATTAGATGATGACATGTGGCATTTTGGCCCACAATAATAATTAAAGGATGAATTATGAGAAAAGAAAAACTAATTTAAAAAGAAAAAAAAACAATCACAGATAGAAAAATCATCAATCTACAATTAACCCACATGGATTACAGCAAGGAATGCCAAAAATTTTACCTATTTGAAGGATCACGATTGACCAAACAGAATTGAATTGCAATGAACAAGTGTGTACAAAATTTAGGGTTTGAGACAAGAATTATTGAACTGACTTCAAAGATAGGGAAACGTAGACAGAGGGGGGAAAAAGTTCGATCTTTTCTCTTTGGTATGGTAAGTAATCTTTTGTGCAATTGTGTATTTGCCAAATCTGATAAGTTGACTACCAATTTACCACTATGGAATATGCGCTTAAAAAATCAAATTTCTTGTTCTCTCTTCTTCTTTTCTTTTTGGTTTCTATTAGATTTGATTATTTCTTTTCTTTTCTTTGCTGTAAAATTCTTTTTATAATTTTTATTATAGCTCTTCTTTCCCAATAAATTCACCCGCCACCAGCCGCCCATTGTCGTTCCCTTCCGCCGTTGCCGTCCCTTTAAACCCGTCAGTTTTCCGTCTTCGTTTTTCTTTGTTTGATTTTTAAATCTGATTGTTCTGTGATTATCGTTCATTATTTTTGAACAGACGAGAGAGAGAGAGAGAGAAAAAAAAGTGGTGGCGGCCTCCATATTTTTCGTCAAACAAGATAACAACGGTGGGCAATTATTGGATTCAAAGAAAAAGGAGGAGGAGATGGTGGTGCGGTGATGGTGATTTCCTGATCTAAAAAAAAGATGAAAAGTTGGTTATTATTGGTGGTGGCATCAACAATGATGGTGGCTGCGGCAGCGAGGGTTGCTGGAGGAAATAATGACAAAAACTAACGAAGAAGAAGAGATTTTTTTATAAAAATCGGCTAAAATTATAACCTTTCACGCGCCTATGGTAAGTGCATTACACACATTTTGCCACCTCAGCCAAAAAGTATCTAAGTGATACAAATTCGGACTGGTTTAGGTACCCAATAGGTACAACCCTCGGTTTAGGTACCCCAGAGAAAAATGTGGCAAAGTTTAGGGGGCTAGCTGTGACTTTTGCCAAATGAAAATGATTAAAAGAACAAATACATAAGTAGCCACGCGAACAAAAATATTGACACCGGCGAGCTCAGCCCAGACTTCAATAGGGGTCATTTGCACGATTGTCCATCAAAGGCACTAGTATTTAATTTTTGTCCCTCAAATTGTTGTTCTTTAATTTTTATCCTTCGTCTGATATTCCGAGGTTCTAGGTTCGAACCCCGGCTCGGTTAAAAAAAAAACGCAAGGCAGAAGTTTGTAGTAAAATTAGGGCTATTCAGGCAAAAGTTAGGTCTTAAGGTAAACTTTTACTCAAAATTAGTCTGCCTTAAGGCCTAACTTTTGCTAAATATTAGGCCTATTCGAAAAAAAGTTAAACCTTAAGGCAGACTTTTGCTCAAACTCTGCCTTATAAGGTTCAAACTCTACTTTAAGGTAGAGGTTTGAATCCAAAACTCTACCTTGTGATTTTTTTTAAATTTTTTTGACTGAGCGGGGTTCAAACCCGGAACCCGTGAATTTTAGACAAAGGACAAAAATTAAAGACTAACAATTTGAAGGGCAAAAATTAAAGACTACCCCAAATGAAGGGAAATCCGCGCAAAAAAGAAAAAAGAAAAAAAATGATAGCACAGCCCAACGCTTAACTTGAAAGGGCCTCCAGAATGTTTGCCTAACCCAGCCTGAGTGGGCCGCAGCCCACGAGGTTAGCCCTGTAAATTTTATTTTTCTAGAGAAATCTATGAGATTATTATTTTTTTAGAGGAAGAAAAACTTTTAAATATTAGATGCGAATGAGGTTCCTTTTTTAATTGCTAGATATTACACACTAATTAAAATATGTAAAAACTTATATGCTTATTGTTAATTTCATTTGAAGAATTGAAGCCGTCACATTTGTTGGGTCGAAATAACTGAGTGTCATGCGAAAGCTAATAGTTGCAAATCTTAAACGACGATAAATCAGACAACAACGAAAATATACTAAAAAGGCATAATATTATATTATGATTTGGTCAAGTGAACTACATATTAAAAAACTAATATAAAAAAGAAAACATTAGAACTTTGAGAGAATAATCTCCCCGTAAATGAAGCTCTTTTAATTACTACATTGTGGATGTTTTTCTGTGTATGTTGTGTAAGAGAGAAGGATCTTTAATTTATAGAAGTCAGAAGCTTTTTCTCAAACAAATAATTATTCAAATACGGAAGAGATATTTTCTAGCAAGGAAACTTTTTTCATTAAGAAAATCTTTTTGAAGTAAAACACAATTATGGTAGAATTCAAATAAGATATAAAATTCAAGGCAAACTCTAACAACATACCCCTTATATATTCTTAGTTATACAACAATATTGAAAAGTATGGTGATGCATCAGCTTTAATAATTTTAGTGTATACACACTAATCATATTTTTAAAAGGAGATTGAGGTAGGCACAAAATTTTTGTGCAAAAAAATAACGTACCTTTCTTGAATTCATCAATAATATTGACTCATGCATAAGATTCTAATGTCGCTATATATTACTAATTTATCCAAAAAATATATATACAGAGTTGCATTAGTTACGCGCATGCAAGCTTCAAAAATTGCGGAGTTAACTAAGAGCTCTAAAGTCACCGTACAATCAACTAATGACTTAAAGTCTTGAAAAGGGAAGAATCTGATTCCATAAGAACCTCTAACCTTGTTACACTCACTTATAATTTTTTTTTTTATAGTTTTCTTTAATCTCCTTCTTTTTATACTTTTTGTGTTAAAATTAAGTAATTACTTTGTTTAATTTGCCTCAAGAGCAGGCTAACCTCATGAGCCCGGATGGCTAAATGGGGCTGAGCTTAATAGTCTCAAGTTTAAAATGAACTGATTTTTTTAGCGCAACTTCACTCATTCCAATGAATTGGGTTAGACTGACTTCACAGGTCAAGCTGATTTTTAAGAAGAAATTGCACAGTTTACTATTGAGACTCGTTAATTAACAAGACAAGAATTAAATTTAGCTAAAAGAAATAGTAATAGATAATCTTTCATAGATGATTAAATTGCTGCACAAATGAGCTTACATATACTCCTTCAACTAACAGAGGGACTACTTGTATAAATAGTAAAAGACAATATTAATTACTACTGGGGTCAAAACGTAAATAACAAACATAATAACTAACTCATAACCACTTAAGGAATGTACTCCTCTTAAAGCTCCTTGTATAACTCTGCATCACTTTATTCTTCAGGATATTCCAGGTCATATCAGTACTCCCTCCTCAAAATGTTCCGTGTCTCAAGGAATAAAGGTGGGAAATCGGACTCTTAATGCATTAGCATACTCCCAAGTAGCATGAGCTTCTGAAAGTTGATCCCATTGAACTAGAAATTGAATTGCTGCTTTATTTCCCTCTTGGACCATTCTTCTTTCGAAAACTTTGACAGGACAAGGACAATAAGCGCCGGCCAAATCTAGGACTGGAGGATGATTAATGACTCTAGGACCTTCATGGCAGAACTAGAGTAGTGAAGCATGGAAGGCAGGATGTAAGAGCAGATGAGATGGAAGGACTAGTTTATAAGCTATTGGACCAATTTTCTCCAAGATTTGATAGGGACAATAATATTTAGAGGAAAGTTTGGAAAAATGCTTATGGGATAGAGTTAACTGTCTATAAGGTTGGATTTTCAAATACACCCAATCACCTATTGTAAATTGTCTGTCTGATCTTTTATGATTAGCTTGAGCTGCCATCCTCTGTTGTGATCTTTCCAAGTGAAACTTCAATAGTTGGAACTTCAATTCTCTTTCCAACAAACTTCTACCAACCTCAGGTACCTCAGAATCCCCTTGTAGATATGGTAAGTGTAAGGGAGGAGGTTGGCCATACAATGCCTCATATGGTGTGGTCTAGATTGATGTGTGAAAAGTAGTATTGTACCAATATTCAGCAAATGGTAAATACTCAGCCCAGTCAGTTGTGGAATCTGATCAATAGCACCGTAAATATGTTTCCAAGCATCTGTTAATCACCTCAGTCTGGCCATCAGATTGAGGATGATATGCAGTTGATGTACTCAAGGACACTCCCTGGATGACAAACAGTTCTTGCCATACTTTACTTGTAAATACAGGGTTTCTATCACTCACAATATCAATAGGCATCCCATGTAGTTTAAAAATGTGTAACATGAACAACTTAGCAACATCCATGGCAGAATAAGGATGAGTCAAGGCAACAAAATGTGCATATTTAGTCAGCCTATCCACTACAACCCATATCACATTCTTACCTTTAGATTTAGGTAACCCCTCTATGAAATCCATGCTTATATTACTCCAAGCCACTGTTGGGACAAGCAATGGTTGGAGAAGGCTAGGATAAGCAGAATGATCATACTTACTTTTTTGACAAACATCACATTTTTTGACAAATTCTTCCAAATCTTTCTTCATTCCCTTCCAGTAAAATAGAGATGAGATCATCCTGTATGAGTGGTCAATCCCAGAATGACCACCATTTACTGAACCATGCAAGTTGTTGAGAATTTCCTTCCTCAGTTGTTCATCAGAGCCAATCACAAGTCTACCATTTTTCCTTAACTGCTGATTAATAAATGTAAACCCCTCCACTTCTTCTTGTAGAACTGTCAACTTATGAACCACTTCCTTGAGTCCAAGGTCATTTTTTTGACGGTTCATTATAGCTGGAAACAACCCTTCTCTAACAGTAGAGAGTGAGATAGCATCAAATTCAACTGCATGCATTCTTGAGAGTGCATCTGCAACTTTGTTTTCCTTCCCTTTTTTATACTCTATTTCAAAATCAAACTGCATTAATTTAGTAATCCACTTGAGTTGGGAGCCAGTGTGTAACTTTTGTTCTAATAGAAATTTGAGAGCATTTTGATCTGTTTTAACTACAAAGTGTCTTCCTATCAAGTACTGCCTCCACCTAGTAATTGCCATTACCAAGGCTACAAGTTCTTTGTCATACACAGACATAGCCCGGTGTTGTTTGACAACCTTTTACTCAAGTAAGCTATTAGTTTTCCTTCTTGCATAATAACTGCCCCAATTCCTATGTCACATGCATCAGTTTCCACAACAAATGTGACATTAAAGTTTGACAAGGTAAGAACAGGAGCACTACTTAGAGCCATTTTCAATCTCTGAAATGCTTCCTCAGCCTTGTCACTCCACTTGAATCCTCCTTTTTTAATAGATCAGTTGGAGGTTTGCTAATTAGCCCATAGTTCCTCATAAATCTTCTATAATATCCAGCAAGACCTAGGAACCCTCTTAAGTGTTTAATAGTGATAGGTACTGGCAAATTCCTTACAGCTTCTACTTTTCTGGGGTCTGTAGACACTCCTGAGGCAGATATGAAATGTCCTAAATACTCCACACAAGACACAACAAATTAACACTTGGATCTCTTTGCTACTAAGTGATGTTTAGTGAGTAGCTAAAAAACAATCCTCGGGTGGTTGACACGATCCTTAAGTGATTTACTGAATATGAGGATGTCATCAAAGAAAACTAAAACAAACTTTCTTAATTGATCCCTAAATACATGGTTCATAAGGCTTTGGAAACTGGATGGTGCATTGGTTAGTCCAAAGGGTATTACCAGGTATTCATAATGCCCTGAGTGTGTCCTAAATGCAGTTTTATGTATGTCTTCAGGTGCCATTTTGATTTGGTGATATCCTGCCCTTAAATCTATTTTAGAGTAGATGTGTGAGCCTCCAAGTTCATCTAAAAGTTCTTCAATGATAGGGGTGGGGTATTTTTCTTTGATAGTGATTTGGTTTAATGCTCTATAGTCTACACAGAGCCTCCAACTACCATCTTTTTTCCCTACTAACACCACTGGAGAAGCAAAGGGACTGCAACTATGTTGAATCAGTCCCTGCTCCATCAGTTCCTTCACTATGCTCTCAATAACATCTTTTTGAACTGGGGAGTATCTATAGGGTCTGTTATTTACTAGGTTTGCACCTTCTTTCAAGGGAATAGGATGATCAAATTGGTTTCTAGATGGGGGTAATTCCTTTGGTTCCTGAAAAAACAGCAGAGAAGTCTTGTAACACTATTTGTATAGTAGGTGGTGAAGTTTCAAGTGGTGGTTCTACCTGTTTTCCTATATGCAATTCATCTTTGGGGTTCACTTTAATCATGAAAAGTTGAATGGGTTCATCAGGGGATTTTTGGATAGTGGAAGAGTCTACCAAAGCCATTTTAGGGGTTATACCTTTAAGAGAGAATAATTTTCCCTCATAGTTGAACTTCATAGTAAGTTGTCTGAAGTTGAACATAATGTCACCTAGATCACTGAGCCATTGTACACCCAACACCATATCACAATTCCCCAGTGGTAACAATAGAAAATCAGCTTTGAAAACAGAATTATACAATAACCACTCCACTCCCTTTCACATTCCAAAAATAGGAACACATTTCCCATCTGCCAAATTAGCATCCTGATGAGCACATGCTTTAGTTTTCCATCCTAGTTTAGCAACTAGATTACTGACTAAAAAGTTATGTGTTGAGCCAGTGTCCACTAACACATTCAAGGCTCTCTTTCGACAGTATCCTAAAAGTCTTAGTGTCTTATAACCCTGGTTCCCTGGAGAGCATGGATTGAGATCTCACATGTTTCAACAGTCTCATTGTTTTCAAACAATTCTTCTTCCTCCCCTTCTACTACATCCTCATTCCAGTAAATAGAGTTGTGTTTTAGCCTTACATACATGACCAGGTTGAAAAAGTTCATCACATAGGAAGCATAAACCCTTAGCCCTTTTATCAACCAATTCAGCAGGTGATAGCCTTCTCCTCTTAAATCTATCATTAGAAGGTTGGATAGAGTTTTTAGGTAGGTGGTTTATAGATTTTGAGAATGGTTTGGGGTAGGTGGATTGACTGGCGGAAAGCCAATTATTGCTCAGATATAAGTATGATAAATTGCTTTTCATGGCTTTGGATTGTTTAAGGAAATTTGATTCTTGAATCCTAGCTAGATGGTAGGCTTCAGGAAGAGAGAGAGAGAGAGAGAGGTTTTAGGATCCTCACAGCATCACCCAGCTCAGGTTTTAGATTTTCCAGAAAAATACTCACAGCATAACTAGGGTCTAAATTCAATCTAGTCATAGCTCTATCAAATGATTCTTGGAATTCCACTACTCCTCCACTTTGTTTCAGTTTTATTAACTCACTCATGGGATCATCAAAATCAGTTCCAAACCTATCAGTTAATGCCCATACATATTCCTCCCAGGTAGGAATTGGTAAATTAGCATGTGTTCTACTTCTCATATATGCCTTATGACATTGCAAAGCTAGATCATCTAGATGCATAGATGCAATTTTTACCTTCTGATGGTGAGGCACCTCATCCATAGAAAAGAACTATTCCACTTGGTACCACCAGTCCTGAAAACCATTTCCATTGAACCTCGTAAAGGTCACTCTATACTGCCTCAACAAAGATGTAGGTGGATATTGTGGATTGTGATAAAAGGATGAGTTATAGTTGCTTGTATAGGGTGAGTAGATAGGGTTAACATTAGGTTTTTGTATTCGATTAGTTATGGCTGGGTATGGAAAAGATTGGGAAAATTGTTGGGAATTAGGAATCTGAATGTAGCTTTGTGTAGTTTCATGACTATTGGAAGTGTTGACACCTGATTTTTGACCTTCCGTAATTTATTTTGATTACTCGGGATCCTTGGATAATAAATAAGATAATTTGGCACACTCACAGAAATTGTGAATAATTTTAAACAATTATTCAGGTCACTATTTTTACTTTCATAAATTAATAGGGGAACCTTCAAGGCTCTATTAATTATTCAGAGATTTATCAGCAGTTTTACAGTATTTGTTTTCAACAGCAGAACAATTTTAAACAAGTGTTCATTTTAAATTAGCAAATTAGATAATAGGCAATTTATATTATTTCTTATCCAACGAATTTGAATAATTAAGTGAACTGACGATTTTACCCCTCAGCTTTGAATTATGATATATGGTATACTTGTGCCGTTTTGGCAAAATAAGTTCTAAAACCCTTTGTTAAGCTTATTACGTCTTTGATCAAATTATTGCGGCTATTTGCTTTAAACACTAAACTATTTTACTAAATTACCCGTTTTTCCTCTACGAATATATATTCACTAGATATACGCGTATATACACCTACTATATACAAAAACGATTCAAAGTTTTATAAAAAAAAAAAATAGGCCAGGTCCAGCCTATAAAGGGCCAGACCCGGCCTAACTCGCACAATATACTCCCTCAGCTATGCAAAGAAACCGCAAGGGGTTCATTTGCAATAAACCAACAGAGGAGGGGCTAGGGTTTTACCCCTACGCCGCCTCTGATCCCAACACACCCACTCTCTATACGTAGACGTCACCACCGTTGTTGACACCCAATTTTGTCCCGCCTTCCTCCAAAATATTTATTTACGCTTCTAATATTTTTGGCAACTTAAGAAAAAATTGTTTATACTTTACTACAATTATTAGCCTTTTATTAATACCAGCATTTCATTGTCCTATTGTAGTCACTAGCTATTATTATTTTTATTTTATTACCGTTACTACTACTGCTATTATCATTATTATTATTATTATTATTATTATTATTATTATTATTATTATTATTATTTATATTATTATTAATATTATTATCATTATTATTTTTGTTATTATTATTATTACCAGTATTATTATAATTTGCATTATAATCGTTTCAGCATTTTTTTTTACCATATTACGCACACGCATCGCATTTATTTTTGCGCAATTAAATAATAGCGTTTATTTACTGTTGAACTTTTAAAAAATATTATCGCACGGCCACTACGACGTCATATAATTTTATTTTTTATCTGAGCACTAATAAATACATACTTTTATATTAGGTAATATTTTAGCACACGTTAGTATATAGTTAATTAAAATAGGTCTTTTATTTAAATTTAGAAGCCCAAAGCAGTATAAGAAACAAATATTTTTTGACCAAAAGACCTTCCATCAGCCAAGTTTTGGGCCCATCCCATCCGTCCCAATTAATTTACAAGTGTTTCGGACTAGCCCACATTTTAATTCATCATCCCATTAACCCTTAAGCCGACCCGACCCAGTCCATTTTTCTTTTTGGTTGTTCAGCCCTAAACCTAATACCCATATGAGAACCGTCGCGCCTCTCTCCTCCTCTTTCTCGTCCCTCTCTCTTCTTCAACACGAATGGAAAATTCGCAGAGGCCTTTTGTTCCTACAGGCCATGCATGACCATTTCGGAGAAAGGAAATTAATGCTCGTCCTTTCCCAGTCAGTTTTCAACCATTGAAGGTTTGTCTTCTTCGTTCCTTCTCTGCTTTCGATCTGAAACCACCTTAATGAGTTTTGTCTATTCGTGAACACCAAATCGTTTTCTTTATCAGCTCCTTTTCATTTTCGGGTACCAAAATTTTAATGGATTTTTGTCCCCTTGTCTCTTTTCTGATCGGGGTTGAAATATCCACTAAAATCCAAACATTTAGAGCGGGGAGTGGAGTATTCTTGACCAGAAATCCCGCCCAATTTTTTTTAACCTCAAAAAACCCTAGACATTTCCTATAAATAATCGCTTAGTAATTCATTTTGAGGAGGTTCTTTCAGCCGCCCAAAATTCCCCTAAAAATATTATTTTTCAGCAGTCATAATATTTCTTGATATCGATTCAAAAAATACTAAATCATTTTCTGTTTTCTTTTGCCTTTGGTATTGCTTCGAATCCGAGTACATGCAAGCTCAGATTTGGTAGTGTTCGAGTGTGTATCGGAGACCCCGCACCCACTTCGCTGCACCCGAAGAAGGTCAGTAAATCTTCTCTTTTTAGTTATTTTAAATTTATAGCTGTTTCTCTGCGTATGTGTGTTCTAGGATGTCATTATGGTAGTTTTAATTGCTGGTTTATCCTTTTATTTATGTGTGTTGATAATCATTCCTGCCTAGCATGCTTATTAGTTATTAGTTTAAAGATGTTTACTCATGTTTGAATCCTTTTTAGTCATGTTTATGAGTATTAGTTTCCTGTGTAGTCCCTTTAAGTTAATCTTAGTTTGTTATTGAGGGTTGAATCCCTATCATGTAGAACTAGACCCTGCCTTGCTATTAATACAGCTTAAAATGATGCTGAATTGTTGTTTGTCCTGTTTTAAGTTTGGCTTATGCCATAGACAGTTTGCATAAGTCCAAGTTACATGCAGAAGTTCAGTATAAATTGTATTCACTCACTAGTATGCTTTGTAATATTACTTCAGTTAAGTGGTTTGAGATTAGTATAAACCTTGTTAGTTGGCTAAGGATTTAGCCTGACATGACTTGAGGTGGTTACGGGAAATCCTTGTATAGCTTAAGATTTGCATTAAGTTCTGCCAAATATAGATTGAATAAGCATGTTTTAGCTTTCTTGGAATCTGCATATACTATATGTTGGTTAAAAAATGAAATTTATAGTGACTTATGCTAGTACAATGTTCTGTTCCGAAACTAACTTGTGTTCCCATGCTCATGTGAATTAGATAAGTTTTAAAACCAGTGTGTCGTTTCTTTATGTGATGGCTACCTAAGTGCAGTTTAGTAAGATGTCAACATATGCTGAAATCCTTGTGTGTTTGTATGTTAAAGTTGTGAGGCCAATGCAATCCCATGTTAGTTATCAACCCATCATGCCTTAAATATGTTGTGACTTAAATCAAATTTAGTTTTCAGGGAGAATGGGCATTGTGACAATGTTAAATAACTTATCTTGAATCCTAACATGTCGTCTGCTCTGACCAGTGTTCTCCTGGGAATGTATATTCGTTGAATGTGTTTCCCCCTTTTATTCCCTAATGCCCAGTTAGATTTCCTTTCCTTTTTACCTTTGGTTTCAGTTCGGTTCCACGATAAAATATGGTAATTAGGTCAGTCTGGTTCAGTTTGCGATGCCATTTATTAGAGTCTGGGTTGAGATATTTAGTTTTTTTTTCCTGTTTGGTTCATGAAAATAAGGCCTTTATACACTTTGTTTTGTTTATCTAAAGAATCATGAATAAGGCTGTGTTGATGTACTAGTATGAAATAAGCTTTGAAGACTTAAAATGAGCCTGTGTGATCTTGTGAACTTGCCTAATAATTCTACATGACTAAACAAGTGTGCAATGTGACATTAGAGGTCTAATATGGTTCACATAGAGAGAGACAACTTGATGTTCTTAAAATTGTGGATGTGTAACTTGGCTGTCACAATAAGTTTACTGATTTATTGATATAATGTGAAGTTTAGACATCCTGACATAATTAAAAGAGTAATATTCTTAAGAGTCTTAAGGTGATTACGTATATTCTTCGCTTTACTTAAATGGATTTAAGGCCATCCTGGGAATTTAAGGGTTAACATGCCTATTGTATTACCTGCCTGTTGTTGTATGCTTATATGTGGGATTATATGATTCATGAGTTTGTTCACAATCTGTAAACCTTTGTTGTTGCCACTGTTGGGCAGATTCTTTGCCTTAGCACATTTGTAATTGGTTTTGCGATATTCAGTGACTGCTGTATGGTGGATTGGTTGGAATGTTCTCAATATACTTATAAGTGTTTTAATTATTTTTTTTGTTAAGGCAGTGAGGTCGTATAGCTATGCATTCTTGAAGTATATTCATGAAAATACATTAATAGGGAGATTAGTGGGTCATTATGGATTAAGCTTGAACCCTCCCCGGTGTTATCCATGCCTGGAATTCCTGGAAATCCCTTGGAACTTGTGCAACATCGGGAAGATGGGGGCAAAAGCTTTCCAATATTAACCCTCTAAGCCTCCTTATGAATGTATATATAGAGTATACTCAAATATACATAGTATATATACGAGTCACTGATCTTTTTTTTAAATTTACATTATATATGTTTAGCCTTATTTATTGATTGCGTACTAATCTTTTTTCTTTCATTTTTATGCATGACCCTTTCATACGAGTCCAAGGGACTCGTCCGCTTCCGCATTCGGTGTTGGGCTAAAGCCCAACGTGATCTCTCTCTCCTGTCAGCCCCTATCCGCAGCATAAAAAAAAAAGAGATTCTTGGGCCAAAGCCCATATGGCAGAAAGCCGATTGCAGCAACGTTTAAATGGGCTAAGCCCATTTAATTATCTTTGCTCCTCTACTTTATTTTGTGTAATTTGATTTGTATTGTATGACTAACACTTTGTCTTATTTTTGTTTTCTTAGCTTAGATGAATTCTAGGAGAATTAGTGGGGATAGTTTAGTGATAATGAGTAGTTAGAGTTTGAATTTGCTTTCGAAATAACGTATTTAAAGGTTTAATAATTTAGCCTATTTTGTCAGTTCAAAATTTCTGCTAATTATTCTTTTACAAGTCTAAAATGGATTGAGTAATCCGATTAAGAATTAAATTCGATTTCAAATTATCCACCTACTTCAAATTATAACTTAATGTTATTTTATAAGCCTTTTTTTTAATTTCATGGTTAATTCTATTTAAAGGCAATAAATGACCATTTCTAGTAGTGATTGGAGATGAGTCTTTTTCCCAAATTTAATTTATACCTTTATTTTCCAAACAAGGCCCAATTTTCATAAAAGAGGATAGTTATATTTTTAAACTACTTTTCACATGATAGTAGGGAGCTAATTTGTTTATTATCTTCTTGATCTTATTTTGTCACTTAATAAACTAAGCAATTAAAATCAATTATTGAATTATTTCAAATGCCTATTAGTGTATTGACTAATCCAGCATACTTTTTAGTATAATATGGCTAAAACCTTTTTCTATAAACTACTACCTTATTTTAATTTAAATAGCAGCCTTATATTCTCCATTTTTGAAATCCTGATAATATTTACAAACGATTTTCCTAAACGTTTAAAATGTTATATTTGTATTTTTTATTCCTAATTAAATAACCTAAGTTTGGTCGGTAACCGTAATTAACGGATTCTAAAGGATGCCTAACCCCTTCCCTTTAGGATAATCAAGAACCCTTATCTAGAATCACACTAATTAAGTAGACCATTAACGGAGGTTTAGTTTAGCTTTACCTTAGTTAATATTTAGGTATCCTAATTCACCATTAAACAATTAGGTGGCGACTCCTTAAAATAAACAAATAAGAATCACCAATATGTTGTACTCCGATTTGACCCGTTTAAAATAGGGTATAACAACCGTGACGTCGGTGGCACAGCGGCACAACTTTTGCACGATTTTCCGGCCAAACAACCCCTTAAAGGTACAATCCTTGTGATTTTTTTTTTATCTCCTTTTCAGCTCATTTCAATCTATTAAAACCGTTGATTTCCTTGGCCTTTAAATCTGAACCTTTGCCTTTGTTAAACTTGTGTAAAAGTGGGATTCCCACATCTAAAATTTAGAGATTGTTGTTGTTTTTGGGGTTCTATTTATAGAACCCCATACTTCCATCGAAGAAACAAGTTTTGGCCTGCTTGAAAAACCGGTGAAAAAATAAAGCTTTAACTTGATATAAATTTCGAGTTTTAAGCAAAGTTCTGTTAAAAATTTGTTTATTTTCCGTTTTGGGGAGTAAAAAAAAATAGTCATTTTCATTTTGTGAGTGTTTTGGCTGAGTTTGGAGAAGAGTAAAGGCTCTCAAATCCAATCTTGGTGATCGGCTGCGCTAAAAAAAGGTAAAGCTCGATTTATTTATGCTTTCAGCCACTAATTTCTGCTTAGGTTATAATCTTAGTTTATTTCTGCTATTGGTTGTGGTGTCTATGTAATTATTTGTAGTTTCTTATCTAGATGTGAAGTTTGGGCTATTAGCTTATAGAAATGTAGTTTCTTATTAGTTTTATATGCTCTTCCTGATGCTATATCATAATGGTTTTTCATCCATGTTTAGTTAGATAGCAGTTTGTTATGTGTGGATAGATGGAAGATGTATAACCTCTGAAATGCAGTTCCTGCTCATGGTGTATGATCCTCTATGTTTGTTCAGTTATTTTCATCCCCCACTTGATGTAATTATGTGATTTATGCTTTCTTGCAACTTGTTTGATGGATTTGCTGATTTGGAAGCTTGCATTGGGGTCTAAGGTTAATTAGTATTTGAAAATGATTATTTAGATTGGAATTTGGTATTTATGTGTGCTAAAAGTGTCCAGGATCTTTGTTACCTAATTGTTTAGTCTAAAAATGGCATAAAACTGGTTTTGAACCCTTTTGTGATAGCTTCATTGAATAGGTTCCCATTAGTGAGATAGTTGAGATGTATTTTATCCTTTTATAAAAGGTCAACATGGACCTTTTGAGACTGTTTGCGCTAGCTTGCACTCACTCGACTTATCAACATTCATATCTAATTGTCTTTTTCTGAAAAAATGAGTTTCAAGGTCAAATGGTTGAAATTGGGGTAATGTTTTGATTTCAAAAGGTTCCATGGTTTAATTTTCCTGTTGTCTAGTCTGATTTGTTTAAGCCTTGTTTACTCTTTGTTATAAATTGGGACTCTGTCTTCAAGTCAAGTGCTGGTTTCCATCATGAATATCCTTTACAAATCTTGTTTCTTCCAAGTGTTAGTTGAGAGTTATTGTTGGTGAGAATCTAGTTGATATAGTAGAGTTTTATGATTGTAGAAGGTTATTATAAGTTGTTTTTGGGTCTAAAGGAATGGAGTCAGTCCCTGTCATGCTATCTTACTCCACATAGTTTAAACAGGACATGGAATATGAAGAATAGATAGTAATTTGAGTAGTTTTGAAGGGTCGAAAAGGATAAGGTAGGTAGAGGCTTTCCTTTTAAAATAAGTGCCATTGTGTAATACATTGGGATGTCTGTGTGCCTCACCTAATTTGAAGTCTAGGCCTCTGTTTAGGGATTCACTTCCCTAGGAAGATGATAAGTGTGTAATTACAATACTGATGTTTGGTCTGAGTTTGTGTGAAGGCTTGTTTTCTTGAAACTAAAACTGGAACTGTCTAGCTTGTTCTCTCTAAACCAGTGTGTGTGTATGTGTGTGTAAAACTTTTCCCCTTCTCTTAGTCATGACTGTAAAATGCTTGTGTTTCCTGGAAATCTAAATCTATATGAATCTGCCCTTTTTCAGCAAACATAGAAAGTTTGTTCTTATCAAGAGTTGTTCTGGTTTGGCCTACTTGCTTCCCCTTTTTTATGTCAAATACTAAGTTATAAAAATGTCCATTAGCTTCTAAAGGTTGTCTACAGTTGACTGTCTGATCTTTCCCCTTTCAAAACCAGAATGTCAAGCTTTTAGCCCATTTTAGAATTTCAACTTGTCACTAACTGCCTCTTGTGAAAACTAAGAGTAGGTGTTTTGTCTATTTTTTTTTTTTCTGAACCTGATTTGAAGGACTGTGTACTCTTGATGTGAATATGTGTTCCTCCTTAATTGCTGAGAATGTGTGCATGTTCCCTTCCTCTTCTTCCCCTTCTAAATTGATTTATCTTAACAAGTTGACTAGGACATCCTATTGGTTTCTCTACTTGTTGTCAAAAAAAAAATAAAAAAAATGGGTGCATCAAAGGCTGCTTCTCAATAAAAGATCATTTTTTTGGTCAAAACTAGGACTTGGTAGATAAAAAAGATGCTGCTCCTATTTGATTGTACAGTTCTTAGCAACTTGAATCATAGTATTCCTAATTGATTGGATTAGTTTATCATTTACTTCACCCTAAAACAGGTCTAAGCTGTAAGTGTGCATAATTAATCTTCTTTTCCAGTTGTTTCCATTATATGCATTGTGTGTTTCTTCTAGAAAACTGTTTTTGGGGTCTAAGTATTGCTCTTCAACTTGCTTCTTTTTTTGAGCAGTATCTGGCGTCTCCTTAATTGGATTGACTAACTTACTCTTTCACCTAGAATGATGGTCAGTTCTAATTGTAGTTAGAAAAGGCAAATCTCTTTCAAAATCCAGTCTGTTCGTGCCCTGTTTTGTACTTGGTGATTGAGTCAAATGTCTTTGTTCTATATAATTTCCTGAGTCTGTCTAGTTTGGTTATTATCCTAGAAATGTTGTACGGTCTTTTTCTTACTACAAACTGGCCATGAACGGCATTTTTTATCCTTGTTGAATGTAGTTACAGTGTACATAAAATAGCAATAATCTCTGTCCCATTCATAGACTAATATGGTTTTGATTGAAATGAACTGACTCTCTCCTTCAAGTTTAGTTTAAAAGGGGTAATGTTTTTGTTAGCTCTTGTTTATGAAGTACTACGTATGGGCATTTCCTTTAGAGTCTTGTAAAGGGCAGCTCGATCCAGTGTTGGGACTTAGTCCCTTTAGGCCTATTTCTGGGCATGTTTGAGTGACTTTGAGTATGCAGTCCAAATTTGGTTAAAGCCCATGAAAACAGTTACAGTCTTTTAGAATTGACAGCTTCATTTCTTTTTCTCCTATTGCAATTTATTTCCTCATTTGTAATTTGTAAGTAATTATAAGTGCTGCCTTTTTTCTCTTTATTTATTCATCACTATAGATATGCTTATATATGTGTATATGTGATTAGTATACTCTTCATGTGTTTTGGACCGATGGGACACGCATCAAGACTCGAGTTTGGTAATTTGGGGTAGTTTTAGTCTCCCCGGTGTTAGCCATGCCTGGGGTTCTTAGAAACCCCTTGGAACTTGTGCAACATCGGGAATACGGGGCTAAAGCCCAATCCCATGCCAATACTAAGCCTTAAGACGAGTCCCTATAGACAGTCTTGATATAGGGGGGTAAGCATACTGATCTTTTATATGATGTGTTTGTTTATATATACATACATGTGTGTATAATTATTTTAGTTGAAAGAACAGTTAAATATATAACTAACCGTCTTTCTTTTCCTCTCTACCTCCACCTGCACGACCACTTGGGTCCAAAGAGCCCTTTGTTAGGCCAAAGGCCCAATGAGATTTCCTTTTATCGAGTCCGTAGAGGAGAATGGCTAGCAAGGTGTGCTGAAGGCCCAACCATAGGTGAAAATGACCAACTAAGGGCTTGGTATGCCCCTAGTCTAACTTAGCTCCTCTTAATTAATTGTATTTATTATTGTACTTGTAATGAAATTTGTATTGAAAACTCACATTATAGTGGAGACTTGTGATTGGAACTAGACGTTTTAGGACAACGGTTCTTCTGCCGTTTAGTCGACTTTAGGTCCCCAAACGGATTTTCAAAACCGCGATCAAATTCGACATTTTAAGCTAAGCTTAAAAAATGGATTCCCAAAACGGTTTTAAAGTACAACCAGCCTCTTTCTAAACTCTAAAATGGTAAAAAAACGGTTTGAGGTTAAGGGATTTCAAATTGGTTATGTAAACTTGACAAACTCTTTAAGAAATTTCGAAGAAAAAATGCATATTCACCCTTTTTCAGTTGTTTTAAAAGAGGATTTTATAAGATGACTTAAAATAGAATTTATTGGGCCCAAACTGAAATAAACCAGATCTTTGACAAAATATGACTCGTATTCTTTCAATTAAACAAGATCAAGCCTTCGTTTTTTTAAGATTTATTCCAAAGAAAGACCCAAAAAGGGACGGGTAAAACGCCACTTTTATAAAGAATCAACACGTAATATAAAGTTTCGGATAAGATTGAACGTACCAATACGGATCAACCCGAACCCCAGTGTATGAGTTTGAAAGTAAATAACATAACATTTTTTTTACACTCCTTTTACAAACTTACACTTACTCTTTATATATATAAAAGAAACTATTTATATCCAAAACTACGATACCCTGTAAATGAAGGGGATACATTCAAATTTTTCAAAAAAATATACACATATATATATATATATATATATATATATATATGCATGACAGTTATTTTTCATGAGAAAATAAACACAAAATAAGCAGTTTAAGCAAATACTCATACACTGGAATTCGAAGGTCAACCGTATAGTATGGATCCTTAATACTGGGGTGTCTAACACCTTCCCCAGGGAATCATCAGAACCCTTAACTAGAACTCTGCATTACGAAGGTTTTTTCACGGCGTTTGAATAAACCCTTCAAAACTGATTTTCCTAATTTCTTAAATATTAGGTGGCGACTCTTTTTTCAAAACAAAATCCGAAAGAGCGTCAACAAGTTCATAGTAGCTTTCTTGCGCCCTAAACCCGCGCAAAAAAGCAAACCGTTACAGGAAGAATTAGGGATAGTGTTTTGAAATTGTGGCATTGAGCTCAATGAACAGGGTATTTGTCCAATAGAAACTGATGGTAGTGCATATGAGTAGATGGGTTGAGCTAGTGGAGTATAAATTGAGCTAAAATTGGTTGGAGGTGGCATAGAAGTGGACAGTGATGAGGACATCAGAAATAGTGGACTCAAGTGATGCGGTCCAGAGCTTCTAGTGACATTAGGGGTACGATGCAATTACATATGAGTATCCATACCTGAAATTCCCATCGGGCCCTCGGTCGGAGAATATATTTCTTCCCTTGCAAGCTCATTTTGCTTCTCCTTTCCTCAATTTGAACTCGGGCCAGCTGCTAGTGTGTCCTTGAGCTCACGAATCGTCTTTTCATTCTCCGCCTCCTTTCTTGACACATCTATTGCCATACTGTCGAGTCGACTGACAATTTTCCCAATGTCGCCGGCCATGGTTGTACCTACTGAGCAGAAAAGTGCTCTGATACCACTGTTGAGACCCGTTAATTAACAAGACAAGAATTAAATTTAGCTAAAAGAAATAGTAATAGATAGTCTTTCATAGATGATTCCATTGCTGCTCAAATGAGCTTACATATACTCCTTCAACTAACAGAGGGACTACTTGTGTAAATAGTAAAAGACAATATTAATTATTACTGGGTCAAAACGTAAATAACAAACATAATAACTAACTCATAACCACTTAAGGAGTGTACTCCTCTTAAAGCTCCTTGTATAACTCTGCATCACTTTATTCTTTAGGATATTCCAGGTCACATCATTTTATCTTCAAATGGGTTGGTTTTTAATTTTTACCCTTTAAAATCGAATTTGTGCCTAGCAGGACATAAGTTCTTCAAGGGAGCGGGGCATAAACTTGTAAGGTATTGCGATGAGAAAAAATAAACTTTTACCCCGAAAAGCACTACAAGAAAGAAGACATTTGTCAACAAAAATATTTTTGTTGCCATAGATAGACTAGTGTTGCAAAAAATACTTTTGGCAACAAATTTTTTTATTTTTCTCATCGGCTGTTATTGCAACGACGTGCAACAACTTTTTTGTTGTTGCCCAAAAGTACTTTTTGCAACAACAGTCAATACTATGATAACAAAATTAAATTGTTTGCATTTTCAAAAGATTCATCATATATGCCAACAATAAAATTAAGTTGTTGCCAAATATTGAATTTTGTCCACTATATTATTTTTGTTGCCAAAAGAGCTGTTGTCACTTCTATACTTTCTTGTAGTGAAGTTGTTTGTCTTGACTCTTGACGGACAAAAATTAAAGACCGGCAAAAGTAGGGAGAAAAAGTGCAAATGAAGGATATATTATTAACTATATGATCAGAATGGGTTTACATGATTGGTTCATATTCTTAGCTGGCTGATGTATTCACTAAGCCACTGATTGGGTTACTTCATCATCAGCTGTTGTCCAGGCTTGGGGTGGTTATTCCCTCAAGCTTTAATAGGAGAGTGTGTACGATACAGGCTAAGCCCAGTTGATGTGGGCCTATGCTTACTTGTCCCAACCCAATGTGGAAGTGAAGATCGAGGCAGAAATTATACCCAAAAGAGGAAGCTTCAAGTATTTTTGGTCCATAATATAAGGGGATGGAGAGATTGACGATGATATCGCACACCGTATTGGAGCAGGGTGGATGAAATAGAGGCTCGCCTTTGGGGTGCTTTGCGATAAGAAGGTGTCGTCTAGGCTAAAAAGTAGGTTCTACAGAGTGGTGGCTAGACTAGCATTATTGTATAGGGCAGAATGTTAGCTAGTCAAGAACGCTCACGTTCAAAAGATGAAGGTAGCGGAGATGAAGATGCTCAGATGGATGTGCGGTCATACTAGGAGAGATATGATTATAAATGAAGTTATATGGGATAAGGTCAGAGTGGCCTTTGTGGCGAACAAGATGAGGAAAGTAAGACTGAGATTGTCTGGGCATGTGAAGAGGAGGAGTGAGGATGCACCAGTTAGGAGGTGTGAGAGATTAGCGGTCGCAGAAGTTAGGAGAGGTTGAGGTAGGCAGAAGCAGAACTGGGGGGAGGTGATTAGACAGGACATGGCACAACTTCAGCTGACTGAGGACATGACCTTAGATAGGAAGATTTGGAGATCGAAGAATAGGATAGAAGGTTTGCAGGTAGCTGAGGTTTGTCGCGTTGTGTGTGGGAGAGAGGTGGGGGGCTATCCTTTCCATCTCCTCTTCTCCTTTTCTTAGTAGTATTATCTAGGTATCGCGTAGAGTATTATCCTTATGTGTGTATTACTATGTGTTGCGCCATTTATTTTCTATCTTGATATTTTGGTGTCCTATTTTCATGCAATCATCCATTGACTATGTTTCTTTTGAGCCGAAGGTTTATCAGAAACAACCTCTCTACCCCACAAAGATTTAGATAAGATTTGCGTACATCCTGCCCTCCCCAAACCACACTTGTGGGATTACAGTGGGTTGTTGTTGTTGTTGAAAAAGATGTGATGCAAAAGACTTCAAAACTTGAAGAAAAAAAGGGATAACATATTTGAACTTATTGGAAAATTGGAATCAAGTCAAAGACGGACAAAATAAGCAAATTAGCTTTAAGGTGGCAAATGGGTTTTACACCTTAACACCTTATACCTCTAAATTATTAGCAGGATTATAGCAGAATGATGGGAACTCTTCACAATATTTGCTCTTAAAATCAAGTACGTCTTTACAAAAGAAGGAAAAGTGGAATGTTATCTGATAGTTCAGTAATTTCATTTTCCAGAAATTTCTCGTATATATCGAGTAATGATGGGGCCACATGTCACCTAAAGATCTTTACTTTTCATAATTTCCTCGGAGAAGCTTTCTAATCTCTGATAGTGGAATATTTTTTATTTTATTTTTTAGCGTAGAGGAAAATGACTTGAGTTGTCTTTCTAATCTCTTCCACTTCTCAAATTGTCTTTTCAGACTCAAAAACTGTAGTAATAATTTCTTTTGCATTTGTTATGTTTAATTCTTTTTTAAGTCAACATAACGTAAGATAACAATGAGCTAAAATGACATAGGAATAAATTGCATGCAGCTTCGAGTGAGGTGGTCAAGTGGATTCAAATCCTACTTCGCTTTTTCCTTTGTCTCGGATCACTTTATCTGGGATAAGAACTAATTAAAATTGCAATTCACATGCCAAATAACTTTTAGTCACGTCAAGTCGGATCTATAAATTTTGTTTGAGAAAAGACCATAAATAGTCTCTTATCTATGGAAGTAGGTTTAAAATGGTCTCTTAACTATATATTTACCGATTTTAGTCCTTTAACTATCCAAAAACTTATCAAATTTGGTCTCCATCTATTTTTTTATACAAACAGTGTACAAACTCATAAATCTTCGTGAGATTAATCGTTAAACCATTCCTCAAACCTATATTTGTCTCTCCCTGCTTCTTTTTCCTCAAGTTCATTCTTTAACCTCAACTTTTTTCCTCAAGTTCTCTCTCGTGTTTCGTAACCGATGGACTGCGTCGATTAAAACCGATCCAGTCCGTCTGTTTTGTTAAAAAAAAAATAAAAAAAACTGACTGTCTCACATCGATTTTTTTTTTTTAATTAAAGGGTTTTACCACTAGACCACTGATATTTTTTGTTTATATACTTACATTGATTCAATTTATACTGTTTTTTCGCTCTAAAAACCGACGAACTCCGTCTCCATCGGGTTTTTTATAAATAAAAAAAACCGACTGACTCCATCGGTTTATTTTAGAAAATAATATAACAAATAATTATATTTTTTCATGCATTTTTGTGCAAAAAATAATCGACGCAGTCCGTCGGTTTTCTTAAAAAATGATTTAAAAAAATTATTGAAAAAACTGACAGAATTTGTCGATCTTTCCGTCGGTTTTTACCAGTTTTTTAGTAGTGTTTGAGAAGAAGGGTTACAGAAATTTTGTGCCTGAGTTTGTCTTTTCGAATTTTAGAGACTCGAGAGCGACACCAGTGCCAGAATGCTCTTTTTTTTTTTTTTTTTTTTAACAAGAGGAACTTGAGGAAAAAATAAGCAGGGAGAGAGAAATATAGGTCTGAGGAATGGTTTAATGATTAATCTCACGAAGGTTTATGAGTTTATACGCTGTTTGTATAAAAAATAGATTGAGACCAAATTTGATAAGTTTTTGGATAGTTAAAGGACTAAAACCGGTATGTGTATAGTTAAGGGACCATTTTAGACCTGCTCCCATAAATAAGGGACTATTTATGGCCTTTTCTCAATTTTGTTTGACGAATTTCAACAATTTTGGTGACATTAATTTTCTGATAGTTGAACATGTCGGAATCATGTGAAAGACGGCCAAAGGTGATCAAAAATGCAAAAAGAACTCAAGAAGATCAACTTGCCAGCAGCCAATTTTAATTCAACTCAATTACATGTCATTGTTATAACAATATCAATAATATCATACTACTACTTGAGCTATTTTTATCCCCGTGAAGTCCTAATTAATTAGATGGCTTGTCATTAATCAGCCTAACACCACTTGATCAGCGAAGCAATAATTGCCAATTGCCGAAATAAAAACGTTTGTGACTAAACTCTATGTAAAGCAATTATTTGTTTAATTATGTTGTCCCTCAGTATTACCACTAATTATCTGTTGGATTTTTTGGGCTTTATCCCTTCTTATGAGCGGGGTCGACCCGAACACCCTCGACAAAAAATTACACTGTATATATAAAGAAATATTTTTATTACATATATATATATATATATATATATATATATATATATATATATATATATATATATATATATATATATGTGTGTGTGTGTGTGTGTGTGTGTGTGTGTGTGTTTTGAATACCTTGAACACAAAATTAGAGGTTGGCTTAGTGGTTTAGAGGGTTCAAAGTTTACCTTGAGGTTCCAAGTTAAAATCCCAAGTGCTACATTTTAATTTTTCAAACCCCCTAAGTGAAAATCCTGGATCGTCATTGCTTATGTGGATAAATAAAAGGGCAATTTGCACGATTGTCCTTATTCGGGGTTGGTCTTTAATTTTTGTCCCTCAAATTGCTGGTCTTTAATTTTTGCCCTTCGCCTGAAATACCTTGAGGTTCTGGGTTCGAACCCTGACCCAGTCCAAAAAAAATCATAAGTCGGAGTTTCATTGCAAAATTAGGCTATTTGGGCAAAAGTTAGGCCTTAAGGCTTAACTTTTGTAGAATTTCGGCAAAGTAAAAAAAAAATTGTCTTAAGGGAAGGCAAATTTTTGCCTTATAAAGCAGATTTTTCGCAAAGCCTTGTCTTGCGATTTTTTTTTCTTAAACTGAGCGGGGGTTCGAACCCAGAATCTCAGGGTATTTTCAGCCACTTTTTTAAGTGAAGGGAAAAAAATAAAGGCCATCAATTTGAGGGACAAAAATTAAAGCTGACGCCATTGAAGGGAAATCCGTGCAAAAAAAAGGTAAATAAAACACCTTTTGGACCTAGTCCTCTTTGCCCTAAAGCCCACTCTATATAAGATCAACTTAGGTCTTATTTCACGAACACAAGAATGAATTCATAACAGTTATATAGAGAGAAAACGTAAGAGAGAAAAGCTGATTTTCGCACAATGAAAATCAGCTACAGTAGTCCGCTTCAAACTACATTTCCCGATTCGTTAATCGTTGTATCGTGCTCAAATTTGAACTGGGGGTTCTCAACATCTGGCTCTTTGATTTCAACGGTGGAGAATGCATTTTGTGGTCTGTAGCTCAAGTTTTCGAGCATGAACAGTAGCTCATTTTCTGGGGGTGATCTCTTTCCTTTCCTCACTAGTTTTGGTGCTATAGTTTATATATTGTTGCTCCGTGTTTGGCGTTGATGTTGTAGCAATTTAGAGAACATTGTTGTAACTCTCGTTGATTATAGTAGAGCTTTTGTGGGCCGGATCTCTTCACATTGAAGGGGTTTTTCACGTAAATTTGGTGTCTCTTGCATTTGATTTAATTTGCTTGCTTTGCTATTTTATTTTTGGTATAGTTGTTGTTCGGATTTCCGTTTGGTCTTGAAATTAATTTGTTCCTTGTGTTCAAATAGTGTGGGAAGTTTTGACTTGGGTATTCTTCCGTTGTTACCTTGTCGTGCAATTTGTTTATTGCTTGTTTCTTTCCAAAATTATCAACCATGTATGACTTAGACTTACATCCAATTTACAACAAATTATATTAATTTATCATGATTAGCAAAAAAATAAGGCAATAAATGTGTGTATTAGTTAACTATATTAACTGATATCAATTTATATAAACAACATATAAATATATTTATTAAATTAATATAAATGACGAGGGAAAATAAATGTTTTCCTCCCACAGTTCTTATCATTTCAGTGCAATAATATTTATCCTCAAATGCCATTATTCGCTTGGTGAACTGATTAATTAGAAGAAGTCAACAATCACAAAACAAGTAGATCCTAATTCCTAACATATATAGAGAATACTAGTAAATTTGTTCGCGCTTCGCGCGATTATAAAGTACTTTACTAAATTTTTGAAATGATTTTTAAATAAAAATTTGTATATTAAGACATAAAGTTTAATTTACACATATTTTTTGACCTTTCTGTTCTCTTCACAACTGTATAATTTTACGTATTCAAATATTCTTTAAACAATATCATTTTGAGATCTTTAGTTATGAATTTATTATCAACAATTTTTTTGGGTTTTGAAGAAGGAAATATATTTTCTAATTTTTTTTACATAAATTTTAAAACTCCATCTTTATTTTTATAAATAGTACATTTTGTTTCTGACACAATTAACTTTTTGATTTTTATGTGGGTAAAAGCAAGTAAATATTTAATTTCTCCCCTTTAAAGATAGAAAATTAATACTTCAATACCTTTTTCCTAATTTTAACATGTTACAAGAAAAAAAGAGGAATGTGAAAACTAAAAAAATAAAGGCTACTACAACTTCATTTTCAATGCAGTTTTCCAACACGTAGGATATTGGACATATTGGACCTCATTGAATTTGAAAATAAGTATATTCCTTTGTTCATCCTGATTGTCATGTGTAGCTAGCAAAATTTGATTTTTTAATCTAGTTCATCTATTATTTTTTGTTGTTCTTTTTCTTGCCTTGTTTTTCTTCCTAATCTTTTTTCAACTTCCTTTCTTCTTTCTTCCCTTAACTTGGCACATACAGAGCAACTACAATCATTGCTCTAAACATTAACAAAATTAATTTTCCTCCAAAAACACACACTAAGTATAAAACATCACCTTCTAATACACCAATCTCTTAAAAAAATCAATCTTTCCAATTACTCGGTACAACTTTTCACCAACTTCTTGCTTATAAAACACACGAAAAAAATAAAGGCATTACGACTCCAAATTCAACCGAAAGAAAGAAAAGAGTATACTATGAGATTTTTTATAGGAAAAACTTTGCGAGATTTCAATTTGTTTATCATGTATAAAATTTTATTATGATTTACTTTAAATAATACTAAGCACATACCCAAATATTTGTGCTGGAGAATTTAGCGTTACTCATCTCCACGCCTTCTCCCTTCACCGCCATCACTTCTGCCACCTTCGTAGCCATACCACCATTTTTTCGTTGTTAAAGTTGTCATCAATTTCATATTGTTCAATGATATTTTAGTATCTTCTACGGGTGGGTATGACCTTTTTCCAAAATTTAGGCTTATAATAACAAAGAGTCTTCCACGTAATTTTAAATGGGAACTTGAGAGACAGTGTACTGATCTTTCATTTGTTCTTACTTTTTATGGTGAGGGCAGGGCATTATGCCTTTATTTACTTTTTCTTTATGACATGCAATGTAAGACAATTACTATAGCTCACGTTCTGGATAGTGAAAAGCCACCAGAAGTTTTAAAGAAATAGACGGTTTTATTTAGCACAATAATTAAGAGATAATTAGAGTTGTTCATTTTTAAATTAGAGAAAATGTCAAAAAAAGGAGAAAAAAGATAAATGGCTTTCTAGGTCATAGAGAGGTGTCACATCACCTTGTCTATGCCTAGCTTTATATTATATATAGATTATGTAATGTGGGATTAATAATATCTTCTTAATTTTTTAAAAATATTTTGAAAAATTAATTATACATATTGATTTAAAGTTATTTGGGTACTATTATTCAAATATGTTAATTATCTTGAAAAAATTATATCCTAATTCACACCAAATATTAGTTATATTGATCTTTGTCTCCGATTTCCAACACATAAATTGGGATAGAAGTAGTTATATTCATGTAAATATAATTCTGTATTGCTAAAGTAATAATTTACGAGAAAGACAACGATTGCAACCTAAGACCAACTGAAGTAGTTGTGTCGCAATCTCCACTCTAGGCCACAAATAAGTTTCCTATATTATGCCCGCATGAACACAAGAATTAAGAATATGTTCCAAAAAGAAATGCATGAACAAGAATATTTATTGGTCCTATAAAACTTTGGACGACCACAAATAAGTTTGCTATATTATGCCTGCATGAACACAAGAATATTTATTGGTCCTATAAACTTTGGACCACGTCGGCAAATTAAGAAGAAGCTGAAATTTGTCGAGTAGTTAGTTTTGAGGCTGATGCTAAATATGTCGTAGTGATTTATTAACTTGAATAATTGATGATGCTTCTTAAAGGTTCGTGTAAATTCCATAACAAAAATATGTAATAATCTTAATTGTAAGATATTAGTCTAAGTTGCTTTTTTATTTCTCTTAAATTAAACATGTTAATTAATATTTACTACACTAATTGAAAGTTGAAACAATAACAGTATATTTGATAAATAAAAAATGAGTTGTTGTCTTTTTAAAAAGTTAAATATATATATATATATATATATATATATATATATATATATATATATATATATATATCATATTGTGTTAGTCAGAACGCTAATATTTGAAATAAAAATAAATATAATATATAAAGAAGAGTTAAATTACAAACGCAAACATTTTTAATAGTCTACGAAAACTTTTTTTCAAAAAAAAATTGAACTGCATGAATCATCGTCATATAAATAGTACTTGTGTTAGAAGGACAAAGGAAGCAATCAGTTGGGTGTAACGTCACCAATTTAGAAAGTTCGGAACTCCTCAACAACGATTTTATTAATTTTGAAAACAGAGTCAGAAGCTAATTGGAATTTCTCTTCTCCTTGTGTGCTAAGAATATCTAAACAACCCCCCAAAAAAAAAAAATTACAACTCATTGCCAGCAGCCAATCGGGATTTATATTCAACGGAGTTACATGTCATTTCAGAGTCAGCACCCTTACAACAATATTATCTTTCCGTTATCTTACTACAAAATAAAATTACTATAATCCTTTTCCTGGTCGACTTGCACTTTTGTCCTCAAGAATTGTCCTAAAATCAATGGCCAGTCTTTAATGAGGGAACTTTTAGGCAAATCATGTCTAACTGTTCGTTCATTGCCTACCATATTCGGAAGTGGGATATTTTATTTATTCGCAACGGGTGTTTATATTAAATTTAATAATTTAACTTAAGAAATTGCAAGTTTATAATCAAATTACATATTCTTTGACCATAATTAAGTAGAAAAAAATCACATTGAAAACACGTATCATATTCATTGGTTTAGTGAAAGCACCAATTAAGCACGGGTAATGCTTTCCCATGACAAATATTTTCTGATTTGCTGTTTGTCTTGTTGTTGGGGAGGTTCATCCATTCATGTACGTAGAGTTCGAGTCCAACACGGACCATAGATATCAGTCAAGTAATCATTTAAACTGATGGCCATATCATTTGTTAAAAAATTATTTATGTAATAACCACTTGCTAAGATGTGGTGTCGTAGCTGATTACGTATTACAACAGGTAATAATCACCAGCCACAACTCATATATATAAGAAGTTCCGATACAATTGAAGTTCAATTGCATTCTTTTTTTTTTCATTCTTCTTATATTACAAATTCAACTCCTATTTTTTCCTCCGACGACGCTTTTTTTTTTTCTTCCTCTGTCGTCGGATTTTCAAGAATCAATTTCGTCAAAAATAAATAAATTACGGAGATATATAATTCCAGGTTCGTTTCTTATGTTTCCTCCTACCTTTCTTTTTTAATTTTTGTTTTTCATAGTTTTTAGGGGTGATTTGGAGTTGTTTTCGCATTTAAAAAAGACGATGCATGGATAATTAATTGTTAAAGGCTGCAGTAACGATTCTTTCTTTGTCATGAAAGATGGCTAACATGGTGGTAAACTGTTAATGAGTAATTTCATATTTCTGTGTTCGTACCATCATTAATTGTTGATATTTTATCATATATGGATTAAGGGGAACCAGAATATTAAAATTTTCTATAAACATTAACAGAATTTTTATTTTGTCTTTTTGTCCTTCTTAAGCAAGAACATGCGCTGAGAAATTAGTTAATTGTTAGTATTATTCTTCATCAATATATTCTAGAGCGGGAATGCATGTTTTATTTTGTAAGTTGAAAGAATCAATTTGGGTTGAAACAAACGAAGATGATCATTACTTGTCATAAGCGTAAGGTTTTCCTGATATTTTTGCTAATGGAAAGGCTCCGTGAGTTATGCCAATTATAAGCCTTTTGAGGTAAAGAAGGTTTATGCTTTGTTCTTCTAAATATACATTTTTTTTTTCTTTCTTATTTTTGTGAGTTAATCTGATGTTTACTAAAGGGAAATTGCGATCCGTGGAAGAAGGGGCATTTTTTATAACCCGAAACTTATTGTTAAGGGTAATTATAATCAAATTATAACTCAACAGGGGGAAGGAGAGAAAATTTAAACCATTTCTAATACGTAAGGATATTTTCTTACCATTTTCTCGTGACTTAAATCTATTTTTGAAAGACGTTTGCAGTAGGCTCTTGACCAATATCTATGTCGATGAAAAGTATTGACATAATTGTTATTAAAAGAAAAGTGTATCGAATTATAATGAGATGGACAGGGCACTCCGCCCTTAATCGAAGGACTCATATTCAAGTCTAGTCCAATGCAAGCATCGACCGCCTAATGGAAATAGAAAATAAAAGTGCAATCATATATATGCCCCTGTAGGCGTGACTCGTGAGTGAGAAACTACGAGACAAAAAAATATGTTGGCTCGAAATTGAAGCGCCGTTTTCTGTCACGTCACTATCTTTCTTTATAAGTCCACCACTCTTGATTTCGTATCATTCATTTTTTAACTTTTGTACATATTTCTAGATCCTTTTTGTTTTTGTTTTTGGGGGTACATCATATTTCTAGATCTTACTAAAACTGTAACACATGTTTTTTAACTTCATTTTTCTAAGAATAACATCACAAAAGTAAACTCAAAAGTGTTCAAATTTAGTTTCTTGATGGTGATATTTAATTGACATGGATTGATTATGTGGAAATATGAGTTTAAACCCCAAGCCCATATCATGACAAGGAAATGTAGTTTCCTGGTTCTTTCCTATGCTTATATAAAGAGATGTCAAGGCCATAGCCTATAGAGTACATTTCATATTCACTTATTTACTTCTTCTTCTTTTTTTGGCTTATTTATTTTTTTTATTTTTTATTTTTGTTGGTCTTTTGTTAACCATTCACCGAACTAACTTTTTTTGTTTCTGGTACGTGCAGGATTCGGCCTCTTATTATAGTATTGAGCCGTTAGATAGAGACATTCATCACTGTTTATAAAATACCAGCATTTGTGAAACTCCATAGTAGGTCATTTTTTTAGCTACAAAAATTTGCAAGAAAAGGAAGAAAAAAAAAAAGAAGAAGATGGGTTTCTGGACATTATTAGAGGTGGCATCGATGCCAATATTGCAAGTGCTGATAATAAGTGGATTAGGAGCTGTAATGGCCACTGATTATCTCAAGCTACTTCCTGCTGATGCCCGCAAATCCCTTAACAGAGTAAATTATCTTCCTAATTTAATTGTCTCAAGATATTTTAGTTGGCATTTAATTTGTTGACGTGAATATTTTAAGAGTTTAACTTTTATACATTAATATTTAGCATAAAAGAATTTTTACACCGGTCGCGCACATAGGAAGTAACCTTACCATAATAAGGTTAAATTAACAGATAGTGCCAAAAACGTTTGCTCTATTAATGTAGCTTTGAACAAAGACACAGATAGAAAATGCATTGACTCCTAGTCGCATGATTATTGGATAGAGAATTTGTTTTTCTTTCGCATCTTCTAGTTTATAACTTAGAATTTTATAATTTTAAACTTAAATATTTAATGTTATGTACGTCTCTCTGCAGATAGTGTTTGTGGCATTTACGCCTTCCTTAATGTTTGCGAGTTTGGCAGAGACTGTCACCTTTCAAGATATCGAATCATGGTACATTGATTTTGTTTTTCTTAAAGTTTCTTGGCTAATATATTAATCTTTTGGTATATAAATAGTTCAGTCAAACAGTGTCACATAAATTGAGACGTAAAAAATATTCAAGTTTTGATCACGATGAATTGTCAAAATCTAAGATAATGCGTCATTTTAGTGGCGTTAGACATGAACTAATTTTATTTAATTACGGTATGTACAGGTGGTTTATGCCCGTTAATGTCGGGCTAACATTTCTATTTGGAGGCATTCTTGGATGGATTGCGGTGAAAATATTGAAACCAAAGCCACATCTTGAGGGACTTATTATTGCTGCATGCTCATCAGGTACATCATCAAGACCGGAGGCGGATCTAAAATTTAAATTTTAGGTGTTCAACATCTTAAATTTTTAGCACTAAACTATTAGATTTCTAAAGTTATAGGTTTATATCTACTATTTATTATAATTTTAGTAAATGTTTACACATAAATCTATACCCCGCATCGAAATTTTGGGTTCAATTGAACCCCAAGTTATAGTGCTCCATCCGCCTCTGATCAAGACCCTATATTTGTATTAAGAAATTCACTTAATATATAAATATAAATTATCTAGAATCCAGTAAGATGCCTTTTTAAAATTCAGAACCCATAAACTCAAAATTTTGGATCCCCACTCTCCAGACACCTCGAAATTGTATGAGTTCCTAACATTATTTTGGCAAACAAGAAACTTGGGAAATCTTCTATTGGTAGTCATTCCTGAAATTCACTTAATATATAAAGATAATATATTCAGAATTCAGTAAGCTGATTTTTAAAAATTCAGAACTCATAAACTCAAAATTCAGAATCCCCTCGCTCCAGACACCTCCAAATTGTAAGAGTTTGTAATATTATTTTGACAAACAGGAAACTTGGGAAATCTTCTATTGATAGTCATTCCTGCAATTTGCAAAGAAGATGGAAGCCCATTTGGTGATCATAAAGTTTGTGCATCTGTTGGCCTTTCCTATGCTTCTTTCTCCATGGCAGTAAGTTTTTATTCATCTTTACTACACACTTTTCTTGATCTCCCCTTATGTTATTATGTTCTTAAGCCTAAAAGGTTATACTAACAAGTTCCAATTATCAACACAAATTTTTTTTTCTTGATTTTGCAGCTTGGTGGTTTCTACATATGGACATACACATATCAGCTAATACGTAGCTCATCCTTGAAATTTAAAGCACTAAAATCAGCAGAGGAAGAAACCGTTAAAGAACCAAACAAGGACTTAAATACTAATGAAAAGTCTTACCTTCTTGACAACAATTCTCAAGATCAACTGCCTGTTAGTGTGACAAAATCCACTGAAAATCAAACTGTAAGCTATATATACCTGTCTTTAATAAGTCGGAATCATTAATAATTAGATTTCTGAATTCTAATCGATCAATGAATATAACTAGCAGAAAACAAGTAAAGTAGCAGCAGAAATAGAGCCAATAATAGGATCATCATGGAGCAAAATAGTAGGGGTGTTACACACTTTCTTGGAAGAGCTAACGGCACCACCGACACTTGGAGCTGTAAGTACTGCTTCATATTATACTCTATTTCTGATCACTCGGGGCTTTTGTAACTAAATGTTATTCTTAATTATCTTTGTTTTTTTTTCCCTGTTATTGTGGGTAATTTCAGATCATAGGATTTCTGTTTGGGTCAGTGACATGGCTGAAAAATCTGGTGATTGGGGATGAGGCGCCCCTTAGAGTTATTCAAGACTCTGTCAAATTACTTGGGTATGTACTAACCCCATTCTTGTCATCAAATTTGATTCAAATAGTGTACTTTTTAATGGGAAAAGTATCAATTTTGCTCCAGAACTATTGGAAATGGACAGCCAAAGTTATCCCATTTTAACTTCTTTCTCTGTCAAATGACATTGTTGCTTTCTTATCTATCAGGGATGGAACCATTCCATGCATCACCCTTATACTTGGAGGCAACCTCACCCAAGGTAAAACAAAAAAAACTATTGTCTTATCCCAATGCAATAGATTGTCCTATTAAGTGTCGTCAGAGGCGAATCTAGAACAAGTTTTGTAGATTCCGCTGAACCTATTGCTTTCAAATCAATCTATGTAAACTACGTTAGAAGTATGAGAGAATAATTTCAAAACATAAACTCATTTTGAACTCACTGATTCTAGATTACCGTTAGAAAGATAGTTGTCTCATTGACTTTACTGTGAAAACTAAACTTTTTGCATTGCCAACTTGACAGGATTGAGGAAGGCACAAGTGAAACCATCGACCGTAATAGCAGTACTTAGCGTACGGTATATCTTCAGTCCTTTGATAGGGATTGGAATAGTTAAAGCAGCAGCCAATTTAGGGTTCCTTCCAGCAGACCCTCTCTACCATTTTGTGCTTATGCTTCAGTACACTGTCCCACCTGCCATGAATATCGGTAAGTTACACGATGTCATATCAACTTAAACTAGCAAAGAACATATAATAATTATGGCATAAATTGAGCTGATGTTTGTGTTTTTGTTTATTAATCAAATGCAGGAACAATGACACAATTATTTGATGTAGCACAAGAAGAGTGTTCAGTTCTATTCATGTGGACTTACTTGGTAGCAGCACTAGCACTCACCATTTGGTCCAGTGTATTCATGTGGCTCTTGTCATAATAATACACTGAATATCAAGACACCCCATTTAGACAAAGAATTTTTTTTGCTTTTAAATTCATCTTTTATTATAGAATAGGCATACAAATCTTAGATACCAGAAGCACTTTTTTTTTTTTTTTTTTTTTTGTCTTAGGGGGTTCCATTTCTAGCCATAATTCTTTTGATGTAAACCAATGTCGTTCCTCATTTGATTGCTAAAAGTCGAGAAGATCTCAGTATGTTTATTCTACATTTATTTATAAATCATTATTTCTCATGAAAGATTTTTATCCTACTAGGGAAAGCTTCTAATTTCAAAGTAGACGTGCTTATTTTAGATAGCTAAAGTGTTTAGCCATTTCTAGAAGAAAACATAGCAATTGCTTTTAAGTAACAGTAAAAGTTTTATATAATTATGGAGAAGAAGCTGGAAAAAGTTGCTGTTTCTTAGAAAAGCAGAGATTAGTTTTAACTTTTTCTAGGACACAATACCCTTGGCAAAATTTTATATTGATCGAACTACCAGCAATAGGGACTAAAAACTAGCCTTGTGCATTGTCAACAACACATGTATGACCCAAGTCTTATAAACATGCTATGTCTCTGTTTTTTCTTTTCATTTTATCTTTCACAGTTTAATCAAATAAGTTTAAAATTTTGATTTAAGTTTTCATGAAGAATATTTCAAATCTTTAGCTATTTAAATATCTACTAACTGGAAAGTGAATCCTCACATGTATGTTTTTGCATTCTGATGGTTAAAGAACTTTGGAAAGATTGGTCAAACTCAGCGCTTCTCAGATAATTTGACTTTTAACATTAATACATTACCATCCCCAAGTGCTTTTTCTCAAACTCCACTTGACATACCCCTTTATCTCAATTTATGTGATACACATTTCTTTTTAGTCCGTCCTAAAAAAAATGAATTTATTTAAAAAAAAATGATACATTTTTATATTTAGAAATAATTTAACTTGAAACTTCCCCGTTTACGCTTATTAAAAATAATTTTCAGTCACACAAATATCTATGGTTTGTTTTAGACTACAAGTTTCGAAATCTCCCCTTTTCTTTTTTTGATGAAAAGTGAACTCGCAGCCGCTACCCTTCAGGTGCGCACAGGGTAAACCCCGCTCCTGTGTAATAGCTCGCAAATCACATATGAGAGATAACCCGCACTAGACAAGCCCCATGCGACGAGCTCGACTCACAAGTCTTCCCTTCTTTCTTAAATTTCGTGTCTAGTCACACTATATCACATAAATTGAGACGAAGGGAGTAATACTTTTCAAAATAAGAAAGATTTTGAGAATTTGGCTAAACAAGCTTTATATGTACGCTTGCTCATGCCAATACAAAGGGAGAGGGTTAAAAGTGGAATATCAGACCATTCAAGAGATCAGAAATATTCCCCATGTAACCCAATAACTAATACTATAACACATGGCAATACTACACCCTGCACTTGGATATATTTTAGACTTTTGTTCCAACATCTCCCTACTCAATGATATCGAAGGCAAACTATTGTAGCCTCTAAACTCCAAACTGGGACTTGAAAATAAAGTTTTGCTGGCTTCTGCACCACAACTGTACTCTCTTAACTTCAGAGAAGTTCGATTGCATCATGTAAGTCATTATTGCTCGTGTTCTAACATTAAAGATTGGGAATCTTCATTTGCCAATGTAGAGTGCAAAAAGAAAAACGACAGAAGGAAAGTGAATGATACATAGCTGTGGCAGAACGCGATAAAAGAATAATTTTTGGAAAATTTATGTATATATTTTATATGTTTATGGAGCTGCATCATCCAATCATCTTGACAGTTACAAACTAAGTCACTCACACCGGACTAACAACTACGTACTATCGACCTAGACTTATCCCACTTTCTTGGTAAAGTTTTTTTAAATTAAAACTTCCTTGATAAAGTTGTTGGTCTCATACAAGGGTCAGTTGGAGTTTAGGCCGATTAGGCTGGGGCTCAACCACCTCCATGTGAATCCTCACAGTTCCAAGTACACCATACGAAACACTCCCATCAAGCTTTTTAATTTTCTGTTGTTTCTCATCGACCGACCATTCCCCTCCATTGTCGCCTTTTGAGGTCAAGTATACAGGCCCTTCAATACCATACCTGGAAAGGTTTAAAATAATCATGAGTATCCAACAGCTAACCAAATGAATCTTAAGTTAATAAAGCAGATGAGTGAATAGCACTGCACAATGTGTATCATACTTGGGCACAAACACAATGAAGCCATTGGATCTTATTTTTACTATTCTTGCCTCTGTATCTGTTGGCCTGCACAAGCATGGAAAAGTAAAAATGAGAAAGAGAATATGGGAGGACTCAATGGGAGAGGAACCAATGAAGAGGCTCTTCATACCGCTTCCTGAAGAAAATGAGGGTATGGAGCTCTACTGACGCTCTGCTGGCCATCTGAGCATTCCTATGCCGATAATTTAGATCTGTTTTTGGGAACAGGAATGAGCAAACATAACGACACAAATTGTGAAACTAGAGAACGAATTCTACTATTTTTCTATAAGAAAGACTTCTACTTTTCTTCTTTTTCTTTCTCCTTTTCACAGGTCATTCAGTAAAGAAACCTCACACTGCCATAAACAGCAAATATTGGTGAGTGTGAAAACTAGAACTTAAAGGAAGTTTATTATAAGTTCAGCAATAGCATAAATACTAGAAAGGCTCTAAGACTGCACAAATAGATTATTTACGTTGAGCGGGCAGGCTTTAACAAAAGTACTCGAGTTCTTTTGATAACCGAGAAATCCTCGAGTGTCAGCGGCGCACGATTCGAAACTCGGTTGATAATGGGCCTCCCTCTACCCTTCTCCAATTAAATACCAGGCTTTTGTCTGCAGCAGGGTTCGAATCCGTGACGTGCGCCTAACCCACACATCACACGTACTCGTACCACAAGACTGAAGCCCTAGGGGCCAGAAGTACTCAAGTTATTGCTAAGTAAAACCTCAGACTAACAGACACATTCAATCCCAAGTACCCGCTATCCACTAAGGGAAGGAAAAAAGCATAAAACCATTAATACAAATTTCTTCTGGTCTACCTCGTAACAGATGAAAACAAAAAGCCTATTTAATCAAAGAACAAGCATAACAAGAAAGGCAAGCTCATATTACTCCATCCACAAGAAGTCAAATGCATTAAAATGGAATATAAAGCATAATGAAAAGCAGTACTTACTGTCAGAAATACTAGTTAGCTTGGATCTATCTTGGAAAACACCAGGAAGCTTATAAATCCCCAAAGAAGCAGCAAGCAACCGATGAACGATGACATCTACAAGACAAGACAGAAAAAGAGGCTCAGAATTGATCACATTCATTGCACTTTGTCATTATAAATGGACGCTAACTTTTACTAACCAGCATATCTTCTAATGGGCGAGGTGAAATGAGTATAAAGTGGAGAGGCAAGACCATAATGAAGATATTCCGGAGGACTAAGGTCTCCACTACAGAAGTAAACCGCCTGAAAATGCATACCAAAAGCAACACCAACTCAGAAATTGACAATTTTAGAAGAGATTTATCAAATCAACGAAGAAGGAACACCTGTGTCATGCATCTGGTTGCCAGAATTCGAATCAGCTTGTTGAAGTACGGATCATGATCACCCTAGGGAGAAGATAAAAAGTAAGCATATGAATGCACAACAAAAACCAAATGGAACTAGATGTCCCTAAAACTTTGAGTAGTGCAATATCATCACTATGCAATGTTTTCTTGGTTATTAAGTCGCTGATTAGTACTTTTTCAGCAAAAGTAGTTCATCAGTCAATTTTGAGCCAAATTAACTTACATAATTTTATACAATATAATTAAGGGCATTTTAGTGAAGGACCAAGGCAAATCTTCAATAAATAACAGAACAGCCGAAATAAGAATCAGGGAAGGTATGCGCATTGATTTTCTTGTTCTTTTCCTTATATTTTGAAGAAAAAAACAATAGTTTTACATCAGATTACCTTCATTTGTGAGCTAAACACATTATTAAGTACCTTAAACTTTGGCCGACAAGTATAGTCAGCAGTTAGCACCTTGCGTCACAAAAGAAATGATACTGAATTTCTTAACAGTAAAAACTAGGATGCCAGCTAGTGAGCCTGAGTCTACCCTCAACCATTTAAGGCTAGATTGAGCCTAAAATTCCATGACTTGAGCTCAGCTTGATTGGAGAATTCAAAGGCTTGACATAAAGTTGCAAAAAGCTCGAATATAAAGAATTTATCTGCCACAAGCCCTGAGTCCCAATTAAACGAAGCCAAAATTGAAACAAAAATCCTAATAATTTCTAATCTCACAAATCATTTAAATCAGAAAACCAACTTTATTCCTCTAAGCCAAAAACAAACATGACCTGCAAATAAAAAAAATCCTAATACTTTAAAACAAGTGAATGTCACGACAAAGCCAATTGCAAAATTAATTGTTCATTCCATCGTCAACCAATTGAATGGAGAAGAGATTAGAAAACAGTGAATCTTTTCCTCACAAGTGGTTTTAATACAGCGTGAGAGGGAATGTGAGACTGACAAAGAAAGAGGTCGTGTGGCTGCACATTAGAAGCAACCGGGGAAAATCAGATAAGGTTGTAGGAAACTTGTCTTCTAGGGTTCTAAGTAGCTTGTATAGACCCATGCTTATTCTGGGATCAGGTGGATGCTTGTTCAGGTCAGCTCAACTAAATAATGGACAAGCTGGGCTTAGCAATAAATGAGTTGGCACATGCAGCTTGTGAACTCATCTGTGATACTCGATTTGATTTATATTTAAAACCCCATCAGAAATAAAGTGTTAGGAAAAAACTTCATGCTTTCATTCGCAGGTTTCACTATGCACATCAGGTTTAATGACAGGCATAACTCACCACAGCACGATCTAGGGAGTCAGCCAATGCTTTGGATGATGTCACATCCAAACTAAGACCAACTGATTCAGCTGTGCGGAGAAGAGGCTCAAGCATTTCTTTGGTTGGGCTTGGATGGCGTCTGCAAATAAAAATGCATCATGTAAACATGGAGAATGATCAAATTTAATTGAAGTACAAAGGTTCAGCTTTAATAGCCATTTCATAGTATCACAACTCTCTGGCATAACACGTAATCCAAGTTTCTGCAGAACACTTGAAATTACGCCAAGTAAGATAGATAATAGCAAATAAATTAGACTAGAGCTAAGCTTCCCTTGACCATGCTATTCACTAATAAGTCTCTAACACAACATCAAATCCAAAATTTCCAGAACACAAATATTTATCCAAAGTTCTGGGAAGGAATTCAGATTTAGGAAAGATGCAGATATGTTGGCTTCTGCAAGAGCCACCATCTCTGTCTCTAGTGCTCCATCTTAGACAACTGTGAATAGCCATCTGATGTATGAAAATCGTGCAGAAAGAAGAGGTCGGTGAAGAAGGAGAGAAGATGAAGCAAAGTTGCATGTAAAAATGGATTGAGTATGTTAAGCCCACTACTACTGGACAAGTCATCACCCCTTCAAGGAATTGAAGCCCTTTAAGAAATCAATGTCATCATCCCTTCAAGGAATTGAAGCCCTTAAAGAAATGTAGCCTCTCATGTGTGTTTCTTTAATTGCTATCGTTAATTGCAACTTTGTAACTCAATAAACCTATGCCTGTGAGCCAAGAGAATCACTCTAAATAACTGCCTGTAAGCACTCATCGAACAGACAGATCGCCAAGAAACTTCTCACTATCACCTGTAATCACATATTATACCATCTTAGGAGAGTTATTCTTTCAGAATAACAAGATCAAATTACATTCTTTTTTAGCACATGAAGGATGCAGAAAGACTCATACAGCTAGCAGGATGTGAATATGAGACGAGAAAATTTAGACACCAGTTAAGGAAGACCTTCTAGGTAAAAGTAGCAAACTGAACAAACGGACTTGTTTCTAAGGAACAATAGCAGCATACCTTAATAGTGAGCAGAGCGGAAAATGCATCAGGATTTTTTCAGCAACTGCAACATTAGCAGCAAGCATAAACTCCTCAACCATTTGGTTTGCTTCACGAATCTGATACATGCCTATGCATACACAACTTAAAAATTAGCTTTACACGAATAACTCAAACAGTAAAACAAAGGACAAGGTTATGTGCAATCCCAGCAAAATAGCAGAGCTCTTCTATGAAACAGTGAAAAGCACATACAAGACCATCACGAAAGCACATACAAGACCAGCACATCTCACTCTCCTAACTTTGAATGCATAAAAATGTGAATGGACTAGCCGAATTAACAAGTAGAAAGCCCAGATCAGCGCATTTTAGGTTCGAAACTCTGCTCTCAAATGATTAGATCTCGGCAGTCGACACTGTCAATCAATTAAAGTTCTTTTTTTTTTTTTTGATTAAGCACCGGGTGTCCGGGTCTCTTTGAGCCCCGACTAATCCCGGGGGTGCACAGGCCCTCGGTAAGGAGTTTCCCGCAAGTGCACCACGGGTAATTCAGGGTTTTACCCCAGTCCGATGGCCCTCAGAAATTGTTTGCACCCAGTGGGTTTCGAACTTGAGACCTTGAAAGGGAGCACCCCAAGGCTCAAGCCAATTACCATCAGGCCAACCCCTGAGGGTTAATCAATTAAAGTTCTTTAGCCAAGGAATCAAGTCAAACCTATACCTACGCATGTATCTACATCTTTTAAAGATAGGTATCTCTTACATCTTATCTTATCATCAAGTGAGCAATGGATCTCATTCCCATAGTTCCTCTATGCAGATTAGCATGAATTACTGCTGATTATCTTGGCGAACTGTTAAAATTCAAATAGAAAATGGTCAAGCACACTCAATCAACATCTCGATCCCCAAGAGCTATAAGCCCATGGCGATAAATGTTTATAGCTCTCATGAAACAGTCATCAAACTAGGGATGGCAGATCCTATGTCCCATACTCTCAGCAGATGGAAATCAATCTTTTATATCCCTCTGCATATGTAACTCAACCCTTCATATTCCTCCAAAAAAGTACAGATTAACCCATGTTTCTCTCTTAAGACAATGCATATTCCCATACACCATACCGAATAATAATATGATGATGATGGTACTGCGCTGAAGTAACCGATGTCATACTCCTAGGAATAGCTCGAACAATTTTGAGCAAGAGGGTACCTGCACCCGAAACCGATACAGGCGTGTAGGCAGAGAATACCTACGAGAACAAGACAACTCTTTCAAAGGAACTAGGCAGAAGCCCTGAATTCAGGAGAAGAGATGCATCCTCACAAAGGGGGTCGCAGTGGCCAGGCCTGAGCAACTTTTACCTAAAACATAGGTCTCCGCAAAGTCGTACGACCATGTATGGGCTGACATATGCCCAGTGCCGGAAGGTCAAGGAATAATAATAAAAACAGCAATAACAATAAAACAGATAAAGAAAGATGCATGTCTGGCTTCAATAACATCTATCAAAACAAGCGAGAATTGGGTTTTATGGTAAGGGATATGATCGATGAGGTCAAGCTAAGAAAATCTGTACTGCACCAGTCTGAAACAAATGATCCCTAAACTGAATCTTAAGAAGACTGTCAAATATATAATTAAGAAAAGATCTTTAAGATTTATTGGCTTTCCAAGTAGCAGAAAGTTGGGCACCTTTATCTAATTTAGAATAAGCTGCCAAAGAAACCAGAGAGAGAGACAGACAGACAGAGAATTAAAAAAAGAATAGGATTATACCGATATCAAGAGGGTCATGAGTTTCAGTATCAATCTGAAATTTGACTTCAGCAGAAGCAAGTGTCAGTGCACCCCTATCAATACGTCTTTGCCTCATTATCTGCAAGATGGTCTCATTAGAATGCCTTTAATATATTGATACTAGAGCTGAAAGTCCGAAGATAAGATATTGTAAACTAAAGAAAGGAGATCAACACCTTGGCTAACCCATTTAAATTTCGTAAATCTGAAGTTATTGGATCCACCAAGCGACTGGAATAACAGATATAACTTGTAAGTACAGGAACTATGATGTACAAAATGATGGAAATAACAAAAAAGTAGATATGTATTGTATTCAAAGCTTAAGAAGACGGCATGCAAGCACTGACTAGCTTAAAGTCAAATTGGAAACAAACCCGTAAGTTTAAAATTTCTCAGGTTGAGTGGTTCACCCTGTTGGACAGCACAAAACCCACTTCCACAATCTTCAGTAATAGATTTTACTTCTCAACTAACTACGGCCCCCTTAGTTGACATAAGTTATACTTCGGGATTATTTTCTGAGCTCAAATGTAAAATGCTTTAAGATAAACTAGGTTTAGGCCTGTGGGTACTGTTATACTGTAGAGTTCAATTTCTACTGTATTTACAAACGCAAATCTAATGTGCTAGCTACTTGATCATGGGCCTAAAAAATATTAACCTCCACCGCGAACTCCAAGCAGGACATGATACAGATGCTAACCTCAAAATTGGGCAAGACAAAGCAACTTCACATTTTGATATGGAAGTTTCACCAACTTATTTTGTACTTTGTGTAATCTTGACATGTTTTAAAAGGAGAGCAGTCCTCTCATATTCCTTATTTCAGCTTGGTCTCTCCGGTAAAAATGGACATTTCGGAGAGGGGGGGGTTGCATCTACTCAATCATAACAAGAGTCCCTCATTCATACAAACCATATCTTTTGTAAGGAAATGGAAATGTCCATTTCCTATATAGGCATTACGGAGGAACGCATCATTCCCCCATCCTTCACGCATTTCAGTTTTGTTACTAAGACAGAACGTAGGAGATAAGGCCTAACCCGCCACAACTAGAAGGCAGATAAAGGAAAAGAAAGAAAAAAAAAAGAAGGAAACAAGAACCTCCAGCACAATAAATGATCAAGAAATAAAGATAAATCTACCTTTCAAATGATTCACATGGGGAAGATGAAAAATCATGAGAAATATTGAACACAAGACAGATTAAAGGGAAGACAGCAGAAGATTGACAAAGAAAGAAAAGAATTCGTGAGACATCCAACATCTGAAAACTTATTTTTAATGGTGGAAGTTTCCGTACTCTCACTGGCAAAAAACCGGGTCCCAATTTGATCTTGTTAAAGGCCTCATACCTTGAAAGATAAGGTTTCCCTATTTCCTAAGGGCAAAAAATAACAATATGGACTGGAAAAGGCAACACTAAAATCAACACTAATTGAACAATTGAGGTATGAAAATGAGACAAAAGGACTCCAGTTGCAGACAAGTTCAGAACTTGAGACCAACACCCATTACCAGTGGAAACAATTAACAGTGGACTTCACCAAAAACTACTTCAGCTCACTTTCGATGAAGCAACTCAAGATTTTCTCTGTAGACTAGGGGTAACTGAATTGACAAACATTGAGGAAGTAACACGAAGGTGCAAGAAAATGCTTGCCATAGTTTGGCGCCAGACAACTTTGCGACATGCTTTTCAACCAATATGGATTAAGTTGGTCAATTCCTAAAAAAGTAAGAGAGATGCTACTATCTGGTCAGGTAGAAATCTGCGAAGAACACGGGAACATATGGTTCATGATTCCTGCATTCATCTTTTGGGGGGTATGGATGGGAAGGAATCAGAGGTGCTTCGAGGGAGAGACTAATCTGTGGACAAACTCAAGTACAAACATCAGCTTCTCAGAGGTTTTTGGATTGCCATTCACATTTTTGAACAGCTTTTGAATAGGGGTAGTTGGCTTCAGTAATTATGGATGGCTGTACAATATCCAGGTGGGCAGAGTATTTAATAAAATTTCCATTTTAAATGTTATGTCTTTCAAACCAGCATTCAAAGCTATTTCAGGAATAATTAAGACCAACCTCCCGACTCCTTGTAACGACAAAATACTCGTATATCTGCCATGGGCATTGTACTTTCTAGTGCAGAAATATTCTGTAAAGTGGTCCTTGGTTTTCCATCTCCTCACCACATTCTTTTGGTCTCTCAAGGCCTCTTTAAGAGCAACACAGATCCATTCCATGTTCTTTTTGCTCATAGATGATCGCCTCATCATATTACGGCTTCTCTCCACCCATTCATACCAAATGGTTCTATCAGAGGTCCATCTAGTGATGTCAAATAATTAAACCTCGCATTGAAGCATATTCTATGTTCACCCATAATCGACAAAACCCACTAACAAAATAACAAGGGGTTTAATAATGTTTATTCTTTTTGGCATTTCGGTGCAGCATATTGAATTTATATGATTTAGAATGACTTTCTCAGTTCCTTACATTTTGTAAAGGAGACTAATTTTTTATTTTTCATATATCCAGCAAAATCCTTGTGCTGTTTTGCATTAAAGAATGCACCAACTATGAACATACAAATTACCAGTCATAAAGAAAGGCATGTGATGATATATATGCTCATGTTTTCGTATCACTCCACATCTATTCGCGAATTGATTTGAAACCCACAAAGTGCTTGCATAAAACAGCAAAACGTAGAAAGTAGGTTGTGAAGAGTGACTCCAGCTAAAGCATAGTGCAAGAATACAATGTTTAATGGGCCATCAGCATACCTAATTAGCTAATACTCAAAGAGACTGTTTGGTTCAAGATGTTTGAGAGAAACGCTGTAGAATCTGATTAGTATGACCAAAAAAGAGCCAAGAAGACAAAACAGAAACATCAAATGGGAGCACCTGTCATCCATTCTCGCTTGAGCCTCGACATAGGATAATGCTGCACACGATTTAATCACGCTTTTAGTGTATCTTGTAGAAATTATCTCAGCATCAGGTGTCATTTCCTGAGAGACAAATAACCGTACATTAGGTGAAAATACAGATCTTTTTGAGATAGAAAGTGACGAGAACTTATGTCGGGGGGGGGGGGGGGGGGGGGGAGATATCAGAGATGACCAGCAGGAGGGGAGGAAACCACAAGCGCACAAACGAAGGAGACAAGGACTAATTATGTCTCTATAGTATGCCAGTATGATTGAGTCATACAATCCAGAATGCTAAAAGAGTATTTAATCAACAACCTGCAATAATTAAGTTTCTATCTTCTTATGCATACCTATCTGCCTCATAGAAGGATTAGTCACGACAGTCGACTCATACATGCATAAGGACCAAGCAAAAATCATTTTATTTTTGACCGACAAATACTTAACCCAATTCAACTAGACAGCTTGATCTATAAGGTTATAAATCCATCAGTTGGGGCTGGACAAAGGAACTAATTTTGAGTTTGAAATACATCAGCATAAGACAACTTTTCGCATCTTAAGCATTACCTTCAACATGGCAGCGTTAATGACTGACAAATAACATGAAGTTAGATGATTGACCATTAACTAGGTCTGTATAAGCTGGGTGTTAGTAAAAGACGAAATATTATACTGAGTTCAGACTGAGGGAACACTGTATGAACCTCTAGGTAGATAGATAGGCAGCAAGAAATAAAAATAACATAGATAAACAGGCAGATATTTGAGAGAGAAGTCTGTGAGAAATAGAAGATCAGCAATTAATTCTAGCAATATCATCAAAATAAATCACATACCCAGATAACTGAGAAAGCTAGTCTTTCAACATCAGCACGAAGTGAACAAATATCTGCCAAGTAAAGAAACATAAGATTAATTGGAAGAAGGCATGCATAACCAAAAAGTACATATTTGGGTTAAGACAATTGAATGAAATCCATCTCCGAGCAATGTGACAAGCAAAAATTCCAGCCTAGTGCCATAAAAGTAAATTTTTACCTTCTGTAAGAGGTTTTGGAAGCATGTCGATTCTACGCTCTACAAGATATACAGAAGTGCCTCTTTGTGAAGCCTCATCATCAAGGGGAGTTCCAGGATAAACAAAATTAGTAACATCAGCAATATCTGATTTGTATTAAAGACTCACAACTAAACCTTTTCCATGACGTAGACGTTATATTTATTTTTCTTAAAAAACTTGTGGACAACAAAAGGTAATGAAGGAAAAAAAAAACATTTTTAGTTGTTTGTGTGTGTGTGTGTGGGGGGGGGGGGGGGGGGGGGGTGCGCGGAGCGCACAGCCAGTGTAGCTAGGGCACAAAACAAGATTTGGGGAGCCAAAATTTTATTTAGGTACAAAATCATGAGGATAGAAAGCATCAAAGAAATTAAGAGACGGTGTCAGTTAAATACTCATTATTACACTGGTTGTACACAGAATATTTCGGCCACCTAACGAGTCTAATGAACCAAAGATAATTCGAACAGCCTCAGGTGCCGAAAACCCTCATCACACCCCTCTTCAAGGAGCTCATTGTCTCTTGAAGAAGAAAAGTTAGCAAAAGAGGCCACTGTTAAGTTTTGCAAATTCTAGCCAAAAGATCTCAAAATTAAACATGGATACGAACTCCCACTTCAAAATTTCCATTTGGAAGAGGCATACAATGCAATGCATCATCAATATCCCTGCATCCTGCATCACAGAAAAGCAGAATTCTGTCTGAGATTGTCATCACATGTAGAAAGTATCTCATCTATGCTGAGACAAACTAAATGTGGGCACTGCAGTTCAATGGAAAACGAAAAGCACTACTAAATTTGGGCAACATACCAGGAGGGTCCACACTACATACACGCAGATGACGCAAATCCTGTCTAATAGGATTTGTCAAATCTTGAGAAGACACAGACCAAGGTAATGGTGGCAAGCACGCCAACACTTGGGCAGAAAATGGCCTGGCATCTATATCATTCTCTATTAATACCACCTAAAGTGATTACAGCACAAATTTAGTCACAACTACTATTCATCAGCGTCAAGAAATAAATCAAATCCTAATTATTTAAACATGAAAGATAATACTATAAAGGTAGCTACAAGCAAAGGACATCAACGCCCTCAGCACTTATTAACAATAAGCCACAACAGAAAAACTGCGAACACTCTCAAAAGTACATGACAGAAAAGGTAGAGCAGGATAATCTGTTTAAATTTTAAAGAGCAATCAACGCCATTTAACCACATACCTCTGTTTCAGTGTCCCTATCACCTATTTCTCCAATTGTCCTGACATAGTGACCGGTTGGATATCGGGACAGACGATCCCATGAATCAACCGCAACGATAATCCGTTTATCCAGCAAATTTCCCAATTGACGAGTTTGTATCCGTATCTTAGGGATTCTGCGGTCTTTGGATACAAATAAGGCATGGGCTCGACCACCATCACCTGCTGGCATAGGCATTGGCTCCAAGGATCCACAGTAACTGCAAGGGCGAAATGTATTATCTTCCAGATAAATAAATGAAGACGTTAATAGTGGAAATAGATACAGCAATTTAAAGAAGTACGAGTTTAATGACAGTGCATAGAGTCCAGGGACCATAGAACTTTTGCAAATGATCACAGGAAATTGAACGCCGGGGCCCAACTCAATTCAAAGCTATCACAAGAGGTAAGAAACAGTCTCTAGAGAGATGAACGACGCCTGAAAAGGTGCCAGATAAAGAAGCAGTGTCTGAAGGAGCAACCCCTTGAACGGTGGTCGGGAGAGTAGTGGCACCAGAGGGTGTAAGCTGCCCACCGGTAGCATAAGCTATGTGAATCTCTACCAAAATCGAAGAGGCTCAAATACCACCTTATGAAAAATGGACACTGGATCTAACTCAACCTGAAAAGCTAACTCCTAAGATAAATCCAAGACCATAAAAGGAGAGCATCTCACACATTTGAAATGCCTAGGGCGGAAAATTTGGGGCGTGGAATTTAAAATGATCCAAAGTTACTCTTCCTCTAACCACAAAATTCAGGTCAGATGTGAATACATAACATGGAACCACAGCAAGTAAAGTGCGACTCTCACTAGAACAAATCAAAGAATTTACATGCTGAATGGCCAAGGAAAAAGAATTTGACCTACACGACTACACATGATGGGGGCATGGTAATGACAATTAAATAAATATTTCTAACGGTTAGAGCGTAAAAATGTAGTTCAAATGTGTAAAAGAATGGGTCCCATTAAATTTTAGTTCTTGAGTGAACCAGCAGTATGAAAAAGTATTTCACTGGCCAGAAATGGTCATTGTGCAAGCCTCAAATGTAAACCACAACACTCTAAAGTGAGGAAGAATTTAAAAATTGAATGTAACTGGTGCATTTAACTTTATCAAAACATTAGGCAAAAACATTTTTTTAAAACTTCTATCATGTCAGAAAAGGTATAGCAGGCTTTTCGACCTGATTAAAGTCTAAACATATTTTCAAACATTTTTCTCCATTCCCAGTAAAGAAAAGAATTCAAACGACTTGACGATTTGAAAAAATGAGGAATAAACCATCAAACATATAACCATGGACAAATCAAGTTCGACCCCAAACATGGACGCTAAGGTAAAGGTCCTTAAAATGAAATGACCACAACCGTGTTGCTAGGTGGTGACCTATTTGGAGGAACCAAGGTCATATCCTTTTTCTAAAAAAAAAAAAAAAAAAAAGGGCAGCCCGGTGCACTAAGCTCCCGCTATGCGCGGGGTCCGGGGAAGGGCCGGACCACAAGGGTCTATTGTACGCAGCCTTACCTTGCATTTCTGCAAGAGGCTGTTTCCACGGCTTGAACCCGTGACCTCCTGGTCACATGGCAGCAACTTTACCAGTTACGCCAAGGTCATATCCTTTTTCTAATTAACAAAAAAAAGGACACAATCTTTTTTTAAAGGGAAAAGATACTATACTCTAAAGGTGATAGGATATGTAATTTTGATAACTTTGCTGATTCAGGCAAGAACCAGCATGGGACGATTGTTTTGAAGGTATCTTCGGAAATGGAAAAAAGTTCTGCGCCGGCTTCTTTAAATGTCTTTTTGAATTTTCTGAAAACATGATTGTGTAATGCATGGACATTTGCAAATATCCTTTGAGATGCTTATAAGAAAAAACGATATTACACTAAAAACCCACTGAAATGCCAGAAGAACAATCACAAGGACCAAAAAGTATTTATCTAAGAGTTCTTCCCAAAGACTATCCAAAGCCAGCAGATAATTGATACAATAACTTACGAGTGCCAGTTCCGCTTTATGATACCAACAACACGTCCAGTTGGGCGAGAAGGTTTCACTTCCTCAGGTTCAGTTTTCCCTTGATTCATGACTCTAGGAGCATCATCAGCGGTATTTGGAGCTAAATGAACATCTTCTTCTTCGTCGTCTTCAGGGTACCAAAATAGTTAAGAGATTTACATGCACAAAAAAGTTTTCCTCCATAATGAGAGCAAGCAAGGACAATCATGATGGACAGACATACAGGAGAGGGTCAAGTTCACAATCATTCATTTCAATTTGCATGAAAGTTACAAGACATTAATTTGAATTGAATAATTTATTCATAGTAGAAAAATATTAAAGCAGTTCCAGAAGAGTAAGTTTGAAGATATACTACTACCACTAAATATAATATGGAACGAAATAAGTTTTTGAAATTTGTACAAGTAACGAAGCAATAATTAAAAGTGTGTCAAATGTCCTGAAATGGAAATGTAATCCCATAAATAGGAGGCAAGGAGTACTATTTTTCCTTAGTATCATAAAAAGTGAACTATTTCGAACTATTTTTCCAGGAGAGAAATATAGAGAACTCCTTCTTAATCAAGATAGTCAGCTTATAATATAATAGGGAAACGGGGGTCATATTTACAATTAAACTAGGCGAAATGCTCTAGATATGACCTCCGTAGTTTGGGTCAATCATGCCCCTGCCGTTACAAAAGTGGGCTATATTTGCCTTCAAATGGCTTATGGTTAGATAATAATTGGTCTCTAATCACAATGTTTAGCTCCAAATTATGCCACCTGTTGGACACATGGCTGGAAAAAAATAAAGAGCAACCTTTTTTATCCCCCTCCGTTGGAACTTTATCTCAGATCTACCTCTCAAATTCATCTCAATATTCCCTCTTTTCATCTTCCACAACCACCAGTACCACTATAACTTGATCTTTATCACCTTCACAATCTCAATGCCAGTAATTAACTTCACTAAAAAGGGCAGATCAGGGGCATATCCGAATTTGAGGATGAATAAATAATACTTCTTTGAAATTGGGATTTACAGATTTACGAAAAGGGGGATAATGAAAATGTTAGAGAATTTCAAACATTAAAGAACATCATAAGAGCAGATAAATTTTAGAAGGAATTCAAAGTTAAATAGAAATGAGGCTCAGATTGTCCAAAAACTGTCAGAAAAAATGGGCTAGTCTACGATGGCTGCAAAGAGCAGATGGCATATTGTAAGAGAAATAAACCAGCGCACAGATTCAACTGAACTTTGCCAAGCCAAAACATGAATCAGCTCAAAAGCCTCATTCTTTTAACAAAATCAGTATAATGGGTTAGCCCCAGTTTCTGCCTTTTCTCAGACAAAAACCAAAAGAGCTTTGAAATCTGTCATGGCTGCAAGCATCAGTTAGCCTTAAGAGACGGAGAAGACACACCAAGAAATGGAAATTTTTCCCAAAATATCGTAGACCAACCTAAGGTGCCATGCCAAGCTACCGTTTTTCAGCTCAAGAGAAAACATGTTTGATTCAACTTCCACATCACAGCCTCATTGTGTATAAAACAGACTAAAGAGAATAATAAGAATAAGAAAAGCAGGAGGAGTCATGTGTAATTTCACCAAAAGAGTGGTACGGTGAGGGGAAAAAAAAGAAACTGAACTTTGCCAAGCCAAAACACAAATCAGCTTAAAAGCTTTGAAATCTGTCATGGCTCCAAGCATCAGTTAGCCTTATGAGACACAGAAGAAACACCAAAAAATGGAAATCTTTTCCAAAATCTCATTAGACCCACCTGAGCTGCCATGCCAAGCTACAGTTTTTCAGCTCAAGAGAAAGCATGTTTTGATTCAACTTCGACAGAAGACAAAACCTTCACAGCCTCATTGTGTATAAAACAGGCCAGAGAGAGTTTACGAATAAGAAAAGAGGGAGTTCCACAAAATTAGTTCCAAATAGAATAATAAAAGAGGGAGGTCATGTGTAATTTTACCAAAAGGGTGGTTTGGTGAGAGAAAAAAGAAACGGAACTTTGCCCAGCCAAAACACGAATCAGTTCAAAAGCCTCATTCTTTTAGCCAAAAAAAAAAAAAAAAACATAATGGGGTAGTAGCCTCGGATCCGCCTTTTCTCAGACAAAAACCAAAAGAGCTTTGAAATCCGTCATAGCTGCAAGCAACAGTTAGCCTTATGAGACAGAAAAACACCAGAAACTGGGATTTTTTCAAAAATCTCATAGACAGACCCACCTGAGGTGCCACGCCAAGCAACAGTTTTTCAGCTCAAGAGAAACAAGTTTGATTCAACTTCCAAAGAAGACAAAACCCTCATTGCGTATAAAACGGACCAGAAAGAGTAATAAGAATAAGAAAAGAGGTCATGTGTAACTTCACCAAAAGGGTGGTTTGGTGAGAAAGAAAAGAAACTGAACGGTGCCAAGCCAAAACATAAATCAGCTCAAAAGCTTTCAAATCCGTCATGGCTGCAAGCATCAGTTAGCCTTATGACACATAGAAGAAACACCAAGAAATGGAAATTTCCCAAAATCTCATAGACCCACCGAGGTGCCATGCCAAGCTACAGTTTTTCAGCTCAAGAGAAAACATATTTTGATTCAACTTCCACTATATACAACCTTCACAGCCTCAATTGTGTATAAAACGGACCAGAGAGAGTAATAAGAATAACAAAAGAGGGAGGTCATTTGTAATTTCACCAAAAGGGTGGTTTGGTGAGGGAAAAAAAGAAACTGAACTTTGCCTAGCCACAACACGAATCAGCTCAAAAGCCTCATTCTTTAAACAAAATCAACACAATAGGGTAGCCTCAGATTCGCCTATTCTCAGACAAAAACCAAAAACACTTTGAAATCCGTCATGGCTTGCAAGTATCAGTTAGCTTTATGAGATAGAGAAGAAACACCAAAAAATGGGGAAAAAACTCCAAAATCTCATACACCCACCTGAGGTGCTAAGCAACAGTTTTTCAGCTCAAGAGAAAACATATTTGATTCATCTTCCACAGAAGACAAAACCTTCATAGCCTCATTGTGTATAAAACAGACCAAAGAGAGTAATAAGAATAAGAAAAGAGGAAGGTCAAGTGTAATTTCACCAAAGGGGTGGTTTGGTGAGAAAAACAAAAGAGGGATGTCAAGATACACCACATCACAGTATTGTGCGACGGTGGAGGATTGGGAGGTTGAATTGAGGTTGGGTAAACAGTTAAGGAGGAGGAAAAGGGGGGGGGGGGGGGGGGTGTTAAAAAGGGTTGGATTTTTGCCACGTTTATTGATAGTGCTAATCAGTTCGATCAGAGACTAATTACTCTTTAATCGTTTTACGTTAGTCTATGAGGGCAAATGTAGCCCATGTTTGAAACGGCACGCACATGATTGACCCTATTTTTAAACAGAGGACATATCTAGACCATTTCGCATAGTTCTGGTGAAAATTTGGTCAGTTTCCCAATATACAAGTATGCCATGTCCATTAAAGGAAAAAAAGAAGGAAGTGGACAGACCTTCATCAGCCAATGACAAAGACTTCTCCTCGTGCCACTGTTCTTGAGGCAAAAGCTCAACTGCCACTATATCACCATCAAAAGCCCTATTCATGTTTGCACGCCCGTATATAATTATCTCATCACCAATGCTTTCACTTCCAACATATGCTTCAAATGGATTAAAACGGTTAACACGAAGTTTCCCCTGGTGAAGAAGTCCCCGAAGCAAGCCAGAAGTAATTTCCGACATGGGCTTATGCTATAGAAAACATGAACAACAAACAAAGTTTAGGAGGCCATAGCCTTAAAGACAGCACCCAAAATAATTCTTTAAATAAACTGTATTAAGCAGTTAAAAACACCTCATTATAAATGATTTTTCGCTTTTTAGGCCTCAAATCATCAACATCATCCATATTAACATCTTCAGAAGGAGGCTGAACTATTAGGTCAAGCAATTCCGGCTGACCAAGTGACTTTACATAACACTCAACTGAGATCAATAGAAGTAAGTCAGTTAATATTCCTGAAGATAAATTTAACTAGGCAAGTGCTACCAGTAGCTAAAGAGAACAGCTCTATACACAGTAACAACGAAAGAGAACTTTCAAGAACATTAACAGAAGCCTCTCAGTGGTCAAATCAATACCACCAAAGTATCATTCTACTCAATGATTGACATCAGACAACAAGAAGAAAGCTTTACCTGTCTCAGCAGAAATTCCCTCTTCAATTGCCTTCCTCTTGTTCTCTCTGTCATTCGTAATTAGCAAGATGCTTACTGCGCTGCCAAGATGACCCTGATACCATTTAGCCGCGGCCCTAATAGCTGAACCACCAAAAATTGTTGAAGTTTGTCAATCTACTGGCCCTAATAGCTAAAGCGTTCAGCTTCATTGAGAATAGAGTTGAAGGCATACATGTAAAGGCCTATTAGAAATAGACAACCATGGTTCTCAATTATACTTCCTCAAATCATGTTAACCTTTCCCGTCCCGCTTCTTGTCTATGAAACTTAATATAGCTCAACTTACTTAGAGTTTTGCACTCAGATAATCAAATTTAAGAGATCTTGAAGCTTTACTAGAGAACAAAACCAGAACCTTGCTTCTTTTTTTTTATGAGATCTTACTACAGCATTAACATATCAAAATTACGGAGAGACACAAAACAGAAACTCAGGGTGAGATACTTCAGTTGAGCGCAGAACATACCAACCTAATTAGGATTGGATAGACTGAATATTTTCCAGTTCATCAGGGGATGACATGATTAAACCCACATTCTTCAACACCACTAACAAACTTTTACAGTGGATTTGTCTGCTAGACGCTCATTAGTATTATAGATTTATTTAAAAAAACAAAAGACAATGAATAACGAGAATGAGAAAAAAAGAAGAGAACTGTGTCCTACATGACAAGATTTGTAGAGAGGGGATGCATGCAAGCTCCCCTCAGTTTTATTGTCACACTTTGTCAGTCAAAGTCAGCTTTACATCAGAACATTCTAAGTTTCACAGTGTTTCTACTAAGGGACGTTTGGTTTTTGGTTTGGGGTATCAGAAAAGATATTACCGTATAATTTTTTCTTTTTTATTTTCAAACTGGAAACTTGTGGTTACTGTATAGCATTCAGTATTGTATACTGTTTATACACTGTTCGCAATCTCTTGTATAAGTTATGAGAATCTACGCATGATATTACACCTTTTTTTTTAGACTGATAACATGTTGTCTGCATGATATTATACTAGATAGATAGTGGAATAAAAATACTTCTATTAGTTATACTTGGATAAATACCAAAAGGACAAAATATTACCCTAAATGTTAATTCAGAGGTTCTCATTCTGTCATCGTCCAGAATACTCCACCAAAAGAAAATCTGAAGAACGAAGTGCTTCACTCATCAGTGCACTTAAGAACCCAACTACCCAAGGCATCATCAGTGTGGGTCCGCGGGAGAAATAGACAAGGTGATACCTTTTGTAGCGATTGATTTTCCCCAAATTTAGTAACTTTATAAAGCCCTAACTATTCAATCACATTTAGAAACTGAAAAGGAAAAAAGTCTAGCATTCTATTTTTCACTTTGTATTGCCACAAATAATGTGAAATATCCAGATCGCTCCTCTCAATAGAAAAAAGTACAAATCCAATTTCAATACATTTAAAAATCCATTTTACTTCTCTTTTCTTTTCTCTTTTAATTGAAAAGGACTTTCTTTTGCAAGCTTGGCTTTTGAATCCAATACCCTACACTGCTGCTCAAAACTAGAGATATAATTGTACACAATACCATAACATTTTACTTTTTTTTTTTTTGATAAAGTAACATTAACATTTTACAATATATATCGCATTTCCAACTTTAACACAACGAACCAAATGTCCAACTAGAAATGCATATTCACTAAATAATTCAGTGATCGTTAATCTCCGCATTACAATCCTTGTATAGTACTCGATCCAAACGACCCCTAAGTAACTAGGTTATAGTGCAACGAGGTCTTCAAAACTGGACCAAAAGTTGGAACTGAAACAGAAACTAATCATTGCAGCTTCACTATTTAAAATAGTGTGTAGATATAGAACAGAGGCATAGTTCCTCGTATATAGGCTACTGACTTGCCCAATTTCCATCGAACATGCAAGTATAAATGTAAAGTATCTGTTCTTACTGATCAAACACATAGTTTATGAACTTTAATACACTTTATAAACATGTAATGCAAGTATGACCATTAATTCTCCTAACATAAGCACATCCATAGGATTTGGAGAAATTAGAATGGAAGGGCCCAGACAACTAATTAATGGACAATACAGAAATGCATGGCACAAAATGGTCAAGAAAAGCAATGAAAAACATCTGCAACTGCTACTACACAAAGGTGAACAGACGAACCTCTATCATTTCGATCATTTGGACTTTCACCAGCCATGGCCTTCACATAAGTATCCCTAACAATGTGCAGAAAATGAACTTTCAATCAGATTTCAGCCTTGGCTGTAACCAGTAGCAATCATGTCTAGTAGTGGTATGTATCGTGTAAGTGGATTGGTCTAACATCTAGACAAGTGGGCAAATGGAGTTTGCCGACTTCACTTGCATCTGCCTTCTAATCTTATGCAACTCTTTAAGCGGAAAACATGACAGATTTTCAGACATAGCTTCAAGTTGTGACTGGGTTGCCAACTATATTTTCACAGTGATGTGATGCTCGGGTTGAGAAAACCCGCACAGTGTTTCTCATTGTCTTTTAAAATTCAACAATCTAATCCCTCTATGCCAAGAGGAAAATGATACGGTATGGTTTAAGTGGATCAAATAACAAATATTACTAAACCATTTACCCAAATCCTAGCATTCAAAGTCAATAGTTCCCGCACCCCTTCCCACTGCCCAGAAGGATGCAATTAGTCACTAAGCAGAAGGAAAACCAATACCGAGAATGAATAAAATGATTAAACAACACTAATACGCTTTTCACCATAAGCGGTGGTTTGTCGGAGCATAAAAGTTCCCAGCTTTTAATCAAAAGGCAAGTGAAATTGATAACATAAAAACTAAAGGTACAGAAGGAAAAAGAAAAAAAGAACATACTTGTGGTATTCATTAGAAAAGACAAAGAACTTCCTTAAAGAATTGCTACATAGAGCCCTGAGTCTGTTATAAACCGCAATATTCTTGTTCTTGACCTCATCCAACACCACCGATAACACCACCACATTATCAATAGCTGGATTCTCCAACAAATCAATCTAACACAATTCAAGATACCAAAACTATAAACAATAAACCCAATACACCAATAAAAATTTAAGCTTTGACACAACGTATACATCAGTTATCAAATTATATGCACCTGGTTGAGAACAATGTTGGTATCAAGAACAAGAACAGTGGTGGCAGTGGCACTTAAGCCAGGAGGTTTTTCTTTACATTTTTTTTCGTCACAATATGGAGCTCCACAAGAAATATCATCACGTAAATAGTGTTCCCTAACTTCCTGAAAATCCAAAACAAGAATCAAAATTAAAACCCCAAAGAGGAAAAAGAACAAAAACAGCAGCAACAAGCATAGTACCTTAATTATTCTGCCTTGTCTGGTTTGCCTCGAGAATGCTTTGCTCTTCAACATATTGCGGTTGTTACGATTCTTCTTTATGGATTTTGGGTTTTGCGAAAACTGATGTAGTTGTTTGTTGCGTTGGGCGACAGAGAAATATAGGATGAAGAAGCGCCTCTTTTTTGGTTTTCTTGAATGTTTTAGGCTTTCTTCTTGAAAGAGTGGGATTAAAGGCTCGAACCTTTGCCATTTCACCCTATTAGGTAAAAAAGTTATTATTAAAATAAAAATAAGAAGGGTTGTCTATTTAACTGCGTTACTATTCTTATTTTTTAGATTAAACATTTGAAACCCTAATATAATAAAATTTTCATAAATAATGGAAATTTCCTATATTAAATATAATCATATTTTTAAAAAATATATTAATAGCGTGCATTTTCAAAACACAGAAAGTTGATACATTAGTAATTGATATATTACTCCATTATCAAATGTAAACGGCTTTAAAATATTTATATTCAGATGTATAAAAGGATCTAAATGTGTTTTTCCTATTACCTAATTTTTGCATGACAATTAATATTACATCCCAAAAGTTCTCTTTCCTTTATACATACATATATATGTGTGTGTGTCTGAATATATATTTGAATTTCTAGTCCATAGTATTCAATATTTTTCTACTGTAAAAAGTATTGTACTTAATATATGCACATACTATTATCTGAAAATTGAGCGCCAAAAGGCCTTAGTGGTCTACCCCTTCAGTCGGCACTGCAAAGAAGGATGAATGTCGTATTGAATATAGTAGCAGTGACAGAGAAGATGAAAAAGAGGAAGAAATTTTAGTTTTGCTTAGCAAGGAATCATTTTAATCAGCGTCAAATGATGGAAACTAAAATTTTAGGCATTTTTTGAGTAGGTTCAACTTCCAATATTTATGGAGTTCAAATAGAAAAATGAGAGTCACTTCACGTTCTCAAAATAGGCTAAATACACATATTTTGCCATGTGAACAACGTAAGTCTAATAAGCACAATATTATTATTTAAACACATATCAGATGTTCAATAAGCCCAACCATCAAATAAGGTGTCTAGGTGATTCTATTTTATAAATTTAATTTGTTTTAAGTTCTTTTCGTGTTGTAAATTAAGTTTATAATATTCTACTAACTAGTGCTATCAATTAAAAAATCATTTACATAATGTTGTCCAATTTAATAACATGAAAAGAACTTAAAACAAAGAACTATAATCTAGTTACTAAATATTACGGACAATCAAAGAAAAGAGATTATAGTTGGATAAAATTTGATAAAAAATCGCAGTGTTTAAGATTTTGTAACTTTTTCTTGAAATTTAACTATGGACGGAAGGCTTGCTTTTCTGAAATCTATTTGAAAAACACTATGTAACCATACGTTTTAAAAACATCTTTAGTTTGCAAACTACTAATAAAAAAATAAAAAAAAATGAAATAGGTTCCTTATTTGCATGCTTTGGACAAAAATCATGGAAAAAGCCACCTAAGTTGCTGCCTCCCAACAAAATATAGTTGATTCATCACAAAAAAAAAAACGTAAAGAAAAAGAAAAGCACATTTTTGTTTGTAACCTTATATTTTCATTAAGTTCATACCATTAATGAAATGATCTATATCTGTTTATAATATAAAACTAGACATAAACAAGATGTTCTCTATGATCTCTATTGGTATTTATCTTTTTTTGACCATTTTCCTACTTTTAAAATTCTATGTGCTGTTTTAAAAAGTGCATAAATAAAATATTTGAAAAGTCATGTTTAAACGACTTAATTAACTCCTTAATTGTGTTAGGCAACACTGTTTCAACTAAGGCTTAATTGCAACGTAACTACTAAATACGCATGAATTCAACAGTCGCAACTAAGTTGCTGGACATTAGCTAATTGTTTTATTGTAACAATGAACATTATATATATATATATATATATATATATATATATATATATATATATATATATATATATATATATATATATATATATATATGTTACCAATTAAAGTTGCATGTAGCTGATGCAATAATTTTTTTTACTAGTTAAAGTTGTAACTGATGCAATATTTACACCTTTCCAGAAGATGTACCAATTGGCAAGCAATTATTTTTAGCTTATAATAAGGAAGTTCTATTATCTTACTCAGTATTCTTACAGCGTATCAAGCATCCTCTTGGAAAGAAAAAGTTGCTTCTTCAAAAGGTTTGATCCCCAAAGTTTTTCTTGCTATTGTTTATCTGCTGCCTTAGTTACATTGTCTTATCTATATGCCACATGCTTTCTATGGGAAACTCGAGACTCTTTAGAATTGTGAATTTCTAGTTATCACACGCACTTGGTGCGCTTTACTTTCTTCCAAATTCTTTTTGTTCCAAGTGTTCAAATGACACTGTTTGGGGGTATTCTAACTCAGCAACGACGTACTAGCTGTTAATACATAATTAACTAAATCAAAGTGTTCCTTCTTGCATCCCAGTCTAACTCCCCTTTCTGTCTGTCACTGGATCTACACTACTTGACTTGCGACTTGAGCTAGCAGACTGAGCTTTATTTAGCTTGAGCGAGAACGAAGGCAGACATCTCTTTTTTGGACTTTTCTGCTTGAGCTGGAGCTTTCGACTCGTTTCCCCCTAATACATAGTTTTTAGTGACTTGATCAATATTTATTTCCAGTTTCTCCTCTTTTTTTCTCGAACGAGTTTTTTGTCATGTATTTACAAATGCTTTTCGCTTAAGGTTTTATTACTTTACTTGGTTGATTAAAAGTGTTAGAGGATCAGGGAATGAATGATTAAGAAGGAGCTTTCGGCCAAGAATTTTAAGGCTGAAAGGCATCTCAAGATGAAACGGCAATGATATAATTAGTAGCGTGTGAAATTATCTACAGAAAATTCTCATGAAGTTTGGTTAAGCTTTTTCACATATTTTAGTATTTTATCCTTATTTTTTTATTGTCCTCAATTATTTTTCTACTTTTCCGGAATAAAAAAAATATATATATGAAGATATTTTAATAGACGTGACGCCTCGATTATATATACACAGACTGTTGAAATAATCCTCTTGAGTGGTAAGAAAAGCATTGGAAAGAGAATTAATTATTACCCCAAAAATTCTAAGATTTGATATGGAAATAGTGTATTAATTATTATAACCGTGATTAGAACCTTATTTCAGTAAATTAAATCTTAACTATGAATACTGGAATATGACATTTCTCTTCTATCCAAGTAAAGAAATTGCGGAAATGAAAACAAGAAAAGTTAGAGAGAAGTCTCATCCTTAAGTATATTTCTTTTTATTTACTTCCTCCATTCAAATTACTTGTCATACTTTCTTTTTCGAAAGTCAATTTAATTTATCTTTTAGACTACTTCTCAAAAATATTTATTTTCCTAGCAATCAGCTAAAAGATAAGCTCGGCCTGACAGGTAAAAAATAAGTTTGGCCAAACATGACATGTTTGTTTAAATTTTCAAAGGTTGACTGACATGTAACAGTTAAGAAAAGACAAAAGACAGCCGTCGAGGCAGGAAATCCCAGGTACCCCAAAATCCAGGGGAAACAACATCCTCCTCCTACTACTCTACCCTTTTTTCCATGTTTCGAATCTCTTATTACTCTTTCCCTCCTTGTAGATTTCCTCAATATCAATCTTCCATGTAACCCATAACTCTATCATACGTTACCTATCTCATTTATTTAATTACCCCAAAAAAGGGGGGAAAAAAAAGTTAAAGAAACAGTCACTTTTGTGGACAAAATTTGAATATGTTGATGAAACGCTATTGGGTGACTCTGGTATGCATTTTACTGTTATTTTTGGGCTTTACGAGTAGTTCAATTGAGGGAATTTTTGATGGGGTTACGCTAGCTCCGGCCAGGAGGAATCTGCTGTCATCAGAATTAAAGTTAGTTTCTGTTCTTGATATTTTTGAGAGTTTCCATTTGAATTTGTGGTTGGTATTGTTAGTTTTTTAATTATTTGTGCAAAGATATAGGGATTTTATGGAGTTCTTGGAGAAAATTCTCAGCTGCAAAGATAAAGACTCCTGCTTTATTGTTGCTATTGGGGGATTCTTTTTAATGTTTGTAGTTCATTTTATACTTGTGCATATTTTGGATTGGAATTGGCATAATACGTAGATAGACACCTTAACTTGGCCTCAACTGGCAACTAAAGACTCTAACTTTGAGAATGCTTATCTAGACACCTCAACTTGTGGACACCCGACGCTGACATGGCGCATAAATTTTGAAAGTGTCTAGATGATCATTTTGTAAGTTGAACTGTTCAACTGACACAGTGGAGATTAGTTGAGGTGTCTAGATGTGCATTCTCAAAGTTAGAGTGTTTAGTTGCTAGTTGAGGCCAAGTTAAGGTGCCTTTGGAGTTTGGTTTAAATTACCCCTGCAGTGGCTTCAACTGGCAACTAAAGACTCCAACTTTGACAATGCTTATCTAGACACCTCAACTCATGGACACCCGACGCTGACATGGCACATAAATTTTGAAAGTGTCTCGATGATCATTTTGTAAGTTGAACTGTTCAACTGACACAGTGGAGACTAGTTGAGGTGTCTAGATGTGCATTCTCAAAGTTAGAGTGTTTAGTTGCTAGTTGTGGCCAAGTTAAGGTGCCTTTGGAGTTTGGTTTAAATTACCCCTGCAGTGGCTTTTCCCATGTTTTCTTATGCGTCTTGAAGCTAAAGAATTGGGTCATCATTAAATATGCTCCATTTCTACTGACTGTATAAGACTTGTTTTGACTAATTCTGGTGTCACGTCAGTTAATACATAATTCAGTCAAGATTTGTCTTTAGTTTGTGTTTTATTCAAACATATATGTTATTCTAGTTTCCTTATACACTCGAACTAGAAGAGTAAAGAGTTTTATGCTCCTTTTTTTAGTGATCAGGAAAATGGATGTTTGTTCATCCTGCCATTCTTTTCTTTTCATTTCTCTCTGTTTGAAAACCGTGCCAACTACAATGGTAATAATTTTAGGATTTCTAGTTTTGAAACTGCAGGATACTCTTGGATGGAGATCAGTTTCTATAAAAACCCGAATCCTAGTTGGTTATTAGTTTATGTCTTACCTTGTAATTTAGAATCTAAATATGTGCAAAATGGCGTTCTTATGAGTGAGCGGATAGGATCTACAGAGACTCAGTTATTATGGATCATATGTTTTGATAATTGTAATGCTTGATGCATCCTTGACTTCTCGAAAAACGAACAGGATCTAGGAGAAACTATCACTGACATTTCTGCTTGTCTCTTGAACCCAGAAACATTCTATTTGATGTCTTTGTAGGTAAATCAACTAATTTTCCGCAAACTGCATGCATGAACTTTAAACTAGATTCCCTTTAGAAATGATAAACTAAAGCTCTTTTTATTTGTTTGTTCCCTTTTTTCATTCCAAGTTCACGTAGCGTCATACTGATAACTTGATATACTTGTGGTGTGCTTACTGATTCATTAAATTTATTTGGCTTTGTTTTTTGCTACACTTTCTCGAACCAGGAAACCTGAGACAGCACTGTTTGCTGAACCAGATGGTACAGTTTATTTAAGGGAGCAAAATAGCTTAAATACTATGAAACCACCACTCTGGTCATTTAGATCCGGGCCACCAATCTACTCTTCTTATCAGGCTCCTGTTAACTACAATAACAGCAGGGAGGCATCATCTGATATAGGAAGTGGTTACTTCATTGACTGTGGTGGGGATGACTGGGAATTGTATGCACACAACAGGCTTGGTAAATTGGTATTGTCTCTAAATTTTATGCAAGTCTTTTCTGTGCAAATTTGGTGCTATACAAAGAGAGAAATATCCACTTAATTGATTGATAATGAGGCATGATACCATTTTTTTTGAGAAAGGTAACAGAAAAACGGTTTCGAATAATGAGGCATGACATTAACTAATACAGTATTAACAACTACACCTCCATCTAGCTTAACAAAATGAAATGAATATTCCCCTAGTTTGAAAAATATTTGAGACCTCCCCGTTTTAACGTTCACAACACGAAGGTGTTAATTTTGATCATGATTTGACCAATATACCCTCCTTTTTACGTAGTGGTTGATCCAGGGCAATTTTGGAATTAGATTCAGTTTTAACAATAGTGTATAAATGGAAAAAAGTAAAAAAGAAGAAAAAGAAAAAGAAAAAAGAAAAGTTAGCTAAGAAGCGGCTGGTCTCATATCCATTCTCTTTTAATGTATATTTGTAAAAAGTGTTAGTGTTAAGTCTATTCTTCTTTTCATAGGTAAATTAGTGGAAAGCCTCAACAAGAGGGGAGGTCATAGGTTTATCTCAAACTGAGTGGATGCCCACGTAGTTTTTCCAATTGGAGAGTTCCAAGTAAGTTACCTATTATTATAGGAGGAAAAGTAAAACTAAGCGAACGCGTCAAGTCCAATATTTTGTTGATGTTTATATACAACTTGGGGCTGATGTGAATGGACCTGCTAAAGCCTAAAATGACAGATATATCTGTTTCGTCAGTCCTTAGGTATGTTGTCAGCAAGTTTGAAGCGATGACCATCCTCAAACTTTTAGAAGTAGTGCCTCCAGGTCTACACTTTTGGGATTTATGTGGTCCATCAAAACTTTAATTTCTCTGTTTTCCTTTATTTGCAGTTTTCCCTGTCTGATATTGAAGATTAGCGCTAAAGACATATTATTCAAATTGATGATACTCCATTTGCCAATAGTTAGTCATGGTTTTAGAAGACATTTGTGTTTGGTCCTACATTTTTGTTGTCATTTGCTTCTAGTCTCTTATTTATTACTCCTTATTTTTATACAGAAACTTATGAAGAGTATTGATGAGTATATTAGTTCAACTCCACAAATAGCTGAGGATGGCGGAATTGTTCTGGGATCTAAAAGAACTACTGCATTTCTGGTTGATGCTAAGACTGGACGCCTGATTTACACATATAAGATGCCTGACTCTCCACCAACTCAGGAAAATGACACTAGTTTTCATCATAATGGCACCATTGGCGGAGAAAGTCTGCCCGGATACACGCTTTACATCACCAGGACAGACTATGCATTAACATCCTTTATTCCAAACTCAGACAAAGTGTTGTGGAACATGACGGTTGCTGAAATGGGGGCTGCTGCTCTTTGCAAAGTTGAGGACGCATTTAATGGGGATATTATGGAGTCTGACAAATCTGAACCTGATGTACATTTCAATATGCCATTGCCATGTCACTCAAGGGCCCTTATCTACAGACGTCGAAGTCATGATAACAATCTCCTCCCAGGGGCTCATCCTCAGGGTATGCTGCCAAATCCAGATCCTCCTTTACAACCAAATGTTGATAATGCAGCTATGCCTGTGTCCGGTAGCACTTCCCTCTTAAAAGATATTATAAGAAAAACTATGTTTGGCATATTGGTGGTGTTCATAATTTTATTAATCAAAAGAAAAAATAATCGTGATTTAGTGGCTGAACTCAAGTTGGATAGAGAACTTGGGAACCCACATTCACCAAATGTACCTTCAAAAAGGAAGAAATCTCGGAAGTCTGGGAACAATGGGAGCAATGGCGTTAAAAGTGATAAAGACACCTCTTCTGGTTCTGGACTTAAATATGCAGACGTGGATGCTGATAATAAACTGTTGTTGAACCTTTTTGAACCAAGTATCTGTAGCAAAGGTGGACGCTCTATTGGTAAATTGTTCGTCTCCAGTACAGAGATTGCTAAAGGGAGCAATGGTACAGTTGTCTTTGAAGGAATTTATGAAGGCCGTGCAGTTGCGGTGAAAAGGCTTGTCCGGGCACATCATGATATTGCCTTCAAAGAGATAAAGAATCTTATTGCATCTGATCGACATTCAAATATCGTTCGGTGGTATGGTGTGGAACAAGACCAAGATTTTGTTTATCTTGCGTTGGAACGCTGCATTTGCAGCTTGAGTGACCTTATTCAGATTCACGCTGGCACTTTAGAAAATGCATGTCCTAACCAGAACTTGGATGGAGAATCTACAAAGCATAGAATTTATTTGGACAATTTGAAGGGTATTTTTCTGGATACTGACTTAATGAAGGAAAATGGTTGTCCTTCACCTCTGTTGCTCAAATTGATGAGGTTCGTTGAATAATTTCATAACAACCTTGACTTTTGTGCCTCTTATCATTGTTTTATGGTATATGAGGGTACTTTGCAATCCATTACATGATGACTTGAAGAAAGGTTGAGCTTAGTTTACCCATCCTTAAAAAGTTTTCTGCATCTTGCATTTCCCGACTGTCATCTTACAAAGGCCTAAACTGTTGTTGGTTAATAAGCGCTTAGAAGATGCATATTTCTGTTTCCGTGCATAGAAATTCTAATCTGTGCCCTGGTAGTGGATGTACATAAATTTGATCTGGAAAACCATTTTTCATTTTTATCTTTTGATTCCTTACAATGTTCTGAATTCCAATCTGATTGGGCATGCACACTTTTATTTGTTCTGATTTTCTTTCCGGAGGACAGGGATGTGGTTTCTGGCCTTGTGCATCTTCATGATCTGGGGATCATTCATCGAGACCTGAAGCCCCAAAATGTTCTGATAATTAAGGAAAGATTCTTATGTGCTAAGCTTTCTGATATGGGAATCAGCAAGCGCCTCATCGGAGATATGTCTTCATTGGGTCATCATGCAACAGGCAAGTAATTATCAAGTAGCTTTTACATTAGCTGCTAGTGCATGATAAATGTATGTTCAGTCCCACCATCATTAGGTATGCTCCATTATCTAGTAATTTCCATGAGACATTGAGCATTGCTATGCCATGCTATGCGTCTATGGCACACTTTATTGTCGTCCTTGCTGCAAACAGGAGAAGATCTCTTGACTGACAGTTGAGGTCAATTCTAACACCAGGCTATTCTTTAGTGGCCTTGAGCTTTTAAATTTTCTCGGATCACTGCTCCTGCTGCCTGAACATGATGTCTTTAACTTTTAACGCTTAATTCCCACCGTTCTTACTTAGCAACAATTTTTTGTAGGTTATGGAAGTTCGGGATGGCAAGCTCCTGAACAGCTTCTTCATGGACGTCAAACACGTGCTGTTGATATGTTCAGTCTGGGCTCTGTTCTGTTTTTCTGTGTGACTGGTGGTAGTCATCCCTTTGGAAGCCCTCTTGAGCGTGACATTAATATTACAAAGAATAAAGTTGATCTTTTCTTGGTGGAACACATCCCTGAAGCTGTGGATCTGTTTTCTCGTTTGTTAGATCCCAATGCTGAATTGAGGTAAGAAGTGCAAATGTTTTTGAGTTTATATGATAAAAATTCTATCACATCCCGCACATGCCAATAATTTTGGATAAATTTAGAATTCGAGATTGACCATGACCATCCTTGTAGCTAGTTATGGCTAGAAAATCTCTTTGATTTGCAATGCTACTTTCTAATACTCCTCCACTTAGCCTTTATTTTTTGGTTCAAAAAGAGTGTCCACTTACCAAATCAAGAAAGAATTAACCTTATTTTTCCAAATTTTCCCTTATTAAGTGTTAGGTGACCAAATCCCAATACCTATTTAATTAGGGGTAATTTAGTCAAATTACCTATTTTTGTCTTGGAGTTAGTATTTTCGTAAGGGGTGTGTAAATGGCTAAGTGGACACTCTTTTTGAACCGGAGGGAGTAATGTTTATGAAGATGACTATAACCTTTTTATCTCCCTTTAGAATTGCAGCTCCTGCATGGTGATATTCAAAATTCAAAGAGTATTTTAAGCTTATTCAGCATAATAAGAAGGAAAGCGTAATGATTATGACTATTAGCAGGTGTAGTTTTCAACTTTAGCTAAATACAACTTGTCAACAAAAAATTCAGCTCAATTTATAAGTAATGTGCTTAATAAGTTTCCGACACATTTGACATTTTAAGTAGGCTGTACAATTATTTCTTCAGTGCTGTTCAGGAATGCAGGAAACATCTCTGTATCAGTATTACATATTTTATTCTCTTTAGATCTTAGAAATCCACTACGTATAAAAAGATTCTTAGAAAATCCAGTACTAAATAGGGGCTAGAGTCGGAGCCCTAATTTTGCATACTTGAGGTCCAAGGCTTGATCCTCACAGAAGACCCATAGGCACCCCTTCCCCTACCCTGGGCCACCAATAGCCCTGCCAAAAGATGATCTTTTTTTTTTTTTTTTTTTTTTTTTAAAAAAAAAAAAGAATAAAAAGGAAAGAAAAAACAGACAAAATGAAAGAAAGAAGAAAAAGAGAATTAGAGGTTTGTGCTTCATGAATTGCTAACTATCCAAGCGCATTGAGGCGTGGTTGGTGTTGACTTCTTGTTGTTGTTGTTTTTAATCAATATACAATTAACATTGTATTGGGAAAACTGCTAAAAAGTAGCACATGTTCTTCCAGTAGATATGTACACTGCCCCTGCCCATTGCTAAACTCCTGTTCTTTTTCTCCTTGTAAAAGACCAAAGGCAGTTGAGGTGCTCGTTCATCCTTTCTTTTGGACTGCTGAGATGCGACTGTCATTTCTTCGCGACTCAAGCGACAGGGTGGAACTCGAAGACAGGGAGGCGTTTTCTGATCTTCTGAAAGCATTAGAAGGTACAGCGCCAGTTGCTTTGGGTGGAAGATGGGACGAGAAGATGGAACCTCCTTTCCTAAAGAATATTGGCCATTACAGGCGATATAGGTTTGACAGTGTTCGTGATTTGCTGCGTGTCATGCGGAACAAGCTAAATCATTACAGAGAGCTTCCCACCAAAATTCAGGTTAGTTTTCATCAATTGGTATAATACTTGTTGTTATTCAACAAATTAGAGAATTTGTTCCGTGCGTTGCGTGGGGTTTTAGAAGACATGAGTAAACTCCTCAAGTAATTTTTTTTTTTTTTTTTTTTTTTGTAATTTAGCCAAGACAGAAAATAGAGAATTTCTCCTGTTTATATACATACAAAACTGAATTCTATGATCTTATTAAACAATATAGTTCGTTTTATTAGAATTAAAACTTAGAAATGTGGGTTCACATAGATGTTAGACAATCATGTTAAAACATAATAACTAAGAAATCACAAGGCCAAGTAAACCCTCAATTTAATAACCAGAAGACACCAAAAACTTACATAAAAAATGATCTTGGAAACCTATTTGTAGGCATCTTTAGTTTTAAAACAGAACAAATTTGGTTTTGAAAGCCAACAGGATCTATGAAAACCAACTTAAATTTTTTGGCTCTAAATTACATATTGAGTAGCATGAAATAGAAAGATCCTGCAGGGGGCTATAATATTTTCCCATAATATTTTCCATCTCTAATGGCCTCATAACCATATATATTATAGATAAAATGAAAATTGTACTTAGACAATTGTGAATTTAGTTATTAGAGAATTTATTCACCAGTAATCTGATACATAAAGAGCTTATACATTAGAGATTCAAAGTTTAGTTAGAAACAATTAAAAAAGACAAATAAAGGAGCACACAACGAAAGTTATCTGGCAAAAGAATTGTGACAAAGCTAGTCATGGCTGCAAAAAAAAAAGGGTGGGACACTCATTTCCTTCTAAATTCTGACTGTCCCTCTGGCTTCGTTATGCTGCTTGGTTAATGTCCGTGCCTAAAAGAGACGAAAAACATATGTGAACATAAAAGGACTTTGATTTAAATCCAATAGCCATTTTACATGATTAGCGAGAAGAAGAGTATGATGTATCCTAACAAAATACCGAGATACGGAGTACTATACTATGGTATTTATTTTATTCTTGATTGACATTTTATTTTCCGATATTTTGTGGTAAAATACTGAGAAACCAACTAAGGGAAAGAGAAATATACCTTGATATCTAAAAAGTTGATGTGGAAAAAACCAAAGGGAAAAGGATTATACGGCAGTTGCTATGGGTCTTATTAATCCACATAACAAATTTGCTTTGATGATGAGAGCTGTTTTTGGTGGTATTAGTGTCAATCTGAGCTACACCTCCCGTTAAAAAATGAAGAATTGGTATTGGAAATTGAAGAAATTCCAAAGTATTAAGCAAACAAACCAATCACGAAATGATTTGCTAAAACAAGATATGTGCAAGTTCTCAATCAATCAATCAAAAAGGGAATTATGGGAGAAACTGTAACCTGTGAATGTGATACCAATATACAACTATTAAGCATGAATGGTGGAAGACAGAAGGCCATGTAATAAACTCTGATTAAAATATTTTGGAGGTCATGAATATAAAAGGCATGGGAGTTATGGAGTATGGACATTTTTAAGAATAGAAATCATGGTGATAAAGAGGTTTTAATGGAAAAGGCATGGCGTGACTTTTCTGCAGTAGCACATAAATAAATGAATTTAGTACAAATTAATCGCATTAATTATAGGGAAAGAAAAAGGATTTTAAAAAATATTTTAGAGATTAAAAACTCAAAAAAAAGGAGAAAAAAGATAAATGCGTTTCTTGGTCTGGTGCCACATCACCTTGTCAATTTCTAGCTTTATTTTATATATATATATATATATATATATATATATATATATATATATAGATTGGTGTATACTTATATTTGGGCCAAGAATTTCCTTTTGAGGTTTAAATTTTCTGATGGGACATCTGCAACAAGCAATTATGCTTTGAGGTTTTTGTTGAAGTATTGGTGCTTGGAAATCTCTTAGGTCTTTCTCCAACCCACCCCCCAAAAAGGGAAGTAAAAAGAATAATTTCATCATGGCAATTCGTTATCATCTCAAAAAAAAAAAAAAAATCATCATGGCATTATTTTATTGGGCGATATTGTTCGATGAGGAATTGGTAATGGTAAAGGTACCGATCTACTCGGAGTTGATTTCTTGTCTTCTACATTATATTACTGGATCATTACATATATATTCAGAAAGCTTCATTGGACTTTAGACCGTCATGAAGGTTGCTCACTAAGATTTTCGGACTTTTTCCTCCGAATTTAATGTACCGTTTTATTTGCTGAATTTTGTTGTATCTCAACTTCATTTCAGGAAATTTTAGGAGCTGTACCAGAAGGATTTGATGGCTATTTTAGGAGTCGGTTTCCCCAACTACTAATAGAAGTATATAAAGTGATGTCAGAATACTGCAAGGATGAAGACTGTTTTCAGAAGTACTTCACAAGCAGTGAACTCTAGACTCCTCCAGATAGCATCTGAATCTTGTTCCATTCTTACATTACATGTATGATGTATGATGTAATTATAGTCTAAATATGTAAATATGAACCTGAGCTGGTGGGAGGTGCCGGATAGCTGTCCTGATATCACTGTTATAGGAAAAGAAAAAATAATGTAAATATGAAATCAACTTGTGTAATGTTTATAAAGTATGTTTACCAACATTTTTTTTTTTTTTGATGTTGGGAGATGTTTTTATTTCCTGCATTATTAACTGATGTTTACAGAACAGAAAACTCACCTATTTTAAATTTCCCCTCTTTCGGGATCTTTAACCTTGAAAGCCGTTCATGTCAACAACTAGTAAATAAGCTGGGTGGCAGAACTAGTTCTCGAAAATTACTGTTTGGTAATGCTGAAACTTGAATAAATATTTTTAAATTTTCACTTTAATGCTCACTTTCTTTCATCACTAAGTTTCAAACTGACTTATGAAGACTTGGGAGGTGACTGTTGCCATAGGAAAGAGGGCCGGTGGCCAAGTCAATTGAGTCTTAACATTTTACTTATTAGTCATTATTCATCTCAAGCCAAACACCTTGTTTAGAGAAGGCTTGAAGTACGCATACATATGGATCAGCAGGGTTTGGCATTGATAGGGAACTTCTAATGCTAGAGAAACTATTTTTTTTTTTTTTGTAATATTGGACTGGGATAGACTTAAATGGAGCGTAGCGGACAATAAATATCATATAATCGACCTCAACTAGCTTGCCGTTGTAGTAGTTGTATTTGATACAGTTCAGCACTGTGTACATAAATATACACTCGACCTATATAATTACGTTTGAGGAAGAATGGTAGATATTTGTTGATGAACTACACAGATTCTCCAAAACTTACAACCCTATTTGAGTATATCTCAGAACGGTCAATCCTTGAACCATTTACTGATGCATCTTGATCAATACTTCTAGCTGAAGTTGCATCCAGTTGCCTTCGTTTGGATCGAGACCTCACTGACTCTTCCTTCTCGTCAACAAAAGAAAAGAATGTCTGGAGGCGTCCTGATCTCGAGCTTCCACCAGAGGACTCGGAATTGGGGTAATATTGGCAATATTGGCATGCTATCTTTACAAAATATATGAGCAGAGCCAGAAAACATGCTAACCCACATATAAAGAATAGACCTGAGAAACTTTTCAGCTGAAGCCTGTCCACTGCAAGCTTTGTATTCTGTGAAGTGCAAGCTATTCCAGAAAGCCATTTATCATGGATCCTTTGAAGTTCCCCATTCTCTGATAGTTTCAGAAGTGCTGTTGACATGTCAATTGCTAGAGGAGAGTCCCTAGGGAAAGCCTAGGAGAAACAATGAAAAGAAATTAGTAATAGTAAGCAAACAGTATTCTCAAATGCATTAGTGCTCATCTAAAGGCAATTAATCGTCCTAAACATGATTTTGTGTAGTTTGAGGTGATCCGAATACCTGAAGTGTATGTAGTTCTGTTTAGCATGCTTGCTTAGACAAGGATTCGAGGTAACGGAGACCTTAAGCTTTGATGCTTGTCTTTCAAAGGCGTATTTCTAAACAACGATTTGTCAGCCTGGTCCATGTGTTGGGACAAGCGTGTGCTTGGCAGAATCAATGATTTTTGGGCCAGCCGCATATACTTTAGTTTACAAGTATGCTATTACATTCGTTTGATGGAATATGATGGAGAGGAAAGGCAGTTATAAATTAAAGGCTTAAGTGACTAAAACGCCCCCAAACTTTAAACGAATTGCAACTTTAGTACCCAAATTATTGGGGCACTTCAAGACACCCCTAAACTTGGCAAAATGGATTTTAATTCATCCCCGAGCTGCCACGTGGCACTTGCAATTTTATTTTTTTAAAGAAAAGAAAAATCAATTTTGGAAAATTCATAAAAAATTATAAATTTTAAAAATCAGAAAAAACTATTATTTTTTTTAAATGTGGAAAACCCAACAACAACAGCCCAGTGAAATCCCACATCTTGGGGTCTGGGGAGGGTATAATGTACGCAGACCTTACTCCTACCAAGGTAGGATGGCTGTTTCCGAGAGACCCTCGGCTCAATAGAAGCATAAAAAGGGGGTCAGATAAGGTTAAAAGATTTAAAACGATATTGCAATGAAATAATGCAAGCGACACAGTAAAACAGGATAATCAAGGAATTCAAAGCGATATGGAAATGCAAATCACGAAAGCGACATAGATAAAATAGAGTAATCAAAGTACAGAAAGTAGCAAATAATAACATAAATCAAAGCACAAGAAATTATAATGCGCTAATGCGCCTACTAATAAGGAAAGATAACGAGACTTATATACTAGCCTTCTACCCTAATGTGGGTCCTCCACACCTTCCTATCTAAGGTCATGTCCTCGGTAAGCTGTAACTGCGTCATGTCCTGTCTAATCACCTCTCCCCAATATTTCTTTGGCCTACCCCTACCTCTTCTGAAACCATCCATGGCTAACCTCTCACACCTCCGCACTGGGGCATCTATGTCTCTCCTCTTCACATGCCCAAACCATCTCAGTCGCATTTCCCGCATCTTGTCTTCCACCGAGGCCACTCCCACCTTATCCCGAATAGCCTCATTTCTAATCCTGTCGCTCCTAGTGTGCCCACACATCCATCTCAACATTCTCATCTCGGCAACTTTCATCTTTTGAACGTGAGAGATCTTAACTGGCCAACACTCCGCCCCATACAACATAGCCGGTCTAACCACCACTCTGTAGAACTTGCCCTTCAGTTGTGGTGGCACCTTCTTGTCACATAGCACTCCTGAAGCTAGCCTCCATTTCATCCACCCTACCCCAATACGATGTGTGACATCATCATCAATCTCTCCGCTGCCTTGCATGATAGACCCAAGGTACTTGAAACTACTTTTCTTTTGGATGGCCTGAGCACCAAGCCTAACTTCCACGCCAACCTCCTGGGGTGTCTCACTGAACTTACACTCTAAGTACTCTGTCTTGGTCCTACTCAGCTTAAATCCTTTAGACTCCAAGGTATGTCTCCAATCCTCCAGCTTAGCGTTAACTCCGCTACGAGTCTCATCGATCAGGACTATGTCGTCCGCGAAAAGCATACACCATGGCACCTCACCTTGAATTTGTCGCGTCAATCTATCCATCACCAAGGCAAATAAAAACGGACTAAAAGCTGATCCTTGATGCAACCCCATCACAACTGGAAAGTGCTCTGAGTCCCCTCCTACTGTCCTTACTCTAGTTTTGGCTTCCTCATACATGTCCTTGATCACCCTAATGTATGCTACAGGTACACCTTTAGCCTCCAAACATCTCCATAGGATTTCTCTTGGAACTTTATCGTAAGCCTTTTCTAGGTCGATGAATACCATATGCAAGTCCCTCTTCCTCTCCCTATACTGCTCCACCAGTCTCCTCACAAGATGAATGGCTTCTGTAGTTGAGCGTCCCGGCATAAATCCGAACTGGTTCTCTGAAATAGACACGCCTCTCCTCACCCTCATCTCCACCACTTTCATAAATGTGGAAAACCCATTTTTTAAAAATAAATCTGGAACTTTTTAAATCTTGAAAACTGAGAAACCCGTTATTTTTTTTTTAAAAAATCTGGAAATTTTATTTTTTTTTATTAAAAAACCTGGACTTTTAAAAAATCTGAAAAAACTAAATAAACCCATTTTTCTAAAAAATAATCTGAAAAATTGAATTTTTGATTAAAAACCTCGACTTTTTTAAAATCTGGGATACTGATTTTTTTAAGAATAAAGTGGAAAACTGATAATTTTTTCCTAGATTTAAAAACTAATCTAAATTTCCGGGATTATTTTTTTAAAAAAAATGGGTTTTCTACATTTTTAAAAAAAATCAGTTTTTCCAGTTTTTTTTTTTTTTTTTTTTTTTTTAAAGAAGTTTCTTAAAAGAATCATGAAAATTTGAATTTTTTAGGACACTTTTCAAAAAATATCAAGTTTTCATTTTTTTTTTAAAATCCATTTTTTATAGATATTTTAATTAAAACTGTAGTTTTTCAGTTTTTTTTTAATCAAATTTTCCAGATTTAAAATAAATATTTCATTGTTCCAGATTTTTTATAAAAAAAATCAGTTTTACGTTTTTTTCAAAACAATTTATTTATGTGGAGGACACATAGGATGAAAATGCCATGTGGCATTAATATTTTACACGTGGAGGCCACATAAGCCTTATTTTACAGCTGGACCCGTGAGTGACTACACTCACTCCGGGTCATGAGCTCAGGGGTGTAATAAAACCCATTTAGCCGAGTTTAGGGGTGTCTTGAAGTCCATCAATAGTTTGGGGACTGAAGTTGCAAAACGTGCCAAGTTGAGGGACGTTTTAGTCACTTAAGCCTAAATTAAAAGAGACGACCAAGCCAAATACACAAACTTAGTATCTTTACTCTATTCGGTTCCTTTTACATTCTAAACCCATTGACCCCTATGTTTTGAAGGCACCAAAAAACAAAAAAACAAAAAAGAGAAAAATACAAGCCTAGACAAGGACAAATTTTTGTGAGCAAGCACCATGTTATGTCAGAAGTGACATACTGACCACCCAAATTTTCAGGTCTCCTTTCGAGCTGACAGTAGTATGCTTCACCTTCATAAGCATGTTTCAAGCAGAATCATTCCTTATAACTAAGGAACCATGGAGAAAGCCATGCACCACTACAAAATATTCTTTCTCAGCATATTTGCATGTATTAGATGTAGAGACTTCTCATGCATCATCAATTTCCTTAGTTTAGTTATCTTGAATTCACAGGATCTCTTTATGTTGTTAATAATATTGACAGCTGATAGTATAGTCAACTGGTCACAGTGTGAGATAAATTCACAAAACGCAAGTTCACATGTATAGGATATGTGAAGTTGACAAAGACATGTAAAAGAAAAAAGGTGAAGTGGACAGAGAACTACTTACAAACCCCCATCCATTTTTTGTGAATTCTTGACCGAGAATACTGAATTGGCAATGCGATGAGAGAAAAAGCTCCATATATGCACGCTCATCTACTATAGCAGCAACACCACCATGGCTAGGACCATCTTTTAAAGCTTTAGCATACTCTTCTGGCAGGTTAAGAGGAACAAGTCTAGATTCATCAATGTGAAGTTCTTCAATCAGATAGTTGCGGGCAAATGAACCCAACTGATAACCAATGGGTTCCTTTGTATTCAATAAACTTTCTATTCCTGTAATTGGTGAAGAAAGCTTCTGCACAGTAAGAATTGAGGTGAGACTGGCAGTATAACTTGAGTTTATTATCAAAACCACAAATAGCCATATAAGGAGGACAATGCGGCCAAGGGTGCTGACAGTGTTTTCTCCTGCACACCAAATTGTTCTCTGTTATAGAAGCTCATTCAAGTGTTAGGTCAGAAGTAACTCAATCAGCATAAGTTACTTACTTTGGGCAGTAAAGAGAGTTGAAAAGCTGAACCTGCAAAAGAGTTTTACATGAAAAAGGTCAAAAGTTTGATATTCCAGGAAAGATAGTAAAATTTGGCATACAGAATGAAAGATAGTAAATCTCTGCTAATTTAGTAGTTAATGTTTAACTCACCATAGAACAGTGACAATCTGTTTACTTGGAGGTCCACGAAAATCATCATTCAACCTGTGTTCCAAAATCCAAATTACAGTGCCCACAATTAAGAAAAAAACACCAGTGACAAACCACATCCTAGGAGTAAATGGCCTGAGAAAAGCCCAAGCATTAGAGTTCTGCTGCTTAACTGGTGCCACTACAACTAGCCCAGATTCAATATATGGTTGAGTGAAATCAACCATTTTTGTTCGATTAGTTGTAATTGCTATGTCACCTATGGCTGCATCATAAACCTAAAATAAAAGACCAAGTAGATATAGTTAGAAAGTACAATGTTAAATTGATACTACAATAGAACCTTGGTAGTCTTATATACTCACTCCTGCTGTGATTAAGCGCACTAGCTCTGTATCATCTGGATTTTCGCGCCCATCCCCAAAGGCAATTAGCTTGTAAGGGACAGCATAAGGCAATAAGTTTATGGCAGTAGTGAAGACTTCAATACAGTATCCTCTGAATGAGTCAGTGCCTGGTACTTTTCCAACAAATTCAGGAAAGCTAGCTCGGTGAGGGACTCCAATTTGCAGTTGTCTCCCATTGTTTGGGAAAACCCATCCACGAGGTTTCTCAGTTGTTTGTCCAGGCCAGATTATACTATGTAGCTGTTGATTTGAAGAGGAACGATTTGGCGGCTTGGAGTAGAGTGTTTCAGGAGGCACAATTGATAAACCAGAATAGCTAGACCAATAACCAACTTTCCGAAAACCTGTACCGACCACATTAATGACTTCAAAAGCAGGACGGAAAAGATTCTTATCAGAAGTGAAACTATATGGTCCTGTTACACCTGTCATATTAACCTTAAAAATGTTGTCCAGCAATAACTTCCCTCCATTAAAGATGCTCATAGAATCAAGATTCAGACTTCCACTATTCTGTTCAGTTAGTCTTTGATCCTTGGAAAATGAAACATTTCCACCCTGGTTAAAGAATTCATTGATGGCACGTGCAAGTAGCCACACAGTATCATAAGCATAGAGCCCATAAGTAGACAACCCGGAAGGTCCAGTAACTCCTGCCTCCTTTGTCAAATTGCTCCACCGTGAGACAAATTTCTGTTTCAATTCTGAACGTGGAGTGTGTATACGCAAGGTGATAGCACCTTCAAGGTTCTCTTTTTTATCTGGAGGAAGGGGACCGGAAGTGTCAAGGATAGCTGAGAGCCAATGTGTAGCAATCCATACATATCCATTATCTATCATCCCCAGATACCGTGCCATAGAGAATATTTCCAGACCCTTTGAAGGATAAGTGTGAACAACCATAATTCGTGACTCTCTCAAAGCAACCTGAACCAAAACATCCCGGGCATCATCCAATGTTGCACCAGGTTTCATAGCTGCTTTGTAGGAGATCGAACATCGTCTCTTGGCCAGCTCATCTGCTAATGCAGCTATACCATTTCTTCCAAAATCATCATCAATATATATCGCAATGACTTCTCTCCATTCGTAATGATCGATCATTTCAGCTATTGCTGCCATCTGAAACATATCACTTGGGGAAGTTCTAACGAAAAACGGGTACTGAAGCGAAGAAAGAGTTGGGTCTGTGGCTGCAAAAGATAATAGAGGGACCTGGAGCTCATTCGCGATGTTTGATACCACATGAGCTATAACAGAAGATTGGGGGCCTACAATGGCCACAGTATCCGTCTCCATGAAACGGATAGCTGTTATACAAAAGAAACAATTTACATATAACACTCAAGATTATAACACAAAAACAACAGAATGATAGATGTAGCAAAGGGCTTACCCTCAACTATTCCAAGAAATCCACTGGAATTACTATCCAATGTTATCATATTCAACTTAGTTCCTCCAAGAACATTTGGATTGGAATTTATATCTTCCACAGCAGCTTCAACAGCAATTTTGGAAACTTTCCCAACGATGGAGTTCAAAGATAGCATACACCCAATGTTCACAACTTTAGGCCTTGCAGGAAGAGTTGAATTAACCCCTTCTGTACAATACCCATTGTAGAGAACTATCAAAATCAATGTCCAAAATAGTTTCATAGTGAACTTGGGGACAAAAATGTGCAATCTTGATCCTGCCAGGCACAAATAGGAACAATTTAGTAAATCTACCATAACTCTTTCATTAACAGACAATATACATAGTAAGCAATGAGATCAAGAATTCAAAACACACCCTCAAAAAGCATCCTAATTTACAGAAACTGATGTGGAGTCCAAGCAAACCAAAACAGAGCAAAAAACATATATGTAGTTAAAACTGTGAAAGCATATTAAAAAGGAAAAAGAAGAAGAAGAAGAAGAAGAAGGGGGTACCCTCAGTTTCCCACTAGAAGGACATGAACAGTAATTTCCCACCTAGGAACAGGCTGAGTGTGAAATGAGGCATATCCCATGAGGAGATAATGGAGCAGACAAATAGAATATAGTAACTCACAAAAGGTCATTTAGAATAGGAAAAAGAGCAGAGCAAAATCTTGAGAAAATATGTGTGGTAGCGACAAGATATTTACTTACAAGACACCAAAGTGCCATGAAAAGTGGAAAGGGGAAGAACCGGAAATAGAAGGAAAGGAAAAAAAAAACTATTTTTGTCAAGTGGGATTCTGCTTTTCCCCACTAAAGCATAAACGCAAAGCAAACAAAATCAACTAAGCACATCTTGAGTTTCAACTAAAGAGAAAAAAGTGAACTTTCCTAGTATGTTGCTTTCACCTTTTTCTTACCTACTGTACCACTTAGTTCATGTATGGCTTACAAAATCTGTATTTGCTATATTGTTAGGAAGTTAAAGATAATTGAAAGTGAAACCCGGTATCCATTGCCAAGAAAATTGGATGGTGTAATTATAGGAAACAAAACAAGTGTGCTGATTGTTCATCTGTAGGACCAAATGAGGAAGACGACAGAGACGCATGGAAAAAATGTGCGTGTCTTTTAAGTAAACTAGACGGCGTATGCCGTGCAGCTCACGGTCTAACGCTCTAGAATATAGTGCATTTACGTGTACGTAGTTATTTTTGAATAGTGATAATATATATATATATATATATATATATATATATATTATATATATATATATAAGTATATATTAGGTTCAAAATACGATTAATATAACATCGTAGTTTATCCTCCGTATCTAAAATTTTATTATATTAATGTTTGCTATGAACACAAAATCGATAAATTTATTAATAATTTTTAAAAGAGAAGACTTGTTTAAAAGGAAACTATTTTCTTCTCTTTGAGATAAAATAATAGCAATATTTAAGCATCAGTTGATACTTTCAATTTTAATTCGATTAATTTAAAGGTGAAAGGTCTGCGTACACTCTACCCTCCCCAGACCCCACGATGTGGGATTTCACTGGGTTGTTATTGTTGTTGTTGTTGTTGTAATTTAAAAGTGTAAAATACTTATTATTTTTTATCAAATTTTGATTTGGACAATTCTAATTTAAATTATTAAATTAATTTTACATGTTTAAAACGAAACAAAGTAGAAATTGATTTTTTATTTAAACGAAGAAATACTATTTTTTAATTTTTAGTAAATATTCTCGGTTTAGCTCATTTTACTTGTCATGTTGTCTTTTGCATGGTTTTTTAAGAAAACGTCGATTAGAATTATAATTTGACTAATTTACCTTATTCATTATTTGATCTGCATTTGATATATATTTTTTTACGACATTAATTTCTTTTCACATTTATTAGAGTAAGAATAAAAATAAAAAAGTAATTAAATTCTATCTTATTTTAAAATATAAATATTTTAAGTATATTTATTTTAGTAAACATAGCAAATAAATGACATGGCGGAATAGCAAATACAACAGTTTAATATCTAGATTAGATCTCAGGCTAATATAAAAAAAGAAAGAAAATTGTATGGTTTGACTACTTAACCTTTTGAAGAAAAGCAATTTCATGGATTGAAACGCACGTGGTAATGAATTCATCATTATTGACTTAATGAGATACATTGAAAATTACATGAATATTGTTTGATTTTTTAATAGGGGGTGCACTTTTTTTTTTTTGACATTATTAATTTGCACTATTTTTATGCATATATATATATATTATTTTATTTTTCAAAACACGATTAATATAACATTGTAGTTTGTATTCCGTATCTAAAACTTTATTATATTAGTGTTTACTATGAATACAAAGTCTGCACTTTTTTTTTTTACATTATTTTTTTTTTAATATGGGGTTCACTTTTTTTTTTTTATATTACTTGATTTTGTTAATATGGGATCCACTTTTTTTTACCGTGAGTTTGGAGATGGTGGGATCCACTTTTTTTTTATATTGCTTGATGTCGTTTAGTATGGGGTCCACCCTTTATGGGGTGCACTTTTTTTTTTTGGACATTATTAGTTTGTACTATTTTTATGCATATAATATATATACATATACTATGTTCAAAACACGATTATTATAACATTATAGTTTGTGCTCCGTATCTAAAACTTTATTATATTAGTGTTTACTACGAATATAAATTCTGCACTTTTTTTTTTATATTGCTTGATTTTGATAATATGGGGTCCACTTTTTTTTTCCATGAGTTTGGAGATGGTGAGTTCCATTTTTTTCTTCCTTTTTTTTATTGCTCGGTGTTATTTAGTATGGGGCCCACCCCCTCCCCCCCCTTTTTTTAAGGGACAACGGACGATGAAGCATGGGTCTAAACCCATGCTTTATATAATTTTTTTATATTGCTTGGTGTTGTTTAGTATGGGGCCCACCCTTTTGGACATTATTAGTTTGCACTATTTTTATGCATATATATATAGATATACTATGTTCAAAACACGATTAATATAACATTATAGTTCCTGCTCCGTATCTAAAACTTTATTATATTAGTGTTTGCTATGAATACAAAGTCTGTACTTTTTTTTTTTACATTGTTTATTTTTTTAATATGGAATTCACTTTTTTTTTTTTATATATTGTTTGATTTTGTCAATATGGGATACTATGTTCAAAACACGATTAATATAACATTGTAGTTTGTGCTCCGTATCTAAAATTTTATTATACTAGTGTTTGCTACGAATACAAAGTCTGCACTCTTTTTTTTTACATTATTTGTTTTTTTAATATGAGATTCACTTTTTTTTTATATTGCTTGATTTTGTTAATATGGAGTCCACCTTTTTTTTTCCCGTGAGTTTGGAGATAGTGGGTTCCACTTTATTTACTTTTTTTTAAAAATATTGGTTGGTGTTTTTTTTTTTTTTTAATATTGGTTGGTGTTTAATATGGGGACCACACTTTTTTTTAAATGCTTAATTGGTTGGTGTTTTTTTGAATTTTTTAATATTGGTTGGTGTTTAATATGGGGACCACACTTTTTTTTTAAAGTATTTTAAGTATGTTGTTGTAGAATAATTTCATTTGCTCCCACTAATGGGTTGATACTCATGTGGCAATAAATCCAACATTATTGATTTAATTGTTTGGTTTTCTAAGCACTTTTGTATTTTAAGTATGTTGTTGTACAATAATTCCATTTGCTCCCTCTAATGGGTTGATACGCATGTGACAATGAATCCATCAGGCTATATGGGCCCACAATTTTTTTTTCAAAAATTGGAAAACGGATATATAAGTATTTTAAGTATGTTGCTGTACAATAATTTCATTAGCTCCCACTAATGGGTTGATACGCATGTGGCAATAAATCCATCATTATTGATTTAATTGTTTGATTTTCTAAGCATTTTTGTATTTTAAGTATGTTACTGTACAATAATTTCATTTGTTCCCTCTAATGGGTTGATACGCATGTGGCAATGAATCAATTATTATTGATTTAATTGTTTGATTTTCTAAGAACTTTTTTTTTAAACATTGTTTATTTTTTTAATATGGGATTTACTTTTTTTTTTTTAATATTGCTTGATTTTGTTAATATGGGATCCACTTTTTTTTTCCCGTGAGTTTGGATGTGGTGGGTTCCACTTTTTTTTTCTTCTCTTTTTTTTATTAATGGTTGGTGTTTAAATATTAGTAGTTGTTTAAAATATGTGGGCCATAATTTTTTTTAAATATTAGTAGTTGTTTAAAATATGTGGGCCCACAATTTTAAGAAAAAAATATTAGTAGTTGTTTAAAATATTTAAAATATGTGGGCCCACAATATATTTTTTGGGCTCACAAACGGACGACGAAAAGGCACCCAACTGGTGCTTCTAAATAGTAGTTTTTAAAAATATTAGTAATTGTTTAAAATATGTGGGCCCACAATATTTTTTTTTTGAACCCACAAACGGACGACGAAAAGGCACCCAACTGGTGCTTCTAAATAGTAGTTATTTGTGTGACAGTACAAATAAATTTGTATGAACACTTTGGTATGTTCACTTTGGTTCAACATAGTATCGGATTTGTCCATTGAACTATGACATACCGTATCCAAAAGGAAGATTGTACATCCTTACCGACTTAGAGCCCGTTTGGATTAGCTGAAAAAAATATTTTTAGATATAAGTGCTGAAACTATTTTGTAAGTGCTGAAAATTATTTTATAAATAAGTATTTACGTGTTTGAATAAAAATGCTTAAAGGATTTTTAGAAGTAAGGATAATATTGAAATTAATAGAAAATATAAGGGATAAAAGGATAAAGTTGTTGGTCAAACCAAAATGACTTTTAAGTCAAAAAATATAAGATGGGGTTGAGAAACTTCTTGATTTTGGCTTATTTAAGCACTTTTTGATTTAATTTAAGTTATTTTCTATTTTATCAAACACTTAAATAAATTTAAAAAATAGCTTATAAGCTGGTTTAATCATCTTATAAGCCAATCTAAACGGGCTCTTAAGTGTCTTTAATGAAATCTATCTCTTTATCGGAGTTTGACTCTCATCACATATCTGTTAAGTCCTGGTCCAACTAGTTTCTAAGGACATCTTTTACTATTGTAATCACTATTCGACTTCTACATGTCTAATGTCATGATTGTATAATTGTTCCAGAACTACTCACTATGTTATGGTTGGGAACTTAGGCATGTGGACTCGCATGTCACGGACCATGGCTGTCCGTGTATCAAATTTACAAATTATCAGCTAGTAGTTTGATGGAATAAGATTATTAGGTCCAGCGAGTTCCTCTGCCTTAATAATAGGGATGATATTTTCATATAGTTTTTGTTTAAGATGTCATATGCACTCGTTATTCAAACCTTGTCAATTTAAAAGACTGCCACTCTTTCTCATTGGGGCAATTCGCTGGAATACCCTTATTTTGGGGTGGTCTTTAATTTTTGCCCAGCAAATTAGTGATCTTTAATTTTTGTCATTCCCCTAATACCATGAGGTTTGGAGTTCAAATCCTAGCTTATTCAAAAAAAAAAAATTCACAAGGCAGAGTTTTCTAGCAAAGTTAGGCCTATTCGGACAAAAGTTAGGCCTCATGCAAAATTTTGAATGCAAAAAACCAAAGTTAGGCCTCAGGCATAGTTTTGCAAGCCATCAGGCATAGTTGGCCTGCAAACTCTACTTGCAGAAAGAGTTTTGAGTTTTTAATGCAAAACTCTCCTGCAGGCAGAGCTTTGCAAGCCAAAGTTAGGCCTCAAGCATAGTTTTGCAAGCCATTAGGCAGCTAAGGCAGAGTTTGCCTTCAGGCATAAAGCAAACTATGCCCGATGGGACTGCCTAGCGAATCTAAATCTCTGTCTTTTTATTTTATTTTATTTTTGTCTGAGTAGGAGTTCCAATTCGAAACTCATGAGCTTTAGGTAAAGGGTAAAAATTAAAGATTTCAAATTTGAGAGGTAAAAATTAAAGACCAGTGCTTTTGAAGGGCAATCCGCGCAAAAAAAAACCTTTTGGTTGACCGGCTCAGCCCGCCATCATCAGTCCACTCTTTTGTCACGATTTGTTCTCCTGACCAAAATCAACGGCTAACAATAACTAGGCTATTATTATTTTATTATATATATAAAAATAAATAAAAAAAGATACTGTAAAGAAAAAGGAACTTGTGTTGGAATTACGTGGCTTGTTCCAATGACTTGCGAATTGCCCTTTTTTTTTGGGTGGTATTTAAATTTTGCCCCTCACATCTGTGGTCTTTAAATTTTGTCTTTCAGCTAAAACCCATAGGTTCCGGGTTCGAACCCCCGCTCAGTAAAAAATTTAAAAATTTTTACAAAATAGAGTTTAAATTTCGCTATGCCCCCTCCGGCAGACTTTTAGTCATGTTTAACTAAAAGTCTGCCGGAGGGGGCAGACTTTGCCTTGAAGCATATATACGTTTTTTTTTTTTTTTACTTTTCAAGGTAAACTTTTAGTAATGCCTTAACTAAAAGTGTGCCACATAAAACATAACTAAAAGTATGCCCCATAAGGCGTAAGTTTTCCTTAAGGCATAACTAAAAGTTTGCCTTATAAGGAAAAGTTTAAATTTTGCTTTGCCCCCTCCGGCAGACTTTTAGTTGTGTTTAACTAGAAGTCTGCCGGATGGGGCAGACTTTGCCTTGAAGCGTATATATATATTTTATTTTTTTTACTTTTCAAGGTAAACTTTTAGTTATGCCTTAACTAAAAAGTGTGCCCCAAAGACATAACTAAAAGTATGCCCATAAGGCGGAACTTTTCCTTAAGGCATAACTTAAACTTTGTCTTATAAGGAAAAGTCTATGCCTTAAGAAAAGTTCTTGCCTTATGGGACATAATTTTGTTATGCCTTAACTAAAATTCTGTCCCATAAGGCATAACTAAACTATGTCTTAGGAAAAATTCTGCCTTATGGGGCAGACTTTTAGTTATGCCGAATCCGGCATAACTTTAGCTTTTCCTTAAAGATTGTATGTTGGATCCGGCATACACTCCCCCAGTCCTGCCTGGCGAAATTCTTTTTTTATTTAATGCCTGAGCCGGGGTTCGAACCCAGAACTTCATGTATTCGCCCATCTTTTCAAGCAAAAGACAAAACTTAAAGATCACAAATATGAGGGGTAAAATTTAAAGATCACAAATTTGAAGGGCAAAATTTAAAGACCACCCCAAAAGAAGGGCAATCCGCACAAAAAAATGAAAACACCTGTGAGGTACCATGCGTTGGCTAATGGCCCAATTTGAAATATGCTGTCGGGTTCGCACCACTCTTCTTTTTTCATTATCTGATTTAAATTACACATGAACTATAGTTTATGTGTAGTTATATTTACCTACCGAAGGGGCCATTTAAGTCAATAAAATTGAATGCATGTTATTCATTTAAATATGAAAGAAAGTTGTGAAAAGATGACCCTTAGTCTTTTGAATATATCCAACATAGTTTTTTAAATTAAATTTCGAAAGGGAAACTTGGTACGCATAGCTTGGTGGTCCAGCTCCAAAGTCATAGTCCCCAACTACTTGGACATTTCTTTTGGTCATCAAGACTCAAGAGTGGGGTTTAACATTAAATAACTCAAAATTTTATTTTATCTTTTTGTCAATAGTTTTTCTTTTTAATTTTGGTTGGAAAATCTGTCAGATGTCCATTTCTAACAGCACATGGAAAGATTTTGATTGGAATTTGGGAGTCGAAAATTCTGTGGAAACTCGCATAACTCATATTATATTATGTTATATTATATTTGTCACTGTTTATAGTCATTGTTTAGCCAAGATTGACCAGTTTTTTTTTTCTTTTAAAAAAAAAAGAAGGAATAGTTAAGGGTAGGGGTGAGCATGATATGGCAGATATCGATTACCATATCGAAATTGAAATTTTTTATACCATAATTTTGGTAATATGGTATTTGGTATGCATTTTCAAAAAATTTGGTATTCGGTATTCATAAAAAAAATATCGAAATACCGAATACCATACCGAAGTATATAATTACATATATAATTCATATATCTTAGTATTATAATACTAACAAATATATAAACTAATATTATTAGAAAACTAATTGTTTAAACGTTGAAATTTTGATTACTCTATTTTGATTTAAATGTCTTTTTTGTGTAATCTTTTGAATATTTTTACATGTGTAGGGTGTTTAGTACATAATAATTGTGACGTTTCTTAAGTAGCGAAAGTCGTAATTTTTCACGATATGAGAATATGTAAGTCAGAAGTCGGATAAACTATGGTACCGATTTACCATACCGTAAAATACCGAAATCGAATTTTAAAATACTAAATCATACCGAATTAATTTGATACAGTAATAATATAATATTTTTAAAATAAAAAATTAAAATTACATTATTGAAATTTTAAATACTGTATCATACCGTATCGTGTCCACTCATGGTTAGGGCGTAAGGGTAAAGCTACACGTCTTGCAAAAACTTTTAATAAATAAATAACTAATTGTCTTATCTACAGAATGAAGAAGTTTCATTCTTTTTGGGAAAAGGTCAAAAAGTATACCACCACTGGCCATAATAAGTGAGGCAGACTGCTCACAGATGTACTACGAAATCATTGAGAATTCTGTTTTTGTAAAAACCTATGGGGTCTGTATCAATTTAATAAATATATAATATTTAAATATATTTTATAATTAAGTCATAGTAATTAATTAATTAACACATACTCTTGCTTTAATTTATAATTTTGTCATACTCAATTAATATGATTCGGTGTAAACGTGAGTTCCGTAAGTTTTTACCCTTTTTTTTTTCCTTCCACTTACATTTCTTTAACCATACTTTATATCGTACATAGTTAGGAATAACTTTTTAATTAAAGCACACCTAAGATATATCACCCGTAATAGAAAAATCTATATATATATATATATAAAGGAATTGTATCCGAGAATAAGTTGAATTTATAATTGGGTGAAATAATAGTTAACTTGTCAATAATTGATGTTTAGCGAAAAGCTAATGCCACAAATATCACGACAGCTGAGAACATATTTTACCATGATAATAATGGAATATTCTCAATGTAAGTGATTTAATCGATTTTCAGATGTTACGTAGCAGATAAAAATGGGGTACAGGATTACTCTTCAACTATATATAATGAAATTGATATTCATTATAAATTGTATGGAAGAAGTACCATCCACCCCCGCCCAAACCCCGAGTCCGGAACCAAAATGATCCAATAAAAGACTAAATGAATGAAAATATCTCAAAAAAAAAAAAGGAATTGCATTCGAGAATAAGTTAAATTTATAATTGGGTAAAATAATAGTTAACTTGTCAATAATTGATGTTTAGCGAAAAGCTAATGCCACAAATATCTCGACAGCTGGGAACATATTTTACTATATTAATAATGGAATATTCTCAATGTAAGTGATTTAATCGATTTTTGTATGTTACGTAGCAAATAAAAACATTGCAAGTGTCAGTTTCCCTTGTGGGGTACATGATAACGCATGTTCATTACTCTTCAACTGTATTTAATGAAATCGATATTCATTATAAATTGTATGGAAGAAGTATCCCCCCCCCCCCCCCCCGCCCCGCAATCCCGAGTTCAGAATCAAAATAATCCAATAAAAGATCAAGTGAACCAAAATATTTCAGAAAAAAAGAAGAAGCACAAAAGTACCTTTAATGCAGTATTTAACTGCGCTAAAAGATTTTGCCTCTCTCCTTTGGCTCAATATTTTACTGCCCTAAAGGATTTTGTCTCTCTCCTTTGACTCAGTATTTTACTGCGCTATCGGACCCGACATAAAACCCCAACGGGTTCCACCATTGATCCACTCCATGGTAAAAAAAAAAAATCAAAACGCCATTAGAGGCATATTTAGAGTGGACCCCACTTCATAAAACATCGTTTTCTATTAATTTTCGTCAGAAAAGTTTAGATTCTCGATATAGGAGTAAGATACTAAGCTCAAATTTTGGAAAAAAGCGGCGTACAGCTCGATTAAAACAACCCTATAACAAGCTTCGATTAAGATATTCTACTATGAACTTTTGTTATTATTTTATTAAATACATTATATACTAAGCATGTTTAACATTTAATAGTCGTGAATTTCGAAAAAATCATTTTTTTTTTGGGTTGATTGTGCTGGGCAGTAGCTTTTTGCTACTGTTTTTTTTTTTTTTTTTTTTTTTGCTAATTTATTATTTGTTAATTGTTTATGAATTGTTAATTTGTTAAATGTTCATGAATTGTTAATTTGTTAATTGTTCATGAATTGTTTAATATAGCAATCTACTATTATTTGTAAAATATGCCATTATTAATTAATTAGTTGTTAATTGTTGATTATGAATTGATATTTTGTTAATTATTTATGAATAGGTGAAATGCCACTCGAACCCAGAGCTAGCTGGTTCTCCCCGAAATGCATTGAAGCGCAGCAGTTGACTGGACATCTAGGGGTAAAGCACTGTTTCGGTGCGGGCCGCGAGTTTATTATTTTGTTAATCCACTATTATTTGTAAAATATGCCATTATTAATTAATTAGTTGTTAATTATTGATTATGAATTGATATTTTGTTAATTGTTTATGAATTATTATTTTGTTAATTGATTATGAATTGTTAAATCTATATTATTTAAAAGCATGAATATATATGTTAGCTATTCTATTCTATGTCAACTAGGCAACATATTAAAACAAAAAATATTAACTACTAAACCTAAATTTGAGAGAACTCGATGAAGTTGTGGTTAAGAACATGATATTTAGATAATTCTGTTCTATGTCAACTAGGTAACACGCAAAATAAATAAATAAAATATTATCTACTAAACTTAAAAAGAATAGTTAAAGTTCTTCTTTTAATATATATGTTCATGGAAATAAAAATTATTATGAATTTCATAAATAGATACGTTAACGACAAAATTCAAAGTTTCTATAAAAATATGTGGTCGACGAATATATTCTTTTAGACTAATTTTATCATATTTGTGTTGGCTATTCTGGTCAACTAAAACAATATCACATATTCAAAATAAAATTTTAAGCAAATACTACTTCTGAATTTCGATCCCAAACTAATTAACTAAAAAGTTTTTGCCATTACATAATTCAAATCCCTGTGTCCTTACTATCACATATTAAATTTACTGCACATTTAATATGACGAAAGTTATTCTGAAAAATAATTATTTTCTTCCAATATTTGGTTAGAGAGTGAAAATAATTTTTGGAAAAGACTATCTACTAAAGATTGATAAAAAAAAATTAGCAAATCAAATATTCAAAATCGTGCGAGGCAGTAATATTTGATTTTTATACATTCAAAATAAATATTGTATTCAAGATAATAATTAGATAGTATGATTTTTTCAAGTTGCTTATCAATAGAATATAAATAATATTATAATAATCGACAAGAAATATTAGTGCAATGCACGTACATAGAGACTAGTTACAAAAAATATATTAATATCCTATTATTTGTTAATTATGGCATTGTTACTTTATTTATTTGTGAAATTGTTTATCCCATGTTAATTATTTATTTATCCCATGTTAATCGTTAAATAAATGAGTTTGTCATTTCTTTAATTGTAGTTAGGAGAACAATTGTAATTAGATATAATTATTCACAAAATATAATACAACATAATTCACATATTCCCTAAAAATGATTAGTTAGTTAATATAATTTCTCTTTAATTTTAAGAATAATGAATAATTTAGTTTCTACAGACCCAACTCTTTCATGGATCTGAATGTTCATCCGGGGCCCCCTGTTCACCCGGGGACCGATGATAGATCAGTACTGTCTTTGCAAGACACTCATAGGTCAGAGTTATTATGGACCGGTGATATAGGGATAGCGACTAGGTTCCGTCCCCGTAGACTGCACAGAGCGTGGGCTCTTTTACGCGAGGGCCTTCCCATACCATCGCGTCTTACAGATATTGTTCAGGGCGGTATCTATCGTTGCATGTCCGCTAGTCGGGTACAGCATGATTGGGAGATCATTATGACCATGGTTGAGCGGTGGAGGCCGGAGACATATACTTTACATCTTCACACTGGTGAGACCACGATTACACTTCAAGATGTGGAGGTCCTGTTTGGATTGCGGGTAGATGGAGAGCCATTATACAGTCAGTACGAGCCTCCTCTTGGTAGGACATGGGTGACGGAATTGACTAGGCTTACCCACTTCGTGCCTGGTGCCGCGGTCCAGGTCTTGGGACAGAGTCAGGTACAGATTAGTGCACTCTGCACTTATTTGCTTGCAGAGCCTCCTATTGAGGATGACACTCAGCAGGACGTTGTTGATAGTCATGCCCGTTTGTACCTGCTTATTATATTCTGGGGCGTCTTGTTCCCGAACACATCGGGTGCCTATGTCCGCTTACGATATTTGGCCTTCTTGAAGCATCTGGACTGCTTAGGAGGCTACAGCTGGGGCGGTGCTGTTTTGGCGTACCACTACCGATGCCTATGTCGGTAATTTTTTGGCTCTTCTCGAGGTAATTTTTTAAGTGCGCGTTCCTTTAATGTAAAAAAACCTCTTGAAACGACGACTAAAAAATCTTATTTTCTAATATCGCTTACAATTATGGGCGTGGGAGAGGATGCTGCCATTTCAGCCCGTACCCAGGCATCACCTCGATATTGACATGCCCAACGCGAGGAGGTGGACGACGGGTTTTGACCGGGATGTGGATATGCACCACAGTATTCTTTCATTCTGGGACCAGCTTGATCACATGACGGACAATGCGGTAAAACTATTTAACTTTTCATTATTAATTTAATTAAACGACTTTTCTACTTGGTGATCACTAATTTGTATCTATATTTTATGCAACTATTTATATGGATGTCGTATGCTGCTATTTTGGATGGGTTGCTAGCCTTTTGCAGGGCAGGTCAGGCCATGTGGAGGTCGCGACGTCCATTGATACACCTAGATATCGTTGAGGACCACATGCCTGGGCGAGTCTTACGACAGTTTGGGCATACACAGAGTATACCCCCTGATGTTCGTTATGAGCTCCGACACTACCAGCGGGACGATCGATCCACCGTTGATGATGTATTTTTGGCTTTCATGGGTGTCTAGCTCCATAGTTGGCAGGACAGGTTGGGCACTTTAGCGGTGGTCGGCCATGTGACTCCCATCATGGATTACATGCGCTGGTATCATGGGATCACATGCCGATTGATCAACAACCCAGCTTTGCGTCCAGCAAGAGAAGTAGGATATGCAGCACTCGCGGGGTAGTACGAGGTGTTGGTAAGTTTATCGTATTTAGATTTATTTAATTATATTAATTATTACGTTTTAAAAATAACTATTTTTTATTATTGAACACAAATGCAGTTTGTGGTCGTACAACGGTTACACATATTGGGGTTAGAGCATATGTCTTACCCCGGGGTTGCGGGGCCTGTGGCGGAGATGGTACGGATATCTGAGGACGGTATCTGACAAGCAGAAGAGTTTAGGCGCATGAATGATCCTGTTCTCGAGACTGAGTATTAGGCGGCGCGAAGAGGACGTGGTGCTGCCAAAGGACGCGGTGCTACTAGAGGACCTGGTGGTGGAGGACACCATCTGGTAGATGAGGCAGATGAGGTCGCTCCCATTCCAGAGGCCGTTCCCATTTTAGTCCATCCGCAGCCGTTGCAGGCCAGTGACAGCTCAGCTGGACAATCACTTACGTTTACGCCAACGCGCCTACTTGCTAAGATACCTGGGTCTTCAGCTCAGTTGAGCCAGAATGCGTACATGGAGGAGCGTGATGACATCGATTGGATGGCGTTCCGCGCATCATTAGATGATGAGCGGCCCGTGAGGAATTTAGACGGACCCAGGATTCTTGACTTTGATGACTTTTTAATCGTGGTTAGTATTTAAAATACTTATTTGATCATTTAAATTACTTATTTTAAATATATATGTTACTTATTATTTCATAATTTTTTTATATTTTAGGATTCGGCGCCAGTGGATCCAGCAGAGCGACCCACTCAGGCGTTTTTTCATGGGCCTGTTGAGCCAGAGGTATCTTCCCATGTGACTGTTGAACCACATGTAAGCTTTTTATTAAAATTAATTTTATTAAATATAAGGTGAATATTTAAAATACATATTTGATTATTTAAAGTACTTATTTTAAATATATATATGTTACTTATTATTTCGTAATTTTTTATATTTTAGGATTCGGCGCCAGGGGGTCCACAAAAGCGACCCACTCAAGCGTTTTCTCATTGCCCTGCCGAGCCAGAGGTGTCTTCTCATGAGACTATCGAGCCGCAGGTAAGATTTTTACTTAAAATCAACGTTATTCAATATAAGATGAATATTTATTCAATTTTTTCAACCTTTATTTGGACTTCGAACAGCATCTCGTTCATGAGACTACCTCATATTCTGCACCAGACCTATCTCAAGAGCCTATAGACCCATCTCAGGAGCCTACTCAGGCACCCGTCGATACACAGTTTTGATTATTCAACAAACGTTAATGTATTTAATATAAATAAGAAATAGTACTAATTTTTAGATCGCGGTGGCAACTCCCGACGAGGAAGAGGTCATGTTTCCAGACCCAGCTCAGCTTGAGATTCTGAGCGTGTCAGCGGGACTAGATCCCAAGAAGAAGCACATTATGCAGAAGGACACAAAAGCAAAGGATGATCATGGCTTAGAGCGCCCTCATATTAAGAGGAAAAAGGGGGATGGAGACCATGGCGAGGGCGGTGGGGATGGTATGAGTCTTAGGTGTTACGTCCCGTATTTTTATACATTGGGACAACCCGGATTAACTATGACAATTAAGGGCCAAGACTATTCCGGGATTTGAAGTCGGGACTTTTGACCATTTGATTTTATTTTGAGACATAAGTTGAATATGAAATTGAGGGCATTGGACACTTAGGAAAAATTGGGACCACAATTCATAAAATTGAAATTTAAAAATCTTGCACCAAAAGCCATGGTGGCCGTGTGGACTTGAAATGGTCCCACACATTGTGTGGCCAATTTTAATTGGTCCAACACATGTGTGGGCCATAAACAAAGGGAGATATTTGTGGATACTTAAAAAAAAGAAGACTAAGTCATCTTTCTCATTTCCCACTTCTACACTTAAAGAAAAATAACAAGACTTGGAGAGCCTCCACTCCCCCATGGTTCTCGGCCACAACCAAGAAAAATCAAGTCCCATTTTTGCCTCTCTAAAATTATTTCTTTGGTATAAACCCACTATTTGGAGGTCCCTAAGTAGCGTGGAAGTATTGTTTGGGTCATTCAACCACTCATTTTGCCCATCTGCAAACCCTAGCCTATTGGTGGATTGGAGAATAAAGGTGAGTTCTAATATTGTTTTTGGAGTTATAAATGTTGTATGCATATTGTAGTATGCTAAAATGGATAAAAATAATGAAATATGAAATGTTGAAGTTGGGTCTTGTGTTGGGTGTGTTGACCGTGTGAAGTATATGTGTGTGGTGTGGTATTGGGTTGATGAATTAATTGCTTGTAGCATATTGATTGTCGTAGAGTGGAGAAGAGAATAAAAATCATCGATACATGTATATGTGTATTGTAGCCGTGTATATAGCCTCCAAATGGTAGCAAAGAATGAATTAATATCGCTTAGCGTCGTAATGGTTGTTGTGATGATTTGTATGTTGGAAATGAGAGTTAAATGTCCCGAATTGATATAGTAAGCGTTGCGGACTGATTTGGAGAACTTTGTGCATTTAATGCAATCCTTATATATGAGAACCATTAACATATGAATATGTGTAGTGTGAACGAATGTGAGTCATAGATTATGCCGAATATCGCATTATTATCGCTTAAGCGCTTTCGTGTCGTCGTTACGAATTCTAGTTTGGAATTGAGCATTTAATGACTTAAGATTGATGTTGAGATTGTACGGGCTGATTTGAGGGTTATTGTGCGTTGATGTAATTTGTATATTTTATGAAAATGGTATCGTTATATTGTGAATTGTGATACAAAACATGAATTGAGAGTCGGAAGTGTGCCCAGTGGGCTGCTCACGGGTAGGGGCTATTTTCGGCCAAAAATTTGGAGAAATTGTGGATTGTTGGAAAAATTATGTGAATTGTTTAGAATGTTCTCGAATGTTGTTTGTATGAGTTTGGGTTAATAATCGAATGTACGAACGATATTGTGGCTTGAAAGTAAGCCATTGAATTGAATAATTGGAAAGTTGTCGAATGGTGTAAAAGAGAGCTACTATTATTATTTTGCCTTTCGAATTGATTATCGATGTTGCTAGGTTGGTTATTGTGGTTGTTGTTGTTGATTTTGAGCGAGTTAAATTCTCGGGATGGCCTATTTACAGGGGAAATGCTGCCGAATTTTCTGTAGAATTTAATGTTAGTTGGAATAAATGGCTTAAGTGCCTATGTTTAATATTGGATATTCGTTGGCATATTTGTAGACCTTGGGGAGCCCGAGGCATAGATTGGAATTTACTTTAGATTGGCCATCTTGGAGTGCGTACGAGGTATGTAAAGCAACCTCCCTTCTTTTTGGCATGTCTTAGTTTTACATAGGCTAGATTAGAGCCTTAAGGAAATTCCAAATCCGAAATCCGAGCATGATATGATCTATATATGTTCCTTGGCACTCTTATGTATGATTTGATGAAATATGAACCTTTATGTATTTGAAATAATCGCTTTCCGAACTTTGCGCAAAAAGGTTTCACTTTAAAGAACTTCAAAATTTCTGAATGCCCTACATTTCACATAAATGCTCGGATTGCTCCAATATTTTTATAAAAGTTTGCATTATGTATGATACGTATGTTTTTCATAGGCGGGCCCGACTTGGGTAAATACCCGTCCGTGGGTCCCGCGACTTTCCTTTATGTAATTCAGAGAATCTTTGAAAGAATTTGGTATGATTATTATTCCGATTTCAAATATGATCATTTTACTTATGTTTGAATTTATGATAATGATTTTATGCATATGACTACTCACGACTCTACTCGTGCATTCTGTTATTCCTTTCGCCGAGTCCCGGGCCGGTTCTGTTGTCGTGCGCATTTTGATATACTCCGGAGTTATGCTGTGTTTATGGTTCACCGAGCTACTCGCAAAAGAGGGTCGGGTTCCACCTATATTTGGTGTTATGCTGTGTATGGCGTTATGTTGTGATGTGATATGTGACGGGGATACGGAGATTTGAAACTTTCTGGTGTTATGCTGTGTTATGGCGCCATCGACGGGTGGGCGACCATATTCTTCTGTACCCTATGCATTACTTACATATTTTTGAAAGTAAGCAAATTTTGATATGTTGGATTTGCACTTATGTTTGGTACTTCCATTTCGTTTATGTCTCAGATTTGCTTTCTGTATATTCTGCTTTGCATACTCAGTACATATTTCGTACTGACCCCCTTTCTTCGGGGGCTGCGTTTCATGCCCGCAGGTACAGACGCACAGTTTGGTGATCTACCCATTTAGGACACCCTCTTCTGCTGTTTGGAGTGCTCTTCTCATTTCAGAGCACACATTTCGGTATATATTCGTTCGCTATGTATATATGTATTTGTTCAGGGGCACGGCGGGGCCCTGTCCCGCCATATGATTCGGTTTGTCTGTTTAGAGGTCTGTAGACGTATTTGTGGGTGTGTGTGCCTACTTCTGTACGGATGTGTTTGCATGACTCTATTCGTTATAGCAGCCTCGTCGGCGTGCATTTTGTATATGTTTGTGGCAGCCTTGTCGGCGTGCATTTGTATATGCGTTTTGGGCCGTTGTGCCATTTGACAGCCTTGTCGGATTTTGACATATTTGATAGCCTTGCCGGCTTTTTGATATATGTGCATATGTTCGGCGATGTATATTCCGCTGCCTCTTCTGATTCTGATATAATGTTTTGTATGCGCAATCGCGCAAGATAATATTCGTTCTCAACTCTGTTTAAAAATGATGATTTAGTTTGTATGTCCGTTTGGGTGCCCAAGTAGGGCACCAGTCGCGGCCCACGGGGCTGGGTCGTGACATTAGGCCTAAGGATAGTCTCAGGCATACCACATGTGGGACCACTAGCATATACAATAGTGTTGTACAGTTTAAGTAACTATTATATATTTTTTGCATACCTATTTATAAATATTATCTTAGTCTTTATTATTGTTTATAATGTCACATCCTAAATTGTTAATAAAAAAAATCGTGATATATTCGAAATAAAGTCACGCATTAATTTAAAAATAACACGAAACCCTAAAACATAAGTAACGTAAAGCTAATGACTACAAGTCTTCAAACAAAAATGGACTTCGAGTACTTTTCAACCACTAAAACGACAATCCGAAGTTTTGCGCATCCTTGATGTATTGAGCCTACCTTATTAATCGCACAAAAATAAGTAGGGTTCTATATAAAATATTAAAGTTTCGGAGTCTCAAAGCATGATTAATATACGGCTAAAGTACGTAAAAAAGTGTGAAAATGTAAAAGAAAGAGAGTTTAACCAAAACAAATAGGTCCTATAGCGCAGTATTTTACTGCGCTAGAGGAGAAAGACAAAATCCTTTAGCATAGTACAATACTGTGTTAAAGGACTTAACCGTGCTGTTACGGTTAAGTCCTTTAATACTGCCTTAAAGGTACTTTTGTGCCTATTCTTTTTCTTGGATATTTTGCTTCACTTGGTCTTTTATTAGGTCATTTTGATTCCGGACTCCTAAACCACCCCCCCCCCCCCCCCAACTAGTTTGGCAATAAAAGAAAACAATTATTACTGAGTTCAGGTTCAACAACTTTCAGGACATAATAGAAAACTATTTTTTTTTAACTCAAAGTGATATTAATTCGAGGTATTTCTAATCTAATATATATAAGTCCCTTAAAGGGACGAACACAGCTTTCCATGGTTGTACCATGGGCTTTAAAAATTATACACGCAATGGATGCTTGTATCATAAGTTATATAACTTGTATAGTTTTTCCAATTATTTTTATATCCCACGTAGACATATGTCATAGTACTTAATATTTATTCCCTTCTCGTGTATAGATGTATGCATTTCAAATTTAATTCTCCGACACATTTATTTCCTCCGTGCACTTTTATTTGTTCACTTTTGACTTTGCATGTTCTAGCTAAATATTTATTCTCTTCTCATGTATAGATATATACAGTTCAATTTTAATTCTATTACATAAATTTATTTCGTCCGTGCACTTTAATTTGTTGACTTTTGACTTTTCATATTCTTTAAGAATTAATAAATTTCACGTGGATAAATGCCATAGTACTGGATATTTATTCTCTTCTCATATATATATATATATATATATATATATATATATATATATATATATATATATATATATATATATATATATATATGTGGGCACTTCTATTTTAATTCTCCAACACATATTTATTTCCTCCGTGCACTTTTACTTATTCACTTTTGACTTTTCACGTTTTTGTTGAATATTTATTTTCTTCCTATGTATACATGTATGCACTTCAATTTTAATTATCCCACACATATTTATTTTTTCCGTGCACTTTTACTTGTTCACTTTTAACTTTTCACGTTATTTAAGAAATAATAACTAAAGTACTCCTTCCGCCCCATATTTATTGGCCACATTACTTGACTTTCACGTTCTTTAAGAATTAATAAATGAAGTACTCTCTTCGTCCCATATTACTTGACCACATTACTATACTTGACTTTTCACGTTCTTTAAGAATTAATAAAAATGAAGTACTCCCTTTGTCCATATTACTTGTCTACATTACTAAAAATATATGTCTATTTTTCTATTTTCTATTTTTCTTCTTTTCTCTTTCTAATATATCTAAATGTGAAGAGAGGACTAGCAGAGCAATAGAAATTTGCACCACAAGCTATATAAATTGTACATTTCAACCAACTACTTTTTTATCCTATGTGGTCATATGTCATAGTACTGAATATTTATCTCTTCTCATGTATACACATATGCACTTCAAATTTAATTCTCCGACACATTTATTTCCTCTCGCACTTATACTTGTTGATTTTTTTACTTTTCAAGTTCTTTAAGAATTAATAAATGAAGTACTCCCTCCATTCCATATTATTTGGCCACATAACTAAACTACTTTTTTACTAAATATTTATTCTCTGCTCATGTATACAAGTATGCACTTCAATTTTAATTGTCTGACACATATTATTTCGTCCGTGCATTTTTACTTGTTCATAAATGAAGTACTCAACATTACTAAAAATATATGTCCAAATTACTTGTTCCTTTACAGAACCAAGATAAAATTAATTAAATCTTTTACATCTTATCCTCTCTGTCCCATATTACTTGACCACATTACTAAAAATAGAAATATGTCTAAATTACTTGTTCATTCACAAAACCAAGATAAAATTACGTCCGTGCACTTTTACTTGTTCATAAATGAAGTACTCAACATTATTAAAAATATATGTCCAAATTACTTGTTCATTTACAGAACCAAGATAAAATTAATTAAATCTTTCACATCTTATCCTCTCCGTCCCATTACTTGGCCACATTACTAAAAATATATGTCTAAATTACTTGTTCATTTACAAAATCAAGATAAAATTAATTAAATCTTTTCCATCTTACCCTTAGTAATAAATGTTCTTGAAAGTAGTCCATTTTGATTAGAATGTATTTATTGGAAAGAGATAGGGGTAAGATAGTAAGATACATCTTTTACTTCTGATTTCTTAAGGGGCGTGCAAAAGCGAACGTGAAAAGTAATATGGGACAGACAAAGTATATATTTTACCATAATATTCATATTTATTGGTGTAAGTCTCAATAACCTTCAAAAAGGGTAAAATTAATAATAAGAACACACAAATGTTCACTCATTAATTCCATGGAAATTAATGGCCAGCCCCTTCTGCGTGATTCTCCCCGCTCTTCTCGCGTTGCCTAGCTTTGTACCCGCATTAAATTCTTGTACCATGAGTTGTATAACTTGTACACTTTATCCAATTATTTTTATATCCCGTGTAGACATGTGTTATAATACTTAATATTTATTCTCTTCTCATGTATAAACGTATGCACTTCAAATTTAATTCTCCAACACATTTATTTCCTCCGTGCACTTTTACTTGTTCACTTTTGACTTTTCGTGTTCTAGCTGAATATTTATTCTCTTCTCATGTATAGATATATGCAGTTCAATTTTAATTCTCCTAAAGAAATTTATTTCCTCCGTGCACTTTAATTTGTTCACTTTTCATATAAAATATTAAAGAATTTAAAAGAAAAAACTTAGAATCAAAATATTAATTTTCCTACATATATTTACTAATTTTCTTTTACATCGATGAACAACTTTCATTGTCATGATAATGAGAAAAAGTTTGATTCTTTCCATCTCAAAGACTTAATTCCATCAACTCTATTGTTTAATTATAACTAAAGTGATATACATAAAATACATTCTTTATATGTTACTATATATAATAACAATTAGAATATTTTTAAAATTTATTTTCAAAATATAAACTTTAAAGACTGATTAATTAAAGTGAATAGACATATTCACACCTGACATGTATTGCTAGTCTTTTTTCTAAATGGAGAAAGAGAAAAAGGTCTAACAAAAACTGCTTAATGTACGGTTTAGAGTCTTTTGTCTTTGAAACATAGGTCAATGCTATAAAGTGTTCTGAGAAATAGTTTTATTTAACGCAAGTAGTATAAGATCCAAAAAAAAAAAAAAAAAAAAAAAAATTCCTCTAGTAAGGCCACCTAATGTGTTACTTAAAAGGCCAACCAGTGTGTGAATTGATGGAATCCAATTTTATACCAAACTAATTACAAATATTGACATGAGTTTATTATATATATTTTTATCACTTTATCATGATTACTTAATGTATAGCTTTATTTTCATATATCACTTAATCATGATTAACTAATATGATTCGGTATAACTATTGAGCGCCAATAAATTTTTGTCTGAATTATATTCCTTCTAATACAGATGTTATACAGTTAAAAGAGTGGTATAGATATGCATGGAAAAGAAGTGTTGGGACAAGGAGAAAAGATTATTAGTACTGCAACACATTCATTTCAAAGCAAAGCATTGGAAGACATGTTCTGGTGAATGAAATCCTGGACTTAACAACTTATTCAAGGTTGGTTTAAGTCATGCTATATTGTCATCTTGTGGAGTAACTATTTTATCTTGAATGAAACAAGTCAAAACTCAAAAGCATTGCTTCAAGACCAACAAAATTCTGTTGTAGTGAAATTAATTTTTCATCTATAATAGGAGCAAGATATTCACACATCAGATTTACTTATTATTTTTTCTAGTTATACTTGTATATTTCTCATAAGCATAACGCAAATTCATAGCTGGGTGGAAAGCAAAGGGTTGTTCTTGGTGAGAAAATAATCAAAATGGTCCTTAATAAATTCCAAAAAGTGATAATTTTGGTCTTAAATTATATAAGTAAAGAGAATCATTATTTTTGTTGTTAGATAAATTGAGGTCATTGACATATTCCTCCATACACAACTTACTCAGCTCAATCGAAATCATTTTAGCCTTCCTTCAATACTCTATTAAATTTATTCACCATAAATTTTCAACTTTCTTCAAGCCCTATCCTTGCATCAAATTTTTTCTCATGGCTCTTTCAACTTAGGATTAGGAATTTTGATATGATTCTGAAATCGGATGGAACAATACAAGAAGCTAAGGTATCTTTATTTTGTAGTTTGATAGCTCACACGCAATGCACATACCGAGGGCCTCGTATATTTTAACAACAAAAGTAGCTATTATCTTTACTTATATGACTTATGACCAAACTGATCACTTTTTTTAATCCACTAAGAACCATTTCTTTCATGTTTATACATTAAGGACCAATTAAAACCAAAGCCCATACATCAAGTACCATTTTGATCATTTTCTTTTCTTGGTGAACCATATATGACAAAACACAAGGCATTTTGAGCGGTCAACTAAAATACCTGCCATCCAATAACTGTCCCACGTGTAACAAACCCAATCTCTCAATCCCCATAGCCTACAAAGCCGGCCATCAGAAAGCTCAAAGCTGGGATCGCCACTCTATTATCCATATACATTCATCTAAAACTCTATTCTTTTTTCCTTACTTACAAAATTACAATGCTTTTGATTTTACTTAGTTTCTTGTTTTTGCTTTGATCATGCTTAATCTTGTTTGTTAAAAACTCGTATCCTTTCCTTAGTCCAGATCTTATATACCATTTGGATAAAGTTCAAATCTTGGCATGTGGGTGACTTTGCTTGTTTCTGAATTCCAAAGAAGTGTCTGTCATACTGGTTTTCTGCCTAAAAATGTGGGTTCTTGTGGTGTTTCTGAGCTGGGATCAAGGAACTGTCACAGAGCTGTCCATGTGATCAAGCCTCAAAACCAAGAAAATATAATACAAAAATAAATCATGAAAGGAAATGTACACTTTTGAGCTGATATTTCTGCTTAAAGGGTTACAAAATAAGGGATCTGTTGTATGTTTGATGGAGTAAATGGAAGGAATAATGATGGCTCCAGGGACCAATATGTCACCCTGTAATGGGGAAATAGAGAATGGTTTTTGTAAGGGAAATATGTCAGCAATTGAAGAAAATCAGGAGGAAACTGATTGTTTGAGTCAGCCAAATGTAGGGAAGCCACCAAGAAATAATCCAGGAATGAGGCATTGTATTAGCCAAGCAAGCTTGGCTGGTACTTCTGCATTGGTAAGTGGATCTAATTTCAAAAGACATATTTTGCCAAATCATTATAGTTTGGTCTTTGCTTGATTTTTTCTTAAAACTGAGAGTATTGTGCTTGCAGGTCTTCAAGTAATTCAATTAGTAACAATGGCCAAGTCCTTTTGTTTGCCTCAGTCTCTGTGATGTATGTTATGTACTGAAGTTATATCCTGTATTAATTGCTTGAGGTGATCTATGAGGCTTGTATAGCTCATTCCTATTGTGGAAATAGACTATTTGAAAGTTAAAGAAAGGAGGAAAATTGGATCAGATATGCAGGGTGGTTCCTGGTCATTATTCACCATCACTAGTGGCAATCCTAATTACTTACTAACAGCAGTGTCTGATTCTAGTAGTGAAAATGAGATCCAACTATAGACATTGTTCTTCATGAATAGCCTGATTTGCTCTTGTAAACTTTTAAAAGTTTTTTCTAACATCTGCCGGCTGTTTCTAGCTTTATTTATGATTTAAATACTGTGATTATGCCAACGATGACTTTGTAGGTCACACCATGATTCATAAGCTGTCATTTATTTGCATTGCACAAATTGCCTTGCATATCTTCATATTATGAATCTGTGAGCGATGACTGTTTTGCGAGCATATACCCTTGTAGGTTGTTTAGCTGGAGAGGCTTTTCATCTGGCAGTGTGTGTTTATGCTACTTGCTAATTGAAAGTTGTATTTGTCTTATAAATCTGTAGGAACCAAATACAGTAATGATCGGTCTGAAATCACCATCGAGTGACAATTGTGCTTATGTACCCATCTTTCGCTCAGGAAGCTACTCTGAGATGGGACCCAAACAATACATGGAAGATGAACATATCCGTGTTGATAATCTTCGGGAACATGTTGAGTCCAAAGGTCTTCTTTCACAAGGAGCATATTATGGTGTATGTAGTTTCTTATTTCATTCAAATTGAAGTACCACATACATTTGTTGAAAATTACATTCTGTATGTAAAGTCAAAACATGCCTCTTGACTGATACAACCCGATGTCACTGGGCTCTTTGAACGTCTAGTATTGAATTCTAGTACTAGTCATAAAATTTTAAATTTCAATATTTAGAGCCCGTTTGGATTGGCTTATAAGTTGCCTATAAGCTGTTTTCAGTTTTTTTGAGTGTTTGGCTGGCCAGCTTAAAGCCATTTTGTGCTTAAAATAAGCCCAAAAAATTAATTGGGCCCGTTTAGTTTAGCTTATCCAAAGCAGCTTATAAGCCAAAAAAATAAGTTGGGGTAAAAAATAAGTTGGACTACCCCAACTTATTTTTTTTTGGCTTATAGGCTGTTTCCAGCTTATAAGCTGCTTTGTTTAAGCCCATCCAAACAGGTTCTTAAAATAGAAAGCTGAAAAATGAGCACTGTTACTTTTTAATACTGTACACCGTATTATTTTGATTTGAATGATCTCTATCTAGTTTTTGGTAGTTGTATGATATCAACTAGAAATGCGCTAACTTGAAGAGTCAATTCCTTGGATTTTGATGATATTACTAGTCTGATTGTTAGTTTTTTACCCCCAGGTGTTTGATGGGCACGGTGGCGTTGATGCTGCATCATTCACTCAAAAGAATCTCCTTGAATTTATTTTAGAGGATTCCCATTTCCCATCGATGGTTAAAAAAGCTGTCAGGAATGCTTTTCAGAAAGCCGATAATGAGCTAGCTGATACGAAGACTCTCGATAGAACCTCTGGAACAACTGCTCTAATCGCACTTATTTTAGGACGGTAAGATATTGATCTCCTTTTGCGTAGTCCAGTCCTAAGTTCTAATTCCTCATGTCAGAAGGGAGCAACAAGTACTGAAGCCATCACTGTCCCCAAACAGTGTAGTAGAATACCGTTGTACCAAAAAGGAAAGGCACCACCAAAAACCTACTCCCGAAGTTCATCAGATAGGGGAATGTCTAATTGTCGATAATGAAATAGAGTCAACTTGGAAAATTGCAAGAGAAGTTGATGATACTCATTGTTTCTCCTTATAATGAACTAAACGTTGCTCATGTCTAAGTAGACATATGGCCAAAAAATCAATTCACAATACTTGTTTGGTGCTGTTTGCTTCATTAGCTTCGTAAGGCAAACATAGATGGCCTCATGTTTGTCCACTTTTACTTTGGGCATGTGGATTTTGCAAGTTTTTCAAGGAATTCTCCAAATTGTACTCTGCTTAGTTTACAGCTGACAAGGCCTTTGTTTGATTCGAGAAGAGTATTTTGAACACGTGCATAGGCCTTTATGTTGTTTAAAATCATGACCGAATGGATTGCATTACTGGTTTGAAATGTTACCTCTATCGCGTAAAAATGGTCTTCCTATTGATTTTGGCCTTCAGACTAATTCTATATTACATATCTTTCACATTTTTAGTTCTGATTTGCACTTACGAAGACACATTTGGACTTATATTACTCCTTTATGTATTAATTTACATTTATCTTTCCTGCATACCCCACTTAGTTCTCTCAAATTGTTTAATTATATATTGTTGGAATAAACAGGACCATGCTAATAGCTAATGCTGGGGACTCTCGAGCTGTACTAGGGAAGCGCGGAAGAGCAATTGAATTGTCAAAAGACCACAAACCAAACGCTACTTCCGAGAAATTGAGAATTGAGAAACTAGGGGGCGTAATTTTTGATGGCTACCTGAATGGGCAACTGTCAGTTGCACGAGCGCTGGGTGACTGGCACATAAAGGGTGCCAAAGGTTCAAAGGGCCCATTAAGCTCAGAGCCAGAGTTCGAAGAAGTGGTCCTGTCAGAAGAGGATGAATTCTTGATAATTGGGTGCGATGGCTTATGGGATGTCATGAGTAGCCAATATGCAGTAACAATCGTAAGAAAGGAGCTCATGCTGCATAATGATCCCGAGAAATGCTCAAAATTTCTTGTCAAGGAGGCATTAAAGCGTAACTGTTGTGATAATCTAACAGTTGTTGTAATCTGCTTCTCTCATGATCCACCACCTCGAATTGAAATACCAAGAACTACAAGGAGGAGAAGTATATCAGCTGAGGGGCTGGATCTTTTAAAGGGGGTGTTGAGTGACATATGAAGGAGAGTCTGATAACTGTTTGTATAGATATAAATTAGCATAGCAAACACCATGGTCAGCAATTTTTCCGAGTTTCTGCTGTCCATGGTTCAAATTGATTGTGATGAGAAAACACGGAGCTTCTGTAACCTTGGAGCCTCCAAGAACTTGATCTTTGTCTTCTTTTTTCTGTTACTATATTTCTTCAAATGTTATGTGCTGATTATCATTATAAGATGTATTCATAGCCAAAGGGGTTCGGTCTGCTCTTGTGAAGGGACTGACAATAATCTATGAAGAAAAGTTAAAAGTTTCCGTTCTCTACAATATGATTGTAAAGCTGAGCACTTACTCTGCAAACAAGATGCATTCTCTTGGTAATGTATGTGACAATGTGTGAAAAGGAGAAATAGAGGTCTTTCTGCATTTTTGTTAAATGGCTTCCATGTTTGATTAACTTGCCAAAAGCACAAGCATAACAGATCACTCAAACCTACTCACTTGTACCAGTGAATCTTCTGTCAATGCGCATACTTAGAGTAATGAAGCCTCAGCGCATTAGTAGTTTTAAAATGAACAGTTACAGTATAAAGTTAAATTCATAGATCATTTCTCTTTCGGACATTTCTTAGATTGTGTTCAATTGTATCAAATCCATTTTTTATTTTAAAACAAATGGGTCTTGTATAAAACTACGAGTTTTTCTTTCGTTTTAGTTGAACTACAGGAATATCATTTGTTCGACAAAACTTAAAATGACCACATCACATTCCTTCTCTCTCACTTCACTCTTTAGAATGCACGATTCCTGTTGAGATAAACATACTTTCACATCTTTTTAACCTAAATTGAGATGTAGAAAAACTCAATAGTTATATATAAATCAACATAAAACTGGTGAAGAAAGTGTAGTAAGGGGTGACAAAATTAATCCATAAAAACATGACCGGTCCAATCTGCCCAACTTTTAGATCATTTTTCTAGTATCTTCTTCCTTTTGAACTACAAACATAGCATAAAAAGGGAGACAAAAGAATTTGTAATCTCTCAATGAAACTTATTTTATAAGAGACTAATTTTGAATGAATTTTAATTTTGCTCTGATATGCCTTACTCGAGCCAAAGACTCTTCCTAAACAGTCTCTCTACCTCCCCACAAACTGGGGTAAAGTCTATTGTTATTATAGTGGTTCCTAAATGACAAAAGAGAACTTCACATAACCACACAATGTTAAAAAGTGCATTATGTATTTTTAGCATAAAAATTAATTACCAAGTAAAGCCAAAGAAAACTTGCCTTCGGTGGACATATCACACAAAAACGTAACCCCCTCCCCGGTTAATGTCAATAGCAATTCCCTAATTTTATTTCTCTCTTTTTTCAAATCAATCTAGCGTCATGAAAAGAAACTTAAAACTGCAAACTTTTTTTTTACACGGATTACCCTTCAAAAGCACTGGTCTTTAATTTTTACCCCTCAAATTGGTGGTCTTTAATTTTTGTCCTTTGCGTAATACCCCAAGGTTCTAGGTTTGAACCCATCTCAATAAAAAAAAAAAAAGGAATTTCGCAAGGTAGAAGTTTGGATTCGCAAAGCAGAATTTTGCATGCAAAAATCTACAAGCAGAGTTTTTCATGTAAGGGAGGGTTTTGCAAAATTCTGCCTTGCAAATCCAAACTCTATCTCGCGATTATTGTATTTATTTTTGACTGAGCAGGGATTTAAACCCAGAATTAAGGAATTTTTATAAGATAAAAGTAAAGGATTTTAAATTTGAGGGACAAAATTAAAGACCACCCCAAAGTAAGGACAGTTGTACGAATTGTCCATTTTTTTTGTAAAACTTACATAAATAGCTACCTTTTAGTAGCTTCTAACAAGAAATAGCTATAAAATTGTTATTTACTAAGCGTAGCTGATTTTTTAGTTGAAACGCGTGTATTTCATTTTTTTGAAATATAGTGAAATACACGGAACGTCCGACACTGCTGAGTAAAATTAGGCCGTATTTATGGAAAAGATTTTTTTTTTTTAAATTCAGGGATTCAGTTAAAATCTGTCTATTAATCACGCGTAATGAATGTTCTTCCATAACAGATTACGTATCTCTCTCCACCTTTATCACAATCAAAACTTTTTGAATTCAAAAAAATACTGAAGATCTAAAAAGATCCAACTACAGAAAAATCTCTTTGAGCTCTGTTTTCTACATTCGAATTCTTCAAAATCAAGTTGAAATACACTCAATAAGATAAGGACGAGTGTATATATGGAATTTTAGTGAAGATCAGATTTGTATTTCAGATTCTACAAAAGGTATGTTTCAAATTTTCAATGATTTGTGTGATTTTTTTTTTATTCAATTTTCTGTGATTGGAACGATGATTTTTTTTTCCAATGCAGTCATTGTTCTTCTAGTTTTGTTGAATTATCAAAACGAAACATGTCAAGCATAACAACAGTGATCAGACACTCCGGTTTTTGGAATGAACAGAATTGTTTTGTTGATTACAAACTAGACGCAGTTGTCTTCAAAGATTATTGTTCATACGGTGATTTGGTTGAAACTATAGCAATTCAGTTAGGTGTTGATATTAGCAGGAAAACGATATCAATAAAATATGTTGTTGAAGGAGACAACATGCCAATTGAAATACGCAACAATATGGGAGTAAGGGTGTATGTTGAGCTTAAGAGAGAAAACAGGGGATTTGAAGCATATCCGTTGTGCGTTAGCATAACTGATAATGATCTTGAGAATTTTATGTCCGGCGAATCTGCAGTTGGAGACGATATGTTTCAACTTGAATTTAATGATTATATGTATGCTATAAACGTAGTTGATTCAAATGATTTGGATGCGTCGGATTGTGCTAAGGCTGTTGTTTTATTTCAAAACAACGATGACTTGATAATTTCGAACAAGGAACATAAAGATGTTTTTGTTGATCAAATCTACAAAGATAAGGACACTCTGAAGAATGTTATGGCGAATTATGCAATTCGCAAAAGATTCAATTTCAGGACAGAGAGGTCGAATGCCGTAAGGTATGTTAGTCACCTAAAAATATGAAATACATTGAAATATACTATGAAATGTATATGAAATATAGTGAAATATACTAAGAAATGCATTGAAATACAGTGACGTAAACTGTTGGATTGCCATTACATTTCAGTTGGATTTAATTAAATACAGTGAAATACGAACTGTTTGAATTATTTAATTCCATTATCTAACTATTTCAGTACATATAGACAATGTATTTAGGATGTTGTATGTGTTTGAAACTTCAATCTGATTGTTCTTTTCTTGTATTGGTTTATGTAGTTACACTCTGGTATGTTGTTTAACTGATTGTCGTTGGAAATTCAGAGCTTCAAGTATAGCGAACTCTGAAATGTTCAGAGTGAGATCTTTTCATGACGAACATACGTGTCCATTGAAGGACAAAGTGTATTCCCAAAGGCAAGTAACAAGTTGGTTGATTGGTGCGTCAGTTGTTAAGCCAAAAATAGCAAATCACAAGAGGAAATATACACCTGGTGATATAGTAGACGACGTAAAAAATGAGTATGGCGTTGATGTTTCTTATATGACGGCATGGAGGGCTAGAGAAAAGGCAATGAATGAATTAAGAGGGGAACCAACAGAATCATACAAGAAGTTACCGGGATATGTCTACATATTGGATAAAACATACCCTGGATCACATGTGAGAATGCACATATCACAACAAAACGAGTTCTTGTATTTGTTTATAACACTTAAAGCGTTCATAAAAGGCTTCGAGTGTTGTAGACCAATAGTTGTAGTAGATGGTTCCCACCTTAAAACTACATATAACGGTACTTTTGTATCGGCCAGCACGTTGGATGGTGCAGGTAGATGCCAAAATGTTTAAATACATTTTTTTTTCTGTTTTTGGTATATTTCGTTGTATTTCATTATATTTCTAATGTAGTTCCAATATGCTTTATGCTATATTTCACTGTAATATTACACAAAAACATGTATGTGCAGGTAATATTCTACCATTGGCGTATGGTGTAATAGATTAAGAGAACGATAAGTCTTGGACTTGGTTCTTTGAGCAGTTCAAACAAGCTTATGGGAATAGGGATAACATGTGTGTTGTATCAGACAGACATGAGAGCATCATTAAGGCGGTGAGTAGAGTGTATCCAACTGTGCCACATTTGGCATTTATGGAAAAATGTGACCACGAAATACAAGTCGAATGGTGAAGTATTGAGTCCTGTATTCTATGCACTTGCAAAAGCATACACACAAGCTGAGTTTGATAAGTTGATGGAGAAGATTGAGAAGGTTGATTTTCTGGTAAAAGAGTACTTGGAGGATGCTGGAAGGGAAAAGTGGGCTCGACTGTATTCACCCGTTAACAGAGGATGGACAATGACGTCAAATATAGCCGAATGTATTAATGGAAAATTGGTAGCAGCAAGAGAGTTGCCGGTTTTCGATTTTCTTGAAGAAGTGAGGAAGATGTTTGGGAGATGGAATTGCACTAATAGGAGGAACGGTACATACACATTCACAACACTTGGGAAAGCATTCCAGCAATTATTATCAATAAACGAATGTAAATCTCTACGTATGACGGTATGTTACTGTTTATTTTGTTGAAGTCTGCCTACATATATTTCAATATATTTCAGCATATTTAGAAGGTACTTAAGTAATTCTGTTTGGATTGTATATTTCCATGTATTTCATATTAAGTAATTCTGTTTGGATTGTATATTTCCATGTATTTCATATTACTTATTGTTGTTAATATTCAATGTATTCTGGTCTGACACATTTCATCTTGATTAGGTTGAACCATCAACTGAATATGTGTATACCGTAAATGATGAGGCAAGACGATTCATAATTGATCTTAAAAAGAAAACATGCAGTTGTCGGATGTTCTAAATGGACGAGATACCATGTCCACATGCATGGGCTGTATTGAAGAGTAAAAGTCTTATGCCTTATGAATATTGTTCAGACCTATTCAAACCAAAGACAGTGATTAAGACGTATGATGTGCCTGTGGATCCTCTGCCTGACGAGACTGAGTGGAATATTCCCAAACACATAAGCGATGAAGTTGTTTTGCCACCAAGATACAAGAGACCCCCGGGAAGGCCAAAGAAAAAGCGAGATAAACCATTAATGGAGACGATGATTGGTAAACGTAGGAATGCTTGTAGTACTTGTGGATGTCTTGGTCACAATAGACGTTCTTGTTCCAATGAGTCACGTAAGAAGTAGATGTTTAGATTGTAATTGTTTTTTTTTTAAATACCTTATCCCCAAAAATATTAAATAAAGAAATTTTTGGTTCATCGTTGTATTCTGTAATTTTTGTCCTTTATTTTCATAATAATATTGCATACAATTCGGTGTTAACGGACATTAAAATGAAAAATAAGTGAAATGTTTAAGAAATATTAAGTTGCATTAGGACTGGAATAACCAGAAGCAGGTGCTGGAATACAACACTGATTTTTTGTATTTCACTATATTTCGGTGTATTTCCTTTTGCATTTTCACTATATTTTTTTTTACATTTTACTATATTTCTGTGTATTTCTCTGTATTTTAGTGTTCAAAATGTAAGAGTATTCCAGTTGTAAGAGTATTCCAGTTCACCTGGAATAATTTGTCGAATTGAAGAGTGGGTATATAACATTGGAATATATTGAAAATACACCAGAGGCTGTTTTCATTAAACGATAAATAAAAATATGGGAGACTTAAACAAAAAATAGTCGTGAAAGAAATTAGTTAAGTCATTGATGAAAAAACACTGTCATTTGTCAATTCTTTACAAAACAACACAACAAAATGTAGAAAAATGGTCAGCAAAACAGTACTGTGAAAAACGATTGAACATTAAAACCTAGTGGACTAATTAACAACTACTGTGTCGACCGCGTTGTAATCTATGGCAGGCCTAACTGGTCTTGGCGGCAGTTCATTGTCACTGAAGGCATTCAAATCAGCCTTTTGCCATCCGTATTCCCATAGTAATGCCCCGTATCTATTACGTAGTGTTTCTACATCAATTTCAGATGGAACGCCTCGTCCAGAACAAAAGTATTCAGCAAATGCGGCAACATACACACCACAATCCCTGAAAAAATAAAAAATAAAAATGATTATTGGTTGAGAATTTTGAAAAAAAAAAATGGAACTCTGATGTTGAAAGACATACATGCTGCCAGAGGCTTGTTGTGGCAGGTCGTTCACATACATGACATGAAAGTCATCAGTCTGTTGTTTGCCCTTGTATGATGGGTGGTTAATCCAATCGATGCCTTTTTTTTTCTCATAAAATCCAGGCAAATGTAGATGATGTGGCAATAGGGTAGCTATCTTGTGTATTTCTTTTCTAACAACAGCATCATGACCAGCAGCTCGGTATGAGTTGTAGATGTACAGACGCCTGCACGTAAAAGAATATTACATCAGCTCGGTTAATAGGTTGGTAAATTAAATTTCATACGGACCTTGTAGGATAGAAATACGAGGAACATACATGGAGATATGCAGATTTAATGATTTTTTTTTTTAAAAGAGTAGAAATACCTGTCAGTGAATGGCACTATAATCAAGATCCACTGATTTTCCTCTTTGATGTTGACAGGGATGAGAACACAATCAACTGTATGCCATGGCACATTAGCCAGCATCCTATGCCCGTTAATGTACTCGCATATTTCGTTCTCCGAACTGGCAACACTACTGTTCCCCTCCGGATTAGCATATGCACGATGAATTTCATCAATTTTGGAGAAGAACATACAGTCAACACTATTATCCTTGTAGTACTTGCCTTTCTTCCGCAAGTAGTAAAAAATGACATCAATATGCTGTAAAAAAATGAAATTAGTCTAATGGATACTGGTTAAAAAAATGAAACAAGCTTCTGCAGAAAAATATGCAGTCAAGATGCAGGAAATATAGAGAAATACACAGAAGGAATATCGAGAAATATGGGAAATATAGAGAAATATAGAGAAATATGGGAAAAGAGGGAATGGGAAATATAGCACCTCATCATTCCAAGACTGTCCATTCATCGATAAGAGATAGAACCAGTTTTTGTCGTCAACATGTAACACACCAAAATTGAAGCCAAAATTGATGTCATCTGGATCCAAAGCTTGCTTATTATTTTTGTAACGGCTTTCCTTACCCTTTCTAAATAACAACAATCAGTTATTTTCATTTTGAACAGTTTACTTTGCTGAAAGAATGAATATATAAATTAAAAAGGTAAATACGTTCAAACTTACTTTTTATCATGCCTTAGAAGTAGATCCTGTTCAAGCCAATTCCGGTATTGTTGAATAAGCGAAGTATTTCGCGGGCCATTAATTGGATCTTCAACAAATGGATGCTTCTTTTCAAATATGGAATGTGTGGGGTCTTGAACAGAAGCTTCTGCAGAGCCGTAATTGGTCATGTAAGGTGAACTGAAGTATTTACTGGGTTTGACTATCCTAGTTGGAATAACATCTGGTTGAGCAATTACAACTTCCGCATTAATCACTGGCTGTTGTATTCCTTTATCAGCAGACATTACTGGCATAACAAATCCTTTGTGACCAGTTTGATGAAACACAGATAATCCTGACGAACCTATTTGGCTTGGTAACATTTCGTCAGGGATCAACCATTGTGACTTAGTAATGTTCTCATCGAACCTGTGTGGAGTCTCTAAAATTGAATGATCAGTGATGTCCCCGGGTTGTATTCCCGCACCTGCTTCTGGTACACGAGTTTCTAGAGGCAACTCAATGAGCATCTCTGCGACCATTCCCTAAAAAAAAGGAGATTTAATAAATGTTAAGTATAGCAGTATCTTGAAAAGATCTATAAGATTGAATGTAAAATTTACCTCTGTTGAATTGAAAGATCCTTCGTCGCCCGATTAATCTCTTCAGATGAAGCTTTACGTGTATCTGCTCTTAAATTTCCGGCGGTTACTACAATTTCTGGAACTTCCTCATGTAACTTTGGTCCAACACCCTTTTGAATAAGAAAAAATCAAAATTTAAAACAAAATCATAACATAAAAATATAAGGTTGGAGAATTACTAAATACACAGAAATAGGGCCAGGATTAGATTGATTCTGTGGGGGTGGAAATACATAGAAATACAAAAAAAAAAAAAAAAAGTTTGTAAAATAGACAATTGTACCAGTGAAATACAAACGAAACGCCATAAAATACGAAAGTTTGTAAAATAGAAAATACCGAGGAAAACATAACTTTAAAATTTAATACTGGAACATGGCAACCATATACTTTTTTGTGCATACAATGCACAACAACATAACTTTAAAAGATGGATTTCACGTCACAAACTCATTTTACCTTAATTGACTCATCATCATGTTTCGGAGGAGATGTTTGAATGGTAGAATCATGTCGTAAGTTTTCTTCAGGCGTTAACTATAGCCCAGCATCAGTTTGATGCTCCGGCGCCTCACTATCGGCAACCTTCACATAAAAAAATGAATTAATATAAATTTTATTTCGCAATAAGAGTCTAAAAATGTTAGTTCAATTTCTATTTCACACGTTTACCTTGTCCGCAGAATTGTTCACCTTGATTGCTTCAAATAGCTTCTTGAAGTTGTCATCCATGAAAGTTCGAAGCTTGGACAACTCACTTATGAACTCACCAACAACCTAATATTTAAACAAAAATAGTATTTCAATTTGTTTAGAAACAGTAAATTAAATACACAAAAATATTTTTTGTTTCGTAACTAAGAACACTTACTGATTCCTTGAAAACTTGAAAATCTTTCCTTAGCAATTGCATTTCCTCTTTCATGGAACTAGTAGGGACATCACATAGGACTGTGGTGTTTTGGGGTCTATTCATTTGTTCATTCAACTTTGGTGAAGCAGACTTCTGTAAAATAGGTTTTTGAGCAACCTTTTGATCCTTGTGATTCTTCTTCACAGTTGTCTGTGGTTCGGTGTGGATTTGTTGTTTCTTAGATGTGGAAGCTGTTGTATGAAGTTGTCTGCGTCTCTTTGAAGGTGGAGAATCTGTCTGATTCGTCTGTTGTTGTTGTTTGCCCTTAGAAAGGTGTGGGGGGGGGGGGGGGGGGGAGTAGTACTGAAATCATCAAAGTCATCCACTGGCATATCTGTGACTTGGGTACCTTCATTGGCATCAACTAAGACATTTTTGTCTACTGTATCTCGACAGACAACAACATCGGGCAATTGGAGGCTCTCCAACTCACTGCTAGTGGGGATTGTATTTGCATGTATAGCTCTGAAGAAGAAAGAAATAAATATTTAATTAGTGTGTTATAAAACTATTCACACTTACATTTTGAACACTGAAAAACATAGAAATACACAGAAATATAGTGAAATTTAAAAATTATGGTGAAAATGCAAAAGGAAATACACCGAAATATAGTGAAATACAAAAAATCAGGAAAAAAAACCAGCAGAAAAGCAATAATACGACAGTAGAACAGTGGAGTACAAACTAAAATAAGTATTTAATTAGTGTGAAATAAATATTTAATTAGTGTGTTATAAAACTATTGACACTTACATTTTGAACACTGAAAAACATGGAAATACAAAGAAATATAGTGAAATTTAAAAAGTATGGTGAAAATGCAAAAGGAAATACACCGAAATATAGTGAAATACAAAAAACCAGGAAAAAAACCAGCAGAAAAGCAATAAATACGACAGTAGAACAGTGGAGTACAAACTAAAATCAGTAAGGCATAATTGCAAAATAAAATGCTATGAAAAAACATAAAAATAAGTTAGAGTGTTCGAATATTACCGACTGTTTGCCGTCTCTAAAAATGTCTTCCATCAAAATATTATATTTGGGTTGACTGTCGATGGACCTCCAATTCAACATTCTTGGAATGGAATTTCCGGATTTAATAGCGAGATACGATGGAACTCTTGAACGACACTCATACAGCCAAACTTGCATAGCCAGTGGCATCCCATGGATCCTATAATACTGTGTTGTGGCAGAATACTTCTTGCTGATGCTTCTAATCAACTCGTTAAAAGCTTCTTTTCCCCATGGATAATCTACATACCTTCCATCCTCAACCACTTCAAAATGAACCCTTGGTATATTCGTTTTCCTAGGCTCACCGCAAAAGATGTATGTATTTATAAAAAACAAAATTGCAAACTTAACAGCGTCCTCATCATTATCTCCCCAACACTTATTCTTAAAGCAATCAATGAACTCCAATCTTTTTACTTTACTCCTAGTTCCACCAAAATAATCATCCATAATCCTATTCGATTTTTCCTCATCGTATGTAAATTCACCTTCATCGGCTACACAATTTAGCCCGCTCATAAGGGAAAATTCTCTCATGGTAAATCTCAATACGGTACCATTTATATCAATTGTAAAGCAATCAGAAGTGCTCTCCTTGAGCTCTCTTACCATGAAGCACCTAAAAATTTGTGCTTGAACCTCCAGGTGCTGCATTCCGAGGAATTTCCCAAATATTGTCTTGGAAAAGATCTCTAACTGTGCAACAGTTAGCTTACTCTTGATATCTTTGAACACCTCGATATTAGTGTACCGTTGCATCGATGGAGCCTCTTCAGGATGACTCCTAACATAGAATTTAGGATCCTAAAATAAAAATGCAACACTAAGTTAAGGCTGAAACAATTGTATAAAACATAGACACACACAAGAAATATACTGAATTGCATATCTAAGAAAAATATACACACAAAAAAAAACATTGCATAACACAACTAACACATCTTTTAAAATCAATAAGTACAGAATAGTCAACATATGTACTTGTGAAAATACATAGAAATATAATGAAATACAATTAACCACGAAAAACAACTTCCACAGTTATGTTGTATATGATGTAAATTACAGTTGATGCACATATAGATTTTATTAAATACACGAAAATATACTGAATTGCATATCCAATTATGTCGAAATATACAGAAATATAGTGAAATACAAAACAACAAAATCGAAAAATTTCATCAATACCTGTTCATCCTCTTCCAGATCTACATCTTTAACAACATTTTTACCCTTAACGTCTGAAGAAGGCTTGGTAACATTTCTCTTATTTTGTTGAGCAACTTTAGAACTTTTTTTTACTGGTACATCATCTTTTGGCTTGCTCCGTTTTGGAACTTCAGTTGGAGGAAGTTGACGCATCCTTGATGGGTCATGAATCTTCTTGCTTCTTCTCTCAGCAGCAATTTTAGCAAATTCTCCTGCAATTGGAAGTTGTTGTTGTGAAAATCCCAAAGAGAAACTAGGACCATCATAAGCATGAGGACTACCTCGAGTATTCCTACTTGGAGTATCTCTTTCCGCCATTAAAATGGATAATTAGATCTTGTTTTAAAGACTCTAACAATGGCTGAAAACAGAAAAAAAAAAAGGAATGAAAAAAGAAACAAAGAAAACGATGAAATATAAGAATAAATATAGAGAAATACAACAAAGAAAGTAAAAAAATTCTAATAAATTATTAAAATTCGTTACCTACACTGTGTGGGTAACGATTAAGGAAGATGGAATCGTGATAATAATGATGATAGATAATGGGCGTATAATACGGTTGAAGATATTGAAGATGGGAGAGAAATTAATTTGAAAAGAGAAGAGATTGGGAGTTATTGGGGAACATGGGCCGTAACTTTAGGGAAATACAGAGACGCTTGTAGATCAGTTACAACCGGTAATTTTGAAATTAATTTAAGCTATTAACAATAAATAAAATAAAAGATAGTTATTATTAATAAATAAGTCTTAGAGATAATTATGTCCAGTAAATTTTCCTTTTTTTTTACTAGTGTCATGAAAAGAAACTTAAAACTTCAACACGTCTCTTCCTATTAGACCACTAATGAAGCAGCCCATACGACAATGGGCCAGAAGCCCAGAACTCAAAACTGCAAAAACTAACAAACTAAACCCTCTCCACTCACCGGCGCAGCAAAACCCTACTCATCGCCGCCGCATTTTCAACCAATGGCAACCCTAAAAGAAATCCTAACACGCCGCCCTATCTCCGCCACAATCCGTCTCACAGTGGACGCCGGTGCAGCCAAACCCGGCCCACCAGTCGGCCCAGCTCTCGGTCAATACAAACTCAACTCCATGGCATTCTGCAAAGACTTCAACGCTAGAACCCAAAAATTCAAACCCGGTACACCAATGGCCGTAACAATTTCGGCATTCAAAGACGGTACATTTGAATTCACCGTTAAGTCACCGTCAGTTACTTGGTATTTAAAACAGGCTGCTGGTATTGAACTTGGAAGTGGTCGACCTGGACATGTAACGGCGTCGACATTAACGTTGAAACATGTTTATGAGATTGCTAAGATTAAACAGAGTGATCCGTTTTGTCAGTATATGCCTTTGGAGTCTATTTGTAAGTCTATTATTGGGACGGCTAATTCTATGGGGATTAAAGTTCAGAAAGAGCTAGACTGATTGGTAAGGCTGTATTGTTGTTTTGGGTATTATTGTATTTGGAAATGAGAGTTGGAAAGTTTGTTAAAGCAATGATTTTGTTGTTTGGATTGTGGATGTTTTCCTAGCAATAAAGATAGCTTTTTTTTGAGGTTTATTAGAGTTAATTGAGAAAGCATAATGCTTTTGATTATGTTGTTATTGCGAACCTAAGAGCTGAATGGACTAACACATGTCGTTTGGGTACTATGTTTAAGGAAGCATGATATGGATTATGGATGTTTTCCTAGCAATAAAGATAGTTTTTTAAAAAGTAAATTTGAGCAAGTATAATGCTTTTCATTATACTGTTATTGTGAATCTAAGAGCAGAACAATTAAGATTGAAGTTCAGAAAGAGCTGGATTGATTGGAACTACTGAATTTTCGTGTGGTATTTACTTTGTAAGATTTGGAAATGAGAGTCGTAGAGTTTGTTAAAACAATGACTTTGTTGTTAAAGGAAGCATGATATGGATTGTGGATGTTTTCCTAGCAATAAAGATAGCTTTTTTTTTTTTTAGGTTGATTAGAGGTAATTTGAGCAAACAATTAGGATTGAAGTTCAGAAAGAGCTGGATTGATTGAAACTACTGATCTTTCGTCTGGGTAATTCTGTAATTTTCTTTGTTAGATTTGGAAATGAGAGTCGTAAAATTGGTTAAAGTTATGATTTTGTGGTTTAAGGAAGCATTATATGGATTATGGATGTTTTCTTTGCAATAAAGATAGTTCTTTTTTGAAGTTTATTAGAGTTATTTGAGCAAGTTTAATGCTTTTCATCATACTGTTATTGTGAATCTAAGAGCAGAGTAATTAGGATTGAAGTTCAGAAAGAGCTGGATTGATTGGAACTACTGAATTTTCGTATGGGTACTTCTGTATTTTTCTTTGTAAAATTTGGAAATGAGAGTCGTAAGGTTTGTTAAAGCAATGATTTTGTTGTTTAAGGAAGAATGATATGGAATGGATGTTTACTTAGTAATAAAGATAGCTTTTTTGAACTTTATTTGAGTTGGTAATTGAGAAAGCATAATGCTTTTGATTATGCTGTTATTGCGAACCTGAGAGCAGAAACTGAATTGTTGTTTGGGTACTTTTGTATTTTGTTTTTTTTGTAAGATTTGGAAACGAGAGTTGTAAATTTGGTTAAAGTAATGATTATGTTGTTTAAGGAAGCATGATATGGATTATGGATGTTTTCCTAGCAATAAAGATGGCTTTTTTTAAAAGTTTATTAGTTATTTGAGCAAATTTAGTGCTTTTCATCATACTGTTATTGTGAATCTAAGAACAGAGCAATTAAGATTGAAGTTCAGAAAGAGCTGGATTGATTGGAACTACTGAATTGTTGTTTTGGGTATTATTGTATTTTTTTTTTTGTAAGATTTGGAAATGAGAGTCGTAAATTTTGTTGAAGCAGTGATTTTGCTGTTTAAGGAAGCATGATAGGATTATGAATGTTTTCCTAGCAATAAAGATAGCTTTTTTTGAAGTTTATTAGGGTTAAGTTGAGCAAGTTTAATGCTTTTCATCATACTGTTATTGTAAATCTAAGAGCAGAATGGGCTAATACATGTGATCATACTGCCACTTTTTTTCTATTTTGTGTGTTAGCATTAGGGGCATGTTTTCACATAGATAGACCTGAGGATGGAAAATTAGACCTACCAATTTCTGTTTTTGATGCAAGTTCTGTTACCATGATAGTATTCCCTCTAAGTGCCATCTTGGTTAAGGGAAATGTTCCTGGTTAAGTTAGAGATGGGATGGCTGTGGTAATAATGGTGTAGTCAAGAAAATAGTAGTTAGTTAGTTACTAGAGTAAACCTGCTTTATGGTGTTAAGACATGCTGATGCATACTTGGTGCATGTTGTCACAACTTATTTGGATTTTTGAATTGTATGTTAAACTGCCTGTGTTTGGCTGTTGCTATGGGCATCCAATCGAGTTGGAATTGTACAGAGAAGATCGGCACGGCTTCTCTAAATGATCCAAAAGTAACTGCCTGTGTTTGTCGCAGAATATGGCAGATTCGTTAGTTTTTTCTCATGGATTCATTTCTTTGAAATTTTAGTTTGTTTTATTTGATGTGTTTGCTGAATTTTCTGTTGTTAGATTTGGCATTCATCTAGGAAGCACTCAGCTAATTTTCTTGATCAGATCCTCCATTTCTAGTGTTTCCGTTTCACTGATTTTTTTACTCTTCCATTGGAGATTGTTCATAATCTTAATCTTCTAAGATAGATCTATATCTATTGGCCTTATGTAGGAATGGGTTCCATAGCCAACTTTTGCATCGACTTGGGAATTTGGTGTCTGTCTTATGTTTGATTATCAGTGTCTCTTTGCATCCCTAAGCTGTTGAAAGTTGAAACCATAGCTGCACTTATATATATTTTTGCATCATCCAGTTCTTTTGTACATTCTCCGCCACAATTCGTCTCACAGTGGACGCCGGTGCAGCCAAACCCGGCCCACCAGTCGGCCCAGCTCTCGGTCAATACAAACTCAACTCCATGGCATTCTGCAAAGACTTCAACGCTAGAACCCAAAAATTCAAACCCGGTACACCAATGGCCGTAACAATTTCGGCATTCAAAGACGGTACATTTGAATTCACCGTTAAGTCACCGTCAGTTACTTGGTATTTAAAACAGGCTGCTGGTATTGAACTTGGAAGTGGTCGACCTGGACATGTAACGGCGTCGACATTAACGTTGATACATGTTTATGAGATTGCTAAGATTAAACAGAGTGATCCGTTTTGTCAGTATATGCCTTTGGAGTCTATTTGTAAGTCTATTATTGGGACGGCTAATTCTATGGGGATTAAAGTTCAGAAAGAGCTAGACTGATTGGTAAGGCTGTATTGTTGTTTTGGGTATTATTGTATTTGGAAATGAGAGTTGGAAAGTTTGTTAAAGCAATGATTTTGTTGTTTGGATTGTGGATGTTTTCCTAGCAATAAAGATAGTTTTTTTTTGAGGTTTATTAGAGTTAATTGAGAAAGCATAATGCTTTTGATTATGTTGTTATTGCGAACCTAAGAGCTGAATGGACTAACACATGTCGTTTGGGTACTATGTTTAAGGAAGCATGATATGGATTATGGTTGTTTTCCTAGCAATAAAGATAGTTTTCTAAAAAGTTTATTAGAGTTAATTTGAGAAAGTTTAATGCTTTTCATTATACTGTTATTGTGAATCTAAAAGCAGAACAATTAGGATTGAAGTTCAGAAAGACCTGGATTGATTGGAACTACTGAATTTTCGTGTGGTATTTACTTTGTAAGATTTGGAAATGAGAGTTGTAGAGTTTGTTAACACAATGATTTTGTTGTTAAAGGAAGCATGATATGGATTATAGATGTTTTCCTAGCAATAAAGATAGCTTTTTTTGAGGTTTATTAGTGTTAATTTGAGCAAACAATTAGGAATTTAGGATTGAAGTTCAGAAAGAGCTGGATTGATTGAAACTACTGATCTTTCGTCTGGGTAATTATGTAATTTTCTTTTTTAGATTTGGAAATGAGAGTAGTAAATTGGTTAAAGTTATGATTTTGTGGTTTAAGGAAGCATTATATGGATTATGGATGTTTTCTTTGCAATAAAGATAGTTTTTTTTTATGACATGGGAACCCGCAGCCGCTATCCTTCGGGTGCGCACAGGGTAAACCCAGCTCCTGTACAATAGCTCGCAAACCACACAGGAGAGGTAACCCGCACTAGGCAAGCCCGGTGCGACGAGCTCGACCCAGAAGGCAAATCCCCTGCTGTCGTAGGCAGGGGGTTTCGAACTTGAGACCTCCATTATGAAAGCCCCATGCTCAACCAACTGAGCCACCCTTGCAGGTTCAATAAAGATAGTTCTTTTTTGAAGTTTATTAGACTTATTTGAGCAAGTTTAATGCTTTTCATCATACTGTTATTGTGAATCTAAGAGCAGAGTAATTAGGATTGAAGTTCAGAAAGAGCTGGATTGATTGGAACTACTGAATTTTCATATGGGTAATTCTGTATTTTTCTTTGTAAAATTTGAAATGAGAGTCGTAAGGTTTGTTAAAGCAATGATTTTGTTGTTTAAGGAAGAATGATATGGAGTGGATGTTTACTTAGTAATAAAGATAGCTTTTTTGAACTTTATTTGAGTTGTTAATTGAGAAAGCATAATGCTTTTGATTATGTTGTTATTGCGAACCTAAGAGCAGAATGGGCTAACCCATTCTATTTGGGTACTGAATTGTTGTTTGGGTACTATTGTATTTTGTTTTTTTTGTAAGATTTGGAAATGAGAGTCGTAAATTTGGTTAAAATAATGATTATGTTGTTTAAGGAAGCATGATATGGATTATGGATGTTTTCCTAGCAATAAAGATGTTTTTTTTTTTTTAAAAAAAAGTTTATTAGTTATTTGAGCAAATTTAGTGCTTTTCATCATACTGTTATTGTGAATCTAAGAACAGAGCAATTAAGATTGAAGTTCAGAAAGAGCTGGATTGATTGGAACTACTGAATTGTTGTTTTGGGTATTATTGTATTTTGTTTTTTGTAAGATTTGGAAATGAGAGTCGTAAATTTTGTTAAAGCAGCGATTTTGCTGTTTAAGGAAGCATGATAGGATTATGGATGTTTTTCTAGCAATAAAGATAGCTTTTTTTGAAGTTTATTAGGGTTAATTTGAGCAAGTTTAATGCTTTTCATCATACTGTTATTGTGAATCTAAGAGCAGAATGGGCTAACACATGTGATCATACTGCCACTCATTTTCTATTTTGTGTTAGCATTAGGGGCATGTTTTCACATAGATAGAGCTGAGGATGGAAAATTAGACCTACCAATTTCTGTTGTTGATGCAAGTTCTGTTACCATGATAGTATTCCCTCTAAGTGCCATCTTGGTTAAGGGAAATGTTCCTGGTCAAGTTAGAGAAGGGATGGCTGTGGTAATAATGGTGTAGTCAAGAAAATAGTGGTTAGTTAGTTACTAGAGTAAACCTGCTCTATGGTGTTAAGACATGCTGATGCATACTTGGTGCATGTTGTCACAACTTATTTGGATTTTTGAATTGTATGTTAAACTGCCTGTGTTTGGGTGTTGCTATGGGCATCCAATCGAGTTGGAATTGTACAGAGAAGATCAGCACGGCTTCTCAAAATGATCCAAAAGTAACTGCCTGTGTTTGTCGCAGATTATGGCAGATTCGTTAGTGTTTTCTCATGGATTCATTTCTTTGAAATTTTAGTTTGTTTTATTTGATGTGTTTGCTGAATTCTCTGTTCTTAAATTTGGCATTCATCTAGGAAGCACTTAGCTAGTTTTCTTGGTCAGATCCTCCATTTCTAGTGTTTCCGTTTCACTGATTTTTTTACCCTTCCATTGGAGATTGTTCATAATCTTAATCTTCTAAGATAGACCTACATCTATTGGCCTTAAGTAGGAATGGGTTCCATAGCCAACTCTTGCATCGACTTGGGAATTTGGTGTCTTCTTATGTTTGATTATCAGTGTCTCTTTGCATCCCTAAGCTGTTGAAAGTTGAAACCATAGCTGCACTTATATATATATATATATATATATTTGCATCATCCAGTTTTTTCTACATTCTGTTTTACATTTGATTTAAGTTTCCTCACAGGAGATAGTCAGTCCTCAGGTTTGATCATTAATTGCCATAAACACTGTTCTTTACTGTTTATACTTACATCATAGTAACAGCCTGCAATTACCGGTATTCATTCAGGATAAAGAAAAAACAAACTAGCTGAAGCCAGAACTTTGTTAGTCCTATTATAGCGTCTGACACAATTCCAAGCACCTTAGCTGGAAGTACGAGTTTTGTTAGTTTAAAAACATGAAGAGGATAGGCAGACCGACTGGGAGAACTCTGGGTTTTAGTGACTGACCTTGTCAATATAGCAATTTATTGGGTACAAAGGAATCTGATCTGGACTTTTGATGCTTCTGTGCTGACATAAATCCTTCTAGTTTAGGGGATGAAAGAATTTTTTTCCTGCTATGACAGCAATATGTGGTGGGTTGATTTTGGTGTTATGGCTTTATTGAAGTTACTGTTTTATGTTGTACTACTTTTCTGTATCCTGGAAACTGGAAAGATTTGCATTTTGCAAATTTTACTTTGGTTGTGGCAGAATTTATTGTTGTCTCATGTCATTTTGCAAAGTTTAACGGAAGTTTCTTTTCCTCTACTTCCTTTTTTCATTCACAAGTCATCTAGAAGTTTTAAGAGGGGACAGTTTACTAGGAATATTAATTTTGTCACTGTGGTTATCAGGTTCTGATAATATGCTTGCTGTTTTGCATCATCTCTTCGTAGTTGTATTGAGCTAATATTGTATCTGATGGTGCATTTCCAACCTGCATGGTACCATGATGGAAGTATAGTTCAGTAGAATAGTAATCTCTTACTAAAAATATCTTGGAAGTGGGCAAAGCAAGGGCTATGTCAATTTTGGCTATGGGTATTTAGTGCGTACCTGCATGCAGTACTGTCGTCTTTTATTCTACTCTGTTTATGAGCACAAGTTTTATCCACGGTTATTGGCAGCAATGGTTGTTGCTCATCCCTATTCATGCTTGTGCATGAATTAAGTTTCATCTTCTTAAGAATGATATGCCCTGCTTATGGTTGATCACCGCAGGGTGTATCACTGGAATCCTGAAAGCTACTTCTCAAACTTGTAATCTAGATAGCTGTTTCCTGAAGAAGTACAAGTCAGTTTCTCTGAAATCTTGAAAGCTGGTTGTCTGGACTTGTAAATTTGATCGATGTTTCCTATTTCATTTTTTTCTCAGCGATATGTGAAAAGTTTGAAGAAAAAAGAATTGTTCGAGTGACTTGTGGCATACAACAAAATGCTACTCGTAATTCATTGCATAAATTGTATTAATTCCTATTACGATTCATCGTATAAATTACTTCTTTCATGTTAACAAAAAAACTTAGCTAGAAGGCATAAGCCAAATTCCTTCCTAGAGACATTACTTTGACTCGGTATGGATTGAATGACGCTTAATCTGATCTTTTCACTTTCAGTCCAGCATGATTATACTTGTTTTGAGTTGAGGGTCTATTAGCCTCTCTACCCACAAAGATAAGGGTAAGGTGTGCGTACATTCTACCTTCCTACAATCACGTGTTGGATTACACTGAGTATGTTGTTACTATGATATTTTCAAATATTCAAGATTAAAAACTACCTTTGTGGTTGCAGAACTAACAATTTTTGTTCATTGTCACATCAGTATCAAATAATCAAGAATCTAAAACTACATTTGTGGTTGCAACTTCAGCAAATTTCTGAATGAAAAAGGGTAGTAGTGTCCACATCATTGCAAAAAAGGAACAATGACATCATGTGCAAGGTTTTCCAAAACGGACAAATAAATACTCCTAACTAATAAGCCACGGCCAGTCGCCCCTTTGTGCCAATAAGAGTTAAACAGATTATAAGTTCTTGAAATGACATGGTCCCCCCTTATCCAAAAGGGATAGATAATTGATCCACCACACAAGTTTTAGAGGCTTTGCTGACTAGACGATAAGAACACAAAAATGAACAATGACCAAGAAAACATCAATCCTACTTATTAAAGTACAAATAAAGAAGAGAAGAAAAAAGAAATAAATCTTCATATACTTCTGGATATGTAATGAGTTGCTGTGACTTTTCTTATTTTCTTTCAGTATCACTAAAACCTCTTTTTAGTTTCTACCATACGAACTTCTAAATATTTTCCCCCTTTTTCCCTCCAAGTCCTTTAAATAGAATACTATGATTCTTATGTTACCTGCCAATACTATTGTGAATTGGAGAGTTCAAATGGCATGGGTTGACGTATCTGTAGAAGATATGCTGCAAAATTTTGAGCACACAAATGAGAAGGTTAAACTCTTTATATAGGCCAAGTATGACAAAGTTCTTATTGTAGCTTAGATTATGCAATCGTCTTGCATTTGGGAGTTTAGTGACTTTTCTATGTAATTTTTAATGATATTAAATCATCTGCAATGTTTTAGGCTCAGTGTTTGTTTCTAAATTCAAAAGATAGATTTTGGGTATCAACAAATTCCAAATACAACTGTTTTATTCATACCCTTGAAAATTCACCTTCATGGTATTCTCCATGAATTTTTTGTGCCTAATGACGTGTCTAGTACCTATCACAAATATTTTGGCGTTTTTCTTATTTTAATAATGGTAGACAACTGATTAGACCAATTCAAAAGCTTTTTTTTTTGTTTGTTTGTTTTAATAATAGAGAGAAAACGACGTTGTTATCATCTTTCATTTTCGTCGGCCACAAACAAATCAAAGAGAGAAGGAAAATAAAACTTCCTCTGGTCATGCAACACGTATTTCCTAATGTTTCCTATATTACAGAAATCTCTCTTATATTGAAATTATTAACTTATACACGACTTATGCCATTCCAAAAGGGCAAAAAAAAAAAAAAAGGTTATATGTACTTAAAATGTAAATTTTTATTTTTATTAGTAAATCCTAATTAATGACAACATATTAGTTATCATTTCTATTAGAATACTAATTAATGTTTATTGACATATAACTTGTAATTATCTGATTGTGTAAATATTTTTTAACACCATCAATATATAAAATTTAAACTCTTAAAAAATATGGCAGCTCTAGCTTTCTCATTGAGCAAATAGTCTGTTACGTGATGAAGCAATTGATCAAAGACTTGAAATTCTCAACTTTCAAATCTAACTTTCATTTTAGCTTAGTAGTAGAATAGAAATCAAAATCGAAAACGAAAAAGAAAAGAAAAGTCATACCGTGTACTCACAAGACAGTAATGAACAAGAAAAATACCCTAAAAATATGATCCAACTTTATATATATTATAATATCTGAGAGACGTGTCTAAATAAAGTCTACTCTTCGAATTTTTATTACTAAAGCAAAACATAGTAGAAAGAAAACTGAAAGATAATACACTTGGATATCTGTTATACTATCTTCATCCCAATTTATATAACACTTTTTTTTTTTTTTTTGAAAAAAAATTAAAAAATTCTTCCTTTTAGTCGGTCATAAAAAGAATAACATCTTTCTATATTTAGTAGTAATAATGTATCTTTAAACTTTTAATTTTACGCTTAATGAGATTATTATAGCCACACAAAGTCACAAACTGAAAGATAATAGACTTGTATACTTTTAATTTTAATTTTAGGGCGTACCTGCGAGTAGTTTGTTGTTCTGTTTTGCATACAAGTTATGTCCATGGTTATTGGCAGCTGTGGTTATTGCTGGTCCCTATTAATGTTTGTGCATGAATGAAGTTTCATCTTTTTAAGAATGATATGCCCTGCTTGAGTTTGATCACCAAAAGGGGGTACCAATTCCAATGAAATCTTGAAAGCCACTTCTCAGACTTGTAATCCAGATACTGTTTCCTAAAGAAGTGCATGTGAGTTTCTCTGAAATCTTGAAAGCTGGCTGTTTAGACCTGCAAATTTGATCAATGTTTTTCCTATTTCTTTCTTTTTTACGACATGTGAAAACTTTGAAGAATTTTTTTTCCCCTATAATCCAAATGGTATACAAGTAAGTGGTCCGTGGTACTCCTTGTGATTCAATGCATAAATTGGCGCATTATTCTGCACCTGGTCAAAAAATGGTTGAGAACCATGAGATCTCAGGTTCAAATGGTTATAAAAATAAATAAAGAAATAAATTGGAGTTGGCAAGGTATCCCGTGGATTTTCGTGTTTCTATCTTTCTTCCCCTTTCTCCCCAACGGTAAGTACGTAACTCCCACCCCACCCCCCTCCTCTCTCCTTTCACGGCAGTGAGTCACTCCGACCAAGTACCTCTCTCTCCTCTCTCTGGCCGACAAGCACCGGCAGTAGGGCGTTTTCCGGCCAAATCTCTCCCCTCCCCTCTTCTCTTTACTTTTTGCTTTTGTTCTCCCGTTTTTGCAACCGGAAACCCCTCTCCAGTAGGTTTCCGGTCAGTTCAGCACAGGTACTCAATTTTCCCGGTAGATTCCGGCGGTGAACAGTAAATCCAGGCGGCGAACTAGAATTTTTTGCGGCGAACAGGTTCATTCACCTGGAGTTGGTATCTCCGGTGGCCCGTAAAAATTCTATCTTTTAGCCTTGTTAATTTTTCCCTGCATCACGTTGCTTCTTGACTTTACATTCTTGCCTCTATTCCTCTCGCTTATAGTGCTATCATTCTTGTCGTAGTGGCCCGACTTTGCCTATTTTTCTTGCTAAATTGTGCTTTAGTTTTTATTCCTATTTGTTTTAGATAAATATTTGAGTAGCTTATATTTGCCTTAGTGGCTTTAGTGAGCAATGGTAGATTAGGGTCATGTTCATGGTCGGGGGCGGGGGCTAGGGTTAGTAGTAGTAAGTAGGTTCAAGGAGCGTCTAGGTTGAGAGTAGGGTCCTGGAACATTAGGACTTTGACGGGGAAGTCCATAGAGCTAGTTAAGATTCTTAAGAAGAAGAGGATTAATATAGCTTGCGTCCAAGAGACTAAATGGGTAGGATCTAAAGCTAAGGATGTGGACGAGTATAAGTTATGGTTCTCGGGTAAGGCGATGTATAGGAATGGGGTAGGCATTTTAGTAGATAGTGAGCTAAAGGACCAGGTAGTAGAGGTTAGGAGGGTCAATGACTGGATGATGGCGATTAAGTTTGTCATGGGAGGGTCTACTTTGAACATTATTAGTGCTTACGCGCCACAAGCAGACTTGGACGAGGAGGAGAAGAGACGCTTTTGGGAGGATTTGGATGAAGTGATGAGAGGTATATCGCCCACCGAGAAGTTATTCATTGGAGGAGATTTCAATGAACACATTGGATCATCTATAGGGGGCTATAACGATAAGCATGGAGGTTTTGGCTTTGGGGAAAGGAATGGAGGAGGGGTCTCACTCCTGGATTTTGCAAAAGCTTTTGGATTGGTGGTAGCCAACTCGAGTTTTCCGAAAAGAGAGTAGCATCTGGTAACCTTCCGTAGTTCGACGGTTGCGACGCATACAGACTTTTTGCTCCTTAGAAAATATGATAAAGGTCTTTGTAAAGACTGCAAGGTCATTCCGAGTGAGAACCTTACGACCCAGCATAAGCTCTTAGTGATGGATTTGGAGATTACTAGGAAGAAAAAAAAGAGGGTTGTGGATGACCGGCCGAGAATCAGGTAGGAGATTCTGACTTCGTCTAGTGCCCAGGAGATGGGGGAGATGTTGAGGGCTATAGGGTCTTAGGAGAGTAGGGGGGACGCGAACAGTATGTGGGACAGGACGACCAACTGCATTAGGGAAACAACTAGAGATGTACTGGGGTCTCGAGAGGTCATCGTGGTGGGCACCGAGGGGAGTGGTGGTGGAATGAAGAAGTTCAAGGGAAGTTGGAAGCAAAGAAGGTGGCGTATGCGAAGTTGGTAGATAGCAAAGACGAGGAGGAGAAGCGGACGAATAACGAAAGGTATAAGATTGCGAGAAAGGAAGCGAAGTTGGCAGTTTCAACGGCAAAAACGACAGCTTTTAAACGCCTATATGCAGAACTAGAGGACAAAGGCAGGGATAAAAAGTTATTCAGGCTAGCCAAGGTAAGGGAGAGGAAAGCACGGGATCTGGATTAAGTAAAATGCATCAAAGACAAGGATGGCAAAGTATTGGTGGAGCATGCTCTCATTAGACGGAGATGGCAGTCATACTTCCATAAACTCTTGAACGAAGAAGGTGACAGAGACATTGTGTTGGGAAATTTGGAGTACTTTGAGAGACGTCATGATTTTGGGTATTGTAGGAGTATAAAGGTAAAGGTGGTTAAATGTGATGTTCGTAGGATGCGTAGAGGAAGAGCGACCGGGCCTGACGAGATCCCTTGGGAGTTTTGGAAAAGTGTAGGCAGGGCAGGTTTGGCGTGGCTGACTAGGTTGTTTAATTTCATTTTTAAGATGACAAAGATGCCTGAGGAATTGAGGTGGAGTATGATGGTTCCTTTATACAAGAACAAGGGCGACATTCAAAGTTATAACAACTATAGAGGTATCAAGCTGCTAAGTCACACACTATGAAAGTGTGGGAAAGGGAGATAAGGGTGAGGAGAGGCGTGTCCATTTCAGAGAATCAGTTCGGATTCATACCGGGACGCTCAACTACAGAAGCCATTCATCCTGTGAGGATACTGGTGGAGTGGTATATAGAGAGGAAGAGAGACTTACACATTGTTTTAATCGACCTAGAAAAAACTTATGACAAAGTGCCAAGAAAGGTTTTATGGAGATGCTTGGAGGTTAGAGTGTATCTATGACATACATTAGGGTAATCAAGGACATGTATAAGGGAGCCAAGACTAGGGTAAGGATAGTGGGAGGAGACTCGGAACATATAAGGGCGCCAAGACTAAGGTAAGGACAGTGGGAGGAGATTCGGAACACTTCCCAGTGGAGATGGGGTTACATCAGGGATCAGCTCTTAGTCCATTTTTACTTGCCTTAGTGATGAATGGTTTGACGCAGCAAATTCAAGGTAAGGTGTCATGGTGCATGTTATTCGCGGATGACATATTCCTAATTGATGAGACTCGCAACGGAGTGAATGCTAAGCTGGAGGTTTGGAGATAAACTCTGGAGTCTAAAGGATTCAAGTTGAGTAGGACCAAGACAGAGCACATAGAGTGCAAGTTCAGTGACGTAACACATGAGGCTGGCATGGAAGTGAGGCTTGGTACCCAGGCCATCCAAAAGAAAGGAAGTTTCAAGTATCTTGGGTCTATTATACAAGGAGATAGGGATATTGACGACGATGTCACACATCGTATTGGTGCAAGGTGGATGAAATAGAGGCTCGCTTCAGGAGTGCTATGTGATAATAAGGTGCCACTAAAGCTTAAAGGCAAGTTCTACAAAGTGGTAGTGAGACCGACCTTGTTATACGGGGTGGAGTGCTGGACAGTGAAGAACTCGAACTTTCAAAAGATGAAAGTTGCAGAAATGAGAATGTTGGGATATATGTGTGGGCACACCAAGCAAGATAGGACTAGGAATAAAGATATCCGAGACAAGGTGGGAGTGACATCAATTGAGGCAAGATGCGGGAAGCGCGACTGAGATGGCTTGGGCATGAGAAGAGGAGAGACACAGATGCCCCAGTGTGGAGGTGTGAGAGGTTGGCTATGGACGGTTTCAGAAGAGGTAGAGGTAGGCTGAAGAAGTATTGGGGAGAGGTGCTTAGACAGGACATGATGCAGTTCCAGCTTACAGAGGACATAACCTTAGATAGGAGGCTATGAATGACTCAGATTAGGGTAGAAGGCTAGTAGGTAGTCCCACGCATCCCATCGTACTAGTAGTCACAGTTTTGATCTTCATTTTCTTGTCCTTTGATTCTTGCAACTATATGTTATTTCTTGTACCACAATTATCGTATTTATCTATGGTAATTACTGTTTTTTTTCTCAGACTGCTTTATCATGGCTTTTGTCGCTTTCATAAGTTTCATTTTCGTATTGCTTTGAACTGTTTGTGCTTATCTAACCTTTTCTCGTCATATTTTCTCTTAAGCCGAGGGTCTTTCGAAAATAGCCTCTCTATCTTCTGAGATGGGGGTAAGGTTTGCGTACACTTTACCCTCCCTAGACCTCACGCTATGGGATATCACTGGTATGTTGTTGTTGTTGTTGTTGTTGTGGCAAGGTATCCCGTGAAATTAGTTGAGGTGCGCAAGCTGATTCTGACACTACGATTAAGAAGCTAAAAAAAAAAATAGAGATGCGTTCAAGTTAATTTGGACACTACAGTTAAAATAAATAAATAAATAAATAAATGAATGGTATTATTCCTGATTACCATTCATTGTACAAATGACTTCTCATGTTACAAAAATCTTGGCTAGAAAACAAGAAGCCAAAGCCAGTCCTCTCTAGAGACATGATTTTGCCTAGGATTAGATGGCGCTTACTGTGACCTGATCAAAGCTATGATATTTTATAGGAAAATTAGTTGAATTACAAGCACTTAACACGTTTCAAAGATGACTGCGCCATAAAGGTTGAGTCCTCAACCTTCTTTCAATTTTGGTTCAATATCACATGACGTCAACTTTGCTGCGTGAGCCTGCTCGCATTGTGGATTTTAGTATAAAAGGTTGCAGTAATAATAGTAAATGTAAAATTTGTTAATTCATGATAAATCATCAAATACAAATATTATTTGCACATCAGGGTCAAATATTTAAGACTCTAATGATAAAAACAATTCATACACGCCTCAAAAATAATTATTGGGTCCCAAAACGGGAAAACCAAAAAAGATAAAGGCGCGCAATAATTTTTTTCAAAACCAAACTTAATAAAGTATGAATTCTTCCAAAAGCCAATTCTAATATCAAACCTTAGGGAGCGTCAAAGGTCACTTTTCATGTGTGTGAAATCTTTATGACACCCAACTTTTATTCTCTACGTGCAACGTATTCCTAGCACAAACTTTTTCGCCTTTTCCTATTATTATTATTATTAGTTTAATAATGGTGGACCACTCATTAGCAAAGCCTCCACAAAAATGACCAATTCAAAAGATTTTTATAATAGTGGGAAAACGACGTTCTTACTTCTTATCATCTTTCCTTGCCTACCACAAACCAAAGAGAGAAAAAATAAAAAAGAAGAAGAAGCAAAAAGGACATTAAACTCTTATCAAAGTACATTATACTTTATATTTGATTAAACTTTTAAAAGATATGGCAACTCTAGCTTGGTCATTGAACAAATAGTCTGTTATATGAAGCAATTGATCAAAGATTTGGAAATAGCATACTATAAAACATCTTTGCATGTTTATAATTTTCTTCTGTAATACTTGAGACATATATTTAAATAAAGTCTCATCCTCGAATTTTTATTGCTAAAGCAAAACATAGTACTCCTTCTACACTAGGATACTTGGTTGATATAAGTAAATATCTTCTTCTTTTTCTCTTTTTTTTTTTAAAAAAAATGAAAAAAAAATCAGGAGCTAGGAGTATGTCTCGGATTTATAGGACCTTGTCTTTGCACTTGAGTATCTTTTAGACAGCCGAATTTCTACTTGTTATAGAGTTGGTTTATAGTTATGTTTTTCATGTTTTTCCTGTCACCAGAGAGGTAAGAGAAGTGATGGCAGGAGCCCGCAGGAGATACGATCGATTGACACACGCTATGGACCGCTTCCTAGGGCACATGAGAGGGAGAGAACCTAGCCCGAAACTAAGCGAGGGAATGAGACTCTGACATCATCTCTTGCAGTACGCGAAGAAATGCTAGAAGGCACATGTGAATGTCATTCAAAGCGATACTCTTGACTAAACGATAAATTGGCTAAACCATCAGCAACCGAATTAGCCTCCATAAATATAGGTAACAATGACAACATTTTTTTTTTTTTGGTTCACTGTTACATCATTGGAATCTGAGGGACTACAGCCTACAGTCAACAATTAAAAGTTTCCACCTTGTAGGTGTTTTAGGAAAAATCAAATCTTGATTTGGCCATGATGACTAGAGCTGTCAATATTAGCTTGGCCCACAAAGCAGTTCCAACCTAACTCTTTATTTAGGTAGGGTTCGATTAAGATTTCTTTAGCTCATATAGAAGTGAGGCTCAAAAGCTCAATCTCTCTTGGCTCGCCGGCCTCAAGAGTTGGGATGAAGCCAGAAAAGAATAATAAATTAATTTTTTTTTTAAATATAAGTAAATTAAACAAAAAGATAATAAAAAATGTACTTACTACTAAGTAGTAAATTAGAAACTGGAGTAATACTTTTTAGACTTAGAATTTATATTATGTTCAATTTCTTTTGAATGTGATCTGAATTAGTGATTAAAAATAAAAAATTGTTCTCTTGAATTTTTTTCTTCTATGATATGGATTTGCGCAAGAATGGGTGGTAGAAAATTCTATTTCATATTGTAAAAGTTTCATGTTCAAGTTGTACCAAAAATCACTTAGAAAATATTATTTCGGAAGACGAAAAAACTTAAAGGCTAGCCCGTCCTAGCCATCGGCCCGCTTAGGGCTGGGTTGGGCTGCCATTTTGCTGGCCCTTCAATTAAAAGGGCCAGTCCGTTCTAGCCCATTTAATTCTTTGGCCCTTTAGGACTGAGTTGAGTTGGGCTGGGTAAACCCATTTTAACACCTCTAATAATGGCCCAAATTAGGTTAGGATAGTAAATTCACATGGGTATCTAGATCATCTATGCGAAATCAATGACATTTTATCCTTTCCTCCAAAGTTCATCTTACACCATTGATGCATTTTGACCTATTAATTACTTTTTCTTTTTTAAGATTACCTGTATACAACAGGGATGGATAGTTTTGGGCTCTCTCAGTGCACGTTAGCCTAACGTGCGCACTCCATGGGAAAGAGGTCCAAAGCTGCGAATCCGGCGGGGATTGTCCATCAGAAAGCTTTGGGAAAGACCACCAATTCTTCGGTAGTAGTTGCTAACCCAACAAATGTTACTGAAGTAGGGGAAACCATGATGGAGAACCTGTCGCAGCTAAAACAAGCTCAATAGAGATAGCAACAACTACAGGGTTTGAATTGAGTTCAGCCATAATAACGATGGGGAATGAAAAGGTGAGCACACCGCTAATTAAGAGCAAAGCAGTATTAGGCAAAGAGAGAACAGAGGCATGGAAAAAACTGATCCAAACACTAGATAGTGGTAGTGGATTCTCGTGGGCAGATGAAGCAGAAAGAGGTGAGGTGACATCAGGTAAGGCTTCCGAACGTATGGTTGAAACCGAGTCTAAAGGATCGGTGTGGGAAAACTTTGATATCTCTAAAATAACGAATGTTGGCTTCAAATTGGAATATGTTACTACCGAATGTGAAGGTGAACAACTAATATGTGAAATTGAGGATGAGGATATCAGTTCCGAAATAGCGTATTGGAAACACTCGGTGGTTTGTTATGTATTTTGGGCTCGTCCGCCATTTTCGGTGCTTAATGGCTACATCCAGAGGCAGTGGGGGAAACATGGCATCAATAAAATTTCCATGATGAAAAATGGCATTGTATTGGTAAGGTTCGATTCAGAAGAAGGGCAGCTTGAGGTAATTCAAATAGGGATTTACCATTTCGACAACAAGCCGTTTATTATCAAATTGTGGAGTCCGAAAATAGAATTATCTAGAGATGAACTCTACTTTGTACCTATTTGGATAAAATTTCCCGAGTTAGACTTCAAATACTAGAGTGCAAAGGGGCGAAGTAAGATTGGTAGTTTCTTTGGTAAATCATTGATGGCTGATAAACATACTGAGAAGAAAGTTGGGCTCAATTTTGCTAGGCTATTGTTGGAGGTGAAAATTGGACCACCATTGCCAGATTGTGTGTATTTCAGGAATGAAAGAGGCTATGTGATTGAACAAAAAGTGACGTATGATTGGCAACCGTCTGTATGCAAGCTGTGTCAAAAGTATGGCCATAAGGAAGATATTTGTAGAAAGAATAAGGTGAATATGCAAAATGAGTCCGTTGATCAATGTCCTGCAGAAATTGAACAAACTGATGCTACCAAAGGTGTTGTAAAAGTAGCAAATGATACTGATAGTAACCAGGTGTCTGTTCCAAACATTGGGGGTACTGGGGTAAGAACTGCTCCAAATAATAAAAATGCTCTAATCAATAGAACTTTTAGGGGAAGGCAAGCAAATACCGGATGGAAACAACAGGCTAAAGCTGGGGCAGTGATTACTAATGCTACTACGGTCAAGACCTCTAACAATTACCAACTATTAGACAGTTATAGAACTGGAACAAGCAAGCAAATTGCTGAAGTAAAGAACGGGGGTGGTAATACAGTGTTCCCCTGAGGGGATGGTTAAACTATTCAGCCAGAATGTTAGAGGCCTTAATAGCCTCAATAAGCAGAAGGAGGTGAAACTCCTTTGCAATAAGGTGGATGTAGGATTGATGGGGTTTCTGGAAACAAGGATTAAGGTGAATAAGTTGACACAAATAATGACAACTATGTATGGAGGATGGAACTATACTAGTAACCATGCTTCCCATTATAATGGAAGAATTGTGGGGTTTGGAGACCTGATTGGTTTGAGATGGATGTGAAAAGTGAGACAGCTCAAACTCTTACCTGTTTGGTTCATTATATTCTTATGTAACTTAAGTTTTATGCTACCTTTGTGTATGCATTTAACCTTAAAAAAGATAGGAAAAGTTTATGGGAGTCTCTTACTGACAAAGTTGTTTACTATCAAAGTCCATGGATTGTTCTTGGAGATTTCAACACAGTATTACATGATGAGGATAGGATTGGAGGGTCACCTGTTTCATTAGCTGAAGTTTTTGACTTTCAGAATTGCCTTGATAGATGTGGTTTTATAGAATTAAAGAACATTGGATATAGATACACATGGAGTGACAAGCAAGATGTTAGAATTTTCTCAAAGATTGACTGGGCAATAGTGAATGGAGAATGGATGGACAATATGCTAGATTATGAAGCACAGTTCCTACCGGAAGGCACAAGCGATCACTGTCCTATTGTGATCAGTATGCTACAGAATAGAAGTGTGAGAGCTAAAAGCTTTGAGTACTGAACATGTGGAACAAACACTGTGATTTCAACCAGATAGTACAAACTGTGTGGTCTACTCCGGTGGGTGGATATGATATGTATAAAGTGGTGAGGAGTTTGAAGATGTTGAAATATTATCTTAAGAAGCTCCACAAACAACACTTTAACAATATTGTGACTAAAGCAGATGAGGATAGGGAGGAGTTGCAGAAAATACAAGCATTACTACAGCAAGACCCTAGAAATGTCCCTTTACAAGCAGAGGAGAAGAGTTTAAACATGAAGTTCAGAAGGTCATCAAGCTTGGCTGCATCTTTTCTGCTGCAGAAGAGCAAAGCTTTGTGGATCAGAAAAGGAGATGAGTGCACTAAGTATTTTTTCTCTATCATCAAACAGAGGAAACTTCTACAATCAGTGACTCAAATCCAAGACGCTCATGGACAAACCAAAAATGATCTTGATGAAGTAGTTGCAGTCTTTGTTGACTACTTTCAAACTATGCTAGGAGAGAAGGGGGAACACAGGAAGAAATCCCATAGTACAATTTTTGACCAAGGGGAAAAATTAACAGTAAGCCAGCAGTGTGAAATGCTTAAACCATTTACTGATAGGGAAATAAAATTAGCTATGTTTCAGTATCAATGAGAACAAAAGTCCAGGCCCTGATGGGTTTGGAAGTGGTTTCTTTAAATACCCATGGAACATTGTGGGTAGTGACATTTGTAAAGCTATTCAGGAATTTTTCAGAACAGGTATGCTTCTCAAGAAACTGAATGCCACTATGATTTCTATTATTCCCAAGGTTGCTGCTCCTATAAGTGCAAGTTAATATAGACCTATATCCTGTTGTAATGTGGTATATAAATGCATATCAAAACTATTATGCACTAGACTAGCATCTGTCTTGCCAAGTATTGTGAGTGTAAACCGGGGTGCATTTGTCCAGGATAGATCATTAATTCACAATATCTTGATGTGCCATGACCTGCTGAGACATTACAAAAGACAGACCACACCTAGATATTTGATGAAAATAGATTTGAGAAAGGCATATGATATGGTGCATTGGGAGTTTATACAGGAGATGATGGAAGGCTATGGATTCCCTCCAAAGTTCACTCAATTGATTATGACTTGTATTACCACGACTAGATTTTTTGTCAAAGTAAATGGTGAGGGGTATGGTTACTTTGAAGGAAAGAGGGGTTTAAGGCAAGGTGATCTAATATCACCCTTGCCTTTTTGTATTGGTAGTGGAGTATCTGAAAAGCGTTCGGAAACTAATGAGTCAGCTTACAGATTTCCTATTCCATCCCATGTGTAAAAAATAACAACTCACTCATCTCATCTTTGCAGATGATTTGATGATTTTTTGTAAAGGAAAGGAAGATCCAGTTAAGAGGATCATGGAAGCTATTGGACATTTTTCAGCAACAACTGGACTGGTAGCTAACTCAGATAAATCAATTCTATATGTTGCTGGAATTAATGGTGCAATACAGTCTAGGTTGCTGGAGATTACTGTATTCTCTCTAGGCACCTTTCCAATGAAGGACTTGGTGATACGCCCAAATTACACCTTTAATATCAGGAGTAAGTGGTTGTTGTCAAATATAGAACCCAACGAGGTTAGGGTCGAATCCCACAGAGAATACAATGAAGAAATATACTTGTCAAGTGTAACACCCGACTATTAGTCTATATTTCGAGAGAGGGGGGAGTATAATAGTAGTTTGGTTGTTGTTTGTTCATTAAAGACTAAGAGTGGTTATAAAATGTAAACTATTGGTAAATGGGACCAAGGTTGTGGTTCCAATGGAAAGTAATGCGCTTGGGTATCAATTCAACTTATTTATATGCCTAGATGCATTAAACCAAGGGTCACGCGAATCTTGCTAATAGTTTTCCAACCAAATTAGCAAATTTCATCCTAGGCTTTTCCAAGCCCTAGAATGTTTTATAAGAGATCACCCATGTAGCCTCAACCAACTTTCCTATTCCTAGCTCAAGCTATTAGATGGATTTAATGACCCAAATTGTTGCTATTTACCCTTTTCCTAACCTCTACTTTCTTTTCCAAGCAAAGTAATGGTATTAAGGCACAAGTAATGTTGTACACCATCACAAGACATTAATGCTTGAAGAGTTAATAGAAAACACCATTATCATATAAATGAACTATGAGTATGAAACCCAATCACATAACTAACACATTTGGTCCCACAACCTTAGCTAAAGTATTAGCTACTAATATTCATTAAAGGTAAAGCAATAAAGTAAAGTGTATTCATAAAGCTTACAAAAGTATTCAATGGAGAAGATGACAAAAGCAAAAGGAATCTCTTAAAGACTTCACCAACCAATAATAAATGAGCTCCACAAAAATCTAGACAAAAAATCTGTAGAATAATGAGTCCAAAACCCTAGAAAATCTATTTATAGAATGTCCAAAACGGGAATAATTTCTAGACAAAAATACCCCTGTGCATCTAGTGCGAATCGCACTTGGTGTCGCATGTGCAACCTGCGAGTCGCAGGTTGCACCAAATCGTCACAGGTATTGCATCTTCAATCAGTTGTGGTGCAGCATCTGCGGCATCAGATGCGACTCGCATGTACCACATGCGACTTGCATGTGGTGCTTGCATGTGTTGCACCACTGTCTTGCTTTCTTTTGCCATCTATGTCAATAGATGTTGCAGCACCTGCGACTCGCATGCAGTACATACGATTCGCAGGTGATGTTCTGGTTCATTTCAGCTGGTTTTTGCTTCATTTTGCCTCAAGTCGCTTCCAGCACATGTTATTCTACAAATTAACACAAAAACACGAGAAGCGACATCAAAAGTACTTGGGGATTTACAAAATACTAAGTAGTTGGCGTCGAATGTGCCGTAATTTCACGGCACATCACTTCGGATTACCACTGTCTCCAAAGAAGTGGAACAAACTAGATTGCCATCAGTTGAGTTTAAAAATCACAGAGAGGATAAGCACTACTTCAACCGACGTTTATCCTATACAGGAAAGCTACAGGTTATTAACTCTATCCTTTTCTCTTTGTATAATTTTTGGGGCTCGGTGTTTATCCTACCTCAGAGTGTGTTGAAGGATGTTACTAAGAAATATAGAGAATTCTTATAGGGCATTACTGTAAACAAAAGGAAGGTAGCACTAGTAGCTCAGGACAATGTGTGTAAACTAAAGAAACAAGGAGGATTAAACATAAGGAGCTGCAAAATGTGGAATAGAGCAACAGTTGGGAAACTGGTCTGGATGATGACTAATAAGAAGGAATCTTTATGGGTAAAATGGATCCATGGCATATATATGAAGAATGTAAATGATTTTTGGGGTCATGTACCCCCAACAGATAGTAGCTGGTATTGGAAGAAGCTGAACAAGTTGAAATTAGGAATGATGAGTTGGTATAGGAATGATAGGTACACCCTTACTCCATCCGATAAATACTCTATCACTAGGAGTTATCTCACTATGTTGGAGTCAGGGTCAAACCTTGCTACTGCTACACTCATTTGGTCCAAGATATTACAACCTAAACATAGGTTCATTTTGTGGATGGCAAATCAAAATAGGTTGCTAACTAAGGGGAGAATGTTGAATATGGGGTTCCACTGTGCTAATGCTTTGTGTGTATTGTGTACACAATAACAAATAGAAGATGCGAACCATCTATTTGTTACATATGACTGGACAGTTGAATTGTGGAGGGATGTAAATACATGGATGGGAATACAGATGCCACGGGCTGGGACAAAAGAATGTTTGCAATGGTTATGATAGAGGCACTGGAGCAGGTTAAAAAAACAATGGTGGTTGCAGTTCTTGGAGCAATGACCTACTTGATTTGGCAATCAAGGAACTGGAGGATATTTAGAGACTGCAGTGTACAGAAGGACTTCATTATACAACAAATACAATTCACAGTAAGGGAAAGAGTGTCAATGTTTAGAGAATCAAAGCAGGCTAGCAAATGAACATATTTGATTGATCAGTTTTGTTCCTAGAGTGAGACCTGATCCTTCCTACACCCTTCCTAGAAAGTGGTAGGAGGGTCGGATGCTCCTTGGTTTGGGTTTTTTGCTTTGCTTTTGTTTGTTCTGGAAGTTTGGCTGGTTGCGGTAATAATATTTTACAATTTATTGCCAAATATTTGTATACAGAATTACGTGAAATTAGTTGAGCACTTTCTTCAAGGGAAGAACTTATTCTAGAGATATGTAATGATTCTTTTCACCTTTTATTTTCACTTTAAAAAAAATAATTGTGAATAATGGTTAGTAGAAAATAATTAAATTAATCTAATATCTTAAAAATGCCTTCCTACTAACGGTTGTTCCAAAACAAGAGAAAATGAACCAATTTTGTTTTTGAGTTATTCGAATGGGTAATTTTGCCCTTGTTCATATTTTTTTTATTTTCAGTTTTTTTTTTGGGGGGGGGGGGGGGGTTGGGGTTGGAGGTGAATATGTGAGAAATATAATAATGCGGTTTTTTATTTACTATATTTTGATTATTTAAATTTTTGTCTATATAATAATATAATATAAATTGTATATGTAATTGAGTATTTCCGTACGATATTTGATATTTTGGTATTTTTCTATAAGAACCGAATACCATTTTTTTTTAAAAAAATGCATATCAAAAACCGTGATATCGAAATGGAAGTGTCAAAAATTTCAATTTCGTTATTTATGAGAGTATGCGCACCCTTAGCTTCTTGTCTTAACATTTGTAGTTCTTTATTTTTAAATGTCCTTGCATTTTCTAAAGAAATAATAATATATTTTTAGGAGGAAATATGGACAATAAAATGTGAATAGGGTGCAACCCTTGCTTGCTAATGAAACAGACATTAGCACGTTGACATTTTTTAGTTTTTATAATATTATTGGATATTTTACGACCACAATAGATTTTGAGACAGTGATCAGTTCTAAGGTGTAATTTTAGTTGAAGAGGAATGGTGACAATTTTTGCCTCACAACTGGTGGACATGGGTGAATTGTGAATAATACTCCTCCGGTTCAAAAAGAGTGTCTATTTAGCCATTTGCACACCCCTTAAGAAAATACTAATATCTAGGTAAAAATAGGTAATTTGACTAAATTACCCCTAATTAAATAGGTATTGGGATTTGATCACTTAATACTTAATAAGGGCAAATATGAAAAAATGAGGTTAATTCTTTCTTCATTTGATAAGTGCACACTCTTTTTGAACAAGAAAATAAAGGCTAAGTGGACACTCTTTTTGGATCGGAAAAATATTGTTTATACTAGGTATTTGTTAAACCTAGAAATGTTTATACTACTTATTTCATATGTTATTATTATATTCCTCACAAATTCAAGCCCACTCTCCTCGTCTCCGAGAAAAAAAAAAGTGCAAAATTGGTTCCCTTTCTCTTGTTTTTGGAGCAAACATTAGTATGAAGAGTATTTTTGAGCTATTTGGATAACTGGCGGGCATTTTGAGCTAAAAACGTAATGCCAAGAGCATTTTTGAGTCAAAAAATATAACGGAGGGTAAATCTAACATATTTCGAATAGCATAGGGGTATTTTTGGGCTTTTTCCTCAGAATCAATTAACATTCAAATAAAAGAAATAAATGAAAAAGGTAATCTCTAACAATACATCATTTGTATATGTACTTGTAAGTTGTAACCTCAAGACTTATGAAGGTCATATTTATTTTATTGCAACTTATTACTTTTGTATGTAACAAATATAATATAACATTTTTATATGTAAAATCAATTATTTATTGATGATTGTAAAGATATTTATGTATTTTTGGTTTTTTATTATTTTCAAATAATTTCTATTAAGGACTCATTGTCACACCCATTTTTAACCGGGATCGATTGAGGGAGTTATTATTAGGAGTATGACGTATTGGTGATTCCTATTTATTTTGTTTTATTTTTAGGAGTCGCCACCTAATTAATTTAACGGTGAATTAGGACACCAAGATGTTAACTAAGGTAAAGTTAAAACTAAACCTCAATTAATAGTCTGCTTAACCAGGATGATTCTAGGTAAGGGCTCTATATTATCCTAAAGGGAAGGGGTTAGGCATCCTTTAGAATCCGTTAAATTACGGTTATCCGGCCAACTTAGGTTAATTAATTGAGAGTAAAATATAATGTTTAAATTTAAAAATGGAAAATAGTATTAGTGGAAATAAGATTTACAGAAAATATAATATAAAAGAAAACTTAAAATGCCATTTTTTTTTTAAATAGGACTGATAAATATTGCTAAGACTTTAAATGAAATGCTATTTAGAAATAAAACTTATAAAAGATAGTTTGCATAAAAGAGGATTTTAGATGCAATTTAAATAAAGCTTAAAATGTTGCTAAGGCTTTATATGAAAGTAATAATGATGTCGTTTGAAATAATACTTGTAGAAAATATGATGTATTGCATAAAAGAAGATTTTAAAGGCTATTTAAAATAAAAACTTGGACATGCTAAACCCTTGAATGAAAATGTAATAATATTCTTGAAAATAAGACTTGCAGAAATATAACAATTTGCATATAAGTGACGTTTTAGTAACTTTGAAACAAGATTATGTTATGTGAATATGGCGGTGTAGAAAATCTAGACTTAAATAGAATGCAAAGAAAGTAAGTTTTCTTCCTCTTTATTAAACTATATTTGGCTAAAATATGTATAATTGGGTGGCTCTTAAAAGTGTGTTCATAAAATATACTTAAATTTTATATTTTGCATATTAGTCACGTTTTGAAATTTCTAGGATAGTGAGAATAAAAGATGATTCTTTTAACTCGATATATATAGTCATGCTATTTTGCAAATAAATTATGCTAAATAAAATAAATATTAGACATTATAAAATAGTTTTAACATGAAAAAAAAAGAATAAAATTTATGGAACTGATTGTTAGTCTTCCTTAAAACTAACTACCCATTACCAAAACTAAACCTACTAATTCATTAGGATTTATCTAAACTAAGAAAACAAAACAAACAAAAAGTTAGTTGCATAATACAAATTAAATGCACAAAATAAAATAAAAGAGGTAAATAAATATCGAATGGGCCAGCCCATTTTTTTTACTGCTGGGAACTGTCCACGCTATTGGGCCTTGGCCCAGAATTTTCATTTTTTCTTTCTTTTGGGTTTTTGCTGCAGATTGGGCTGGGCGGAGATGGTTTTGTTGGGCTTTTAGCCCAACTCCGAATATGGCAGAAGAACGAGTCCCTCGGACTCGTATGCGGTGATCATGCAAAAAAAACGAAAGGAAAAGGATTAATATCTAATCAATGAAAAAGTTATGTATATAAAAAAATGTAAACTTAAGGCGATTCAATAGATTATGTACATATTGTGTATATTCAAGTATACTTCATGTATACACATTTCACATATAGGAATACCTACTGCACATGAATTCAGAAATAAACATAACCCACATTTGAATGAAACTGGACTGTACATGGAATCTGACAACGCATGTTTCACTCCCACGATGATGCACATAAATATAGACCAAGTATATTCACCATATTCAACCATCTGAATAATTTAAATAGGGCATTTTGCATATATGGCACAGGCAGAGTTTTAAAGAAATGCACTAGCAACACACAGCGGGTACTGAGTCTAAACATGGTAGATTTGCAGCACAATATCATTCCTGCCAATAGCTAATAATTATGCTCGACTAAAATACAAAGGGGTAATTATTCTTTTCTCTCCAAAATACAGATTTTCAGCCCAGCAGTACCAGTTCCAATCTCAGTCAACATAGCGCATTATTTGAACACAATATTTAATATATCATGGGGTATTCCAACAGAAACATGAACTATACCAGATGTAACTTGGACCGAACACGACACTTAGGCAAATATCCTTAGAAGGGTTCTAAGCCAATATTCAATCTAAATTCGAGCAAGACAGAACAGTAGATCCTAAAGGACCAGACAATCACTATGCAATCGCTAACCGATTCACGACACACAAACAAATTTTAAATGCAATTACTGTTTTCTAATCCCCTTTTCTTGTTTCTAAAATTTCATACACTCAATGAAACATCATTCACGCAAATTTCACATTAGGCAGAGATTTCCCAAACTCGAGGGTCAAAAGGGAATTCATTCGAGCATTGACATAACATGCCAAACAAATAAAAGATTTCATACCAAACCTGGTAATTCGAAACAGGGATAAGATGATGACAGAAGGGGGAACAAGAAAGTAGAAGTAACACTCTCTCTTTTCATTTTAAGTGTATGAAATGATGACTGACTTTTGACCTGCTAAAGCCGCACCAGAACAGGGAATGCATTTGTAATCATTATTCAGGCAAAATGGTTCTATGAGGAGGTATTAACACAAGTGACACTCCTCCTCCTACGCTTGTTTTTTTTTTTTTAGTTTCAAGACATGTGTTAACAATGGTTTAAAATATATATATATATATATATTTTTATAGAAAACTCTAATACTAAACGAACTGGTTAGCAACCTCACAATGGCAGAATGATTGAAGAGTAGCAAGTTCAACAATAAAATTCAGACGATTTAATCAGGGATGGATAACTTTATAAACTGATGGAGAAGGAACAGTTTAGTGGTCCGTTAAGCATCCCAAAGAGCAGGTTCAACGAAGTGGTAGCAAAAATCATTTCATTTCTTAGGTAATTGTCACAACTTAGTCAAGTTTTAACATATCAGGCAAGGTTTAGACGAGCACATAAAACAACTTCATGTCCTGACGAAATATCCAAATTTTACCAGCTACAATCTAATATCTAGTTTCATTTTATCATTTCAACAGTTTTAAACATTAATATCCGGCAGCAAGTTTATCAAGACTAATCTAGGACTTATCATATAGTTCTGAGATCTCAAACAAGAAAAGAAACTTAACCAAACAAAGTTTATTACTTACAATCAACCATATGGATTATTATTTAACCATTCCAGCAAAATTAAGAAGGGTAAGGAAGGCTATTCAACCCAAAGTCACAATAAACAAAAAATACACCATCACGTAAAAACAAACCCAATAACGGTACATAAAAAATAGCTTGCGCTTAAAACTGTAAAGTAAACATGCTTGAGAGACGGAGTGTCATAGTAATCATTGTATTTGAAAATGATTTATGAAGAGGTGTCATAAACTTGAAATTACTCAGCTCTAATACTTATGATGTGTGATCAACTGATGACCAGACTGCAATTTGTGACACACGAGGAAAGAAAACTGGAACTAAACATAGATAAAAATGCATGTTCAAGCTTGTACACTAAGACCAATCTCAGAAGTGGGAGGCAGCTGATGGCACAATGTAACACCAAAAGGGAATCTATAGGGTTTAAGTTCATTTACTACTTAAATGTAATCATCAACTGACCACCTCAAAGTGGCTGAACATGGGAATTACAAACACAGATTTCAAAGAAAAGAATTGTACTTAAACCAAAGTGCACTTAATTCTAATTTCGAAAATGGGAGCAACAGTCTACTCAACTAGCAAAGCTAACGTAACAACAATTCAGGAACATTTCTTGACTCCAGCAACCCACCACAGACGAGTCATTTTTGTAGGTCGAACACTTAAGTTTCAGCTCACTCTAACTTAATTTAAACTGGCACAGACATATCTCAGGCAACCAATACATTTAATCATGGTGTCAAAATAGGAAAAGTTTTATGCATTACCCAATGTATATTTAGCCATAATGATCAAATCCAACACTCAATAATCCAGATTTGACATAAACGATTAATAGGCTGACCAATCATAACAAATTTTAACCACATGGGCAGGATTGGTAGACTTCTGGATCATAACTGAATATAAAACTCATTAGATGTCATAGCAGTGAACCAACAAACCCAGATTTAGAATACAAGCGAGGATTAACATCACTCTTCTAAACAGTATGTAGAAGCAAATAGAATAGGCATGATAATGGTCCTTATTAGATCCTGATCAGATGAGATTCAGACTAACTAATCATGGAAAAAGGCTAATGCACACAAACACGATTAACAGGTCGCCTAATTTAAATCAACACATGATTAATCCAATGACATACCAGTCGACAAATGTAAACTTAAAACACCAGGTTAATCTAAACTTGCATATAAAGTTAACACCATCACAGAACTGAACTAAACAGGGACTAAATACGCTTAATACGACTAAAATAACTGCTAACGAAATTGAAATACAACTAAGCAAACAAACCACCTAAAACAGTTTCAAACGCTCAAACGAATACTAAAATAACTTAAAGGAAAGAAGATACCTTCTCCGAGTGCAGCGAAGTGGGGCGAAGGTTTCGATATCTACACTCGAACACTTTGAAATTCGAACTTGCGTATGCTCGGATTAAGAGCGACCCAGAGGCAAGTAAAAAAAAAAAAATGATCTAAGGTTCTCGGTTCGACGTTTAGAATTTTCTTATGACTACTGAAAACTTGATATATATATATATATATATATATATATATATATATATATATATATATATATATATATATATATATATATATATATATTTGGAGAATTTTGGGGTTTCATGATCTTTAATTTTCAGGGGGTTTCTACGGCTAAAAGAAAACGGATTCTTGGAGGAATTTTATGAAACGAACAAAGATCCTCTGTTCTTGAGGGATTTCACCCATCCAAAAATCCTGCCCTAAACTAGACGATTCAATCCCATTTTATAGGGCTTTTTGAATCCAAAAAAAACTATGATAAAAGGAGTGGAGGGAGAAGAGGAGCGGGGAACAGAGCATGGTGGGGAACAGAGGGAAGTGGGAGCGGGTGTAGGCGTGGTGGGGAAAAGGGAAGAGGAGCGGCGGTGGTGGGGGATGAAGATGATGAAGGAAACGGCGGTGGTGGGGGACAAGGGTGAGTGGGGAGCGGAGAAGAAGGAAGGAAAGGGGGGAAGTGGGAGCGGCGGCGAGAGGCGGGAAAGGAAGATGAGAGGGAGCGGCGGTGGAGTATAAGTGAAGATGAGGGAAAAATGAAAAGGGGAAACCTAAAGGGTTTCCCTTAAGCAAGATTGGGCCGGACCCGGTTCTTTTTGGACTGGGTCCATTTTTGGACTGAGTATTGAAAGAATGGGCTAGAATTAAAAACATAGACTGGTTTTAAAAAATTGAGATAAAAGATATGGGCTAGTCCAAAAGATATTAGGGATTAATCGGACTTTAATTTGGGGTCCGGTAAGTCAAAATACGGACCGAGTGCAAGAAATAGTTTGGCTTCTAAATTTGAATAAGAGACCTATTTAAATAACTTGTGTTAAAATATTGCTCAACATGAAATATGCAAACATTAATGCTCAGATAAAAAATGGCGTTGTAATAGTCGTGCAATAATATTTCGAAAATCCACAGTAAGATAAATACTATTATTTAATTATGCAAAGATAAATGCGATGCGTGTGCGTAAGCTGGTAAAATAATGAAAAAAAAAAATATTGAACAGTAATAATAATAATAATAAGTAACTGTAATATAATAATGAAACGCCGATATTGATAAGAGACTAATAATTATAGTAAAAAATAAATATATATATTTTAATTTTTCTAAAAATATTAAAAGCGTAAATAGGTATTTCGGAGGAGAGGCGGGACAAAATTGGGTGTCAACAACTTGTCCCTCTTTGCCCGGTAATGATGAAAAGAGTTGTCGGGCAAAGACGTTGACTCAATAGCCTATTTTGTCCCGGCTAAAGGAAACTTGAGAGGATTATGACCGAACACCGGTCTCTGAGTTGCCTACATATCTCGGGTTGCACGAGAATCAGATCGAGTGTAGTTCTGGAATAATTACGACACCTGAATCTTGCAAAATATTGTCCCAGTGTTGAATTATGATAACACTGGGTATTATGATAGAAACTTGAGAATTCAATTGCTGGAATGCAAAAGAATACTTGTGATTAGAGACGAGTGTTCGAGGTAGATCTTTGACCCGTGTCGGGAAGTCTGATTATCCTTCCCGACAAATTACCCCAGTTCGCTGCCGAAGAAAACGTTCCACGATTTGATGTGTGATGCCAACTTCGATATTGTTCAAAGCCAACAGCTAAAAACAAATGTTAGCAATAAAGAAATATATTTGTAAATAAGACAGGGTTGGAGAAGTTACACTTGCAACCCCTGTTTTGAAAGTTGAATCCACATTCGGAGGTGGGTGCCTGAACTGAAATATAAAATACCCGCATTCGGAGGTGGGCGCCTGAACTGAAATATAAAATACCCGCATTTGGAGGTGGGCGCCTGAACTGAAATATAAAATACCCGCATTCGGAGGTGGGCGCCTGAACTGAAATATAAAATACCCGCATTCGGAGGTGGGCGCCTGAACTGAAATATAAGATACCCGCATTCGGAGGTGGGCGCCTGAACTGAAATATAAGATACCCGCATTCGGAGGTGGGCGCCTGAACTGAAATATAAGATACCCGCATTCGGAGGTGGGCGCCTGAACTGAAATATAACATACCCGCATTCGGAGGTGGGTGCCTGAACTGAAATATAAGGTACCCGCATTCGGAGGTGGGCGCCTGAACTGAAATATAAGGTACCCGCATTCGGAGGTGGGCGCCTGAACTGAAATATAAAATACCCGCATTCGGAGGTGGGCGCCTGAACTGAAATATAAAATACCCGCATTCGGAGGTGGGCGCCTGAACTGAAATATAAAATACCCGCATTCGGAGGTGGGCGCCTGAACTGAAATATAAAATACCCGCATTCGGAGGTGGGCGCCTGAACTGAAATATAAAATACCCGCATTCGGAGGTGGGCGCCTGAACTGAAATATAAGATACCCGCATTCGGAGGTGGGCGCCTGAACTGAAATATAACATACCCGCATTCGGAGGTGGGCGCCTGAACTGAAATATAAGATACCCGCATTCGGAGGTGGGCGCCTGAACTGAAATATAACATACCCGCATTCGGAGGTGGGCGCCTGAACTGAAATATAAGGTACCCGCATTCGGAGGTGGGCGCCTGAACTGAAATATAAGGTACCCGCATTCGGAGGTGGGCGCCTGAACTGAAATATAAAATACCCGCATTCGGAGGTGGGCGCCTGAACTGAAATATAAAATACCCGCATTCGGAGGTGGGCGCCTGAACTGAAATATAAAATACCCGCATTCGGAGGTGGGTGCCTGAACTGAAATATAAAATACCCGCATTCGGAGGTGGGTGCCTGAACTGAAATATAAAATACCCGCATTCGGAGGTGGGCGCCTGAATTGAAATATAAAATACCCGCATTCGGAGGTGGGCGCCTGAACTGAAATGTAAATCCATGTCCACTTCCACGATACAAAAATGTAAATCCACATCCACTTCCACAGTGCAGAAAAATAAATCCACGTCCACTTCCACAGTGCAGAAAAATAAATCCACGTCCACTTCCACAGTGCAAAAAATATAAATCCACGTCCGCATTTCACGGTACAAAAATGTAAATCCACATCCACTTCCACAGTGCAAAAAAATAAATCCACGTCCACTTCAACAGTGCAAAAATATAAATCCACGTCCGTATTATACGGTACCAAAAATAAATCCGCTTCCACTTTCGAAAAATAAATCTACATCCACTTTCCACGATGCAAGAAAAATAAATCCACCTCCACTTTGAAAATAAATGCACTTCCACGTCCACAATGTTCATATGAATCCACATTTATATCCACATCCTAGTCCACGTCTCGTTGTGACGGAAGTTAAATCTATAATTATCCCCACAATTTAATATACAACGCAAAATTTCGATCCTGTTACCTTATTAAAATACCACATTCTAAAAGAACTTTGTTAGCGACTTGAAATAAATAAATATGTATAAAGTGATAGCAAAATTGAGGAATTCAAACCAATAACAAATGACCAATGTCAGTATCCACTTTGGAGAAGGTTAAATCCACGATTATATGTACTTGATCCATCGAGAAATGCCACGAGCTAAAACAACTGTTAGTGATAAGAATATGTAAATAGTTGGGTTTGAAAGAATTATGCTCACAGCCCTTGGTTGAGAAGATAAATTCGTTTCCACTGTTGCGATTAAGATTTCATGATGAGTGGAACAACATCCACCGTTTAGCGCAAGCTACCTTTGCATCCACATTGAAGAATATTTGCCTTTTGAAGAAAGCTAACTCTTTGATCACGTGCATAATTAAAATTTTAAGAAGAGTCAAATATGCACCACATTCATATTAATGAACCTGTCTCATCAAAGAAAAATTGTGAGTTTAAAAGAAAATTGGTTGACTTGTGCAGGTCGGGGAACTTGGCCTTTGAATTGATCCTTGTTTCGGTCGCGTTCACGTTCTTCGATACCTCATTCCATATTTTGCCTTGCCTGGGGAGTTTCAGTCATAAAAGTGTATTTTGCAAAAATAAGAATAACGAGATTTGGACGATTTCGAAGGGAAATACTTAGTGGCTCTAATAGGTAAAATGATTAGGAAGACTCTATTTTTGAATTTATCCGCATTTTAGAAATATATGGATGGACTTTTATTTAAAATTGTTAAACATTTAAGACCACTTTTATGCTACTTCTAAAAAATTTGTCCCAGTTTTCAGTCCTGAAGACACTTGGCTCTAAACGATTGAAAAGTGAGAACTTATAATGAAAGTTTTTGGAAGCGATTTGACCGATTTCAAAATTTTGTCCCAGTTTCAAGTTACTAGGACATATGAATTTAAAAAGTAGGAAGGCCAAAATCTTATATAAAAATCCTTATGTATTTTATAGGAACCAAAATGGTTGGATAAACCGAAGGTATTAAAAATTTCAAAATAGAAGGGCCGAACCCGCCTCGGGTTGCCTACGTATCCCAAAGGAATCAGGCCAGACGTAGTTCGTGATAAAAATAAAGACTTTTGAGTTTGTTTTTTTTTTTTGATAAAAAAGGGGGCCGAGCCCTATATGGGTTGCCTACGTATCCAAAAGGAAATCAGGCCACACGTAGTTCCACCCATACAACAAAACACTGAAATATTTTGAAAAAATGGCCGAACCCGATGTGGGTTGCCTACGTATCCAACAGGAAGTCAGGCCAAACGTAGTTCCAACCATAAACAAAGATACTGAAATATTTTGAAAAAGTGGCCGAACCCGATGCGGGTTGCCTACGTATCCAACAGGAAGTCAGGCCAAACGTAGTTCCAAACATAAACAAAGATACTAAAATGATTTTAAAAGAGTGGCCGAACCCGATGTGGGCTGCCTACGTATCCAACAGGAAGCCAAGCCAAACGTAGTTCGTTATAAACAAAGATACTGAAATGATTTTAAAAGAGTGGCCGAACCCGATGTGGGCTGCCTACGTATCCAACAGGAAGTCAGGCCAAACGTAGTTCGTTACAAAACAAAAATGACAAACTCTGAATTCAAAAAAAAAAAAAAGCCGTAACAAAACATAGAGGCAACATGACAAAAGGAACTAAATGTTCTAGTTGATGCCTCCGGCCTATTACAAAGGAAATTTAAACTTAAATTAATGAAACTCCCGGCGGGCTGGGGCTAAGATAGAAGTCCAATTCCGCAACTCAGATCCTGGCTCAGTAGCCTATAAAGTCAGTATTTCAGCAAAGTCTTTGATTACCACAGTATGATCTTCATCTTCCACAAACAGGTTCTTGATCCCCTCCACAATATCATCATAGGCAACTTCGACAGTCAGATCTGAAGTTTTGAAGATGGCAGGTTTCGAGAAAGTTCGATCAATGGTAGGAATGGGTTTTGGCAATGGAATCTCCTTCCTTTTATTCTTTCGTGCTTTCTTCACTTCTTCCTCAGTTGGCTCATATCCCAAACCAAATGTAAATTGTTGCGTAGGGAGAACCACAGGCTCAACCCGCCCATTTAATGTCTTCCCTAGCCCCAATCCAGGTTGGTACCCATTTTTCAGCATTTCCTTTGCAACCATAATTGCGACGCATGACCTTTTAAATTCTTGAGTCTGACACACTTCACCCACTTTGGTGACATTCACAACCTCCCAAGCATGGTAAGTTGCTCCATCGAACCCTCCTTCTGCCTCGATGAATGGGATGGATTGCTCTCGATAGAAAGACGTGTCCCCTTCTCCATGTATACATATTTGTTGCTGATCCCACTCGAATTTGACAGTTTGGTGCAAAGTAGATGGTACAGCTCCAGCCAGGTGGATCCACGGTCTTCCTAACAGCATGTTGTATGTCGTGGAGATATCAAGTACTTGAAAATCCATAATGAACTCAACAGGGCCAATCAACACTTTCAACTCTATTTCTCCAATAGGGCGCCTTTGAGCACCATCAAATGCTCGAATATTCACATCACTTGTCTTGAGCTCACTAACATTATATCCGATCTTCTTCAGACTTGTTAATGGACAAATGTTAAGTCCAGAACCCCCATCAATCAACACTTTAGCCACAAACATGTTACGACACTTGACAGTTATATAGAGCGCTTTGTTATGCATGCATCCTTCTGGCGGCAGTTCTTCATTATCGAAACTGATTCGATGACTGTCAAGCACGCGCTCGATCATCCCAGCTAACGCCTCACTAGTTGTTTCACTTGGAACATATGCTTCATTCAAAATCTTCAAGAGTGCATTTCTGTGCACATCCGAACTCAAAAGTAAAGAGAGAATAGGAATTTGGGCATTGGTCTTTTTCAACTGATCCACAACTGAGTACTCACTGGCCTTAATCTTCCTCAAAAATTCTTCTGCTTCGAATTCTGTCACGACCCTTTTGGGAGGTACATTGGTTTCCTTAGCTTGCCCCAATCTAGCTAGCTCTTCTGGGGAATAGCATCTTCCAGACCTTGTCATTCCTGATGTCTTAATCTTGTCAGTGATCGTGTCCTTTTCTCGACATTCCATCACAGCTTGTTGATAATTCCATGGTACGGCTTTGGCATCGAGCACTGGTAACTGATTTGGTGCTTGAACTACTTCCACAGGTGTTGATGAAGCTCCTAATATCTCGATAGGTACAAAACCCCTTATCACTATAGCCGGAGAAGCAACGGCTACAAGACCTTGATCTTCCACGCTATCCACATGCATTATGAATTTGGCTGGATCGTCATCATTTTCATCTATTCCAATCATATTTATCGTGGCCCCATCATGGGTCGGGAGTGGATTGTTAACCACGTTTGGTGCCGGCTGTTTGACCATGATCTGTTTTGCTTCAATAAGATCTTCAACCTTATGTTTCAATGCGTAACAACGATCAGTGGAATGACCTTTTACCCCCGAATGATATGCACATGTTTTGGTGGGATCAAAACCTCTAGGTAGTGGATCCGGAATTCTACCTTCCACAGGATATACTAAGCCTGAAGCTTGCAGTCTTTCAAAAACAACGCTCAATGGCTCTCCCAATGGTGTAAAATTGCGAAACGGTTTATTTGGGCGAGGTGCGGATGCGTTGTTCGGATAATGAGATTGTGATGGTGGAGATGGGTATGTTGGTGGTCGTGGAGCTCGATATGCTGGTTGTGTGTTGTAAACGGGGTAGGAAATTTGTGGTGATTGAGGTTGGTAAGATGATAAAGCTTGGTTGTATGGATATGGAGAATATTGGAAATATTGTGAGTGGTGAGCGTTAGAATGATATCGCGGGGGTTGTTGATGGTGGTATGATGTGTTTCCCAAAGCCATTACCGATGCTGCTTCTTTCTCTTTTTTCTTTCCGTTTCCGAGAGTACCAGTTTGTATGGCCCTACTAGTAGACTGTAAAGCCGCAAGACTTGTTATTCTCCCTATCTTAATGCCATCTTCAATCATGTCCCCGGCTTTGATCACCTCTGCAAAAGTCTTTCCACCCATTGTCACCAAACGTTCATAGTATTCCGGCTCTAGCGCTTGAATGAAGAAAGTAACCATTTCTGTCTCCTCCATGGGTGGGTGTACTCTAGATGCTTCTTCCCTCCACCGTATAGCATATTCTCGAAATGATTCGATGAACTTCTTCTTCAACTTTGTAATTGAGATTCTGTCAGGAGCGATCTCAACATGAAACTTGTAGTGATCCACAAAAGCATTTGCCAAATCATCCCAAGTACGCCATTTGGTTGTATCTTGCTTAGAATACCACTCCAAGGCTTTTCCACTCAAACTCTGATTGAATAGTTTGACTCTTATCCCTTCATTCTTCCCCACACCAATCAACTTTTCACAATAGACTTTCAAATGGAAGAAAGGGTTCCCCGACCCATCAAACTTCTCAAATTTTGGAATCTTGTAACCTGGTGGCAATTCTACCTCAGGAAATGCACATAATTCTTCATATCTCACGCTTTGGTTACTACCAAGTCCACGCAAACTTCTCATGGCATCCTCCAAACTTTTGAGCTTTCTATTTATCATTTCATCATTAATTGACCGTGCCTCATTTTCAACTTCGACATAATGATCAACATCTGTGCGACATTGTCCCTGGATTTGTGTCATGGGTGGAGCTGTGGTATAAGTATATACTGGCGGAACTTGATGTGTATTGGTAACATCATGTGCCGGCGGTATGAACTGAGTTTTTGAAGAGGTGGCTGTAAATAAAAGGGGAGCATTTTGAGTGAGGGGTTCGGAACGAACCGGCTGAGAGGTGGTAAAATAATTTGCTTGGTTAAATTCGTCCAAATTTGGGAATGGATGTGGCATAGGCAAAGTCTGACGAACCCCATGAGATGGAGTCATATGTGGTGGCGTTTGAGAAAATGACCGGTTGTGAAGTACCATGTGACTTAATTCAGCAACTCGTCGCTCCAAACGAGCAATGATCTCCAAATGTGTTTCTGGTTGATTAGAAGATGTGGGATCATTCGTGATCGGCAAACTAAGAGATGGCTCAGATGAAGTGGTTGCATTGATCAAACTTTGCTCCATTTTAGAACGAGTCTTTTTAGTTAACCAGATGATTAGTGATGAGTCAGAGTCTGATTTTTTGGCTCTAGACCGTGTGAAATATGGATGCTCCGCCAGTTCCCCTTTAGCACAAGTCAACCTTTTTATTTTGAAAAATAAATTTTAAAAAGAAAAAAGATAAAACAAGAAAAAAGAAAAAAGAAAATGAGTCAGTATACGGTAAGGACATATTATTGCATATAAACACATTATTGCACATAATACATCACGTTCTATAATGCAAGGGACCTCTTTATGCCAGAGGTAGGCCTAACGAACATTTGAAGGACAAACATGTTTTTTGACGTGTCATTCCATAACTCTTTCTAAAACTAGTTTACAAGAGTAATAAAAATTTATTACATGCCAGTCAATAATACAATTCAAAGTTAATCTAAGATATCTAATACTTCAACTCCACTAATTTCCTTTGGCTGTCTTCAAACCTCCGGCATTAATTTTGGATGCTCCACAACAACCTGCAACAAAAGGTTAGTTTCCTTGAAATATTTATCTATAGAGTATTAGGTCCACATAATCCACATATTTGTCCTCCAAATAATGCGCATAGATAGTGAGTAGTGTCACTTAGAGTCATAGACTCATTTGGACATTTGGTAAGGTTGACTAATGGACTTAATACACCAAGGGTATTAAGCTTCCTAGGTTTAAAATGATGCATGTCCTTACAAGGTTTTGTTTTTCGCTCTACCTAGGTAGACTAAGAGTGGTTTTCCTATGACACAAGGCTCCCCCAAGCGGACAACTTGGAAGTGGAAAGTCCGTGGCCGTCGACTGCACCGCCGATCGACTAAATCCACAAGACCAATCCAACTAAAAGGGGTAATTTAGTAGTGCACGGGCGCAAACTGCGAAGCCGCTTTAAGTGTGTGAATATGTGTGAGTTTTCCAGGAGTGGAAGAAATATGAGCGGAATGCCAATTTAAGGAAAGCAATAACATACATATTACATAGAAATGCATATAAAGAATAAAACAATAATAAACATTTAAAAGCATATAAAGCAAAAATACAGGAAAAATAAAGCAAAACAAACAAAACATCCAACAAATTATTTATTAACCTAAGTTGTTATGGTTAAGAACCTAAAGTCCCCAGCGGAGTCGCCAAGCTGTCACACCCATTTTTAACCGGGATCGATTGAGGGAGTTATTATTAGGAGTATGACGTATTGGTGATTCCTATTTATTTTGTTTTATTTTTAGGAGTCGCCACCTAATTAATTTAACGGTGAATTAGGACACCAAGATGTTAACTAAGGTAAAGTTAAAACTAAACCTCAATTAATAGTCTGCTTAACCAGGATGATTCTAGGTAAGGGCTCTATATTATCCTAAAGGGAAGGGGTTAGGCATCCTTTAGAATCCGTTAAATTACGGTTATCCGGCCAACTTAGGTTAATTAATTGAGAGTAAAATATAATGTTTAAATTTAAAAATGGAAAATAGTATTAGTGGAAATAAGATTTACAGAAAATATAATATAAAAGAAAACTTAAAATGCCATTTTTTTTTTAAATAGGACTGATAAATATTGCTAAGACTTTAAATGAAATGCTATTTAGAAATAAAACTTATAAAAGATAGTTTGCATAAAAGAGGATTTTAGATGCAATTTAAATAAAGCTTAAAATGTTGCTAAGGCTTTATATGAAAGTAATAATGATGTCGTTTGAAATAATACTTGTAGAAAATATGATGTATTGCATAAAAGAAGATTTTAAAGGCTATTTAAAATAAAAACTTGGACATGCTAAACCCTTGAATGAAAATGTAATAATATTCTTGAAAATAAGACTTGCAGAAATATAACAATTTGCATATAAGTGACGTTTTAGTAACTTTGAAACAAGATTATGTTATGTGAATATGGCGGTGTAGAAAATCTAGACTTAAATAGAATGCAAAGAAAGTAAGTTTTCTTCCTCTTTATTAAACTATATTTGGCTAAAATATGTATAATTGGGTGGCTCTTAAAAGTGTGTTCATAAAATATACTTAAATTTTATATTTTGCATATTAGTCACGTTTTGAAATTTCTAGGATAGTGAGAATAAAAGATGATTCTTTTAACTCGATATATATAGTCATGCTATTTTGCAAATAAATTATGCTAAATAAAATAAATATTAGACATTATAAAATAGTTTTAACATGAAAAAAAAAGAATAAAATTTATGGAACTGATTGTTAGTCTTCCTTAAAACTAACTACCCATTACCAAAACTAAACCTACTAATTCATTAGGATTTATCTAAACTAAGAAAACAAAACAAACAAAAAGTTAGTTGCATAATACAAATTAAATGCACAAAATAAAATAAAAGAGGTAAATAAATATCGAATGGGCCAGCCCATTTTTTTTACTGCTGGGAACTGTCCACGCTATTGGGCCTTGGCCCAGAATTTTCATTTTTTCTTTCTTTTGGGTTTTTGCTGCAGATTGGGCTGGGCGGAGATGGTTTTGTTGGGCTTTTAGCCCAACTCCGAATATGGCAGAAGAACGAGTCCCTCGGACTCGTATGCGGTGATCATGCAAAAAAAACGAAAGGAAAAGGATTAATATCTAATCAATGAAAAAGTTATGTATATAAAAAAATGTAAACTTAAGGCGATTCAATAGATTATGTACATATTGTGTATATTCAAGTATACTTCATGTATACACATTTCACATATAGGAATACCTACTGCACATGAATTCAGAAATAAACATAACCCACATTTGAATGAAACTGGACTGTACATGGAATCTGACAACGCATGTTTCACTCCCACGATGATGCACATAAATATAGACCAAGTATATTCACCATATTCAACCATCTGAATAATTTAAATAGGGCATTTTGCATATATGGCACAGGCAGAGTTTTAAAGAAATGCACTAGCAACACACAGCGGGTACTGAGTCTAAACATGGTAGATTTGCAGCACAATATCATTCCTGCCAATAGCTAATAATTATGCTCGACTAAAATACAAAGGGGTAATTATTCTTTTCTCTCCAAAATACAGATTTTCAGCCCAGCAGTACCAGTTCCAATCTCAGTCAACATAGCGCATTATTTGAACACAATATTTAATATATCATGGGGTATTCCAACAGAAACATGAACTATACCAGATGTAACTTGGACCGAACACGACACTTAGGCAAATATCCTTAGAAGGGTTCTAAGCCAATATTCAATCTAAATTCGAGCAAGACAGAACAGTAGATCCTAAAGGACCAGACAATCACTATGCAATCGCTAACCGATTCACGACACACAAACAAATTTTAAATGCAATTACTGTTTTCTAATCCCCTTTTCTTGTTTCTAAAATTTCATACACTCAATGAAACATCATTCACGCAAATTTCACATTAGGCAGAGATTTCCCAAACTCGAGGGTCAAAAGGGAATTCATTCGAGCATTGACATAACATGCCAAACAAATAAAAGATTTCATACCAAACCTGGTAATTCGAAACAGGGATAAGATGATGACAGAAGGGGGAACAAGAAAGTAGAAGTAACACTCTCTCTTTTCATTTTAAGTGTATGAAATGATGACTGACTTTTGACCTGCTAAAGCCGCACCAGAACAGGGAATGCATTTGTAATCATTATTCAGGCAAAATGGTTCTATGAGGAGGTATTAACACAAGTGACACTCCTCCTCCTACGCTTGTTTTTTTTTTTTTAGTTTCAAGACATGTGTTAACAATGGTTTAAAATATATATATATATATATATTTTTATAGAAAACTCTAATACTAAACGAACTGGTTAGCAACCTCACAATGGCAGAATGATTGAAGAGTAGCAAGTTCAACAATAAAATTCAGACGATTTAATCAGGGATGGATAACTTTATAAACTGATGGAGAAGGAACAGTTTAGTGGTCCGTTAAGCATCCCAAAGAGCAGGTTCAACGAAGTGGTAGCAAAAATCATTTCATTTCTTAGGTAATTGTCACAACTTAGTCAAGTTTTAACATATCAGGCAAGGTTTAGACGAGCACATAAAACAACTTCATGTCCTGACGAAATATCCAAATTTTACCAGCTACAATCTAATATCTAGTTTCATTTTATCATTTCAACAGTTTTAAACATTAATATCCGGCAGCAAGTTTATCAAGACTAATCTAGGACTTATCATATAGTTCTGAGATCTCAAACAAGAAAAGAAACTTAACCAAACAAAGTTTATTACTTACAATCAACCATATGGATTATTATTTAACCATTCCAGCAAAATTAAGAAGGGTAAGGAAGGCTATTCAACCCAAAGTCACAATAAACAAAAAATACACCATCACGTAAAAACAAACCCAATAACGGTACATAAAAAATAGCTTGCGCTTAAAACTGTAAAGTAAACATGCTTGAGAGACGGAGTGTCATAGTAATCATTGTATTTGAAAATGATTTATGAAGAGGTGTCATAAACTTGAAATTACTCAGCTCTAATACTTATGATGTGTGATCAACTGATGACCAGACTGCAATTTGTGACACACGAGGAAAGAAAACTGGAACTAAACATAGATAAAAATGCATGTTCAAGCTTGTACACTAAGACCAATCTCAGAAGTGGGAGGCAGCTGATGGCACAATGTAACACCAAAAGGGAATCTATAGGGTTTAAGTTCATTTACTACTTAAATGTAATCATCAACTGACCACCTCAAAGTGGCTGAACATGGGAATTACAAACACAGATTTCAAAGAAAAGAATTGTACTTAAACCAAAGTGCACTTAATTCTAATTTCGAAAATGGGAGCAACAGTCTACTCAACTAGCAAAGCTAACGTAACAACAATTCAGGAACATTTCTTGACTCCAGCAACCCACCACAGACGAGTCATTTTTGTAGGTCGAACACTTAAGTTTCAGCTCACTCTAACTTAATTTAAACTGGCACAGACATATCTCAGGCAACCAATACATTTAATCATGGTGTCAAAATAGGAAAAGTTTTATGCATTACCCAATGTATATTTAGCCATAATGATCAAATCCAACACTCAATAATCCAGATTTGACATAAACGATTAATAGGCTGACCAATCATAACAAATTTTAACCACATGGGCAGGATTGGTAGACTTCTGGATCATAACTGAATATAAAACTCATTAGATGTCATAGCAGTGAACCAACAAACCCAGATTTAGAATACAAGCGAGGATTAACATCACTCTTCTAAACAGTATGTAGAAGCAAATAGAATAGGCATGATAATGGTCCTTATTAGATCCTGATCAGATGAGATTCAGACTAACTAATCATGGAAAAAGGCTAATGCACACAAACACGATTAACAGGTCGCCTAATTTAAATCAACACATGATTAATCCAATGACATACCAGTCGACAAATGTAAACTTAAAACACCAGGTTAATCTAAACTTGCATATAAAGTTAACACCATCACAGAACTGAACTAAACAGGGACTAAATACGCTTAATACGACTAAAATAACTGCTAACGAAATTGAAATACAACTAAGCAAACAAACCACCTAAAACAGTTTCAAACGCTCAAACGAATACTAAAATAACTTAAAGGAAAGAAGATACCTTCTCCGAGTGCAGCGAAGTGGGGCGAAGGTTTCGATATCTACACTCGAACACTTTGAAATTCGAACTTGCGTATGCTCGGATTAAGAGCGACCCAGAGGCAAGTAAAAAAAAAAATGATCTAAGGTTCTCGGTTCGACGTTTAGAATTTTCTTATGACTACTGAAAACTTGATATATATATATATATATATATATATATATATATATATATTTGGAGAATTTTGGGGTTTCAAGATCTTTAATTTTCAGGGGGTTTCTACGGCTAAAAGAAAACGGATTCTTGGAGGAATTTTATGAAACGAACAAAGATCCTCTGTTCTTGAGGGATTTCACCCATCCAAAAATCCTGCCCTAAACTAGACGATTCAATCCCATTTTATAGGGCTTTTTGAATCCAAAAAAAACTATGATAAAAGGAGTGGAGGGAGAAGAGGAGCGGGGAACAGAGCATGGTGGGGAACAGAGGGAAGTGGGAGCGGGTGTAGGCGTGGTGGGGAAAAGGGAAGAGGAGCGGCGGTGGTGGGGGATGAAGATGATGAAGGAAACGGCGGTGGTGGGGGACAAGGGTGAGTGGGGAGCGGAGAAGAAGGAAGGAAAGGGGGGAAGTGGGAGCGGCGGCGAGAGGCGGGAAAGGAAGATGAGAGGGAGCGGCGGTGGAGTATAAGTGAAGATGAGGGAAAAATGAAAAGGGGAAACCTAAAGGGTTTCCCTTAAGCAAGATTGGGCCGGACCCGGTTCTTTTTGGACTGGGTCCATTTTTGGACTGAGTATTGAAAGAATGGGCTAGAATTAAAAACATAGACTGGTTTTAAAAAATTGAGATAAAAGATATGGGCTAGTCCAAAAGATATTAGGGATTAATCGGACTTTAATTTGGGGTCCGGTAAGTCAAAATACGGACCGAGTGCAAGAAATAGTTTGGCTTCTAAATTTGAATAAGAGACCTATTTAAATAACTTGTGTTAAAATATTGCTCAACATGAAATATGCAAACATTAATGCTCAGATAAAAAATGGCGTTGTAATAGTCGTGCAATAATATTTCGAAAATCCACAGTAAGATAAATACTATTATTTAATTATGCAAAGATAAATGCGATGCGTGTGCGTAAGCTGGTAAAATACTGAAATGATAAAAATTGTGAACTGTAATAATAATAATAATAATAATAATAATAATAATAATAATAATAATAATAATAATAATAATAATAAGTAACTGTAATATAATAATGAAACGCCGATATTGATAAGAGACTAATAATTATAGTAAAAAATAAATATATATATTTTAATTTTTCTAAAAATATTAAAAGCGTAAATAGGTATTTCGGAGGAGAGGCGGGACAAAATTGGGTGTCAACACTCATTTTCAAAGAAAATATTCATATTGAAGTCTTTAAAGTTTGTGGACATATTATGTATCCTTAACTATTTTTAATAAGTAATCAAAGGTAATTTCATATATCTAAGAATTCAATTTTAAATAAGTTCTCATATATTGATAAACATTGCAGTGTTGTTGGTGCATTTAGTTTTGATAAATTAATAATAATAAGTTTAATGACATTTCGTAGCAACATAATGATGGATTTTTGTTTACATCAGAAAATAAATAGAAAAAAATATATTAAAATAATGAAGAATTTGCGATTAAAAATGAATTTTGTCGCTAATTTTTGTTGCAGAAACTTTTTGACGAAAAATTCCTAACGCTTACATTATTATTCATATTAGTTTTACATAATTTTATTTTATTAAACTAAACTAAAACTTAAAATCTAATATGGTTGGTATTTTTATTTTTATTTTCAGCTGAGAAATATGTTAATATGGTTGGTATCTAAGTCCAATTCTTATTAAATAAGTACTAGCTGTAAATTCCAACTTTAAAAAAATAATGAAATTATATCTAATTAATGTATAAAAAGTATCATATAAATTTCAAAATAACTACATTTTTTCCGAGAAGTAGCAAAGGAATATCACTATCGTGGGAGAAAAAACGATGGATTGATCGAAGGGGAGGAGAGCAATATCTTGTGGAAAAAGGCAATTGCCTGGCAAGATCCGAGTCTTACATTGTAATATTTCTTTACTATCTTAATAACTTGTTTACTATCATAAATCAAATTGTACACTGTATTTACGAATAAAATTAATATGATTTATATACAAAAAGGGTCTTGTATCTCTTGTGACTTTTATTTGATATTTTATAACACTTTTTTATGTTATTAAAATTACAATATTAAAGATTTAATATGGTTTATATATAAGTGTGTAACAAAACTAGCTAGTATAAGTAATTCATATTAAACAAAGTATTACTTATAATTTCACATGTAATTTAAATAAATAGAATATTTGATTATATCAAATTGAAAAAAACTCACATGTTGTATTTATCTACATTGACACTAATTATACATTATACTTAATATAAATGAGTAAACAAGTTGTAAAATAGTATTTTCTTCTGAATAGACTGTAATTTTTTTTAATATATACATCAAATACAAAAAGTATGTAGAGACTATTCATCTTCATTTGTATGGAAATACGGATCAATTTTAGTTGGTTAAATGTTTTGGGAATAGGAATGAATCATTGTATTTATTAGTGTGTTTCGGAGAAAAATATTGCAAAGTCAAAAAAAGGTTACTGTGGGAGGGACCTATTAGACTTGGACCATGACCCGCTGCCACATCGATCCCCGACTATCCTCCTCACCTTGATCGGAAATTTCCATCTCCGGCGAAGCTCAAAAACTCCATGGCTGTTTAGTTTGAATTCAAATTTAGTTTTACTAATTTATATACAAAATCTTTAGAACTCTATCATAGCTTATATTTGAAGTTTTATTACTGTGGATGTATATACATTTACACTTTGTATTTTGTAAACATAATATAGTGAATAACCAAAAAGCTTTTGCAACTTTGTGTTCAACGTGTAAAGTTCACTCATTGTTGCTGCAACAATGATTGTTAACGGGAAGGGTGGGGAGATTGATGAAAATTCTAATAGTGCTTCATTTGGAGGATCTGTTTGGGAAGGGGACATTTTTTCCAGAATCAAGAACCAAAATGACTCAATAAAAAACCAAGTGAACCAAAATACCCCAACAAAAAAAAAGTTACAAAACTACCTTTAGCGCAGTAAAATACTGCGCTAAAGCAGTTCACCGAGACGGAGCCGTTAACTACTTTAGCGCAGTAAAGTTTTTTTTTTTTTGCATAGCGCAGGAAAATACTACGCTATGCGAGCACTAAAAAAAATTTGGTAAACTTTTTTTTTTTTGCAACACTTAGTGTGTTTTTTCATACTTTGACCAACGATTAGTCGTGTGTCAAGACTCCGAAATGTCAATATTTTATATAGAACCTGATATTTTTTTCTGCGTACAATAATGTAGGCTCAATACATCAAGGATACGTAGACGTTCGGATCGCCATTTTAGGGGTTGAAACGGTGCCCGAAGTAAGTTTTGTTTGAAAAACTTAGTGTTTGACTGTAAGGTTATTTTAGTCAACTTTATATGTCGAGAAAATTAGTCAGCATCTATTGCGTATCATCATATTATAAGTAAATAAAACTGAAAATTTCACGTCAATTTGGGGAAAAATTGAAATTGAATGGAATAAAAGGTGTTTTTTTTTAAATCGGCTCGGCCAAACCGCCTTGTGGCAGTTTGTCCGCATAGATCTCGGAAAAATACCCAAAAAAAAAAAAGGCGTAAATCGAATGTCCGAGCGCAAAGTTAGGACCATCTAAAGTTTGACCACTTTACAACTAGTTTTTCTCCCTATATTTTTTAAATACTTTTTTATCAAATTGAATTAGATTTATATTCAAAATAAAGTTATGTCTTGATTAAAAAATAACACGCTTAAATCAAAATCTTAAAAAATAAAACACCATAAAGTTTCCAAACAAAACTACCCTAAAGTTTCCAAACAAAACTTACTTCGGGTACCTTTTCAACCCCTAAAATGACTATCCGAACGTCTATGTATCTTTGATGTATTGAGCCTACATTATTGTACACAGAAAAAATATCAGGTTCTATATAAAATATTGACGTTTCGGAATCTTGACACACGACTAATCGTTGGTCAAAGTATGGAAAAAACACTAAGGTTTTTCAAACAAAACTTACTTCGGGCACCTTTTCAACCCCTAAAGTGACTATCCGAACATCTACGTATCCTTGATGTATTGGGCCTACATTATTGTACGCAGAAAAAAATATCAGGTTCTATATAAAATATTGACGTTTCGGAGTCTTGACACACGACTAATCATTGGTCAAAGTATGGAAAAAACACTAAGTTTTTTCAAACAAAACTTACTTCGGGCACCTTTTCAACCCCTAAAATGACTATCCGAACGTGTACGTATCCTTGATGTATTGGGCCTACATTATTGTACGCAGAAAAAAATATCAGGTTCTATATAAAATATTGACGTTTCGGAGTCTTGACACACGACTAATCATTGGTCAAAGTATGAAAAAACACACTAAGTGTTGCAAAAAAAAGTTTACCAAATTTTTTTTTTTAAGTGCTAGCTATAGCACAGTAAAATACTGCACTATGCAAAAAAAAAAATGCTAGCTATAGCGCAGTAAAATACTGTGCTATGTAAAAAAAAACTTTAGTGCAGTAAAATACTGCGCTAAAGGTATTTTTATAACATTTTTTTTGTTAGGATATTTTGGTTCAAAATAATTTTTTTGGGGCATTTTAGTTCCGGACTCTTTTTTCCCGTGGTAAACGAATAAAGAATTGTACAAAAATAATGGAAGAGGAAAAGAAGGAAAGAAGTAAAACTAATCATTCTACGCGCTAAAGATCAGTGAAACACACACTATGACACGTCATCACTATGTGTTTAATAGACATACTTCAAGGGGGTTTGAGTAGGGGTGTTCATGGTTCGGTTTGGGTCGGTTATTGGTTAAAACCATAATCAAATCAATTTAGTCAGTTTTTAAATGTCTAAAACCATAACCAAACCAAGTAAAATAATAACCACCGGTTTGGTTATTGTCGGTTTGGTTCGATTTTTCGGTTTATGACTAGCCGTGACAATTCAAATATTCTCTCCCTACATTCTTCAAATTTCTTATGAAACTCTTTTTTCCTCATAGCCCACAAGGGTGAAAGACACGCTACATATGAGGGAAAGACACGCTGTTGGCAAATCAGGTGGACCAAACTTGCAACGCAGTTTAGATTCAAAAGAATAAGTCAAACAGAGGTTTCAAAATACAAACAACTCTTATGCTTACGACTTATTAGAGTCGGGCTTGGATTGTTGGACATATTCTTTTAATACATGGGCCTTAAAAATAAGTAGACCAAAATTAAATTAATAATTAAAAGGTATAAAATATCTTTAATTATTTATAAAAGCTAATATTATACATATAAATAATTATAAATTTTATGTATATAATTATCGGTTTGGTTCGGTTATTTATTCGGTTATTTTTTACTATAACCATAATCAAACCAAATATTATCGATTTTTTAAATTTAAAACCAAATCAAACCAAACTAAACCAAATGTCGGTTATTTTATTCGGTTTGGTTAAATTTTCGATTTGATTTTGATTTTAATCAAAACTGTGAACAGCCCTATATTTGAGTGCCTAATACGTAATTATCTTAGTTAAGGTGTCTAAATGGACGATGATGGAATGCGTGTGTATATAAATTATTAAATTCGATTGCCAACTTTTCATCTTTGCCTGGTTGGATAATTTTCAAGTGGCTCAGATCAATTTGTAGTCTTACAGCTCAGCGTGGCCCACCATATATTCAACACGTTTCAACGGCCGTCGGCAGGTTGAAAAACAAAAAGTAAAAATATAGCACATGAAAAAACCTAATATCACACTTCTCTTTGGTCTCCTCTTTCTTCGTTTCCTAAAAGATTCACAAAGACCAATAAAAAAGGAAAAAAAGATTCAATCTTGATCTGTGTTATATTCACAAAGACCAAGAAAAGGGATAAAAGATTCAATCTTGATCTGTTTTCTTGTCAGATCAAATCTAACGTTTTGATTTTTCTTTCTGGGGTTTTGTTAAAATTGAATTCTTGATTTTGGGGGATAAGAATATGGGGTTTAAGGATGTTGAAGCAAGTTCATCATCACATGTTTTGAGCATCCCAAGAGAAGATACTCCACTTCTAGGCATGAATCACCCCCTCAACAGACGTGTCTAATATCTCCGAAATCATTTAACCACGCTGAAGCTTGAATCATTTAGTTAGTCTATAAATACATATGTAATAGCCCCATTAGAGGGCATCTCCATCTCTTCAAGTTAGCAATTAACACTTGAAAGAATATCATAGCAAAGGCCCGATATCAATAAAGCTTTGTTACTTCTAGTTTATTTTTAGTCCAAGCAAGGAGATAAATCCTTTTTCTACTCGGACTTGTCACTTGCACTAGTTATACAAGCTATCTTCTCTTATTTTTTCACGTTATTCTTTACTTTTCGATTATCCGTTTATCTTTCCAACAAGCCTAATCACATATGATTTAAACCGCATACAAATTTAATTATTGCTCTCTTTTGAGGGGAAACAAAGCACTTATTCTTGGGGGCTACAGCCTACCGTCAACAATTAAAAGTTTCCACCTTGTAGGCGTCTTAGGAAAAATCAAATCTTGATTTTGGCCATAATGGCCCAAATTGGGTTAGGATAGTAAATTCACATGGATATCTAGATTATCTATGCGAAGACAATGACATTTCTATCCTTTCCTCCCAAAGTTCATCTTACACCATTAATGCATTTTGACCTATTAATTACATTTTCTCTTTTAAGATTACCGATTAATATTTGTATATAGAATTACATGAAATTAGTTGAGCACTTTCTTCAAGAGAAGAACTTATTCTAGAGATATGTAATGATTCTTTTCACCTTTTATTTTCACTTTTTAAAAAAAAAAAAAATTGTCAATAATGATAAGTAGAAAATAATTAAATTAATCTAATATCTTAAAAATGCTTTCCTACACAAGAGAAAATGAACCGATTTTGCTCTTGACTATTCGAATGGGTAATTTTGCCCTTGTTCATATATTTTTTATTTTCAGTTTTTTTTTTTGGGGGGGGGGGGGGGGTAGGGGGGTTGGAGGTGAATATGTGAGAAATATAATAATGCGGTTTTTTATTTGCTATATTTAGATTATTTAAATTTTTGTCTATATAATATATAAATTGTATATGTAATTGAGTATTTCCGTACGATATTTGATATTTTGGTATTTTTCTATAAGAACAAAATACCCTTTTTTTTTAAAAAAAATGTATATCAAATACAGTAATATAGAAATGTAAGTGTCAAAAATTCTAATTTCGATATTTATGAGAGTATGCGCACTCTTAGCTTCTTGTCTTAAGTCTTAACATTTGTGGTTCTTTATTTTTAAATGTCCTTGTATTTTCTAAAGAAATAATAATATATTTTTAGGAGGAAATATGGACAATAAAATGTGAATAGGGTGCAACCCTTGCTTGCTAATGAAACAGACATTAGTACGTCACGCAACCCTTGCTTGCTAATGAAACAGACATTAGTACGTTGATATTTTTTTAGTTTTATAATATTATTGGATATTTTACGACCACAATAGCATTTTGAGATAATGATCAGTTCTAAGGTGTAATTTTAGTTGAAGAGGAATGGTGACAATTTTTGCCTCACAACTGGTGGACATGGGTGAATTGTGAATAATACTCCTCCGGTTCAAAAAGAGTGTCTATTTAGCCATTTGCACACCCCTTAAGAAAATACTAATATCTAGGTAAAAATAGGTAATTTGACTAAATTACCCCTAATTAAATAGGTATTGGGATTTGATCACTTAATACTTAATAAGGGCAAATATGAAAAAATGAGGTTAATTCTTTCTTCATTTGATAAGTGCACACTCTTTTTGAACAAGAAAATAAAGGCTAAGTGGACACTCTTTTTTGACCGGAAGAGTATTGTTTATACTACGTATTTGTTAAACCTAGAAATGTTTATACTACTTATTTCATATGTTATTATTATATTTCTCATAAATTCAAGCCCACTCTCCTCCTCTCCGAGAAAAAAAAAGAGCAAAATTGGTTCCCTTTCTCTTGTTTTTGGAACAACATTAGTATGAAGAGTATTTTTGAGCTATTTGGATAATTGGCGGGCATTTTGAGCTAAAAACGTAATGGTAAGAGCATATTTGAGCCAAAAAATATAACGAAGGGTAAATCTAGCATATTTCGAATAGCATAAGGGTATTTTTGGGCTTTTTCCTAAAAATCAATTAACATTCAAATAAAAGAAATAAATGAAAAAGGTAATCTCTCACAATACATCACTTGTATATGTAAGAGTCTTACATTGTAATATTCCTTTACTATCTTAATAACTTGTTCACTATCATAAATCAAGTTGTACACTTTATTTACGAATAAAATTAATATGATTTATATACAAAAAGGGTCTTGTATCTCTTCTGACTTTTATTTGATATTTAATATTCTTGATATATAAGTGTGTAGCAAAACTAGCTAGAATAAGTAATTCATATTAAACAAAGTATTACTTAAAATTTCACATGTAATTTAAATAAATAGAATATTTGATTATATCAAATTGAAAAAACCCCACATGTTGCATTTATCTACATTGACACTAATTATACTTAATATAAATCAGTAAACAAGTTGTAAAGCAGTTTTTTTTTAGTAGACCGTAATTTTTTTTAATAAGTAAAGTGTATAATTTTTTAAATTAAATAAACAGTATAGTTTGCTATATACATCAAATACAAAAAGTATGTGGAGACTATTCATATTCTTTTGTATGGTAATACGGCTCAATTTTAGTTGGTCAAATGTTTTGGGAATATGAATAAATCATTGTATTTATTAGTGTGTTTTGAAGGAAAATATTGCAAAGTTAAAAGAAGGTTATGGTAGTTTTTTCACGGATGTGGCCACCTTTGAGCTAAATAAATGTGGTCATTTAGCAGCTCTTCGTGTTTTAATGGTTCTCAGACCAAAACTTAAAAAAAAGAGAAATTTACCTAACTATTGGAAGATGATGGAATGCGTGTGTATATAAATTATTAAATTCGATTGCCAACTTATCATCTTTGTCTGGTTAGAAAGTTTTCAAGTGGCTCAGATCAATCGGTAATCTTACAGCTCAGCATGGCCCACCATATATTCAACACGTTCCAACAGCCACCGGCAGATTAAAAAACAACAACAACAACACAACAACAACCCAGTGAAATCCCACAACGTGGGGTCTGGGGAGGGTAGAGTGTACGCAGACCTTACTCCTACCAAGGTAGGATGGCTGTTTCCGAGAGACCCTCGACTCAATAAAAACATAAAAAGAGGTCAGATACGGCTAAGAGATTCAAAGCGATATGGAAATGAAGTAACGCAAGCGACACAGATAACATAGAATAATCAAACCACAGGAAATAACAGATAATAGCATAATAGCATAAATTAGAGCACAAGAAATTATACTACGATAATGCGACTATTAATAAGGCAGGGTAATGAGACTATCTACTAGCCTTCTACCCTAATATGGGTCCTCCAAACCCTCCTATCTAAGGTCATGTCCTCGGTAAGTTGTAACTGCGCCATGTCGTGTCTAATTACCTCTCCCCAATACTTCTTTGGCCTACCCCTACCTCGTCTGAAACCATCCATGGCCAACCTCTCACACCTCCGCACTAGGGCATCCGTGTCTCTCCTCTTCACATGCCCAAACCATCTCAATCTCGCTTCTCGCATCTTGTCTTCCACCGAGGCCACTCCCACCTTGTCCCGAATATCCTCATTCCTAATCCTGTCACTCCTGGTGTGGCCACACATCCATCTCAACATTCTCAACTCAGCAACTTTCATCTTTTGAACGTGAGAAACCTTAACTGGCCAACACTCCGCCCCATACAACATAGTCGGTCTAACCACCACTTTGTAGAACTTTCCCTTAAGTTGTGGTGGCACCTTCTTGTCACATAACACTCCGGAAGCAAGCCTCCATTTCATCCACCCTGCCCCAATACGATGTGTGACATCATCGTCAATCTCCCCGCTGCCTTGCATAATAGACCCAAGATACTTGAAACTACTTTTCTTCTGGATGACTTGGGTACCAAGCCTCACTTAGCAGATTAAAAAACAAAAAGTAAAAATATAGCACATGAAAAAACTTATATCACACCTCTTTGGTCTCCTCTTTCTTTGTTTCCAAAAAGATTTCACAAAGACCAATAAAAAAGAAAAAAAAAAGATTCAATCTTGATCTGTGTTTTATTCACAAAGACCAAGAAAAGGGCAAAAAAAAAAAAAAAATTCAATCTTGATCTGTTTTCTTGTCAATTCAAATCTAAAGTTTTGATTTTTTATTGTGGGGTTTTGTTAAAATTGAATTCTTGATTTTAACGGATATCAACACCGAAGGAAAATCAAGAAAGATAAAAGACGCGCAATAATTTTTTTCAAAACCAAACTTAATAAACTATGAATTCTTCCAAAAGCCAATTCTAATATCAAACCTGGAGTACGCAACTTAAATGACACAAAAACTAACATTTGAGACCAAAATAATCCATTTAAAAAAAGTGACAAAACTATCTTTTGCGCACTAAATTAATTCGCAATAGGAGTTTAATAAAATGCCCCACCCTTGTGCAATTTCAAAGTTTGGAAATTTTATATTTTTTCCATACTTTGATCAAAGATTAGTCATGTTTCAAAATGCCGGAATATCAATATTTTATATAGAACTTGATATTTTTTTATGCGGACAATAATATCGGCTCAATACATAAAGTATACGTAAACGTTTGGATTGTTGTTTTAGGGGTTGTAAAGTGCCCCAAAGTAAGTTTTGTTTGTTTGGAAACTTATTATCTTTAGGTTTAAGTGTTTTATTTTATAAGGTTTTGATTTAAGCGTTTTATTATTTAGTCAAGGCATTACTTTATTTCGAATATGGCGAAATTTTTTTCATAATTAATTTTGGACGTCGCACGAGTTATTATTAAATGATAATAAAGACTAAGATAACTATTTATCACTAAGAAAATAGTACCAAAAAAATATAATAACATAAAATTTTAGCGATATATTTTATATTAGCGTATTAGTTTTTAGTTAATGCGTAACTTTTTTATATTTTATTTTTATAATTAGTTTAGGATGTGACGCGAGTTAGTTATAAACGATAACAAAGAGTAAAATAAGATTTATCATTAAGAAATAGATACACAAAAAATATACTTAATTTTTACTTAAACCATGCATCATGCACCCAAGTTGTTTTCTCAATGCTCCCACCTAGGTTTGATCCCTGGTGGTTGGGACAAAAAAGAGATAGCTAAACTACTAAGCCAAGTTGGTGAAAGTGACAATGCAGACATTTTTTATTATTTATAAAGTTCACTAATGCCATCTAACTTGTTTTCATAAATTGAATTTCGCACCTTGAAATTAACATTCAAAACATCACTACCACGGGATTACCATCTTGAAATATATTTTTTATCACTAGATTTTTATTAAAGATAAATGAAAATTGTGCACCAATTTGGGGCAAATTTCGCAAATTTCAAATTGATGGGATAAAGGATGTTTTTGTAAAAACTGGCCCGGCCAAACCTGTCACGACCCAAACTAAAGGGCCATGACGAGCACCTGACCGTACTAGTCAAGCACCATCTGACATGCATCTGTGACATCAACATAAACATAGGTGGGCCAATAGTGCCATAATATGATACTCAATAGACTCATAAGGAAAATGTGTATGTATTAAATAGTCTGAAAGACTCATCTATATGGATATGTTGAACATACTATATGAGCCAACAAGGCTGTCATGATCATCTGTGTGGCAATATATGAAACACCAGGACTAAACATTATCTGATTGTACATAACTGTCTACAAGCCTCTACTGGAAAACATAACATAACGTGGCCGGGACAGGGCCCGCCATACCCATGCATATGTATATATATAATATATAATCATGCTGGCCCCTGGAATCTTCGAAGCAAATGGAGTGCAACAATCTTAACTGTTGAGTTGACATCCTACCCAACTTGTATCTCGGGACCTGCGGGCATGAATGTAGCCCTCCAAACAATAGGAGAGTCAGTACGAATAACGTACCGAGTATATAAGGCATGGAAACAGCATATACATGAGAATCATGAAAAGAATCTGAGACATGAGAGTCAATCTGTATATCTGAATGTATCTGCATGATTGTATAACTGGAAGTGTCTATATAACTCTACATAACTAAAAGTGCCTCTAAGGGCGTATGATATGCATGCTTTCTTTAAAAAATTATATACATATATAATATAATTGTTAGTGTTGAGGAACGTACAGCCCGATCCATAAATGTTAGTGTTGTGGAATGTACAGCCCGATCCATATATCATATCATCTCGCATCCGGGGTATCATCATCGTATACCAGCTGATCAGGTGGTGATGCATATATAACGCCTATCCCTTTCCCCATACCCCATATACATATATAACGCCTATCCCTTTCCTCATACCCTATATACATATAATATACGTGTATATAGCGCCTTCTGATCATGGGTCAATGTGCATATGTATAAGTAAATGCAATGCATAAATAAGATGAATAACTAGAACTCTCGGAGTGACATAAAGTCGTGCTACCTCTGATAACCACCTTTGAGCTAATATCATCAATATACATAATATCAAGACCCGTGAACAGAAGGAATAATCATAAAAGAGGTACAGGAACATCAAAGATTAGAGTACTCCTAATGCTTCTAAGAGTAGAGTAATATGGAAGTCTGTTCATACGTTCGTTCGTTCATATCATAAGGATCATGCCAAAATGAAAGAAAGGATAGCCTTAACATACCTAGATAATCTCCTTCTCAATCCACAACCAAGCTTAACATAATCCTCTTGCGACTACAATAAGTGAAATGATATCATCTTCAACATATAAGGTCATGACTATCGTATTTCGCTAATCTTATAACCTACAAAAAAAAGGGACAGCATTTCCCTTGCTTATACTACATCCCAAAAGACACCAAATGTCATCAACAGCCCAACAACAAAAACAACAACCAACAATAACAACAACTATAATATAATCCAATATAAACCTCTTCGATTACTTTAAGAATCATATCGAGCGGCAAGCTCGTTTAACGAATAATAAAGCGCAATTCGAACTCAATTCTTCTTTCATAATTCAGTCCACACCCTTTATAACATTATACTTATGTTTACCATATCCTTTTCCACCAAAAACATCATAACGATAATCTCTAAATAGTCCATATGCTTTAACTCTTCAACCTTCACTTCCGAGTCCTAGTTTTACAAGTTTTCCTTTTTCACTTCCTTCAATTAAAACATGAATAATCTTAACAACAATAGCCACAATATAGTCAGGTTATATTCCATAATTTCCAGCAATTAGAAACCATATTTACATCTTCAAAACAGTCCAAAAACACGACAATAAGTTACTAGCATTTCACGACGAGCGACAAGCTCGGATTGGAACACATATAACCCGTATTACCTTTTGTCAGTTCCTTTCTTAACTTAATAATATTCTCAACATGATACTGAAATCATTTATTACAAATTCCAGCCTTATACCATAGGATTATAACAAGAAAACAGTTCGCAAAATCAACTACTTCCGAATAGCAATTCTATTCATAAGTTCAAGCTTTTCTCATCAATTCACCTCAATCAACATCAAAATATTCATAAGTACAACCAAAAAACAATATTCTCATATTATACAGTAGCCCCAAATCGAATCCCAAAATTCCTTCAGCTTATATTCACCTTCAACAACAACCCAATACGATAAAAGTGATTTCCTTTCACTTAGGCTAACTTTCAAGGTGTAACTTGCATCAAATTTTTGTGTTTGGCTCTTGAATCCATGGGAATTGATTATAGAGGGTTTGGGAGAGTTTAAAGGGAGTTTAGGGGTGAGAAAGGGGTAGAAAATGATGCAAAAAAATTAGATTTTCCGTTCTAATATTTCTGATTTTTTACTGTTCACCACACATCATTGTTCACCCCCGTAATGTTCATCCGCTTTACTGTTCATCAAGTGGAATTATTTCAGGGACTCAATTTTTCCATCGTTTTTCATGGATGGTCTCATTCTCGAACTTACATTAACCAACTTACGATATGAACGACGCAAAAAAAAATTCGAGGTGTAACAAAACCACCTTGCGGCGTTTGCGCAGCTAGATCTCGCAAAAATACGCAGAATTAAAAAAAATCGCGTAAATCGGACGCCTGAGCGCAAAGGTATGACCGTTTAAAGTTTCACCAATTACTACTACTTTTTCTCCGTATACTCATTACTTGATAATTTTATCTTATTTTATAAGTACTTAAGTCTAATGGATAAAAAATTTATGGGACTTGCGTAAGCATTAATTTACTGGGTTATTCAAACTTTTTTTTTTTTTAATAATGCAGTAAATTACTTCGCTATAAAATAAAACACTTAATCCTAAAGATAACAAGTTTCCAAACAAAGAAAACTTACTTCGGGGCACTTTATAGCTCCTAAAATGACGATCCAAACGTTTACGTATACTTGATGTATTGAGCCGACATTATTGTCTGCAGAAAAAGATATCAAGTTCTATATCAAATATTGATATTCTGACGTTTTGAAACATGACTAATCTTTGGTCAAAGTATGGAAAAAAAAATGAAATTTCCAAACTTTGAAATGACACAAGGGTGGGGCGTTTTATTAAACCCCTATTGCGCACTAATTTAGTGCGCAATAGGAGTTAACTGTAAATTTGCAGTTTAGTTCTTTTGCTCACTAAATTAGTACGCAATATAACTTAACTGAAAAAGTGCATTTTAGCCCTATTACGCACTAATTTAGCGTACAAAAGATAGTTTTATCACTTTTTTTAATGGGTTATTTTGATCCGTTAGTTTTTGGGTGATTTAAGTTGCGGAGGGAGCGTAAAAGGTGACTTTTCATGGGTATGAAATCTGTATGACAACCAACTTTTATTATCTACGTGCAACGTATTCCTACGTTTTCCTATTATTATTATTATTATTTTAATAATGGTAGACTACTCATTAGTAAAGTCTCCACAAAAATAACCACTTCAAAAGTTTTATAATAGAGGGAAAACGACGTTCTTACTTCTTATCATCTTTTCCTAGCCGACCACAAACCAAAGAGAGAAGGAAAAAATAAAAAGAAGAAGAAGCAAAAAGGACATCAAACTCTTATCACAGTACATTATATTGATTAAATTCTTAAAAGATATGGCAACTCTAGCTTGGTCATTGAGCAAATAGTCTGTTATATGAAGACAGAACCATAATTATATCAATTGTTCTAATAATATTCTCAAAACTAATATCAAAAGGAAAAAGAAAATTCAGCCTAACACACTCAATACTGTTGCTTTTGTCTACACTCGCCATTACCGATTCTTTTCATTTCATATATTCCATTGTGTATTATATTAGACATCTTAATACATAAACTAACATGAATTTGGAGTTAATTCATACGTTAATACATATGTTTGGGATATAAAACCTATATTTTAATGTAGAGTATAATTATGTAGGTACTTTTACGTAGAATGTGTTATTATACACTACCGACAAAACTTATAAAGAATAAAAAGGTTAAACTAAAATTAGATGTGAAACTGTTACACTACTAATTGCATACAAATAAGAAAATTAATTTTTTTTTATTAGCTGTGCTTTAAAAAAAAAGATAAATTTTTATCATTTTCAGCCAATTCCAATACCACCTCTCACCATTTATCACAAATTAAGTTCAATAAAAACATTACGAAAATTATAATATTCAGATAGGAGTTTGCAAATACAAAATCTAATTAATATAACCTCTGATTAATCCAATAAGAGCCATGACCACATGTAATATGAAAAAAGAAATATTAAAGAAAATGTAGGATGGATAATTGGAGTCTGGTACCAATAAGAAAATAATTCTCCAAGGCAAAAAGGAAAAATGTTTACTTTGGCAGAATGTCATGTCCGCCACTTTGTTAAACATCTACGTTCCACAAACAATGCCATCTTGCTAATTTCATGCTTTAGCAGAGGGTAAGTTAAAAAATAAAGCCACCTCCCCCCAGGCCATGTTTCTACCACGCTGGGAAATACAATTTATTGAGAACGACCAAAAAAATAAAGAAAAGGAAAGATGCAATTTATAACACATAAACATTGGGGGTTATGGATTTTAAAAGTCATAACCCCCCAATAAAGAGGTGTACATGTAACGGATGTAATTTGTTTACAAATAGGATAAATGAGAAAATGAAATAAAAAGTAAAAAAAAAAAAAGGATAAGTGGGATTTCTATCTTATGGGAAATGCCACGTCACTTTTTTTATTTTATATTGCCAAGTAAAATACAAATTTAACACATAATATAATGAGTTTATTCAAATTAAAAAACAACTATTTAAACTAAATTTCAGTCAACTTTGGCTAGAAGAAAGTAGTATAATAATATCAACATTATCTTCAAAAACTTAAATCAAGCCTTCTGCTATTTAAATGCTTTGAGAAATAATGTCAATGAAAGCAATACTTTCAACTAATTCTACACGGTAAGAGAATTTTCTTTTCAACATTACTATTCATGGACAATTTATATTCCCGTGATCACTGAGGAAAAACAAACAAAGAAAAAAAAAATCTTACATTATATAATGAACAAAAGAAGTTAAAACTAAAAAATCAAAAAGAGCACATATGACACGTATTAAGTAAAATTAAGACTTGTAAATACCTAAATAATGATAACTACAAGCGTAACCAAAGTGATATCTTTGACATACTCATAATGAGTGGTTTGATAATATATATGCTCCTCTTGAAACATACAAGAACAGATGCAGTCTCACTTGAATTCATTTTCATCTCGACATTGCTATAGGCACATTTAGTAGTACCAGCTAGCTTTTGCAGACCCTTTGTTTATATATTCAGTTGGCAATTGCCTTTGAGATCAAGAAATCAGTTTTCCCATTTTGAATAGTGGAGATTGAGATGGATGAAGCTCAACTGGATGATGTCTTAACAATTAGCTGCAAAAATACACCATATATAACAAAACCAACGGTTAAGGAGTAATCTCCTAAAACCAACCCTCGTCTATTGCTCCGGAAAACAAAAAGAGAAGCAAAACAACCATTTTAAGAGTGAACACAAATTCTAGATTCTAAGTTGTGACAGAAATTAGAGACAAAGGAACTTTTACGGTATACTAAAAAGGTATATACAATGAAACTTAAGGTATACTAAAATGTTTGTACGATGAAAAGTAAACAGAGATGATTCATAAAGATGAAAAGTTTTACCATAGTCCACAAGACAAGAGATTTTTGTTGCTGAAGTATGCCTTCTCTGTTTAGTCCTTCATGAAGTATGTTATAGAAAGAGTTTGCCTAGAAAAAGATATGGTAGCAGAATGAATATAATAGACAAAATCACACAAGTGAATGCTAATACCTACCACTTGAAAAATCACCAAAATTTATAATCGGATTAAGTGTGCCCATGCACCATGTCCATTCCATTATGTTTTTATTGTTTTCTATATAATGGTTGGAAAACAAAGAGGTATATAACCGAAAAATTAAAGTAGAGTAATGATACTAAATGAAACATTCCATGCACTGATTAGCTCAGGATAAAAAACGTAGCTAACTGATGACTAAGCTAATTAACATAGCACATTTAACATAATTAAGAGAGTTTCATGAGTGACTTTTGAGTTTTTTTAACATAGCACATAAATAAGATAAAAATTGAGAAAAGCCTCAAAAAATTGAGAAAAAAGATAAATAAGAATGCTAGTCATAGAGAGGTGCCACATCACCTTGTCTATGTCTAGCTTTATATTATATATAGATTTTGATTTCTTATTTTCCAATTTTGCTATTTGATTGGTTTAAGTGGTGCTTCTTCACTTGTATAACACAGTATCACACTTCTTCCTGCCTGATGTGTACAATTAAAATGGGTGCGGTGTTTTAATTGATTGAATTTTCCACGTAGGATGCAATTGACATTCACGCGCAAGGCTAACGAAAATGAAACTCACCATATATGTTACTATGTAAGTTGGATTGTGTTTGATAGACACAATTAAGGCCAAGTTCAGGGGTTCAATAGGAACAACACTTAGTTGAGGTGCTAAAATAGAAAAAAAGTGACAAGTTTAGGGGTCTCATATGCATAAAGCCATATATATGTATATATATATATATATATATATATATATATAAAGAGAACTAAAACAACAAGAATTTGGCCCGAAATTAAGCGAGGGAATGAGACTCTAACAACATCTCCTGCAACACACAAAGAAATGCTAGTAGCCACATGTGAATGTCATTCGAAGCGAGACTTTTGACTAAACGGTAAATTGGCTAACCATCAATAACTAAATTAGCCTCCCTATAAATATGGGCAACAGAGAGGCAAATATTCTTCTTCTTTTTTTTTTTTTTTTTTGGTCACTGTGACATCATCACAGGGAATAAGCAAATATTCTTGGGGGCTACAGCATACAATCAACAATTAAAAGTTCCAACCATGTAGGCATTTTAATGGTTCTCAAACCAAAACTTAAAAAAAGAGAAATTTACGTAATTATTGGAAGATGATGGAATGCATGTGTATATAAATTATTAAATTCGATTGCCAACTTTTCATCTTTGTCTGGTTGGATAATTTTCAAGTGGCTCAGATCAATTTGGAGTCTTACGGCTCAGCATACCCCACCACATATTCAACACGTTCCAACAGCCGTCGGCAGGTTAAAAAAGAAAAAGGTAAAATATAGCACATGAAAAAACCTATATCACACCTCTTTGGACTCCTCTTTCTTTGTTTCCTAAAAGATTCACAAAGACCAATAAAAGACTCAATCTTGATCTGTGTTGTATTCACAAAGACCAATAAAATAAAATAAAAAAGATTCAATCTTGATCCGTGTTGTATTCACAATGACCAATAAAAGAAAAAGAAAAAAAAAGATTCAATCTTGATCTGTTTTTTTTGGTAACTAACGAACTTTTATTAATTACCATTGCAACATTACAGATTTAGCTCAGCCGACACAGCTAGCTAAGGTCTTTAGGAACTCAAGTTAACACTTTACAGGATCAGACATTATCAGCTAAAAAGAAAACTTATGTACTATGTTTCGAACACCAGCAGGGGCCCGAACAGTACACATAAATGTCAGCTCCTTTGCTAATTTTTTCGCAGTGTGTTATATCCCGCACTTTCAGAGCATGAGCATGCCACGTACTTCACCGTTGTAATGGAGTATCGGAAAGTCCCATGAGGTTTTGAAAGGTACAAGCCATGAGAAGTACGTAACAATGGAGTAAATGATGAATTACGATCTCGTAAGTCGTAATCGGGAAGGACAACCTTGAAACACGAGAACATGACCATTATCAAGTATAATAAATGATAAATAGCATGTAGGGGGAGTTCTAGAAGATTCCGGGATCAACCAAATCAAAGAAAATAAGTTTGTTGAAAATTTGGAAAAAGTTGGCAGAATTAAGGACAGAATTTTGGGTCAATTTTGGAGGGGTATATCTCAAGGTATATGAGGAGCTTTAAGGTGTGTCCAAAGCCTAAAATGAAGTTCGTCGAGTCTAGTTTGCAACGCAACAAACTGCTCGTCGATAGGACATCAGAGTGGAGAATTATGAACGTTACAAGTCAGGCTGACAAAGCAGAAACGCGTGCTACAGTAACTACTACAGTAACCTACCTGCTACAGTACTCGGTGTGAACAGTGAAAATCAGAAATTTAAAAACAAAAATCTGATTTTTTTCACTCATTTTCTACCATCTTCTCTCTTTAAATTCTCTCTACATTTCCCAAAATTCCTTCTACCAAATTCATGAAGATCTAAGATCAATTCAAGTGATTTTGCTTAATCGAGGCCCGAATAACGCATGGTTGTGATTCTAGTATCGGTTTGCGGTGGATTTTAGCGTGAATTCAAGTGGATATCGGAGATATTGCTGTTTTAACAAGAATAAGGTATGAATTTCTTTCTAGTTACGTTAATACCGGCTTATTCACGAAGATAGAGTGGTTAAATAATTGTACAGTAAGTTGGTTAGCTATAGAGGTTGGAAAACAGCGTGTGGGATGTTTTAGGGTATATATTGGTGTTAGAAATGATGTTATTACTATTGGTATTGTTGTTGATGTTGTTGGTTGCTGAATTGGAATTTCGAGCTAAGTATATAAACAGGGGAGATGCTGCCCGATTTTTGGTAGAATATAGAGTAGTTTGACTTGAAAGATCAGTATAAGTATACTATGATGAGTCTAATGATAGTGTGAATCCTCTTAAATGTAGACTCTCGAATTCGGATGGATAAGTGTGGATAACTGGAGGTCAAACAGGTATGTTAAGGCTAGTCCCTTTCTTCTAAAGGCATGATTCCTTTCTTATGAATCCAATAGTGTTTTCCAAATGTCCCATGATCCCTTTCTTGATAATCCATAAATGTTTTTCAAAATGTCCCTATTTTCCGAGTCAAAGATTTATGATTCTATAAGCTTTTATGACAACAATAACGGACATGTTTTTACAATGTTAATGACGTTGCTAAAGATGAGAATGTTTCTATGATGATTACGACGATGATGGTGATTTCATGTTTAAAAGTCCCAAGCTTATGATTTCAATGTGAATATCAGAATGTTGAGTTATTTTCGTGATTTTCTTGATTTTTATTCATTGTTGTTGAACTCGCCTTATAATAATTGTTCCTTCAAGGTGAGATAGAGCGATGATGATTATTCCATAATATAATCGGAGGTTACCGGCCTTACGTCACTCCGATGTATTTATAACTTTTATTTGGCTCTCATGCATACTTTATATATATGTATGTATTTTCTCACACCACACCGCGCTATAGTCGGCCGGGCATGGCACGTAGATGTGCACACTACTGCAGTGGGCATGTTATGATATTGCCCCGGACGTGGGAGGCCCGGACGCGGGTTAACGATGATAATACCGAGCCTTAATGGTCGGGCATGATACTATATATGTGACACCGAGCCTTAATGGCCGGGCATGATACTATATATATGACACCGAGCCTTAATGGCCGGGCATGGTACTATGTATATGTATAGAAATGTTCTTTTTAAAGGCTAAACATGCATGACATCCGCCTTATGAGGCATTCAGATGTACAGGTTATTTCTCTTATTCCATGTTACCTTTCATATCTATATTATGCTGTTATTCATGCCTTACATACTTAGTACATTATTCGTACTGACGTCCCTTCTTGTGGACGCTGCGCTCATGCCCGCAGGTAGGCAGGGAGACTGATCTGACCCATAGGTGTCCTATCAGCGGATTCTCAGGAGCACTCCACTTTCTTCGGAGCTGCATTCTATTTGGTATTGTCCTTATGATCATTTGTGTTCTATGTAGAGGCTCGTAGACATGTGTGTACAGTTAGATGTTTTATAGCTCCACCGGTTCATATTGTTGTATAATATATTGGTGGCCTTGTCGGCCTTATTTTGAGCTCTTGCTACTTTATTGCTACTTTACTGTTAGCCTTGTCGGCTTTATGATATATGTTATGTTGTGACGACCTTGTCGGTCCGCATATGAACATATGTGCTGAATGATCGGATATTCCTATATTAGGCCTTTTCTGCGTGCAGATGTTCTTTGAGTTATGGTTTATAATGTTCAGAGTAAAGGATAAGTCAGGTGGTTCCCAGCCTACGGGTCGGAGCCCGTCATACTCCTGGTAGGGGTGTGACACAGTGGTACTTCTGTGCTCAAATATTCGCTTGTTTCTCTCTGTCCATAGGGTATATATCATCTCAACAACAATCATTGCATATTTGAGCTTGCTGAGATCTGCCTTTGCCATTTGCAATACATCAGTGTAAGAACTCTCCCCAATTTGTAGCAGTAAAGTCTCTTCCATTGCTCCATTTCGACACTCTAGCCCACAGGGCCCTTGCAACAGAGCACCGGACAAATAGGTGCTCATGTTTTCAGGTACCAGGTTACATAACACACATATTTTTGTAGCCTCAAGCCCCCATTTGATTAATCTGTCTGCAGTTAAAAGCCTTTGATGCATACAAAGTCATAATGTAAAGCAGGCCTTTGGCCTTGCACAATTACCAAACATGAGACACTTCAATGGTATTCTTGGTAGGTCGCCCAATAGCTGAAGGTAATATCTTCTAATCAAACTTTGCCTGGGGTGATGATTTTCATTTAGCTGCTCCATGGTACTTCTAGCTGCCACAATCTTTCTTGTCATCCAACTGGCCGTTTGGGGGATTGGAAACGCACTCCACTGCTGCCCCTTAATGTAGTAAGCATGAACCCATTTGACCCATAGCTTATCTGCTTTATGAGCTAGGTCCCAGCACAGTTTTGTCACAGCACTTTGGTTCCATTTCTTTAATTGAATAAGGTTCATGCCACCAGTTGATTTAGGACTACACATATGTTCCCACGCCACTAGGGCTTTTTTGGTTATTACACCCTCCCCTGACCATAAGAAGCTTCTGCAGTAGCCATCTATTACCTTAAGTATCTTTGAAGGAATAAGGAATAGTTGGGACCAGTAAGCTTGGATCCCAAAGAGCACAGATTGGACCAACTGCATCCTACCAGCATAGGACAGCTTTTTTGTTGTCCATGTTGATATTTTGACAGTGATCTTCTCTATGAGGGGCAGCCATTGGATGATTGACAGTTTTTTTGTGGAAAGGAGGACTCCAATGTACTTAAAGGGTAGCTCACCTAGGGAAAACCCCAGCTGTTGAAGGATCTGGTCTGCAGTATCTTGGGGAACACCCCCCAAAATATATGGAACTCTTACCAAGGTTGGCCTGGAGGCCAGAGGCAGCTGAGAATTTCATGAAACATTGTTGCATTGTCTTGACTGAGTTCAGGTCACGTTTGGAGAACAGTAAGAGATCATCGGCAGAGCATAAATGCGTGATTCCGAGCTTGGCACATTGAGGATGAAATTTGAAAGCTTTGGTATTTTTGAGATCATTTAGACTTCTGCTTAAGAATTCCATAGCTATGGCAAAGAGGAATGGTGACATGGGGTCACCTTGCCTTAGGCCCCATTTAGGTAAAAATAGGTAATTTGACTAAATTATCCCTATTTAAATAGGTATTGAGATTTGGTCACTTAACACTTAATAAGGGCAAATCTGGAAAAATAAGGTTAATTTTTTCTTGATTTGATAAGTGGACACTCTTTTTGAATAAAAAAATAAAAGCTAAGTGGACACTCTTTTTGGATCGGAGGAGTATTGCTTATACTACGTATTTGTTAAACCTAGAAGTGTTTATACTACTTATTTCATATATTATTATTAATTATATTTCTCACTAATTCAACCCCATTCTCCTCCTTTCGGAGAAAAAAAAAACAAGGGCAAAATTGGTTCTCTTTCTCTTATTTTGGAACAGCCATTAGTAGGAAGGGTATTTTGAGCTATTTGGATAATTAGCGCGCATTTTGAGCTAAAAACGTAACGGCAAGAGCATTTTTTAGCCAAAAAAATATAATGAAGGATAAATCTGACCTATTTCAACTAGCATAGGGTATTTTTTAGCGTTTTCCTAAGAATCAATTAACATTCAAACAAAAGAAATAAATGAAAAGGGTAATCTCTAACAATACATCATTTGTATATGTACTTGTAAGTTTTAACCTCAAGACTTATGAAGCTCATATTTATTTTATTGCAACTTATTACTTTTATATGTAAAATAATATAACATTTTTATATGTAAAATCAATTATTTATTGATGATTGTAAAGATATTTATGTATTTATGTATTTTTGGTTTTTTATTATTTTCAGATAATTTCTATTAAGCACCCATTTTCAAAGCAAAAATTCATATTGAAGACTTTAAAGTTTGTGGGCATATTATGTATCCTTAACTATTTTTAATAAGTAATCAAAGGTAATTTCATATAACTAAGAATTCAATTTTAAATAAGTTCTCATATATTGATAAACATTGCAGTGTTGTTGGTGTATTTAGTTTTGATAAATTAATAATAATAAGTTTAATGACATTTCGTAGCAACATAATAATGGAATAATGATGGATTTTTGTTTACATCAGAAAATAAATAGAAAAAAATATATTAAAATAATGAAGAATTTGCGATTAAAAATGAAATTTGTCGCTAATTTTTGTTGCAGAAAGTTTTAGACAAAAAATTCCTATCGCTTACATTATTATTCATGTTAGTTTTACATATTTTATTTTATTAAACTAAACAAAAAATTTAAAATCTAATATGGTTGGTATTTTTTTTCCGGTGAGGAAGATGTTAATATGGTTGGTATCTAAGTCCAATTCCTATTAAATAAGTACTAGTTGTAAATTCGAACTTTAAAAAATAATGAAATTATATCTAATTAATGTGTGAAAAGTATCATATAAATTTCAAAATAACTACATTTTTTTTTCGAGAAGTAGCAAAGGAATATCGCTGTCGTGAGGAAAAAAAATATTGGATTGATCGAAGGGGAGGAGAGCAATATCTTGTGGGAAAAAGCAATTGCAAATCAAATTGTACACTGTATTTACGAATAAAACTAATATGATTTATGTACAAAAAGGGTCTTGTATCTCCTGTGACTTTTATTTGATATTTATAACACTTTTTTATGTTATTAAAATTATAATATTAAAGATTTAATATACTTGATATATAAGTGTGTAACCAAACTAGCTAGTATAAGTAATTCATATTAAACAAAGTATTACTTATAATTTCACATGTAATTTAAATAAATAGAATATTTGATTATATCAAATTGAAAAAAACCCACATGTTGTATTTATCTATATTGACACTAATTATACTTAATATAAATCAGTGAACAAGTTGTAAAGCAGTATTTTTTTTCTGAGTAGACCGTAATTTTTTTTAATAAGCAAAAAGTATAATTTTTTAAATTAAATAAACAGCATAATTTGCTATATACATCAAATACAAAAATTATGTGGAGACTATTCATATTCTTTTGTATGGTAATACAGCTCAATTTTAGTTGGTCAAATGTTTCGGGAATATGAATAAATCATTATATTTATTAGTGTGTTTTGGAGGAAAATATTGCAAAGTTAAAAGAAGATTATGGTAGTTTTTTCACGGTTGTGGCCACCTTTAGGCCAAATAAATATGATCATTTAGCAGCTCTCAGTGTTTTAATGGTTCTTAGACCAAAACTTAAAAAAAGAGAAATTTACGTAATTATTGGAATATGATGGAGCGTGTGTATATAAATTATTAAATTGGATTGCCAACTTGTCATCTTTGTCTGGTTCGATAGTTTTCAAGTGGCTCAGATCAATTTGTAATCTTACAGCTCAGCATGGCCCACCATATATTCAACACGTTCCAACAACCATCGGCAGGTTAAAAAACAAAAAGTAAAAATATAGCACATGAAAAAACTTATATCATACCTCTTTGGTCTCCTCTTTCTTTGTTTCCAAAAAGATTTCACAAGGACCAATAAAAAAGAAAAAAAAAGATTCAATCTTGATCTGTGTTTTATTCACAAAGACCAAGAAAAGGGGTAAAAGATTCAACCTTGATCTGTTTTCTTGTCAAACCAAATCTAAAGTTTTGATTTTTCTTTGTGGGATTGTGTTAAAATTGAATTCTTGATTTTGGGGGGATAAGAATATGGGGTTTAAGGAAGATGAAGCAAGTTCATCATCACATGTTTTGAGCATCCCAAGAGAAGATACACCACTTCTAGGCAAGAACCAACACCTTTCTTCTCCTTCAAAGACTTTTGCTAATGTTTTCATAGCTATAGTTGGAGCTGGAGTTCTTGGTCTTCCTTATACTTTCAAAAGAACTGGATGGGTAATGGGTACTCTCATGCTCTTTATAGTTTCCTTTCTTACCTACTATTGTATGATGTTATTGGTCTATGCTAGGCGTAAGCTTGAATCTCATGTCAAAGCTGCAGCAATCTCATCTTTTGGTGATTTGGGATTTGCTGTGTGTGGACCTCTTGGTAGATTGGCTGTTGATGTTATGATTGTTCTCTCCCAAGCTGGTTTTTGTATTAGTTACTTGATTTTTGTGGCTAATACTTTAGCACATTTGTTTAATTATTCAGTTGCAAATCCAGATCCCAAAATCTTTGGAATTTCACTTAAATCAGTGTATATCTGGGGCTGTTTCCCATTTCAGTTGGGGTTGAATTCAATTCCCACACTGACCCTTTTAGCCCCTTTGAGCATTTTTGCGGATATTGTTGATTTAGGTGCTATGGGTGTTGTGATGGTTGAGGAACTGATGATTTACCTACAAAACAGACCTGTTATTGAAATGTTTGGTGGGTTCAATGTGTTCATCTATGGTCTTGGCGTGGCTGTGTATTCTTTTGAAGGGATTGGTATGGTTTTGCCTCTTGAATCAGAGACAAGAGACAAGGACAAGTTTGGGAAAATCTTGGCTTTGGCAATGGCCTTGATAACTTTGATGTTTGGTGCTTTTGGAATAGTTGGTTATTTTGCTTTTGGTGAAGATACCAAGGACATAATCACTACTAATCTTGGGGGAGGATTGCTTAGCACCTTTGTTCAGATAGGCCTTTGCATAAACCTATTTATCTCTTTCCCACTGATGATGAATCCAGTGTATGAAATAATGGAAAGGAGATTTTGTGAAGGCAGTTACTGCTTGTGGCTGAGATGGCTTGCGGTTTTGATAGTGACATTTATTGCATTAGTTGTACCAAATTTTGCTGATTTCTTGTCACTTGTTGGGAGCAGTGTATGTGTTTGTTTGGGGTTTGTGTTGCCTGCTTTATTTCACTGGATTGTGTACAAGGATGAGCTGAGATGGCATGGTTTCGCTTTGGATGGTGCATTTATGGTCATGGGCTCATGTTTTGCAGTCTATGGAACCTATTCTTCCCTTATGGAGATCTTTGCAAAAAAGGCTTAGTCTTTTTAAAATAGCATTTCATAAGATGTATATTGTGGGATACTGGTCTAGATTGAGTTCAGTTTACTGCTGAAGAGATTGTCAAGCCAGAGAGTTAGTTCCCTGTTTGTTCTACTAGTAATAAATTTGTTAAGCAATATATACACATATACATGGCAAGTGATAAGCAGCATTGGTGTGTGAGGGTGTGAGAGTAAGTAATATTCATGTATGGTGATTTAATGGCCAATTTGGTTCACTTTTTAATACTACTACTTGTTATGTTATGTACATAATATTATTTGGATACACCAATTATGATCATCTTTAATTTTCATAATATAGTTTTTATTAATTCTTGGTTCCATATGAAGTGTTGGGTTGAAGCTTCTTTGTCCATCTTTGCTTAGGAGTAGGACTGATTTTGGAGGAAAATACAAGATCATTTCTACAGCAGAGACAAGCAAACCAGAACTGGTTAGTTTATTGAAATTTATCGTATGAAGTTGATAAATGCTCAAGAGTACATGAGTTTATTCTTATACTGAACAAGGTGAGATCCACCTTGTGACAAAGTAAGGATCAGTTTGGCCATGAATTGCAATCAGGTTGATTTGAAGTTGAAATGACATGCAATTTGGATCTCAAAAGTTGTATTTTTTCTCATAAACATGAAAACCTCACAATTTGTGAAAAATATCGAAACTTTCCGACTCTTATACAATCTTTCCAAATGAGTAAATCATAGTTCATAAACAAGGTAGCGAAATATCCTAAGGCGTCACATTAATAAATCGCATATCTCCATGTTCCTTTTATAAATAATGGAGTAAATTCCCTAAAACGTCACTTATGTATTGAGAATTCTCTACCAATATCATTTTTTTTTTTTTGTTTTAGGACTATAATATCACCCAATTTTCACTATTTTTCTCAGAATATACTAAACAAACAAAACTCTCCTTCTTTCCTAATTGGCATGCCATGTCATATAAAATTTTAATTTTTAATACTATTAAATTTATTTAACTCATCTAATCCATTTAACTCAACCCAAACCCATTTTACCCAAGCAACTCATATCTTAATCCATTTAACCGATCAAACAAGTCCGTAACTTTTACCGTTAAATCTGTTGATTGACCTTTCCTGTGGCAAAGAGAGGAAGGCATTTTAAAAGAAAAGTCATGAAGGATTATGCAGTTGTTGTGCAGAAGAAGAATAGAAACTCTAGTAAAATGTAGGGATTATGTATTAGTGTCTTTTGTTAGTCATGGGAAACTGTTTAGACACATTATGTGTCTTCTTTTGCTAAATTCTCACGGTCATTTTATGGGCTGCAGCAGGTTACTTGACATACTTCATCACAAGCTTCTTTCAGGTATTACTGCTACAATTTATTATTTTGAACATCAACTTTGTTTGTGCACACATCTTGATAAGGCATATGGTGAAAATGTTACTAGCTTAACCTATTTTTCTTTCTAGATCAATCTTTAAGGAACTAGTCTAATTGTCTCCTCAATAGAGTAAAAACACCAAATTTTTATAGGGAGAGAAAATATTATCCTCCTAATTAAATTTGGTAATATGAGCCATTAACTTTAGTGAATAAAAATTGGGTATAAAAACATTGAAACATGAACGATTGTTGTTATCTCCTTGTGGAATATGAACGATTTGAGTAAAAGTTACAGACTTGTTTGATGGGTTAAATAGGTTAAGATATCAGTTGGTCCGGTAAAATGGGTTTAGGTTGAGTTAAATGGATTGGATGAACAAATAAATTTAATAGTATTAAAAAATTAAAATTTTATATGACAACTAGCAAAGAAGGAGGATTTTGTGTGTTTAGTATATTCTGAGAAAAATAGTGAAAGTTGGGTGATATTCTAATCCTAAAAGACACACATAATATTACAAAGGTCTACTAGTCCAATAAATCAATAATAGTAGTAACTAGTTATTCTTTAATACAATAATTTTTCCACATGGTATGAACAATCTCTTCACATCTAGCATGGGTCTTTTTTTTTTTTTTTTTTGGTAAAAAGTTAAAATTATGGGTCTTTTTTTACATAATATAAACTTATAGTCGAGTTTTAAATTCTTAAAAATTTGAAATCACAAACTTGAAATTGAAATCCTACATTTAGGAGAATTTGGAATTTAAAATTGAAGTTGAAGTTTTGTTCAAATATCATATACAAACTCTAATTTGAAATCAAATCTTCAAACTTGAACTCCAAATTGCATGGCCAAACGCCTATTAACTAAATAACTACTAAGTATAAATTGAAGGCAGGAAATATAGAGCTTTAAAATTAACATAGTCCTAGGGTGTGTTCGGTATGGAGGAAAACATTCCGCAAAATATTTTTCAATTTTCTCATGTTTGTTTGGTAAAACAATTTGGAAAATATTTTCCTTAGGAAAACAAGTTCCTTAAAAATGGAAAAACGACTTTCCTAAACAAAGTAGAGAAAACAAATCCACAAGTGACATTTCACGAACCACTCAACTATCAAACTCCAATCAGTCCCCAACCCATGCACCACCTACCCCGCAACCCACCCCCAAACCTCAACCACTCCCGCAACCTATGCACCATCCACCCCAAACTCAATCCACCCCCCCCCCCAACCACTCTTGCAACCCATGCACCACGCATCACTCAACCCCTCGATTTTTTTTTTTAATTTGTCTTCTGGGTTTTCTACACCACCACAACCCTCCCCCCCTCCCGAAAAAAAAAATTCTACACTACCCTACCCCCCCCCCCCCCCCCCAAAATTAAAAGTTTTTTTTTTCACCCCATCCACCCCAAGACCACCCCCCATCCAAAAAAAAAAATTAAAAAGTTTTGAAAAGTTTTCTTTTTTTGATTCTCTACACGCATCCCTACCCCCCTCCCGAATTTTCTACTTCATATTTAATTTTACCTTTATAAAAAAATTATAAAAATTAAAGTTTGCATGGTTAGAAATTAAAAAATTTGGAGGGGGTGGTGGGGTGAGTGGTGTAAAAAACCCAGAAAAGAAAATTAAAAACTTCAAAAAAAAAATTGGGGGGGGGGGGGGTGGAGATATGGTAATGTAGAAAATCCAGAAAAGAAAACTAAAAACTTCAAAAAAATAAAATTGTGTGTGGGGGGGGGGGGGGGGGGGGAGGGGTGATGTGGAGGTGTAGAAAATTCAGAAAAAAAAATTGGTGGGGTGGGGTGGGGGAGGGGTTTGGTGAGGTATGGGGTGGTGGGGTTGGGGGAGTTTGGTGGGGCTTGGGTGGGTATTTTGCTGAAAATATTTTCTACCAACCAAACGAATATGAGAAAATAAGTAAGAAATTAACTTATTTTTCACTATCCAAATAAAAATAAGAAAATAAATAGAAATTCACTTATTTTTCAGGAACACATTTTCCTCTGTACCGAACACACCCCTAGAACCAATTCCACTCACAAGTTTATGGCAATAGACAAACACTGTTTGCGCTGCATTAAACACTGCCATCAATCAAACTTGTTCTGATTAGGTGATTTCTTCCACCTATCAAGCTTGAGTGGATGAAATTATCCGGTATTAATACTAAGAAAGTATCGAAAGAATTTAGTCGGATTGCGTGAACTATTTGGATACCACAACTATAAGAAAAACTCTTTAACGTTCTTTGGTGCAATGTATGGATAGTGACGCTGATGGGACTTCCTTGTTCCTACCATAAGCGTAAAATGATAAGACTTAAAAAGTTAAAGATATTTTTGAAAAGAGAGTGAAAATAACTAATGTGATGTTTCCTTTTCAACAATAAAAATACAGAGAAAGAAGAAGGAAAAAAAAAAAGAACTCCGGAATATCTATATCGCACTCACCTGTTTTGACGTGTCCATTCCTTATTTTTTAGCTTTTGAATAATTAATTAATGACTAATGTGGGGGCTGATGACGGTTGGGCGGTTGTTCAATCAAAGCAAACCAAAGAGATATTGGCATTTGGCAATTAGTAAAAAATTATGTGCTTATATCAAATTAATGGACTGACATGTGTTTGCATATGATTTCCTTTACTTAAATATGCTTAAGTAATATATTAAATTGTTTAACCGTAATAAATTGATAAGATTTGACATAATATTGGAAGCGAGTCAATTTTAATTCGACAACTGATGGAGTATGAAAAGGATCTCGAAATATTGTTCCACATACGACGCACCAAGATTTAAGTTCATGAATCAAAACATCTCACATCAATTACATATTTACATAATATACACGCATACAAATGGGGGAATCTGAAGTTGAAGTAACAACTATAACATCAAAACTAGGAAAAAGTATCTGTGCATAAAAAGAGAGCTGGTCTATTTTAGTTCAATACCTATTTGCCTTCTTTTAGGTACTTTGTCAATGGTTTTGTCAGACGAATCTTCTAAATTGAGAAATTTATTTATTTATGTGTACTTTATAAAGCGCAACAGGAGGTAAGTAGGTACATAGACCAACGTGAGCCGTGTTTTAAAAAAATTAATTATTTCTTTGTCACCCAATTATTATGTCTGGGTATCCCAAGGAGACATGTACCGTAAAAAAACGGTACTTATAATATAACATGACATGAAAATTCGGTTTGAGTCGAATTTTAATTAAAATTAAAATCAAACTAATTTAATCGATTTTTAATTATTAAAACCAAATCAAATCATACATATAACATACCTATCGGTTTGATTGTTATCAGTCTTGGTTCAGTTTTTTGGTTTTTCAGAAACCTAATAATATTTCTCTTTTTCATTTTTCCCTACGATTAGGAAAAAATTTTCCATCTTTTTCAAACTTATAGTTTGTTATTACCTTTTTTATTATGGGAGCTATAATTTTCTTGGATTATGAAGAAAAAGTCTTAAAATATCTACTTTAATCAAGTGAATAAAGTTTATAAGGAAAAAAAAAAAACTTCTTATATTGTTTCTTTGAGTAAATGAGTTTGGATTCATGATTTTTTTATGAAATGGGCTTTGATGAGTAAAGTTCATTAACATGTTAAAGATAAAGAAATTTTGATGAAAAAGTAAACAAAATATTCAAAATTAATGTACTGTGTATATATTATTAATTATAAAAATTGTTTTCTTCGATTAGTTTTTAATAAAACCAAATCAAACCAAACCAAAACCAAACAACTATCGGTTTATTTAATCAGTTTGGTTCGATTTACTATTTGGATCAGTCTTTTAACTAAAAACTGAACACCCTGGTAGGTATAACCACCGTATATGTATAACGTAAGATATACTCCGTTCGGTCATAGGTTGCATGTCGGTTTCAATTTATTATTTTCTTTTTGGACTATTTTTTATTTGGTTAATCGGAGGTTACCTTTGCAGGACCGCAACCATATGCCGCCATCCTTCAATTCTCCCACGTTTCATTTGCGCTAGAATTTAGGGGAAGAAAATCCATCTACATAGAGGAGATAAGACTTCCACAAAAAGCAAAAAGAAAAAAGATTCCAATCCTATCAATCTTGTTTTCCAAATTCATTCAAATCAAGATCTTCCAATCTTTTTTCTTGGTTTTGTGAAAGACAATAGCGTTGCATCTGATTGAATTGAATTCTTGATTTGTGATTAGTTAAACAAAATGGAGTTTAAGACAGATAAAACAAGCTTATCATCATCCCATGTTCTAAAAATCCCTGGAGAAGATGCACCATTTTTGGGCCAAAACCAAAATCAACAACATCTCTCTTCTCCTATAAAGACTTTTGCTAATATTTTCATGTCTTTTGTTGGTGCTGGAATTCTTGGATTTCCATACACATTTAAGAAAACAGGATGGCTAATGGCTTCTCTTTTAATCATCTCAGTAGCCATTCTTACCTATTATTGTATGATGCTTCTTGTTTATTCTAGGCGTAAGCTTGAATCCCAACTTGAAGATTTAAAAATCTCATCTTTTGGTGATTTGGGATTTGCTGTTTGTGGACCAATTGGTCGTTATGTTGTTGATGCTATGATTGTTCTCTCCCAAGTATGTTTTGCAGTTGGATACATGATTTTCATAGCTAATACTTTGGTGCACTTGTTTAATTCTTCTGTCACAGGGACAAATCATAAAATCTTGGGATTTTCACCAAAATCAGTGTTTCTATGGAGCTGTTTTCCATTCCAGTTGGGGTTGAATTCAATTCCAACTCTTACCCTTTTAGCCCCTTTGAGTATTTTTGCTGAAACTGTTGATTTAGGAGCTTTGGGTGTAGTGATGGTTGAAGATGTGATGACTTACATCAAGAATAGGCCTAATGTAGAAATGTTTGGTGGGTTCAGTGTGTTTTTGTATGGTGTTGGTATGGCTGTTTATGCCTTTGAAGGTATGGGAATGATTTTGCCTTTGGAATCAGAGACAAGAGATAAGGACAAATTTGGGAAAATCTTGGGTTTGTCGGTGGCCTTTGTAACATTGTTATATACTGCATTTGGCGCATTAGGTTACTTTGCCTTTGGGGAAGGGACCAAGGATATAATCACTACTAATTTTGGGCAGGGATGGCTTAGCACTGTGGTGCAACTTGGTCTTTGTATAGACCTTTTCTTGGCTTTCCCACTGATGATGAATCCAGTTTATGAAGTGATGGAAAGGAGATTTTGTGAAGGTAGATACTGCTTGTGGCTGAGATGGCTTGTGGTTTTGATAGTGACTTTTGTTGCATTGGTGGTTCCCAATTTTGCTGATTTCTTGTCACTGGTTGGAGGCAGTGTTTGTGTTTGTTTGGGGTTTGTGTTGCCTGCATTATTTCACTGGATTGCGTTCAAGGATGAACTGAGATGGCATGTTTTGGCTTTGGATGGTGCATTTATTGTCTTGGGCTCAGTTTTTGCACTCTATGGAACCTATTCTTCCCTTATGGGGATGTTTGCAAAAAAGGCTTAGGCTTTTTAAAATAGCATTTCATAAGACGTTACTGTGGGATAATGGTCTAGATTCTTGCAACTATATGTTGTTGCTTGTGTACCTCTGCTTCTTTTTTTCTCAGACTGCTTTATCATGACTTTTCACTTCCGTTGGTTTCATTGAGCGGAGGGTCTTTCGGAAACAGCCTCTCTATCTTCCGAGATGGGGTAAGGTCTGCGTACACTTTACCCTCCCCAGACCCGATACTGCGGGATTTCACTGTTTATGTTGTTGTTGTTGTAATAATGGTCTAGATTGTGTTCAGTTTACTGGTGAAGAGATTGTCAAGCCAGAGTTAGTTCCCACTTTGTTCTACTAGTAATTAATTTGTTAAGCAATATATTTACACATATACATGGCAAATGACAAGCAGCATTGGTTTGAGGGTGTGAGAGTCATATTCTTGTACGGTTATTTAGTGGCCAATTTGGTTCGCTTCTTAATACTGCTAGTACTTGTTAATGTTATGCACATAATATTATTTGGGAATGGATCAATTATGATCGTCTCTACTTTTCATAATGAAGCTTTCATTAATTCTTGGTTCCATAATGAAGTGTTGGGTTGAAGCTTCTTTCTCCATCTTTGCTTAGGACTGATTTTGGAGGAAAATACAAGATCTTTTCTACAGCAGAGAAACAAGCAAAACCAGAACTTGTTAGCTTATTGAAATTTATCATTGGGAGTTGATAAATGCTCAAGGCTCCAGAGTACATGAGTTTTATTCTTATACTGAACAAGGTGAGATCCACTTTGTGACAACGTAACTATAAATTGAAGGCATGAAAAATCAAGGTAGTCCTAGAACCAATTTCACTATAAATTGAAGATATGAAAATAAAGCTTTAAAATCAACATTGTCCTAGAACCAATTTCACTTACAAGTTTATGATAATAGATAAACACTGTTTGAGCTGCGATAAACACTGTTTGAGCTGCAATAAACACAGCCATTAGACTTGTTCCAATTAGGTGATTTCTTTCGTCTGTCAGGTCCAGGTGGATAGTGTTACTCGATATCTATAAGTCTGGGTGAATAGAGTTGCTCAATACCTATACTGCTGAGAAAGTATTTAATGAAATTAGTCCAGGTGGGTGAGCTTAGGACACCACAGCTATAAGAAAAACTCTTTTATGTTCTCTGGTGCTCCAGTTACATGGCCAAATGCCTTTGGTGAAGAGAGAAAGGATATAATCACTACTAATTTTGGGCGCGGATTGGTTAGCAGCATGGTGCAACTTAATCTAGTGACCTTTTCTTGGCTTTCCCACTGATGATGAATCCAGTTTATGAAGTGATGGAAAGTAGATTCTGTGAAGGCAGACACTGTTTGTGGCTGAGATGGTTTGTGGCTTTGATAGTGTCTTTTGTGGCATTTACAGTACCTAATTTTGCTAATTTTATGTCACTCGTTGGGAGCAGCGTGTGTTGTTTTGGGGTTTGTGTTGCCTGCTTTGTTTCACTTGATTATGTTCAAGGATGAACTAAGATGGCATGGTTTGGCTTTGGATGCTGCATTTATTGTCATGGGTTCCAGCTTTTGCAGTCTATGGAACCTCTTCTTCCCTGATAACGATCATTGCAAAAATGGCTTAGCTTATTCTTTATTTTTCCAGTGAATAGAATTTCATAAGATGCATGTCATGCACCCCGGTTTAACTATTCTTGAAAAGATCCTTCCAATTCCTAATGGCAAAACATCTGTTTTTTTTATTATTATTTTTTTTAATTACATAAGGGCTAGGAGTAGGGGAAGGGGATTACAACGTGGGGATTCGAATCCTCACTAACAAGGTGAATTTTTTTTATTACATTTGTTTCTTTCCATACTAGTAATAAATCTGCTTCAAGTTAACCTTGGCCAATGATAAGCAGCATAGTTGTTACTTGTTAGACACCTACAAGTCCTTCGGTTGCAGCATGGGTTGTGGCAATATGTGGTTGTATCAACAGTGACTTTACAGACTTAGGAGGGAAACTATCATCCCAGTCCATCCATCAAACTTGTAGAGCTTCTCAAGGAGATCGTCCTTCGACTCTCGAGAAATAATTTCAATCTTTTTATCAGTTTATTTTTGGAACATTACTTTTATTTTCACAGCCTTGTTATACCTAGCGTTTTTTCATGAAACATCACCAATGCAGTTCATCCAGCGATAATCTTAATTGGAATAGTTAGCTGCATCACAATCAAATCAAGCCATCATTTCCTCAACAATGTCTTTGATTCATCAACGCTACTTTGATACAGCGCTTCTAAAAGCAACAACTCTAACAATGCATTGCCGTCTGCCAAAACGACAAAATGTTCTACTAACATAGTTAGTCTTATAAACAAAGCTCAACTTAGAAAGCTGCTCAAAAAAGATAAATGCTTTACCTTCAAGTCTTCAACCATGAGGTTGAGGATTCGAAGTGTCAAGGGAGCAATGCAAAGCGGAAAGCCCCACTGCTTCTCCTGAATAAGGAAAATTGAGGGATTGCGAGTAACCATATATAAACTAACTGGATAAATAAATAAGAAATGAATGAATGAAGCCTTATGAACCCGAAAAGTAAATAAGATATCCTAACTGCTAAAATGTGCAGAAACTCTACTTATAAACATTAGAAACTAATGTTAGGAAATCAGTGTGAGGAAAGATGAACAGGGTAAAGGCTAAAAGTTCATATTTCTTGCACCTGCCCAAAATAACAGGAAAACAGGACCACCTCAAGCAAGATATTACATTTATTAGCAATATAGCACTTTAAATCCGTCGAGTATAATGTAATATTCTACTTCTGAAACTACAGACTTCCGCAAACAGTAAAATAACTTGCTAGGAATTCACCACCCCTACACAAAGAAAATCGCTACTCAGCTTCAGCTACAAGGGTACCAAAACCACTCCTAAACCAAAATACCTCTCCAATATCAACTGATTAAAAATGTTCATTATACACTTTATACATTCAATATGGGTGAACCAGCAAAAGTTCTGTCCACTTTGAAGTCCAAAAAAATAATGTGGTAGACAAGGTCAAAATTCACAAGAAAAAATAAAAATAAAAAATCAAGCTAAAAAAATAATACAACACAGCTTATCGCGATGCTAATGCATGCTGCCCACATCTTTATCTAGTCACAACATTACATACCTACAAACAACAAACTGGCCAAAAGATAAAAAGAAATAGAATAAAAGAGGAGTTCGTACTAGGACTCCATGATCCCATCAAAACGCTTTCCAACTATCAGAATCTCTTCTTGGTGTCTGACTCTCCGCTGATGTCTTAAATGGATCATTTGACCCAAATGGATCTGCATCATCAAAAGATGTGAAACCATGACCGTGGTCTGTGTCCCTGGTGCTACTCATGGAATCAAACCTACTTAGTGACTCGCGAGGAGGAAAGAGCCCAAAATTATAGTCAGAGTCTGCGGTGCTGCGAAATGAATCGAATCTAGCAAACGAGTCCCGCTGCTGGAATGAACCATGATCATAGTCAGTGTCTCTGGTGCTGCGCATTGAATCAAATCTTGAAAGAGAGTCACGAGTGCCAAAGGGGCCACTATCCTGCATGTTAAAGGAATCGAATCTGGAGAAGCTGTTTGAGTTTTCTTCAAACCCTTCACTAAGTCTTCGAGGTGAGTTTGTAGAACTGTACATTGGTGTGCTTGGAACTGAGTCACCGAAGGCAAATGGACTCTTATTCTGGAACATATTATCTGCATTTGGTGAGCCTCCTGAATTATAAGCTGGTGTGCTAGGAACAGAATCAAAGAAGGGACTTTGCCTCGAGAACAAGGTATCAGTCTGAGTGAATCCAGCATTTTGACTTGGGGTGCTTGGAACAGAATCAAAGAAAGGGCTTTGCTTCGGGAACGTGTTGTCTGAATAACTGAATCCAGCATTGTAACTTGGGGTGCTAGGAACAGAATCAAAGAAAGGACTTTGCTTCGGGAACGTGTTTTCTAACCCAGCATTGTAACTTGGGGTGCTAGGAACAGAATCAAAGAAAGGACTTTGCTTCGGGAACGTGTTGTCTAACCCAGCATTGTAACTTGGGGTGCTAGGAACAGAATCAAAGAATGGGCTTTGCTTCGGTAGCGTGTTCACGGACTGTTTGGACCCCGTTTTAATAGGGGCTAAGCCCCAATCATCAGCTCCAAAAAGAGAAGATTCCTTGAGATTGTCATTAGCTGAATCCTGCATAAACGAAGAAAGCAATATAATGTGGAATTTCAGCTTTTAAATAATGTCAAAGGTATTCTTCCAAAGTCAAAATGAGACTAACTCTGCAAAAGAGAAGAAGGTTGCCTAGACAATAAAGTACTACAGCATGCAAATTGCAAAGGTCTGCATCTAACCTAGCAGTTGCAGAAGTGAAAAAGAATATGCAAAATAATCCATTTACCTTTGCAACAGAATTAACGTCCCATGCGGCATCAGTGTCAAACTTGGTATCAAACGTACCCCAGCCAGATTCATCAAAACCTTTGTCCCTCGAGAACACAGATTCAGTATCCCAGTGCTCACTGCACTCATAAAATTAAACGAAGAGATTCAGATTTCTAGGAAACTGTAGAACAGTTTGTGGAAGGTGGAATCCCTCTACAATTGAGTATTCTACACAGTTTGTCATCATTGGAAAACAAAAGAACATGATATACTGAATCACCCAAAAGAGGAACAAAACCACCACATTACCTTTGGGCAGCATGGGGTGAACCATCAAAATTGACATCCTTCCTGTGCACAGACTCTTGGAATTGTTTTGACGGGCTCTCAACTGCATTGCTCCTTGATGGACTATCAGTTGGACTTCTTGCTGTTTGATGACGTCCATGTGCAGATTCCATGTCACTAACTTCCCTAGCTTGTACGTGGCTTGGCAGCTTATCTATCTTTGCATCAGTGTCAGCATCAGCTGATGATTTTCCAGAATCATGGTCAGCTAACGAAGATGCTTTCTCGCGAACCAATGAAGACTTTGGTTTAGGAGGGGCAATAACGTTTTTCACATCAAGCGTGAGCTCTTTCACAAATGTGAATCCTGGAAAGGAAAAAGATTCAACAATAAAGTGAGCCACATTTAATAAATTTCTACAACCCTCGCATCCAAAAGCAACCCAAAGAAGAAAAAAACTTATTCAATGGCCTCTTGAGGTGTTTTGAGTGTCAGCACTTTGATTTACAGGCTGGCTTCGTAAAACATACCTTCATCTTCAAACTTATCCCACTCTTCATCCCAGTCTGCTGCAACCTCTTGGATGCCTGGTTGCCAACCTTCGAAATTACAATAAATAGTATGAGAAAGCATTTGAAAAGAATTTACATCAATGAAAATTACAGACCAGAAACATGTTGAGCTTAGGTTACAGACTCCTAATGACAGTGGCTAAAGTTATACATCACGCACCTCCTACTTGGCACTACAAATTGCTGACCAACTGAGAATACACATGGATCTCCAAGAAAAAATTAGCATCATTTTATGAACTAAATGGAATTGAGGTAAATATAAAGGGGGAAGACCTTTTATTTTGAATTGGATGTTTCTTTAGAGAAATACTGGCCAAAAGAGTCAATCTATAAACAGTCGGCAACAAGTTAATTCTAACGCCTCAATAAAGAACACACTCAAATTGGCTGGTAAAATGGAAGGCTTCGCTTGAGATTGACCAGTTAAGAACAGAACAATCTCCGCTAGAACCACAATTTCTTCCAGCGAATCATTTTTTATTATCAAGATTCTTCTCAGGAAAAATAACTTTGTCAGTCACAGTTCAGCGCAAAAAATAACAAGGCATTGGAGTTATATTTCCGAAACAAACTTCTTTATTAGATTTTACTGACTTTATAGAAAAATATAGGAATAGATGAGACAACCAAATGAAAGCTTATGTTACCACACAAAGTACAAAAAGACTTGTGCAATTACCGAATGGAAGCTCAAGCAGAGTAGTTGGTTTAGCTCGTAACCCATAAGTTTTGCACCGCTCATTCAGTGCTTTTACTAGCTCCTCAAGGTTCACCTGAATGTGACTAGCACGGTCCTGTAAAAGAGAAACTTCTGCTTCAGAAAAGTTCTACGTATCTCTTATCAAATTGACTAGTGAAACAATTTTCCAACCTGGATACCATCAGTCTTGCCATCTTGATCCATTTTAACAATTTCCTTGTATAGCTCCATCTTTTTCTCCTATAAAAGGTCCAACAACATAACATTTAAACGCAAGACAATTTCACATGATTTACAAGAAAATATGAGAAAGGGAACTTAACTATACACCAATGCATTTGACAAAAAAAAAATCCACAAATACCTGAATATCCCGAAAGGTGGCCTCCTCAATTGTCAATTTAGAAGCAACATCTCCTGTCTGCTTGTATTTCTCTTCATATTTTTTAGCCAATAACTCAACCTGCCAAACTCTCCATTTTAAGTTGAACAACAAATAATTAGAGATGTGGTTTCCCTATGTTCAGAAAAGTTTTTACCTCTCTTTTGTCAGCAGCAGTTCTTTGAGTGATCTCATTTAGTCTATTGTCGCATCGGCTTTTGTATAAAATCTGGTAAAAGAAACAACAATAGAAAGCAGACCATTTTAGTGTTGTAGGTTCTCTTCTTTTTGGCATACGGATTGTATACGGGGTTTCCCCAATTGTTATTGAAATTATCTACCTTATCAAAAAAAAAAAAAAAAGAGGGATATATAGATCTCAGAATATAATTGATTGAACTTGAGGTGTACAAAGATCAGACACTCACTATTTCTTGCATCTTTGCATGGTAGAACTGAACTTTTTCTTTTGCTTCCAAAATTTCCTTCTCCAATTCCATGACCTTCAATATTATGGTATAGAGGGAAAAAATTGTATTAATAAATTTGGCAGTTACAAGTGCCAACAGACATAAGAAGAGGCTCCACTAGAATTAAGTTAAGATTCAAACATGAAAATCCATTTTTGGTCCTCCATAGTATCAAATTAACAATTAAGGAAATTCAGAAAATGTCAAATATTCTTTGATTATAGTCCTCTAAACACCGAGAAATAATCAAGAGTTAGTGCTACAACTTTGATGACCTGATAACCAAGAAAATTATTACAAGCCAGACACAACACTATCCACACCAATCATATAATTCACATTCTGAAGCAAATTTGAATGTAACATTGTTGTTTAACACATCAGACAAACTATTTGTCAATTGGTTCCTAAAGAAAAGTATTCATTTGCCTTCCAGTACATTATATCCAACCAATAAATACAATATAATCTAGTGTAGAAATAAAAACAGAACACACCAGCAAATCATGTTAAGTTTCCTGCAATGCACGAAACAGCGTCCTGTTGCAAGTGTTGCAACTTCGGTTGTATTAACAGACTTCACTAGTAGACACATACTGTTCAAGATCCATTCTCAAATTACCATTCATTTTCTCACTCAGCTAGTTAAAGACCCAATTCTCAAAACTTAAAATTCAGATAATCATGGTAAAAGAAGAAAGTATTGGAAGAACTGAGAAAGACTGAGGAGGAGAGGAAGTAGCCGCCGAGAAGAACAGTTTAATTTCACCTTCTTTTCTGCTTCAGTTGCTTCCTGGAACTTTGAATTCAATGCATCCTGTTCCTCTTGGCTAAGTTGGTCAACAAGATGCTTCTCCAGTGCAGGAACTTTAGGCTTTTGCTGAGCAGGCTGCACAGCTTCATTGAGCTGGGGAATGGGAACTGGACGCGGAGGCTTCCCCGGAGCACCAGAAGCCATCTGTCCTGCACCCCTTGGCCCCTGTGTTTGCTGGGAGGCTGGAAAACAAAAGGAATCATGAGATTAAATCAAAAGATAAAAAACAGGAGGGAAATTCTCCAGACCGATATCAAATAAAATACTAGCAAACACCTGGACGGATTGACGTTTCATTTTCTGGTATACCCTGGGAATACACTATCAATTATATAAAGCAATATGGAGACACAAGTTTTAGATGAGGTTAGCACCCCTTCTTGAACAGAGAAGGACGAGAGTTTGACTGGGAACCTGTCAACTACCTTGGAAAATAGGACGAGGTTCAAATGAATGAACCACTATAAGAACCTGTCACCTCTATCCCATCAAGTTGGAAAATAGGACGAGGTTCAAACTCTTTTCATAATTTTGTGATTCAAGTTTTAGTAAATTGTGAATTGGGCACATTCCACATACAAAGTTATCATCAGATGAAATGCTTATAAAGCAAAGAGTGAAAGAATCTCAACATTGAACTCGAGAACCTTAAAAGTTATGGCTGATTGGCACATGACCACTTCGGGTGCCCTTACATAAAAATGTGGGATAGTCGCTCTGTTCCAATTTATGTGACCTATAGCCTGTTTGGCCAAGTTTCTAAAATTAGCTTATTTTGAAAAAGTGCTTTTCAAAAAACAACTTTTGGTGAGAAGCAGATAGTTTTTGGCTAATCAATTTGAAAAGTACTTTTGAGCAGCAACTAGTGTTTGAAGAAAAAACACTCCACTTTTGGCCTTGGAGAAACTTGGCCAAACAGGCTACAAGTTTGATTCGGCGTGGAGTTTAAGAAAAGAATGAACACTTATGGAACTTGTGATCCAAAAAATGTCATAGCATTTGTGCAGCTCTAAAACTTATGAAACTTGTTGCCTTGAACATGCTAGAAAATTTGTGTGGTTATAAAAGCTTTTCATTAAGGGTAAAATGGGAAGTGTAAAGTTAATTGTTTCCAAATTAAGAAGTGTGTCATTCATTTTTTGGAACAGACGAAAAAGGAAGTGTGACATAAACAGGAATGGAGGGAATATTATACAACTCAACACCCTCCGCGTTTGTAACTTGATGTTTGGGCTTCACTCTATGACTTGAATGCTGACTTACGAGTATGGAAACAGGTTTACCAAAGGTTTGGCTCTGATATCATCTGAATGTGGCTGAGTCTAAGTATCCAGTCCAAAACCTAAGGCTATGGATGGAGTGAATAAAGGCCTGTATAAACGCCTTTAGATGCATGTATATACCACATGAGGGAAATTATGTAACTCAAGACAGAATCAGCTGCTCTTTGCTAATACAAACATGTGCATTCACTGGTCATGAACCATCCATAATGAACATTATAAATGGGAGGAAATAAATGTACCTGGTGTGTGTCTCCAAGCAACAGCACCGTGTGATGGGATAGGTTGACCAGAAGCAGGCAATAAAGACTCGTCAAAAATAAGATTGGTCGGAAGGACTGAAGGAAGAGGGCGACCTTCCCTGTGCCGCTCCATCAGGTAGAGAGCAATGCAGAATTCCCTTAAAGACAACATGCTGTCATTGTCTTGATCAGATAAATCCCACACCTGTTTCAGCACCTCTGACAAACGAAAAGCATACCATATTATTGTTTTGAAGGACCAAATGACCAACAGCTCGGCGAAAGAAAGAAAATTCAGTATGAGTTCTCATGAGCAAGAAAGGTGTTGTGCCACAGGTCATAATAGACGGCACAACAATGTCTTAAAGGACCTGTATGAAAATTGTATCCTGATAAAAGTATGAAGTGCATAACCCCGACGGAAAATAAAACGCTATGCTATACCAGAACTATTAAAAAGTAAAGAGTCCCCACGCATTCCAAACTTTAGGAAAAGCTACTAGATGTTTGAATAACAACCATAGGCTCTGGAAGCCTAAGAATCTACGATGCAAAGCCCTTACCAAGCAAGAAAATATTTGGGCAGGCAAGAAGTGAGCTTCCTAATCAAGTTCCGCTATTTAATAGTAAGCGATATCCATCAGAAATATTTCAAATACCCAATTTCACAGGGCGACTCATGATTAACTAGATAACTTATCTGGTTTAAGCTCTTCAAAGTAAAGAATCAGAGTTTGTAAGGAGTAAAGCAACTTTATAAAAAATTGTAGATGTATACGGAAAAAAAATAAGCATAGATGATTTATTTTTTATAAGACTAATCTTCATTTGACATTTGTACAGTATTGAACTGGATTCCAACATATCCACTGAGCTCTTAAGCCGTAATTAAACTTAAGTACATAAGTAGTGTAAACCTACATACACAACTAGTATTTCTAGTTAATAAATACTAGAAATATCTGATGTCCCAGACCACTTAGTAATAACTAAAGGAGACATAACACATTCAGTTAATCGTAACACAACCAGTAATAGATATTTGTAATTAACAAATAAATATCTGTCTCAGAATGAAACAACCAGAAGGAACATGGAATTTCATAAATAGATCAAGGCAGTAAGCAAATCGCACCTCTAGGCAGCCTCCAACTTAGAAACAGGTTCCTTGCCTCCTGCCCAGAAATTTTTCCATCCCTGTCCGTGTCCACAGCCATAAATACTTTGCTGTACTTCTGATAGTCAGACCGAGTCATTCTTGGCCAAGGAAGCTGAGCCTGACTAGAGCGAGAATTTCCAGCTGCATTAGGATTTGCAGCAGCACTTGGCACTAAGACCTGTTGGTTTGGTCTCCCGGTCAACTGAGCTTGCTGATATTGGTTTACTGGTTGCTGGGGAAGTGCAACTTGTGAAGCAACTGAGCTGGCCTTTACTGGATGTTGGAACCCTGCAGATGCAGGGACCATGGCTGGTAAGCTACTAGCAGAAGATAAACTAGGTGCGGAGTTTTGTTTTGGTTGAACTGATGCAACTGAAAATGCATCTCCAAAAAGCGAGTCAGATGCAAATCCATTTCCAGATACTGGTACTGCTTTAGGATCCTTAGCATCTGGCTGGTTACCGCGCAGAGTTGAATCGTTTATTTTAGATGAACCTGGTGGTGCCGAATAAGTGGTCTTTTGTTGGTTCTGCTGTGGAGAAGCATGATCAAATCCATCCTGACTTCTAGAACTGATACCTATATTAGGAGCTTGGGAAGTAACAGCTGCTTGGGAACCACCATTACCAGCAAGCCAATCAGAGGAATTGCCAGCACTAAAAGCTGCCCTGGTACCTGCACCTGACATTCCTTGACCAGGAACACCTGGTTGAGACGTGAAACTGGTGCTGGGTACGGATGGTCGAGGGGGCCTGAGGTACTGGCTTTGCTGAACTGGTAAGCCCTGTTGACCCCTAATGCCAAAACTTGGTGCTGCTGTTGGAGCAGCACCACTAACTGGAGGCACTGCAACACCACTGACTGGCGGGACTGCAGAACCAACTTTATTCGCTGGACGAGGACCTGGTATGGCTGCAAGGTTTATCTGGGGGGCAGGAATTTTAGCTGAAGCTGGCGTAAATAGTGCAGCTTTCACTATTTCTGGGGTCAACTCTCGTTTCTGCGCCACCGTAACAAGCCTAAGATAGTTGAAAAATTCTTGGCGACTAAGGAAACCGGTACGACTTTGATCAACATATGTCCATATCTGCATAAAAGCAAAAGAACATGTGAACTATAGTGAGAAGACACGAGGAAGTTGATAGATCCGGATGTTAAGCAGGAGTTGCAGATGGACTATTTACGAACTACAACTTCTTCCACATCTAGATTATCTTTAAATCTGCTTTTACACCTGTCTTCTGGCAAGCATCATAATTGGTGTTGCACTACCTTATCAAGTATAACAAAACAATAATGTCTGAGCCTTACCACTCTAACAGTCTGAACCACAAAGCTATCTGCTGCAACTTTTGCTACATTCTCAAGTAGCTCTAACACATTTTAGTAGTTGTCCTACTTCCAAATTTCAACCGTACAATGTCCTAATTTCTATTCTAAGTTACCAGACCGCTATTCATTTTGTTGTATTACTAGATATAAACGGGGTGGTTTCAAAAATTATAATCTGGTACCGTTTCACTAATAATCTTTGACAAAACTTTTCATGTATCTCATATCTGCTACCCATTTTCAGATTGTTTACGTTGAGTTCCAAAATGTTCATCTAATGCAACAAACGTAAATTTCTCTTCATTTTTTTTTTCTGAATTAAACCGTGTCTTTCCACCCCAAACACCCTATTTCTGCTGAATAGCAACGAGTTTGCAAGCTCAAATGACTGGAACACTTCAAGGTATTTGACAATAAAATGCTTCGAGCCCACTCGATGGCCGCGAGCACAGTAAAAAAGGTATAAGCAAGGAATAAATCAAGTGACGGACGAAGAGGTAAAAAGGCATGGCATTGCAATGAGAAGTGAGGCAAACCAACATCCATATGCAGGCAGACTATACATGCGAAGAACATGTCTCATCGCGTGAGTAAAAAGTCGCGCTTTGATAATGAACATTGCCATAAATGAAGGTTTTCTACTAAGTGTGCAGTAGCTAGAACTACAGTGTCAGACAGGAAGAAATGGTGCGCCGAAACATACGGAGAAGTGAAGCTAACAGAGGTTGAATATTCTCTTGTAAACTAAAAAGCAATCAAAAAACAATGTCAAACTGATCTAGACTGTGACTGAACACTCCGAATCAGAGGCGTATGTAGCATTAGAGTTGCGGGTTCAATTGACCCGTAACTTTTGACGCGGAGTATAAATTTATGTATAAAAATTTTACTATAATTGCAATAAAAATAGTAGATATGAACCCATAACTGTAAAAATATAATGAGTTCAATGCTAATAATCTTAAAATTGAACCGATAAAATATAAATCCCGGATCCGCCTCTGCTCCAAATCATCCTTCTTATCCAAATAGTTAAAATTTCTAACCCAGCCAATATTTGACATATAATTCTAAAACTAAAGCAGATTTGGACTAACTTCCATTTAGAAAAAGAAAAAAGAAAAAAAGATTCAGATTAACGGTCTTTTTACTTCCAAGTTAACAATGGTGCCCAAAACAAGCTAGCTTACATCTCGACTAGGAATTGCAGAAAGAAAACACTAGGTGATAGCCTTAGTGGACAAAGTTACCTGATACCGTATCCCGTGGAATTAGTCGCAAGCTGGCCCGGCCACTAGGGTTAGAAAAAAAGAAAAAGAAGTAGAGAAAGGGGAAACCTGAGCAAGGACTGGTTTGGGCAAATTGGAAGCTTGAAAAAAGGCAACAGCCTCAACACCACTGATGCGACCATCCTGATCCAAATCAGCTCTGCGGAAATAAGCCTCAAATTGATCCATATTGGGAGTTGCAGCCATTACTGAATTTGATTCAATCGAATAACTGAATTAGATCTGTGAGTAATTAAGCGAGTCGTTACGGAAGATCCGACGTGATCTGCCGGAAATGTGATGTCACAACAAGTTTGATTGGGGGGGCGTGTGGGGTTTGTGCTTCCTACAGCCCAAAGCCACCTTGATTGCACCTTCACACTCTATGCTTTTTTCCACAATATCATCATTGTGTGCTGGAATACAGCCTTTATTTTTTTATCCCCCTTTTCTATTCATCCCCATTTTAACAGTATTCTAATTGCAACATACTCCATTTGTTATTACATTGTTGGGTTATATAAGTGTAATTACACAGTTAGATTAATATAAAAATAAAATTTAAATATCAAAAATTAAAAATTAATATTTGAAAAATATGCATTTATCAACACATTATTTTTTGAAAATATATTAATTAATAATCATATATTTGTAACTAATATTGTAAAAATAATTGATATATATTTTGCAAATTAATAATATTTTAATTTTAATTAATTATAAAAATTAAAAGCATACTTTTTTGTGAGAACATCATGTATTCGATGTTTGACAAAAAAACATAATATTTATAAATATAATGTCATAACATTATATTTATGAGTGGTTGTGGGTGCTGATTAGGAATGGTGTTGGTTAATAGTGATGTTTGTGGTAGTATTTAAAGGCGGTGGTGACTAACAATAGTGGTTGTGGTGGTAGTTGGTGGCGACGGCTAATAGTTGTGATGAATGATAATGATAGCTAATGGTGGTGGTTGGTGATAGATAGAGGTGATAAATGGTGATGATGATAGTAAATAATGGCTAGTGGTGATGACGGTTGATTGTACTGATTGGTAACGACATCGGTGGTAGTTGTGCGTGGTTGGTGGTTGGCGATGCAGTGAATTGATGAAATAGGTAAACCGTCATCTTTATAGAAATTCTTGAATAGATATCTTAAAGATATTAAAATTGTGATATATCTCAATTATTTAGATCTTTCATAATTTTGTGACATATCTCAATTATTTAGATCTTTTCATACTCATTAAATGGTTGTAACATAAAAAAACGCACTTAGAGGTTATTTGATTCATGGTTATGAAGAGAGTTATTCATATATTAAAATTAGCATAATCAATACCTTGTTTGATATCTTGTTTAGTTGCTTTGTATAAGTTTCAGCAACCAATATCACCTTTAATAATTATTTTATCATTCCACATAAATAAAATAAATACTATAAGTTATGAGTAAATTTATGTATACTATATGCATGGTAGAAGTTGAAATAATTATACCCTGCACAACTAATCCCCATGTATTAATAATATATGCACAACTTCAACCAACAACAAATAATCTTTAGTGATTAAGATCCGAATAATTAACATTCACTTAATAGCTGAACTTTGAATGGTAGTGACGGGTGACAAACAACTACATAAATGTGATGTCACATGAAGATTGATGGTGTTTTGTGCTTCGTACTAGGGCTGTGTATCGGGTGATTCAGTTCATTTGAAAATTATCGGTTAAACTTATCGGTTTGTAGACATGTTAAACCGTTAAAGAACCATTAACATATCGGTTAATGGGTTATTGGTTAATCGGTTTTTTATCGTTATCGGTTCGGTTATCGGTTTAACCGTTAAGATATCACACGAAATTTTTTCAAAAACAAAGAACCCATCTTCAAAGCAGAATCAGAAACGAATTAACAAGATGCAAAATGAATAAAGTAGCTACAAAAGAAAGTGCCTGCAGCAGTTAGCTATAAATGGAGTTTGAAACTGGAAGCTGGCTGGCATCTCTAAGACGTTAGAAACCTGAAACCTTTTCTTCATATTTACATGAATCCTAGTTCCCAGGCCACTGCTAACAGCTTTCCTTTGACAATGTTGTCTTTTTTATTCTTCTTCATCCGAGTCCTCAACAACTCTCCTGATTTTTGCTCTCTTTACCCGTTGCATCAGTGGCACAAAATTGTAGAGAAGAGCTGTTAGCTGCTTGCAAGTTATTTCCACAAGCATTTGGTACTTGATGTTTCGTAAAGTTTGTTTCACACCTTTGGAAGCAATTAGAAGCTTTGACATTCGGGCTAAGTTCTTGTAAAACCTTGCAGCTAACTTCACCAGTGAAAAATAAATTGACTTAGGATTTACTAAGTAATTATATATGGAAGGGTAATAATGGAATGAATTCACTGGGCTAGACTCCACAAATTATATATGAAAGGTTATATATGGAAGAGTACAATTGCAATTAAATAAATGATTATCGGGTTATCGGTTCACCGGTTAACAAAAGTGGTGAACCCAAGACCAATACCCCAATAACTATATAACACCACCCGATACCCGAACCATTAACCCACTAACCCGAACCATTAACCCAATAACCCAATTATCGGTTCAGATTATTAGTTTAACCGTTAACATGCACAACCCTACTTCGTACAGCCCAAAGCATCTTGATTGCACCTTCACATCTTCGTTTTTTAAAAAAAAAAACTGCCCTTTTTCGACAATATCGTCATTGTGTGCTGGAATATTCATTTATTCCCCTTTTCTATTCTTAATAATTCATCCCCATTTTAAGTTATGTATTTGTAATATAATTATAGCACTTTCTTTTTATAAGGTTTAGGCAAATAAAAATTACATTTTCTGAATTTTGCTTACTGATACACAACATTAGATGTTAATATATTGTATTAAAAATTCAGCTACTCCTCTCCACTAGGTGTCTCGTAATAACTATTAGCCGTTAAGGTGACTAGGTCCTCATTTGTTATTAAGATTAGCATCTCTGAAATTTAAATACACATCTGATTATTAAAATGTGCATTAAAATTTGATATTTGAATCTGAATACATATCATAATATTAAGATGTTTGTATTAAGATCAGAATACTAATTAATTAAGACTGTTTGTTTTTTCAACATGTGAACGTATAAAAATTATCTTTATTTAAAAAATTAATAAATATAATAATAAAATAATAATTACTCTAATACTATATCAATAAAACATTCTTAAAAAGTATATGGTGGTTGGTGACGACAATGCATAGGTTGGTGGTTGTGGATGCCGGTTTGGGATGGTGTTGCCTAATAGTGGTGTTGTGGATAGTATTTAGAGGCGATGGTGACTAACAATAGTGGTTGATGGTAGTAGTCAGTGGCGGCGCCTAATAGTTGTGATGAATAATAGTGATAGCTAATGGTGATGGTGATGGTGAATGATGACGGTGGTTGTTTGCTGATATATACGGGTGATAGATGATGATGATCATCAGTATCGATTAGCAGTGATGATTGTAAATAGTGGCTTGTGGTGATGATGATTGATTGTACTGATTGATAGTAGTGAAGGTTGTGGATGAGGTGATGGTAGTTGACTATGGTGGGTGAAATTGGTGAACTGTTATCTATAGAAATTCTTGAATAGATATATTAAGGCAAAATACATCAAATCACACTTAAACTATACCCAAAATGTCGAGTTCACATTCAAACTATATCGGTGACCTATTACACACTTGAACATCTAAAAAGTGAATTTAATACCACCCTGATGCGCACATAACCAGTTGCACAAGGGGAGATGTTACACACTCTCCGCCACATCAGCGCCATGTGGAAATCTTCTAAAAAAAACTATATACTTTTCCTTTTCTTTATTCATTTGATTTTTCTTTTGTTAATTATTTACATTAATTAATACCTAATTAATTATTACAATGTTCCAATAAACCATTCCACCATTGAACCACCACCATTGCCGCTAGCCCGCCAGCAACCAAACACTGCCTTCCCCCACCTGCATTCTTCTTCTGATGATGATGAAAAATCCCCCCAAACCCTCTTTCTTCTTTTTCATTAGCACCACTCCCATCCCCGCTCCTTCTTCCATCTCCACGCTACCCAACCCCCCTTTTCTCCTCCACCTTACTGCCACCCTACCTTTCTCTTCCGCTCCACCTTCACCCCACCCCCACTCCCACCCCCCAAACCCTTATTCTTCTTCCTACTGCTCTACCCCAAAACCATTCTTCATTTTTCAAGGTAGCGATAAGGAAGACAGAGGAGATAGGGGCAATGGTCGGTAGTGGGTTTGATGGTGGGTGGTGAAATTGTTTATGGTGGAGAGGTGGGGATGATGGAGGCAACGGTGGTGGTGGCAATTTTTTGCTTAATTAAAACTCTTTTTCTTTAAAAACTAATTAGTTATGAATTTTTAGCCCCTACTGATATATAAAGTTTATAGGCGTGATCCATTAGTTGATAGATAAAAAATTGTGGAATTGAAGAAAACCATTTTTTTAAATTTCGGATTTTTTGAATTTTTATTTGTGGCTTTGAAATGATGAAGAAGAAGGGTTTGGGGCGTCGGGATGGGGTGGCGTGGAGGTGGAAGACGGGGAGGAGGTGGGGTGGCGTGGAGGTGGAGAAAGGGGATGGGGTGGGAGTGGTGCTCATGAAGATGAAAATGAAGGGTTTGGGGTGGTTTTTTTTTGGGGGGGTGGGGGGGGGGGGGTGGGGTTGGGGTTTGAAATGGAGAAGGAATGAAAAAAAAAGCATTTATGAAAATCTAATTTCTTTAAAAAAATTATAATTTTTCATTTCAATATTAAAATTTTAAAATTAGTTTTTTTTTTCATTAAAATTACATTTCACTCTCCTATTTTTTAATTATAATATTTTTTGTGCCACATCAGCTTCTAGGGTGGTATTAAATTCACTTTTTAGATGTTCAGGTGTGTAATAGGTCGCATGTATAGTTTGAGTGTGAACTTGACATTTTAGGTATAATTTAAGTATGATTTGATGTATTTTGCCATATATTAATGATATTAAGATTTTGTGACATATCTCAATCATTTCGATTTATTTGTACCCATTAAATGATTGTAACTTAAAGAAAATAGACTTAGTGGTTATTTGATTGCTGGTTAGGAAAGGAGTTATTCATGTACTTCGTCCGTTCATTTTTACTTGTCCACTGTATTAAAAATAAATTTTACTTGTTCATTTTAGCATATCAAGAGAAAGAAAAAAAAATTAAAAAAAATATTGTTTTACCCTTAACATTAATTACTCATTTGCAAATCATTTTTTAAGTCTATTGAGACTATATACCAATTAATGCGGGTATTATAATAAAATATATACTTTTATTAGTTCTCAAGGAGTGTGAGAAGTCAAAAGTGGAGAAGTAAAAGTGAGTGGAAGGAGTACTCCATCCGTCCATTTTTACCTGTCCTTTATATTAAAAATAGATGTTCATTTTTACTTGTTCAGATTAGAAAGCCAGGAGATAATTTACCATCTAATACCTGTTTTACCCTTACTATAAATTATTGGGTTGAAAACCTCAATAAATTATTAGTGGCTGCACCGTCTACGTATTTGATTTTATGGCTGCAAAGTGTGTGTGTTTTACTACTATATATAAACGTAGATCTTGGGTTTTTAGTCGACCTCACAGGGGTAGCATAGTAATTTTGTTGGATTTTTGATGCACTGAAGTGGCTACACATGGCTGCTGAAGTTGTCTTTTCTAGACATATGGCAGTGGGTCTCGATAATCAATTTGTTTGTCCTCTTTCTTCTTTCACGGTGAAATCTACCACCTCCAAGCAAAGAAGTGGATCCCAATAGCCTTTTTTCTTTTCTTAAAAACCCAATGCCTAAAAAAAAAAATGGCTTGAGACCCATTAGAAAAATCATATAAGTAACTTCTCATTTAATTTTAATGGTGTTACCTTAATTTACTATTTTTTAAAAAAAATTTAATACATCGATAGCCTTTTAAAATAATTGCTAAATTTCATTTAAATATTTGAACTAAGAGTTATTCCAATTGAACATCTGAATATGTGATAACGTCAAATTTTAAAAAATACTTTTGTGTGCGTTTTCAAATGTCAATATGTCCCCTCTTGTAAGTATACACATTAGCCTCAACAAATCATAATGTTGTGTTTAATAAAGGAGATGTCATATTTTATGTAGTTAATTACCTAACAGATGCTAGCACTTGCAAAAGTTTTTTTAAAATTTGAATCGAAAGTGTCTAATAGGATCACTTTATAAGGTGATGTGTTCAATTGGAACAGGTTATAATTCGGATATCTAAATGAAGTTTACTGACAAATATAATGAACTATTGATATATTGAGTCGGGAGTGATGTTTACGACCATTTTGTGCAAGTGATCTTGCCAATTTGGCTAATGGATACATGTACACCAATCATTTAATATTCACTTCGTCTCAATTTATGTATAACACTGTTAGACTATGGATAAAGTTTAGAAGAAATTAAGAGTTTTAAATTTTGATGTCTAAAATATTTGTATGACTACAAATTATTTTATTAAGGGCAAAGGAAAATTTTATAATAATTTATTTTTATATAACAAATTAAAGTTAAATTTGGCTCCGGACTTAGCACGGGCCTAGAGCCACTAGTATATATATATATATATATATATAAAAAATAAATCACTATATCGATGTAGGATTTTCATAGTATCAAGTGTAAGTATATGATTCTAAAAACAATGTATATGCATTAAGCTATTATATCTATGTAGAGTTTTCATATATACGAGTATAAATATTTTATCTTAAAGTACCACAGGTATTATCTATAAGTAAACTAAATTATATTCTAATTGTATTTCAATATAATTGTATTTAGTGTGATTTGCCTTAATAATATTGTAGTCTATCATCATCTCCTCCACATTAGATTATTGCCCATAGGCAGTGGCTGGCTTACAGATGGAACTTCCCTCCACCCACACACACATCGCCCTCATTGATTATTCTACCCCAACCAAGGACTAACAAGGACACGCCACTTCTTTTTGCATCCCCACCTTTGATCGCACTCAAGACCAATCACGAAACTATTCCAATATGGCAAATCTTAAAGTCGAATTTCAAAATAGTCCCTTTTTTAGTAATATTTAGAGCCTGTTTGGATGGGCTTAAAAAAAGTAGCTTATAAGCTGAACGACTTATAAACTGCTTTAAATAAACTAAGCCAAACGAGTTCAATTATTTTTTTAAACTTATTTTAAACACAAAATAACTTTAAGCTGACCAGCCAAACACTTTAAAAAGCTGAAAACAATTTATAAGTTGTTTTCAGCAACTTATAAGCAGCCAATCCAAACGGGCTCTTAGTGTCTCATATTTATTTTGGGGCCTTAGTAATTTGGATTTGTTTTGAAAAGCTTTGACTTACAAACCATTTCATATTTCAATTCTCGAATCCAAAATTTTCAATTAAAAAATAAAAACATACTTAAAATAATTCATAGTCGACAACGTACCAAAGGGAAACTTCCACCAATTTACCTAGAAGTTTCCATCACTCATAAAATTGACGATCTAACTCAACAAAAATCAAAATCCAAATGTCACCAAACATTACCCAAAAGACATAACATAACATAACAAGGGTAAAGTAGAAAAGCAAATGACGGTCCAATCCAACTCAACATTTAAAAAGTCATAATTATTATAATAAAAGAAAGGATACTTACTAGAATTAATTAAAAGCAGGGGAAAGAAAGGTGGAAGGAGTCTTGTATTGAAGGCCACATATGTTCCCCCATTAACGCACTGTTGTTACCTCTGTGAACCTATTTTCTTCCTCCAAACAAATACTAGTCTAATACTCCATAAAATTATAAATCTGAAAAATAATCATAAACTATTATTGGAATCATAAAGAATGTCGTGTTCATCGTCGTCATCGGCATCGGAGGATGAAGAGGGATTCGATTCATATCGGAAAGGAGGATATCATGCTGTCAGAATCGGCGATTCATTCTCCGCTGGACGATATATCGCTCAACGAAAACTCGGCTGGGGTGAATTCTCTACTGTTTGGCTCGCTTATGATACCACTTCATCCGTGAGTTTTTAATCATGTTTTATTGGAATTATTTTTTCTGATTTTGTTTATCCGTGCTTTTGTGCGAACTAGTCAGAATAATATGCTTATTTCGAGATTATTTATTTTTTGAGAAGAATTGAGGTGTACTAATAGTTGTTATAATTCTCTCTTCTTCTTTTTTTTTTTTTTTGATAAATAGTTATCATGATTATTGATTTTCAAGTTTTATCTTCTATATTCTCGATCGTCCGTGAGTTTTTATCAAATTTTCTTCCATTTTATCTGAAAATGGTTTTCATTTTTTCTTTTAATTTTGTTTACCGGTGCTTTTGTGCGAAGTAATCAGAATTTATGGTTATCTCGAGATCCTATTTTATCATTATTATTCATTTTTTGATAAATAATTTGGCCGACCTCAGCTAGCTTATCATTATTATTTGATATATTTGATAAATATATCATTATTGTAACCAGTAGTAGTTGTTGTAACCAGTAATTATCATTATTATTTATATATTTGATAAATAATTATCATGATTATTCATTTTTAAGTGATCCAGAAAAAGCTGGTGAACACGAAAATGTATTGTTATTTGCAACCGGTTTCAATTTTCCTTTCTCTAGATGATCTATTAAATTGGATAACGTTTTGCTCAAGTATTAATTCCTTTTGATTAGTTACTATTTGCTGCGATTAGCGCATAGTTTATACCCTAATGTAATTGGGGAAATAGGTGCTACTCTGCTAGAGTTCCTTATTAATCTTTGAGGATTTCATATCCTTGCTTATTTGAGCCGAGGGTCTTTCGGAAACAGCCACCCTACCTCTCAAGGTGGGGGTTAGGTCTGCGTACACTCTACCCTCCCCAGACCCCACATGGTGGGATTATACTGGGCTTGTTGTTGTTGCTTATTTGGATATGGCACTGCTCCAAGGGGAAAAAAAGCTTTGCCTGTTGTCCACTCATTTGACATTTATTTCATTATTTGGGTAATGTAATATGATCTTTGAAACATCTTTATGCCCTGCCCAACTTACTACCACTAGCCTATAACATTTGTCAAACCATTTCCAACAAAAATAAAGTCTGTCGCTGTTCAGGGAATGAATTGTCTCCTTTGAGGATTAGTCATTAACATTTCAAGTAGTTATTCAGCCAGCAGGCAAGTTGTTTAAAATCCTTTCTGATGATAGAATATTCGTGCTCTAGTAATCCAGTTCAAAAATATGTATGCATAGTCTCAACATTACCATTCTCAAAAAAATTAAAAAAATGTATGCATAGTCTCTTAAAGTTAGTATAATGCTTCGACGGATATGTTGTTGTTGTTGTTGTTGCTTCGACGGATATGACGATGAATAAGCGTGAATTCTTTTCAAGTATGTGATAGCCATTACACATCCACAAGTGTTAGGTCCTTGATGCTAAGCATGATTTTGTGTACAGTTAAATTAATGTTTGAAGTAACTGTCATTGTTTGAGATGACTTCCATCTCCATTTGTTTCATGATCCCTTATTGTGGTAAATTGCATGTAATGTTTTCTTTACAATAAGGGCACGACTCAATTCAAGAAGTTTCGAGTGTCTGCTTCTTGAGGTGACTTTGCTTTGTGACCAAAATCAATTGTCTTGAGGGCCAACTTTGACCTGATGGAGTCAGTTGAGTAGATGGTTGAGTGACTGTTTGAGATAGAATATCAATATATTAGCAGCACCTCCTGTAGGTGTTCAAGGACAACCTCTTATGTGAGCCTCTTATTTTGAGTAAGCAGTTAAGCACTAAAGCACATGCAATTGCTCTTTCTTCATGGATTGTTTTCATTGAACTTTTAGTGATAATTTGCCATTTTCTATGCTCTGAAATGTTTCAGAAGCTTTTTCTCTAGAAAATTAACGTAAATTTTTTTTTTTACCAAGATTTCCGTTTCTCTTTGTTTGGAAGCTCATTGGGATTGTTGTGAACTTTAAATCTGGAGCTTACATAGTTGCCATATTTGTTTTCTCCCAGGGATATGTTGCCTTGAAGATCCAGAAAAGTGCACCACAATTCGCTCAAGCAGCTCTTCATGAAATTGAAGTCCTTTCTGCAATTGCCAATGGTGATCCATCTAGTAGTAAGTATGTTGTACGGCTTATTGACCATTTTAAGCACACAGGCCCTAATGGACAGCACCTATGCATGGTTCTTGAATTTCTTGGTGATAGCTTATTACGGCTGATCAAGCATAATCGCTATAAGGGCCTTGAACTGAACAAAGTTAGGGAAATTTGCAAATGTGTTTTGACTGGTTTAGATTATTTGCATAGGGGGCTTGGAATTATTCATACAGACTTGAAACTTGAAAATATTCTTTTACTTTCCACAATTAATGCCACAAAAGATCCCATTAGATCGAGAACGGCTCCCATACTTGAAAGGCCTGAGGGAAACCCTAATGGAGGAGTAACGATGAATATTATTGAGAAAAAGCTAAAGCAAAGGGCAAGGAGAGCAGCAGCTAGGATATCTGGAAGACGAAGTTCAATGGGTGGGGTTGGGACTCCAAAATCAATAAGATCTCTTGATGGGATTGACTTGAAGTGCAAGGTTGTGGATTTTGGAAATGCATGCTGGGCTGATAAGCAATTTGCACAAGAAATTCAAACAAGGCAGTACAGATCCCCTGAAGTTATACTTCAATCTGGATATTCATTCTCTGCTGACATGTGGTCTTTTGCTTGTATTGCGTTTGAGCTTGCTACTGGTGAGATGATGTTCACTCCCAAAGGTGGAGAAGGTTTCAGCGAAGATGAGGTAAGACTATTTCATCTATGTTTCCTTGTTTAACTGTCCTTTCATTGCATTATGCAACTGTTTTTCAGTTTCTTTTTTTCTGAATAAGTATTACGTTCTTCTGATTTGAGGTCTGGTTTTTCTTGTGTAAGGTGGAGTCGACCACTCGACCTAGTCTTGAAAGAATTATGTTTTACTTCATGAAGAGACATTATTTTAGAACTTCACTTGACTATAGTTGTTATTATTTGGCGAGTTGCAGGATCATCTAGCTATGATGATGGAGTTTCTAGGCAAGATCCCACGGAAGGTGAGCACATTATATTTGCTTTGTGGCCTTTAAGAACTATTTCTGAAAGTAGCTGCTGAAATATTCTTACTCTGACTTCTGGTGGAGCAGATAGCCGTTGGTGGGGCTAGATCCAAAGATTACTTTGACAGGCACGGAGATTTGAAGAGGATTCGCAGGCTGAAATATGGTTCTCTAGATAAATTACTAGTTGACAAGTATAGATTTTCCGAAACGGATGCTCATGAATTCGCTGAATTTCTTGGTCCTCTTTTTGATTTTGAACCAGAGAAACGACCAACTGCTGAGCTGTGCTTGCAACACCCGTGGCTCAATTTTAAAAATCTCAAGCGAACAGAGGTGAAGAGTGAATCAGGTGTGGAAAAGGTTAATGCGGGTATGAGTAAGCTACAAATTAAGGTAGGTAAGTGATGATGGGATGGATAGTCTTCTCACTGCTGTGCAGCCTTATGTCCCACTCTCCACCTGTATCAGTATCGCTTGTGATTTAATTTTTGGATTGTTTTAGTTTCTTAATAAGATTTGATTCATTCATTAGCTGTGTATTAGTAGTTTTGGATGATCATAACGGGAAAATGACTTCCAAAGGAGAAATTGACCTCACTCCTGAAATATTCCTAACTGAAGAATCTTCATGTGGTTCTAAACATTGACAGTCACTGAAGAAATGATTTCTTTTGCTCGTGTTCTTTTGAGGGCCCTGAGAAACAAAGCAAGCTCCATAATGACTGCTATATGGCATCATTTGAACTCAGCATATCCACCCAGGCAAGAGACTTTAGCTGCCTGGGAAAGTTGCTTTTTGAAGTCACTCTGTAGAAGTATGAGGAGCCATACATACGATAAGGAGAAAAAAGGGGGTTTACTTTTGTATATTGAACATTGGAAGGGAGCTGACGAGACCCTTGATCTTTGATTTGCCTCGACTTTCTAATGGACGCTAGCGATGCAAAAGCTGGCAAAGGATTTCGAACTCATGTTGAGTTCTTCTATGACAAAAGACATACAATTTTTGTATACAGGATTAAAGTTTGTCTCCACTCTTTTGATCTAATGCTTGTATTGGTTCTGGCTAGCAATCTAACTTTATCATATGTATTCAACATCTCTTGTAAATGTTTTGAGGTTTTGACCCAAAGAGAATGATACCAAACAAATATTTTCAGTCTGCTTGGTTTTTGTTTTATCCTACTACTCTCGCAATCTACGAGTTTGATTCTGAGGCTTAAAAGGACAAGGGTATAACCTTCTATGCTACGGGGGTGGGCTTATTTCTTTTATATTATGGACATTTATTTTTGTGCGATAGTAAAGAAACCAGAATTTGATTTTGATGTAGAACTCAGCAAGTAAAATAACAGCTGAATTTTGTATTGCTGAGCCCATCTTTTGGATACTTCTCTAGATAACGACCTTTGAAGCTGAAAATATAGAATCTAAGACTTTATGTGTACACGCGCGCATAAAACTTTCTATTCTATGTTAAGAGTTAACAAAGCATTATGAGCATGGTTAATATTTTCCCATGTTAGGTGTTCAAGAAATGTATGCGGTTGACTTAATTTTTGTGCAAAATTTGTAAATGAAAAGATGTGTTCGAGTCACAAATATATCCTTAGATACAAACACGATCAAATAGTATCTCTAGAAAGAAAGCGTATGTCTAAAACATAAACTGCTCAGGACAACAATATTGTTACTGAAAATAATACTATGGTTATCATTTACCATGCTTGATAATCATTATATTGTGTTATAGAGCCTGTTTGGATGGGCTTATCCCTATAAGCTGCAAACAGCTTATAAGCTAAAAAAAATAAGTTGGGGTAGTCTAACTTTTTTTTTACAGCTTATAAGCTGCTTTAGATAATCTAAGTCAAATGAGCCTAATTATTTTTTTGAGCTTATTTTAAGCACAAAATAACTTTAAGCTGGCCAGTCAAACACTCAAAAAAACTAAAAGCAACTTATAAGCAACTTATATGCAACTTATAAGCCAATCCAAACGGGCTCACAAAGAATTGTGATTGATTGAGAGAAGCACAAATTAGTATGCATTGTGTCGGTGGTCAGTGGGTTGGAAAGAGGATGGCAAAAGAGTAGAGGACAAGGATAGTATCCCCATCATGACCATGTGCGAGTCCACCCAACCTTAGGATGTGGGAGGGTCCAGAGTCAGAAAAGGTAGAAAATATTATTTGATGAAAATAAAACTTTTCGTCTTTAGAATATAAAACAACAATTTTATGTTCGAGTAACATCAAAGATTGTGGTGGACACCTAAGTATTTATCCAATAAGTTTTGGGTTTTGAGCCTTGATAATGGAATTATCTTTAGTAAGGGCGTTATGCTCAAAGTAGAACTTTCTAAAGCGAATATAGATTAGTCGGATCAATGGATACCGTGAAAACCCAAAATATAAGTTGTATACTCTAGTTACTTAGGTGGCTTTTTAAAATTTTGCACCTTTTGAATTTGCAAACTTATTTTTGAGTTCTTTTATAGCAGTAAGTATTTGTTTGAGCTAGCTCTTGGAAAAAAGTATGCCTCCTTAATTCTCCGATTTCGTCAAACAGATCGCAGCAGAACGTTTGTTTTGTTTTTTCTTTTCAATTATTTCTGTTTATTCCACACTCTGGAAATAAAATTAATAAAAAAAAGCATAGAAGCAAAAAATTCTGAAATTTTAATTTTGTGGTAAGTGTCTAAATGCATAACCAAACTCCAAGCTTAAACAGCACCTACAATTAAAGAAGAGAGACTTTGACTTTCTCCACAACTATATATCACTAACTAAATAAAATAGAAGTTAGCACTCATCCTTCAAATGAGCAGCTTGCTATTTATTAATTGCTTTGTGGTGATTATTTAAGATGGCCCGATCTGAGTTTGAAGACATCAGAAGATCTCATCGACAAGATCTAACAATAAAGACTTACTACTCCCAAGTAGAGCTCTCAATATGGGCTTGGCCCGTGAGGTCGGCCCAACCCAACCCTTTATTTAAGTGGGGTTGGGTTAAGATTTCTTTGGCCCATATAGAAGAGAGGCTCAAAAGCCCAGCCTCTTTTGACTGGGGTTGGGCTGAGGCCAGCCCTTAAGGCCAGAAAAGAATAATATTTTTTTTTTTTTTAAATCTAAGTAAATTAAACAAAAAAATAAAAAGTAATGAGATTAATAAAGAATGTACTTACTATTAAGTAGTAAATTAGAAACTGGAGTAATACTTTTTAGTCTTAGAATTTATATTATGTTTAATTTCTTTTGAACGTGATCTGAATTAGTGATAAAAAATAATAATTTTTATTTTTTCTCTTGATTTTTTTTCTTCTATGATATGGATTTGCGCAAGAATGGGTGGTAGAAGATTCTATTTCATATTGTAAAAGTTTCATGTTCAAATTGTACCAAAAATCACTTAGAAAATATTATTTCGGAAGACGAAAAGACTTAAAGGGCTGGCCCGTCCTAGCCCACGGCCCGCTTAAGGCTGGGTTGGGCTGCCATTTTGCTGGCCCTTCAATTAAAGGGCCAGCCCGTCCTAGCCCATTTAATTTTTTGGCCCTTTAGGACTGGGTTGGGCCAGCCCATTTTGACACCTCTACTCCGAGGGTTCACTTTTACTTGTTCACTATTGACTTCGCACGTCATTTAAGAATTAATTAATGAAGTATATATTTTACCAGAATATCCATATTAATTGGTGTATAGTCTCAATAGACTTGAAAAATAATTTGGAAATAAGTAATTAATGTTAAGAGTAAAACAAAAAAAAAAAAAAAAAAAAAATTATCTTTCTCTTGTATGTTAATATTGACAAATAAAAGTGAAAAATTTATTTATAATATAATGAACAAATAAAAGTGAACGAAGGGAATTATTAAGTCTTCACGGAATGGTTGTAATTGTGGAGGTTTTGATTTTGTTGTCCATTACTAATGTTATTTTAATTATAAGATACTTTTAGGGGAGATCAGTAAAAAATAACAGCGAAGATATGTAAATAAAAAATAATTTCTTTTGTATGGTGATTATCTTTTATTCAAATTATAAAAAAAAAAATGCATTCTCTGAATTCCATGTATGCGAGTATTCACGAAATGGTCTACTGGATCAAGCTTGATCAACTGTATTCACTTGCCAGTAATAATGCATACTGTGGCCCAAGAAGGTTTGGTTTGATATCCAGATTTCTAAGTTGGGACAATAACAGAGATGTACATGTCGGACATCTAGTTTACAATGTATAAATATAAATATTTGTAGTGTTTAAATATAATATTGTATAAAGGTGCATATACACCTCTTATATATTGTTACACAATGTATTTACGCTACCCCGTATTGTATAAAGGTGTATAAGCATTGCATAAAAGATACCTATATAATGTATAATAGTGTATAATGGTGAATATATACACCTTTTATACATTTTTATACACTATATATGCACTTCCTGAAGGACTACCAAAATCCACTTTAACACCATTGTATTTCCACCTTGTTACGCTAGAAACTTCAATTGAAGCAAAATTAGAACCCAATTGAATTTTTCAACTTCAGATTTGAAAACTTAAGAAAATTGTTTAAGAGTATGTGGTTCAAATTCTAACATTTTTGGTGAGTTCTAAAATATTGAAGCAGCTGGGTTTCAGTGGTGTAGTATAGGTTTCAATATAGGTTCTGATTTGGTGGTTCTTCTGTTTATGGTGATTTTGTGTGGTCTGGATGGTGTAGTATGAAGAGAAAGAAGAGAGAAGAGAGGCACGCTGTGAGAGAGAAAGGTATGGAGCGGTGGTCTTAGGCTGCAAACTAGATTGGTGAAGGGATATTTAGGGTAAGAAGAGGATTGTTAGGCTAATTTTGGTAAACTAGATCACTTTTGGTATTGGGCCGTAATTATTCCTTCTATGTTCCAACAGAAGATAAACAAGCCCAAAAACAGCAGGAAATGATGCACAGTTTTTTGCGCGGAGTTCCAGGTTTGAACCCTCGCTCAGTCAAATTTTTTTTAAAAAAATTGCAAGATAGAGTTTTGGATTCGCATGTGATTTTTTTTTTTAACTGAGCTAGATTCGAACCCAGAACCTCGGGATATTAAGCGAAGGGCAAAAATTAAAGACCAACAATTTGAGGGGTAAAAATTAAAGACCAGTGCCTTTGGAGGACAATCGTGCAAATGTGGTGTCCTTAAAAGTGTTTGGTCTTGAATTTTTGTTCCCGCTAAACAAAATTTTCCAAAAATGACCCTAACTTGAAAAAAATCATTGGGAAGAACTTTTATTGCCCCTCAGGTATAATTCTAACTTTTGCCTATAAGACAGAACTTGTGATTAATTGAGCAATTCACTATCTTGAAATAGCCTAAAATCCTGCCTTATAGGCAAAAGCTATAAGTTATGCCTTTTGTAAAGACACCTTTTAACTAATTTCCTCCAACAAAATCTTTCTTCTGCTGCCCATCGGGCATAAGTTTTAGCTCTTTCCTGTAAGACATGACTTGTGGTCAATTGGCAGGTCCATCAAACTAATTTATATCCACCACTTATGCCCAATGAGTAATATAAGCTTTGCCTAGCTAATTTTCTGAAGCAGAGGCTATAACTTAAAAAAACATGTTAAGAGGGGCCCAAAAATCAAAACCACCCCTATGGAGGCCATTTTGTCAACTTTAACCCCCAAAACAAGTATTCCAACTATTCATTTGTTCTACTTGAAACTACAAAGAGACGAGCTTCATATATAGGGGTCCAAGAACCGCGTCACCCGGAGTTGAACTTACACGTTTTGCATGAAAAATTTCCCACGCTGAAAGCAGGTTGACAAACACTTGTTGGCAAGATGATGTGTACTTGGGACCTATCCATAAAATTGCTAATCCTATTATGGCTCATTTAATACTCTAATCTGTTGGCCCAGACATCGTCGTTTTAAAAGAAAATACTTTAATCCGACATTGGTTATTTATGAGTCTAATGGAAGTATACTTATCGAAAGGACAACAGTAATAGTGGCACCTAAAATCAAGACAATGACTTGGAAAGGCAGTTAAGCATCTAACACTTACTATATATATATATATAAAGAGTAAGCAAAACATGTAACCAACTCACCCAACTGGGAACAAACTTTAGCTGCTCTCACTATCACAGCCTCAATTTGTTTATCTATAGCATGCTTACTTTTGAATTGGCTGTCCCTCATTTTTCAAGCAATTGGACCAATATTTTTTCTGCCACTGTTCAGTTCTGGCCTTTCCTTTGGAGATTGGACTGATGAAAATAACGTTAAAAGGACATAAAGCCATAAGTGGAAGTGGGAATGAGACCTTGGGACTTTGGAATTTGAGCGGTAGAATATCAGAATTTCTCCAATAAAAAAAAAAAAAAAACAGTTTCAATTCTTTGATATTCCTTCTCCATCTTAGAACTTTGAGGTTAAAATTGAGGGTGTGTTCGGTAGGTTTCCAATTTTCTCATGCTCGTTTGATCAAAAATTTTGAAAAATATATTTTTTAGGAAAAACAAGTTCCTTAAAAATAGAAAAAATGACTTCTCTAATCAAAGCAGAGAAAACAAGTTCACAAGTGGCATTTCACCAACCACCCTACCACCACTCAACCCACCCTCCAACCACCAAACCCCAACCACTCCCACAACCCCGCGCACCATCCCCACCCACCACCCCCGTCCCCCCTGCCCCCTCCAAAAAAAAATCTTTTTAAAAGTTTTAATTTTTTTTTAAATTTTCTACACCAGCCCATCCCCCTCAAAAAATATTATTATTTTTCTTTAAAAAAAACGGTTTTAGAAATTTTTTATTTTTTACAACACCCACGCCCCCTTCCCCCCCACCCAACACACAACCACCCCCTCCAAAAAAAAAAAATTGGATTTTTTTTTCCTACATCCACCCCCCTCCCCCTCCCCCTCCGAATTTTCTACTTCATATTTAAATTTTACCTTTATAAAAAATTTATAAAAATAGAAAATTTGCATGGTTAAATTTGGTGTGGGGTAGGTGGGTTGTAGTTGGGGGGTGGTGGTGGTGGTGGTGAGGGATAGTGGGTGGTGGGTGGGTAAGAGAAATTTTTTCATTTTTTATAAAAGTAAAATAAAATGTATGAAATAGAAAATTTGGGAGGGGGTGGATGGGTGAGAGGGTTGGATGGAGTGGTGGTGTGGGGTAGGGGTGGGTGAAGAGGAAGTGCATTAGGGAGTGGTGGTTGGTTGGGGTGGGATTTGGTTAGGGGTGGGTGTTTGGGGTGAGTGGTGGGGATGGGTGCTTGGGGTGGGTGGTGGGGATGGGTGCGGGGGTTGGGGTGGGGTTGATGGGGCTAGGGTGAGTATTTTCCAAAAAATATTTTCTACCAACCAACCAAATATAAGAAAATAAGTAAGAAATTCACTTATTTTTTCACTACGCAATCGAACATGAGAAAATAAGTAAAAATTCGCTTATTTTCCAAAAACACATTTTTCAGGAAAACATTTTTCTCCCTACCGAACACACCCTAAAATTGAAGTTCCTCACGGGACAAAGGATGATTCCCCTCAAGCCTGAATGTTAATTACTTTTATTTATTTTTTGGATAAAGGTGACGTCCGGCCATTAGCACGTTCCCCAACTAATTCATAGGGTCCCTAGTATCTCCGTCAGCATAGATATCGAGTAACTTTGTCCACCAAGATTCAGGCAGATGTGAAGAAATCAACTGGAACGTTAATTACTATACCAACCTTTTATACCATCCTCTTTTCCATGACAAAAAGCAACTAAATCGTTTGAAAGAAGCAAGTTCATTTCTCCTAAAACAGAGCAATAAGGAAATAATATGGAAACTAGGGCAAGTCCAATTTGGAAGTATGTATATTCAAAAAGACCAAACAGACTCTACACCCAAATCCTGTGCATTTAGAAAGAAGTCAAAAACGGGTAGCTTACTAGGTTAGCAAAAATAGCAGGAAAAAAAAAAAAAACCCTTACAGTAGCTCTTTCAACCAAATAAATGAAGCAGAATAGTCACTCTATGGATTTAAAAGATATGATGAAGAAGAACTACAAACAACAAAACTATCAATAGAGAAAACATAAGTATGTAAAAAAAAGGCATAAACAGCTACTGACACTGGCAATCACAGGTGAAAATATGACCAACAATCACGCGCAAAATTTTCACATACTCCAAGTTTAGCCATTTACATAATGGTTTTGCTTGGCCAACACATCTCGACCGCTCTATAATTTTGAAGAAATTGAAACAAGATTCAAGTCATTATGCATGCCAAAATAGTGTCAAAAAGGACTGCTTGAGAACTTCCGGACCAAAGTCCTAAAAGGCAACAAGAAAAACAGAGCCAACTTTTTACAAAGCTGCATCAGAAATTAGATCACAGTCAGACTCATTAAAGGAAGATCCTCCTTTGATAATCCCTTTTACCACTAATACACCTTCAGAGTTACTGATGATGACTCCAAACATTCATCAGTGACAAAAGTACCTGGAATGGCACTTATAAGCCGACAACATCCTATCAATGCGACAAAAAATGTGATGAAAGTGAAATCTGATTTCATTCATCAACCAAAACTCTCTTAGTCAAAGCGAGACCCTAAAACAGAAAATTAGAAAGTAGCTATGTGGACATGTGTAATCTGGATGGGCGACGAACCAATATCATATGACGAGTAAAGTTGGTTTCCAGAGTTCTTATAGGCCAATGTTAAAAGAGCTCATGGGCCTTCGAAGACTCTTTTCACACATGAATTGAGTAAACAGGAAACTGTCTGAAAATTCTGAATTGTCTCTCCATCTTATTTCTGTCTCTGCTGCCACTTGCAAGACAAAAGTATAGGTGGCATCTTTCATGTGCAATACAGAATATGTAAGCAATTAAATATCAAAATATACACAATGGTGTGTTCAAAACATTACAATGCCCATAACAAGCAAAAAAGAAACTGGATGGAATTAGGCCTTAACTCAAAAAAGAAGGAAAAAAACATACATGACACTACCTCAGACTACAAGTCCCATCACGGTAGCCGCACTTCTTGAAACGAAAAATACCAAGACTATGACTGCATCACCTTATTTTGTTCAACACATGCAGGTGCCTTGAATGCTTGACACTTCCACATTGATGCCCTCTCAAGAGGAAACACGGGATTATTACTGGTAGTACCTTTGCTGATGTTCTCATCGAATGACAATGAACTCTTAGATTTCAAATCCTCTTTAGGGCTTGCTTGATCCCTGAAGCTGCAAATGCTGAGGGGTAATTTTTTCTGCTTAAGCCTTCCCTTCTTTCTCCCAATGCTGCAATTATCATTTACAGAATCCCCAAATTTCTCCTTTGATATAATTGATTCTCTTTCCTTGTTTTCTGTATTTACATAGTCAGCTTTACTAGATTGTGAGGCTTCCCCATTTTTCATCTTTGTGTGGTCAGCTTTATTTGTTGTGTTTAAATCTACTCTAACAAGGTCTTTCTCTGAGATAGGCCCATCACACTCTCTTTCTCTAGCAAAACCATTCCCATTGCTCGTGGAAGGGTGGTTTCCTTCCAGGGATGTACTTTTAGTTTTTTCAGGAGAAGACCTCTTCAGCCTCTTGTGTTTTTGATTTCTTGAGTCAGGGGTTGAGTTCTTCAAAATTCTCGGAGAGCTATTTATGGCCCTATGCAACGTCCGAGCTAACTCTTCATCTGTTCTACAATTATCAGTCCCCTTTTTCTTATTATTGTACAGCATCTGAACAGGAACATGCTTTTTCATCTTATTCCTCTTCATATGTTTGTCCTTACTTGTCGCTCCTTCATCAGAGAAAGTAGCAACCAATGCTAGAGCACTCTTAGCAGCAGCCACAGCCTTTGCTGCTTTCGCAGCTTTCTCTTCTGCAATGGCTCTTGCAGCTTTTGCAGCCTTCGCAGCTTCTACAGCCGCCAATCTTGAGGCCTCCGCGATCTCCTCATTCGATCGATTAGAGTCACCAAAATGAGATTTCAATAGATTATTAAGACGGATATCAAACTCGCATCCAGGACTACTAACAGTTGGCGGGGATGGGGTAGATGAGTAAACATCAGAATTCTGCTTCTTCAATCCAGCAAGAAGCCGTTTTCGCGGAGGCAAAAGCACATCAGCATCCAAGTGATTGATATCACATACATTAGCTTCCATCTTTTTCTTTTTTTACATCTACACACTTTCAAACTACAAACACAACATTAAAGATCACACCTTTAGCACAAAACTAAAAAACAAAACCAGCTGGCAGCTTGTTATTTTCAAACCCTACATAAGATTCACATTTTATTAACCCTAGAGCTACCAAAAACCTAATCTTTTCATGCAATTCAATCCAAATCAAACAGAAAATCCAAAATTCAATTCAAACCCATAATCAAGAATCATAAAAATAACCCAACAGACCAAAGAAATATGAAAAATGAATCAAGTTCAAGAATTTCCAACTTTTTAAGATTAAAAACAGAGAATTTAAACATAATTCACCATAATCCAAGATAATTAGCAGTTGATTCAAGAGAATTATGCAAATCTAATTGAACTTAGCTCCTTAGATGTTTTTTTTTTTGTCACAATTTTTTATTTGCAATTAATCTGAAGACCCCATAATTCAATGTAATGAAAATCACATAAAGATAAATACCTGATCTTGTCATTTTACAAGGCATGAAAGAAAGGAGTTGAAATTAGGGTTTTTAGAGAGAGAGGAGAGATGTGAAGAAAGAAAGATGGTATGTTGAAAAACCAGTTGGAATGACACAAAATTTTGAAGATCATATTAATTATTATTTTATTTTTTAAGAAAGAAATTTGATTGGTTCTGATTATAGAGAGCCAAAAAAATAAAAATAAAATGATGTAAATATGTTAACTATACATTAAACATTTGCTTATCAACCTCTCCTTACAACTTAACCACAGATTTGCCATGGTGGTTTTTAATATACGGTTACAAGAGCTCTCATAAGTTACTAAAAAATTACGAAAAAATGAGATCTCTTGCAATCTTATGATTTGAATAAAAAAAAAAAATCGGACCTTTTATGCATTTTTCAAAAATTAGTCCACAAAAGATGAATTATAATACAATAGATAATATTTATTTGAGGTTAAATATATAGATGTATGCTTTTCTTATTAGACATTTGGATTCTTTTGTTAAATTTGGATACCGAATACATTTGATAAAAATAAAGCTTAATGCACAAATGATGAAAAGATATTATTATGATAGGTTATATTAGGTAATTACAGGTAAGTCTATTGATAAATATTACGTAATTGATATCTTTATTAAAAACGATAACAGACTTTTTATCACAAGTCAAAATTCGCTAATAGTGTAAATAGAGGTAATTAAGCTACCATTACATACAATTTAAATCCATACAAATATTTGTTTAGTTTAAAATTAGATAAATAAATGTGGCAAATAATCCATTTGTCTAACATATCACTCCTTAGTTACATTGATGAATTGTTGTTGAGAAAAGGTTCAACCTTTCAATTTATTTAGCATGATTCTTTACTTTAAAGTGATGGGGCTTGTCTTAAAACTTAAAAGGGCATTATCGTCTTATATGCTTTTATCCGTGTATTCCTTATCATACTATATACTTTTATTCAATAAATTACTTTATTTAAAGTAATACATAAATACATATATGTATTATTTGAAAGAATAGTAAAATACTCAATTACTTGATATTGACACATCCGGTAAAGGAGAAATCACTTTCTCTTAAAAATAAAACAAAAAATGTATAGTATTAAGAAGAAGAAAAATTGGTGATATTGTTGATGTTCAATTAACTGTAAAACCGCCTAACTTTAATATTTTTTTTCTTCAAAATATCTATTTTTTATGATCTTATCTTTGTTTGTAATGTTAGAAAAAAGGAATACACGTGCTGATCATGCAACATACTTGATTCTTGTCAAAAAAAAAAACATAAAGGCAATGATATCGATACTATAACATAATTAAGTTTCACTTGTTATATTAGTGAAATACAGTGTAAAAGGTGAGCAAATAATAGTAATATATCTAGTATTAGTTCCTGGAACGCACGTCCATCCTTAGCAATTAGGATCGATTGTTTCAAATAATATGAATTCTGCTATTATTTGTTATTTTCTGTGCTTTGATTATCCTGTGTTATCTGTGTCGCTTGCATTATTTCATTTCATATCGTTTTGATTCTCTTAACCTTATCTGACTTCTTTTTATGCTTTTATTGAGCCGAGGGTCTTTCGGAAGCAGCCGTCCTACCTTGGTAGGAGTAAGGTCTGCGTACACTCTACCCTCCCCAGACCCCACGATGTGGATTTCACTGGGTTGTTGTTGTTGTTGTTGTTTCAAATAATATGGATAACATTAAAATATGTGCACGATGAGTAACTAAAATTTTAAATAGAAAAAAGACAAGCTGGAATTGATGAATAATCAACTTATTTGATGACTTGATTGTGATTGAAGTGGACCTTTCCTTGTGCAATTCCTTAATATATTAAATATTCAATTACGTAATATTTATCAATAGATTTATCCATAATTACCTAATATAACCTATCATATAAATTAAATTCACTAATAGTGTTAATAGAGGTATTTAAGCTACCATTACATGCAATTTAAATCCATACAAATATTTGTTTAGTTTAAAATTAGAAAAATAAATATGGCAAATAATCCATTTGTCTTACATACCACTCCTTAGTTACATTGATGAATGGTTGTTGAAAACAGGCTCAGCCTTTCTATTTATTTAGCATGATTCTTTACTTTAAAGTGATGGGGCTTATCTTAAAACTTTAAAGTATCATTATCATTTTATATGCTTTTATCAGTTTATTCTTAACACACTATTATACTTTTATTCAATAAATTACTTTCTTTAAAGTAATACATAAATACATATATGTATTTTATTTGAAAGAAAGTGAGAGCAAAATACTCAATCACTGGATATTGATACATTATGCAAAGGATAAATTACATTCTCTTAAACATAAAACAAAATAATGTATAGTCGTAAAAAAAAAAAGGTGGTGATTTTGTTGATGGACATTAACGGTAAAACCAACTAATTGTACTCATTTTTTCTTCAAAAAATCTTATTTTTATCTTATCTTTGTTTGTAACGATAGAAAACATAAGTACACGTGCTTATCATGCAACATACTTGATCCTCGTCCAAAAAACATAAAGGCAATGACATCGATACTATAACAAAATTAAGTTTCACTTGTAAAAAATTTGGTCATTCTTTTATTTATAATTATTACTCAACCATGTCTTAATAATTTCTTATAGCATTGGGATGCTACACTCGGCATACACGTGCAACACACGTGTCGATAAACTAGTATTAATGAAATATACCAACTAACTGTAATCATTTTTTTCTCAAAAAGTTTATTTTTATGATCTTATCTTTGTTTGTAACGATAGAAAACATGAGTACACACGCTTATCATGCAACATACTTTATCCTCATCAAAAAAACATAAAAGCAATTACATCGCTACTATAACAAAATTAAGTTGGCCAAAGTCATAGATAGACCCTCAAACTTGTCCATGTTTCCACTTGGACCCCTCAACCGAGCCGCGTACCATATGAACCCTTGAAGACAGCCTTTATTGTGCCACTTTGACCCGTCGATCCAACTTGGCACAACGCGTGCAGTGGACGAAATTTTCACGCGTGAGGCTCATTAAACAGTCCGAGCTGGACAAAAATAACGGTCAAATGGACCCAGCAACGTTTATATTTGCCCCACCCACTTTTAAATATATCATCTTCTTCCCCAATTCATAATATTAAACCCTAAATACTCTAAAAACCATTGCTGCTCCAATTTTTTTTTTTATTTTCAGTCAAAGTAATTGTTGCTCCAAATTTTTTTCTAATCTATCTCTCTTGTTTGCTTTTAATCTTGCTTCAACAATGGCTAACGCTTCAAGAATCGAATTTTGCCGATGTGGGCGTATTTGCGAATTGAAAATTTCATGGAGTCCAAATAATCCCGGAAGGAGATTTTTTTCGTGCCCAATTGATGAGGTAAGCGTATACTTGTTATGGGTTATTTCATTACTTAATTCTTCCTCGTAATTGATTCATAAAGCTTTTTCTTTTTATTCTTTGAAGGCTAGAGGTGGATGTAATTACTTCAATTGGTACGAACCAAGGCATCCCGAGCAAGCGAATAAAGTCATTTATGAGTTGTTGAAGAGGGTTAAAGCTTTTGAGGAAGAAAAGGCTCGTGCAAGACGAACTCGGAAGAAATTGGTGTTTGGTGTGGTGTTGTTGTTTGCAATTTGGTTCCAGTTTTGGCATTGTAGTCGTTGATGTTTAGTTTTAGTAATTATAGTAGGTTAAATTCCAGTAATTATAATTAGTTTTAGTAATTATAGTTTTAGTTTTAGTAATTATAGTAGTAATTTTAGTAATTATGGACAGTTTAAGGGACTGTTTTAGGGACTCACAAAGTTGGCCAAATTTTGTGATTTTGTGTAATTGTATATGGCCACACTTTTATGAATCGAATGAATATATATTTGGAAACTAACATAAATCAAAACCATACGTCATTAAGTAAACGAAAACAAAACAAAACAAATCAAACCAAACCAAACTTCATTTTTCATAAATAGAAAGAGACGACCTATCAACATCTATGATCTCCGGCTCCTCCACTTTAGTAACAATGAAGTAGAGGCGATCCTGTAGATAACAAACTTCAAAACGCAACTCATCCCCTTCCCTTAGACCTTTTGCATAAACAAACTCTTTCCATCCATTGTTGAGGCGCGCCTTTCGACCGATCTTGTATTTCATTTTGAAAGCGGTTGTGTCGTATAAAACAACGGCTTCTTTGTCATCTTGTGGAAGAGCATCCATAGTTGGAAGAATCTACACAAACAAGTAATATTAAAAGAAATAACAAAACAATGGTATACAAAAGCTAAAAAACTTACGAAATCATCGTTTTGTATATAGGATTTGGTCAATGTTTTCTCAAACCAACCAATAGTGTAATGCTGGATATGATGCATTTTGTTTGAAAGACTGTGAGTGAATTCGTTTGTGTGGTTGTTGGATAGTAAAATGGAAGACTATGAAGGTAATTTATATAGGGGTAATACAACATTCAATTACTCCAACTAATTCAGCCATTCCATTACTCCAACTAACTCATTCAACCATTCAATTACTCCAGCATTCATTGAACCATTCAACCATTCAATTACTCCAATTAATTCATTCAACCCCCATTAAATTACTCTTCATTCAACCCCCATCCAACTACCATTTAACTAATCAAAAAAAATAGTTACATTTAATAGAAGTACTCGGCTAGCCATCAAAATAACAGTTACATGCAAAATAACAGTTTCATGCAAAGGACATAAGACACATAAAAATACTTGGCTAAAACTGCCAAATTGTTTCACAATAGATGCAGAACTAAATTGTTTGAACAAACATTCAGGATTTCCAAATTGGCTTCTTCTTTGCTTCTGGTTGGGTAGAAGGCTTGTTGGTGGTTATATTTCTCCTGTTTCTAGACTGTTGTTGTAGCTGTGTGGTTGTGACAGCACTTTTACCTTGGAACTTCAGACCAGGAGGTTTAAATCCAAGATCAATGTTAACTGCACTGGTGTCCCTCATAGTCCCGTGCCTGACAACTCTCTCACTTGAACTACCAGGCTGCAATTGACACAAAAATAAATTAGATTAACTTAACAAAGTGGTAAATGCTAGATTGCAAACAATGAATCCTTACATTAATGACAGTTCTTCCAGTTGTTGGGTTTATGTAGCATCCAAGGCCTGCATTTTTAGGCCTTTTCTGTGCAGAACTTGATTGACCACTTCCTCTACCCCTTTTCAACCCAACTAATTCACCACTTCCTGTAGGCCTTTTGTGTGCACAGCTTGATTCACCACTTCCTATAGGCCTTTTCTGTGCAGAGCTTGATTGACCACTTCCTCTACCACTTCCACCCTAGAAGAAAAATCAAATGTTAGGAGCAGTTCTTAATAATAAGGTGTTAAAACTAAAATAAATCAACAAACTAGGTTAACAATGCAAAAAAAGTTAGTAAAATTACCTTTTGCATGTCTGACATTACTGTAATTCCATCTCCAATTCCCAGCCCCAAATCATTGATTAAGTTCTGAATAAACCATGTTCATGACTCTTTTGACTCATTGTCAATGACAGCCCAAGCAATGGGAAACATCTGTTGATTCCCATTTTTTCCAACAGCCACCAGAAGTTCACCCTTACATGCACCTTTTAGGAAGCAACCATCAAACCCAATAATTTTCCTGCATCCCTCCAACCAGCCCCTTTTCATTGCATCAAAACAAACATAAAAATACTTAAACAAGTTCATTCCAGGCTGACTTTCTCTGTTTGTTTTCACTATGCAAGTGTTACCAGGATTACTCAAAATGATTTGTTCTGCATAATCACAAAGTCTTGCAAACTCCTCCCTCCAATCCCCCATAAACTTATTAAGCACTATTTGTTTTGCCCTATGACATATAGTTCTACCAACATACAACCCTAACTGGTCTTTAACCAAGTCCTGAATTTCCCAAATTCTAATAGTAGGTTGAGAAGTGATCCTATCCCTAAATCTGTTGGATATGAACTTAGCATTGCACATCTTATTCTTGTTAAGTGGAGTGCACTTGTGAATTGGATGGTAAGTTTTCACCATAAAATCCCCTGATTTTTTATCAACACTAGCATACAACCTCCAATTGCAAATCTTGGACTTACACCTACACCTCACTTTCTTCTGCTCGTTTGGTTTAAGTTTCAATTGAACATGGTATTCAACAGCACAATTAGCTACTGCCTTTCTAAATACTTCAGCATTCTCAAATACCATGCCTAGCTCAAAAATACTAACCACACAATCCGGATCATACCTTAATTTGTTGCTCTTCCTTCTACTTGGCAAGTCAACACCAGGTTCAGCATCCACATCCAGCTCATCATCTGAATCTTCACTATACTCTTCAGCAGAACTATCAATATACTGCTCATCCCCTGCTAAGCATCCATTGTATTTGGAGGCCTTGTTCTTTCCAATATCTTCAAAGCCTCTATCTATTTTTCCCTCACCTAGGGGAATCTCAGCAGTGACAACAGGTTCCTTTCTCCTTGGTATTTGCTTCTTCAGTTTACTTCTCCTTTCATTCCTTAAAGAAATTAACTCTTCATCGGCTTCACTATCATCTTCATCTGGTATTTTATCCAGATCTGCCTCACTACTATCCAAAAATGAGTCTCCATCATCAGTTTGTTCATCATTCACTTCCTCTTCAACTTCAACAGTTGACCCTCTCTCTTCAACATTAGGAACATTTACAGACCATCTCTCTTCAACATTAGGAACATTTACAGACCCTCTCTCTTCAACCTCTTCTCTTTCTTTAGGGTTTTCTATGTTTTCTCCAGCCCCAGTATTTATATCACTATCAATTGTTGCCCTAGATGCATCATTTACCTCTAACCCACAAATAAGTCCAGTAGGGCCCACATCTTCCACCACCTCAGGGTTTTCACACACATGTGAAATATAAAAATGTAACACATCACCAACTTTCAAACCACTCACAATATTTAACAATTCGGCATCAGTCATCACTTGGACGAAAGTTTTACTTATTAAGTCAAAGTAAAAGAAACCACCCACTAAATTATATCCAATTTTTTTTTGTATAAAACAGTAGCTCGAATAAAGAGAAATGGTCTTTGTCAATATCAGCAATTACAACATCCTTCTCATCAACATATATGGGGTTAGGGCCCATTGTAAAGTTACCACCATGGTGAAAATGGACCTCAATAATATCTGACGTATCTAGTATTTAATAATGTCGATAGTTTTTAAAAACCCTAATTTTGCACGGAATAACAACAATACCATCCACTAAATATTTTGACAACAATAAAAGGCTAAAGCAAAAGTTACCTTTAACCCACAGAAATGCACAGAAAAACCTTCAAAACCCACAGAAAAACCTTCCAAACCCACAGAAAAACTATGACTCCAACACACAAAATCAACCAGATGAAAACTTAGGGTTTATTTTGGGGGTAACGAACAACGTATGCGTGAGAATTGGGGGTAACGAACAACACTGTGTCGAATTCTACAGTCAAAATAGACGAATTTAGGGTTTGAATTAGGATGAATTTAGGAGGTGAAAAATCAAAGGAAGAGAAATGGACTTTGACGAGGGAAAATGATCGGGTACTGATTTGTGCAGGTATAAAAATTAAACGGGTTAACTTTTTTTTTAACCGGTTTGGCCCGTGGTTATGTGGCTTACTAATTGACATGGCAACATTTAATTGGGAGGCTTATACACGTAGGCGGCGCGTGCCAACACGCCTAATTCTTTAAATGCCAAGCTGGACCGACGGGTCAAAGTGGCACAATAAAGGCTGTCTTCAAGGGTTCATATGGTACGCGGCTCGGTTGAGGGGTCCAAGTGGAAAATATGGACAAGTTTGAGGGTCTATCTATGACTTTGGCCAATTAAGTTTCACTTGTAATTTTTTTTTTCATTCTTTTATGTATAATTATTACTCATCCCTGTCTTGATAATATCTTAAAGCACTAGGATGCTACACTCGGCATACACGTGCAACGCACGTGTCGAGAAACTAGTATTAGTAAAATATGCCAACTAACTGTATTATTTTTTTCTCAAAAAATCTATTTTTATGATCTTACCTTTGTTTGTAACGATAGAAAACACGAGTACACGTGCTCATCACGCAACATACTTTTTCTTCGTCAAAAAAACATAAAAACAATTACATCGATACTATAACAAAATTAAGTTTCACTTGAAAAAAATTTCGGCTTAATAATATTTTATAGCACTCGGATGCTACACTTGACATACACGTGCAACACGCGTGTTGAGAAACTAGTATTAATGAAACATACCAACTAACTGTAATCATTTTTTCTCAAAAAATATATTTTTATGATCTTATCTTTGTTTGTAACGATAGAAAACATAAGTACTCATGCTTATCATACAACATACTTTATCCTCGTTAAAAAAATATAAAGGCAATTACATTGATACAACAACAACAACAACAACAAGCCCAATAGAATTCCACAATGTGGGGTCTGGGGAGGGTAGAGTGTACGCATACCTACCCCCCACCTTGAAAGGTAGGGCGGTTGTTTCCGAAAGACCCTCGACTCAAGAAAGCAAAACAAGACAAAAAGTCAGATAAGGACAAGCATATCAAAAACAATATGAAAACGAGGAATAACAAAAGCGAGAAAGTCATGATAGAACAGTCCGGAAAGAAATGAGCATTAGCTACCATAGATAAATAAGATAATCAAAGTACAAAGGCCCAACAAATATAAGCAGAAATCGAATGAGCAAAACTACAACTACTAGGGTGAAAGGATAAGCAACCTAGCCTTCTATCCTAATTTGAGTCCTCCATAACCTCCTATCTAAGGTCATGCCCTCGGTAAGTTGAAATCGGCAATTACATTGATACTATAACAAAATTAGGTTTCACTTGTTATATTAATGAAATATACTATGCGAGCAAGTAATAATAATATAGTAGTATTAATGTAGAATAGTGATTTTACGAGCAAATACTAAATTTGAAGGATAAAATCCTAGCCACATAACTTCGATAGTTATTTAAAAATGGGAAAGAATAAAACCACAAAAAGATGTGGCGCAGTGGATGGGCTGCTCATCTGTTAATTAGACGTCTCAGGTTCGAGCTTTGGGTATGAGAAAACTCTTGATAGGGAACACTCCCTTAGAAAAGGGCCCCACCAGCACGAATCCTAATATAATCGGGCTCTAATGCGAATACTTGACATCGATTTGAAAACAAAAAATAAAAGGGGAAAAAACAAAAACTAATTACTTTGTCTTGATAGTTTGTTAAAATTGACTTGTTATCTTCTATTTGTTTTTTTTCTCCTCACACTTCAAAAAAACGAATACTATCGAATTAGAGCCCACTTGCCATGACAATTATTTACTTTTTTCCGATTTTTTTTTAATTTAAAAAAAGTTAGAGTTTGGTCATAAAATTCTAAATATAATTTGGAGTTGTATTTGAAATTTGAAAAATAACCAAAACCTTATTTTTCACTTTTTTCATTTTCTGTTTTGGATCATTACTTTTACTTTTCTCTTTCAATTTTACCCTAAAAGTTTTTATTTTTATAAAGAGGACCCTCAAAGTGTTTATTTTTACAACTAATTTTATAAAAGTGTTTATTTTTACAACTACTTAGTCTAGTTCTTGTTGGGTTTTGTCTGGAGTACAAGAGCAACGTGGGGTTGATAGGGCAATGTTTATGCACCATTTATGTTTATTAATTGCTTTGAGTGATTTTGCTAGTTGTTAGAAATTGGGGGTATATATCATATTTCATATATTTTTTAGAAAAAGTACATTTCAACGACCAAATATTATTTGTAAAAATTATGGCTAACCACAACTTCAACCCCGACTTTAAAAATTCCAAAAAAATCTTTGTTTCTATGGCCAAACGCCTACTTAACTAATTTGGTGCTTTATGCAAATACAATGCAGAGAGAGGGATATAAGAGTAATTTTAATACCTCAATTAAAAATAACTCCTACAAGAAATTGCCTTTTCATGTTCATGTTAACAAAAGGAGAGAAAATGAAGTGAAATGACTAAGTTACTTGGCGGTCACATAACTACATCACCAACCAATCAAAACACAAGATCAAACGCCAAATAAATATTCGCTTTTCAGCCAATGAAGATTGCACGTGTGACGTTTAACTCATCTCTGGGCCCTATTTGGATAACAGTTAACGAGGTGAAAAGAAAAAAATATAATTAACACTCTTTTTTTTTTTTTTTGAATTAAAACTTAAAATTTATCAAAAAGTATAAATACTCCAGTCAAATAAACAATATCAAATATTTTGAAAGTTTTAGATGAAATTTAGAGTCACTGGGGGATACTGCCACACAGGTTATGACTTATGAGAACCATGCGAATTCAATACCAATTACATTTTTTTGAGACATTTGGGAGCGGTAGCTTTGGCCTAAATGTTGAGGCATATTTAATATGTACAAATTGTTAATTTAAATCCTGTAATTTAAGACTAAAATTCTAAACTCATAAACTTCAAATCTTGGATTATGAGAGCCGTATAAGTTACATAATTTAGTTATATGCAATGATAAATTAATATTGTTACATTATCAATGTAAAGTAATATGGTATTGTATACCATTTATGAGTTTAAGTTATCAATTAATAAATTGAAAAAAATTGAATAATTACCTTACACACACCGATATTTACACTAAAAAAAACAATTGAGTATAACAATTAAAAGTAAGAATGGGTTCCTCTTAAACATAAATAAGTAATAAAAATTTACATAAAAAATACATCTTGTATTAATTATATTCCCCGTATTTTTACTAGTTTACCTATACTTGTATTAATATTAACTAGTATACGTACCCGCGCTATGCGCGGATCACTTCAAAGAAAAAAAAAGAGCGGAGAGAGATAATAGAAATAAATGTACATAAACCATGTGTGACATATTACAAATTTTATATTCTCAGTTTTCTGAATCAGTCTTATTACAAATGATGCTTAAGCTAATATTCATGAATAAAATAACATAAAGGCCAATTCTTGTAAGAAACAAATATGAATGATACGTCGTGAATAATCAATCTTTGTTTCCTCTATTCTTGTCAATTTTGTACACTTAACTTTATGTCAAAAATTAAAGATCTGTGGAGTTCAAACATGTGGCGAGCCTTGAATCATGGACAACTTCTCCACCTTGAAGCCTAGTTTGTTGTCCTCCATGCTGAGGTTAATTAATAAGAGATATAGTTCCTTTATATGTCTTCAAATCCCTCACAACTTTTGTTGTACTTCTACTCTACATTTACGACTCGACAATAATTCAAAATGGTTCGTATAATGACATCATAATATACCAAGAAAGCTTTTTAACAACTATGTCGATGATATTATGATATTCCGAAGCTATGGTGAGATAAGTGGTTAGTCACTTCTTTCAGAGAACCCTATCGAAGCTTCCCATCGTCCACATTTGTACAACATGACTCTCCTGTTTGTGAAGTTTCCTCTAGAGAACCCAGTGCTTTGACGTCGAAGTAAGTGCTCTAACTCTTCCTCTGAGAAATTAGACATCTACTTACCTAGTCACAACACAATAACGGTGAGATACATTCAGTAAATCCACAAGTTCATTTCAGCACCAATTTGATAACAGTAATATTAAGTATGAGAAAACACACAGGTCTAATTTGAAGCATGAAAATAAAATAAATACACTGTTTGTGATTTCTTTTCTTTTCGATTCCCTGCTCCTCCCTGTCCTCTTGTAATTACTGCAATCCTGCTGCAAGGCGCTAAATAATATGTAAGTAGCACACGTGAAATAATATGTTGGAAACACGCTAAGCAGCTACTCGGCTAACACAAAGGATCATATTATATGACCATTCCATCAAACAGTTCAAGCCACATCAATTGCAACTAATTGCTCTTTAGTATCCCAGATATCAAATTTATGGCATGGCACAACATTCGATAATGTCTTTCTTCACAAACAATGTCGGTTAATTCCATTTAGCCAAAATTGAGTCGAGTATGACTAATAATAACCAGAAGACAGTGAAAAACGCTATATGCCAGATTATAGCAATAGATGGAAAAAGAAGATGGAGAAGTTATATGCAAGAACTCGATAGAAAGGAGAACTGACATTGAAATTGATAATCTGCATCCAGTCTTCTAAATTTAATCGCAGCACAATCATATGACCCAAAGTTAATAGGAAAATGTAACACTGTTATTTGACAGAGAGAGCGAGAGATATTTACCTCATGCAGTTGGAAAATACAATTAAGAGGAATAGAGAAGACAATTAGAAAACTATAGTAAATTACATCTATTCAGAATTTAGGGAATAATCAAACTCAACTCATCATAGGATTTGAATTGTACTAAAGACATAAATAAGATTATAATTGTGTTTTTACCATCTATTTCCTTTAGAATATCCTTTTCCTCGTTCTCCTCTGTAGCAAAGGGAAGACCCCTGTGGATAGTAGAAACAGGGTGGCAACGACTACACAAACAATTAGGACTACTTGTTTTGGAATTCCATCATCAACAATTCAAATTCATCAAATGCTTATATTTAAACTTTGAAATGATTTTTCCTTTTTCCCGTACATAAGCTTTACTAAGTCTCCTAATTCCTGCAAAGTTCTTTTCATGTGATCACTACTGAGACCAGTTGAAGATACAGTAGGATTTGAATCACAATACTCATACTATAAATCAAAATAGTGTATGTTAATGTATCCATAAAGAAAGTAGAATTCCCAGGAGATCTCTTAGAGCAATTAACTGGCGATTAGAACTAAAAGGAAGGAATTATCTCAATCATAAAAAATATTCAAGAAAGAAGTTGTCAATTAGTTATAGGCCTCATCATATAATCATACAATAGCAGTGTCTGCTACTGTACAAATGAGAGAAGCAGTGTCTGCAAAGCAAGTCCTGCTATCATTCTTCTTCATAGACCTTGCAAGATAAAATTCAAAATTGGGATAAATTAAATCTCTATCGTAATTCTTTTAGGTTCAAATAAGTTATGAGATTCAAAAGTACAAAGTGTTTCCTATTCACCGTCGGTAGTTTCCCATAAAAGATGCTTAAAAATGCAGACTTAGATTAAACTTTGATATATATATATATATATATATGATCCTAGAAGAATATCAAAACATAGTAAGATCCCAAATTGAAGGAACCTCTGGAAAGAAATATTGTTCATTGCCTTGCTTCCGAGAGTAGTGCATAATCTATATAAATGCTAAAAGATCCAGCAGAAGAAACAAAAAGAACAACTAATGAAAAAATCGACAATAATATATGATCATCTGAGATGAAATTTAGAATCCAATGAATATTTGGAAACAACTCAAGAAGCACTACACATTGAAGTCTATTTTACAGAACATTTCACTATTTTTTTAGATCTAATTTGCAGAATGTAGTCTATATTCCATTTCCATTTCTTCAATGCATTTCTTGCAATTACTCCATTCTCATTCTTTTTGTTAGGCATGTTCTTTAAAGTGATTCGGTTTTCTAGTAACATTAAATTAATACTCCTTTCCAGATGGTAAGCAGCAATCCATACTATTCTCAGCAAAATAAATTTCTGTGTTATTCACAAAAGGCAATACACTTGGAGAAGTTACCCGTGGAGCAGATGGCGGAGAATTATCTGCACATAAACAACTATCCACAAAAGACTGCAAATTACAAATACAGATTAGCAAAAGCAATTTCAAATACTTGTCGTGCACATAAACTACACATTATATAATACTTTTATACACATTATATACTACATATATTTGTAATATAATAATTTCAAGATGGATAAACTACACATTATTTTTACTGCGCAGGTTTCCTTCACTGTTAAAATTAAACAACTGTCAAACATTGAAATTTTTGAAAAAACTGTAAAAGATAAAGACAAACAAATTGTCCTATTTCTGTAAATTTCCCATTTTTTAACAATTAATTAATAAATAAATGTTAATAATTTTTTTTGAATACTTATATTTGATTCGTTCAAATTCATCTTCAATGTTTTAAGGAAGAATCATCTTCCATGTTTGAAGGAAAAATATTTATGTTTCTAGACCATTACAAACAGAAATTAAAAACAGATTTTTACTTTTTAATAAATTGTATTGAATACTTTATCATGTAATTAAATTAAAATGGATATCTTCCACGTTTCAAGGAATTTTTTTAGATGTATATGTTCCTTACAAAAATAAAATATTTAATTATTTTTTAAATTCAAATTTAAAAACAATAACTAATACAACCAATTCTTAACTAATTAACTATTTTATGTCCTAAAACTACCACTTGTCATAATACTATGCTGCCACTTGTCACAATCTTAAGCCAAACTATCCTCCTTTTAATAATACTAGACTGCGTATGCCCGTGCCCAACACTTTGGATTATAGTGTATATATGTGTATGTAGTTGTGTTTGGATACATAAACATACATAAGTTTGTACTGTTTTTATGCATATATACTATGCTCAAAACACGATTAATATAACATTTTAGTTTGTGCTCCATATCTAAAACTTTATTATATTAGTGTTTGCTATGAATACAAAGTCGGCAAAAGTTTATTAATACTTATTAAAAGAGAAAACAATAACAATATTTAAGCATCAGTTGATACTTTAAATTTTAATTTGATTAATTTAAATGTGTAAAATACTTATTATTTTTTATCAAATTTTGATTTGGATAATTCTAATTCAAATTATTAAATTAATTTTACATGCTTAAAACTAAATAAAGTAGAAATTTGATTTTCAATTTAACCGAAGAAATACTATTTTTTTTTATTTTTGGTAAATATTCTTAGTTTAGCTCATTTTACTTGTCATGTTGTCTTTTGCATGGTTTTTTTTTTTATAGAAACGTCAATTAAAATTATAATTTGACTAATTTACCTTATTCATCATTTGATCTTCGTTTGATATTATTTTTTCTTTTACGACATTAATCTTTTTTCACATTTATTAGAGTAAGAATAAAAATAAAAAAATAATTAAATTCTATCTTATTTTAAAATATAAATATTTTAAGTATATTTATTTTAGTAAACGTAACAAATAAATGACATGGCGGAATAGCAAATACAACAGTTCAATATCTAGATTAGATCTCAGGCTAATATAAAAAAAGAAAGAAAATTTTATGGTTTGACTACTTAACGTTTTGAAGAAAAATAATAATATGGGGTCCATGTTTTTTGTTGTACAATAATTTCATTTGCTCCCACTAATGGGTTGATACACATGTGGCAATGAATCCATCATTATTGACTTAATGGGATACTTTAGAAATTACACGAATATTGTTTGATTTTTTAATATGGGGTGCACTTTTTTTTTTGACATTATTAGTTTGCACTGTTTTTATGCACATATACATATACACACACACACACTATGTTCAAAACACGATTAATGTAACATTGTAGTTTGTGCTTCCTATCCAAAACTTTATTATATTAGTGTTTGCTACGAATATAAAGTCTGCAAAAATTTATTAATATTTTTTAAAAGAGAAGACTTGTTTAAAAGGAAACTATTTTCCTCTCTTTGAGATAAAACAATAGCAATATTTAAGTATCAGTTGATACTTTCAATTTTAACTCGATTAATTTAAAGTTGTAAGATACTAATTATTTTTTATCAAATTTTGATTTGGATAATTCTAATTCAAATTGTTAAATTAATTTTACATGTTTAAAACGAAACAAAGTAGAAATTTGATAAACACGATTAATATAACATTGTAGCTTGTGCTCCATATCCAAAACTTTATTATATTAGTGTTTGCTACGAATATAAAGTCTGCAAAAATTTAATAATACTTTTTAAAAGAGAAAACTTGTTTAAAAGGAAACTATTTTCATCTCTTTAAGATAAAACAATAGTAATATTTAAGCATCAGTTGATACTTTCAATTTTAACTCGATTAATTTAAAGTTGTAAGATACTGATTATTTTTTATCAAATTTTGATTGGATAATTCTAATTCAAATTGTTAAATGAATTTTACATGTTTAAAACGAAACAAAGTAGAAATTTGATTTTCTATTTAAACGAAGAACTACTATTTTTTAATTTTTGGTAAATATTCTCGGTTTAGCTCATTTTACTTGTCATTTTGTCTTTTGCATGATTTTTTTAAGGAAACGTCAATTAGAATTATAATTTGACTAATTTACCTTATTCATTATTTGATCTCCATTTAATATTATTTTTTCTTTTACGACATTAATCTCTTTTCACATTTATTAGAGTAAGAATAAAAATGAAAAAGTAATTAAATTTTATCTTATTTTAAAATATAAATATTTTAAGTATATTTATTTTAATAAACATAACAAATAAATGACATGGTGAAATAACAAATACAGCAGTTCAATATCTAGATTAGATTTCAGGTTAATATATATATAAAAAAATAATAATATGGTTTGACTACTTAACCTTTTAAAGAAAAATAATAACATGGGGTCCATGTTTTTTTACTGTATAATAATTTCATTTGCTCCCACTAATGAGTTGATGCGCATGTGACAATGAATCCATCATTATTGACTTAATTAGATACTTTGAAAATTACACGAATATTATTTAATTTTTTAATATGGGGTGCACTTTTTTTTTGACATTATTTATTTTTTAATATGGAGTCCACTTTTTATTTTTTTATTTTTATATTGCTTTATTTTGTTAATATGGGTGGACATGAAGGGTTCCATTTTTTTTAATTGCTTAGTGTTTAATATGAGATCCACTTTTTTTTTTGAACGGACGATGATCCACTATTATAATATTATTATTATATAGTAGTTATATAGATAACTATAATATAAAGTACTACTTGATCACAGTATAAAAATAGTGTTCACGTGTCATGGAGACAACACCAGCTGGCGCATTTTAGAACTCTGCGCCTTCACCACAATCATATTGGGATACACCGACCGCCTATATTCCCCTGATTTCAAAATTAGAAAGCCCGCTCAACTGAACTCGTTACGCTACCGGCGCATTATAGAGCATGCCACTGGGTAACCGTCTCATATTGACGATGTCCGGTCAAAACCCTAAACCCTGAAAATCAGTTTTCTCCTCAAGTAATACTACTATATTGCTCTTCCAGTTTTCTTCCATCCATTTTTGTTAAAAAAAGAAAATTCAACTACTCAAGAATGTATTGTTATCTTGGTATTCTTGCATGCATATTTTTAAGAAAAAAATCAAGAAATTGTTGGTTTACTAATTTCTTTTTTGGCATTCTTTCATGCATATTTTAATTTTAAGGATATATGGTCATTGCATTATAAGGAAATTCAAGAAATTTTTTACAACAACATACCCAGTATATTGTTAAGGATATACAAGAAATCTTTTTTTTTTTTATGTTGTCATTCCCCCAGCGTATGTTAAGGATGTTCAAGAATTTGTGTTTACTGTTTTAGGGAGATGGGGAGCATTCAGAAATTGCCTGAGGGTATTTGGGGCTCAATTAGATCAGGGGTTATCTTGTATGATTTCACAAGGGTTATTGAGGAGTTGGTTTTCAACACCCTTGATGCTGGTGCTACCAAGGTACTCAATTTACCCTTTCAATACTATTTATGAATGGAAAGTTGTGCAGTTGTACTTGAATGAAAAGTTGTGGTTTGTAGTAGTTTGTATGAAGACACTCGATTTACCAGACTTTGGTATACCCCCTCACTGGCCGTTTCCGTTTAGCCTTTCAAAGATTCAATAATCTTTATGATTTTACTAGGTATTGAATGGAAAGTTGTGGAGGTGTTCTTGAAGGGCCCCATTCATAAAACTAAAAGAAATTAAGTAGTTTAACTATAAAAAGTTGTGATTTGTAGTAGTTTGAATGAAGACACTCGATTGGCCAGACTATTGTACAGGCCCTCACTGGCCATTTTCCGTTACATGGTTTAGACTTTTTGAGGTTAATTGCTTTTTTTTTTTTTTTAAAGTGAAAATTGTGACTTGTGAGAGAATGGGGGAACAATATGGTTCATCTTTTGCGATTTTGTTAATGTTTTGAGGATCAATAGAGGTGGGCTGTTGAGAACATAATAGTTAAGTGAACTAATGATGGCAAGTCGTGCTGTTATGCAATTTTAATTGCTTAGATTAATTGCACCTGGGAATCGGTGTGTTGCTTGCACAAGAGACAGTGACCGGTGAGGCATTTCAATGAGTTCTTATGGTTCTTTGTTTGCTATGAGGGCATATGCTTTATATGAAAATTGATATATCATTCAACTGTTAGTATGATGCTCCATTCTAGTATCATAAAATTTCTTTCCAAATGAATATTCTTATATCACAACTCTATCTATTTTCCATGAGATTCACTTCCTTGTAGGACTGTTCTTTTTATGTTTGTTATTCTTATAAGTAATACTCCAAGTTTGAACTTTAACCTTGTTTCCACCAGGTATCTGTTGCTATAGGCGTTGGGACCTGCTATGTTAAGGTGGATGACAATGGTAAGTATAAGTTTCTGTGACATTGATCTAATGCATTTTGATGTGCAGAAAGTTCTGCTCAATTTATTATTTTACTTCATCACCGAAGTTGTACTTTCTTTTGAAGGATCTGGTGTTTCACGAGATGGACTGGTGCTGATGGGAGAAAGATATGGTAATCTTTTTGTGAAATGTTGGACTGACATCGTCTTTTCTATTGTATTGATGCTTCTGTACATAATTTCTTTTGCCTGACAACTATGGTGTTCATAACTTGGAATGATTGTTGTAGTCTAAAGAATTGCATGCATTTCTCAATCTCAACTGATAGGCTGTTTGGCGGTTTATGTTCATTAGTATCTTTCTACAGATGTTTTGGTTAATTTATTGTTTTGTGGTTTTACTTGCAATTGGGCAAACTTGTATGGCTGTACACAACACAAACATTGATGCTTACATTTTGTTTTTGCTTTTATTGTAAGATGTTCATGTACAGTGCGTTCCTGGTGCCTCATTTGCAATAAAATGCTTTCTTTACCTATACCGCCTCCACAAAAGAAAAGGGGGGGGGGGGATGAAATATACTTTTCGTTGATCTCTACTGTATGTAGAGATGTTTCGATTATACGTTCTAGCTGAATTTGAGCTGGAACATACATATTGGCACTTAGGAACTTATAGCCCAACTTATGGGGACAGTATATGTACCTGTTTCTTTCAACTTCTGTAGGCTTCCTTTTTGTCTGGCCATTTTAACTATGGTTTTGTATGCTTGCTTTACACTAGCGACATCAAAATACAGCCACTCGGATGATATGCATGCTTTCCCAGCAAACTTTGGCTTTAAAGGAGAGGCTCTGAGCTCTATTTCTGACTTTTCTTTGTTGGAAATTGTTACAAAAACTCACGGAAGGCCAAATGGATATCGTAAGGTTTTGAAGGTAAAGTTCTTTTGGGTTTTTGTTTTGTAGTATCCGTTAGGATAGGTGTATAACTACTCAATTGCTCTTTTTTCTTGCCACTGTTTACAGGACGGCAAGTGTTTGTACCTTGGAATTGATGATTGTAGACAAGATGTTGGTACAACAGGTAATTTTGTATAAGCCTACCTTATACATGAGTTTACTTCTGTTTGCTAATAAGGAAATTTCTTTTTGCAGTCACTGTTCGTGATTTATTTTACAACCAACCAGTTCGAAGGAAGCAAATGCACTCCAAGTACTTCTAGTTTTGTCACAATTCAAACAAATAAAAAATACTGATGTACATACTTTACTTCTAAAGCTGTATTCGGACCTGATTGATCTTTTGGTTTGCATATATAATCTGGAAGCCCAAAGAGGGTCTTGCATTCTCTGAAAGAGTCTCTGCTAAGAATCGCCCTTGTGCATCCCAGTGTCTCCTTCAAGATTGTTGATGTTGAAAGGTCCGTCTTTGTTACACCAGCTAGCTTAAGGATATTTCCTGTCTGGTTTCTTAGATTTTGTTTATTTGCATGCAGTGAGGATGACCTGCTTTGCACACGTGCTTCTCCTTCTCCGTTGCCGCTATTGTCTAGTGGGTTTGGGGTTCAATTGAGTTCGCTTAACAAACTGAATACTAGCGGCGGTCCATTCAAGCTCTCCGGATACATCTCAGGTCCTGATGTGTACACAGTGAAGGTATACATGTCCCGCCAAATTGATGGATAAGAGATGTGATAAGTTATCTTTTGTACACTTTGTTTCCCTAACAACCACTGTTTAATTTGCAGGTCCTTCAATATTTCTGTATCCACTTATTTCGATATATTTTCCTGACCAAAGAAACGAAAACTAATCTTTGGTTAACATTTTCTATACCGGATGCTTGTTTTTTACAGTGTATTTGTTTTCCTTGACCTTCTCATGCAGATATCAATTCGAGATTTGTTTCCAAAGGACCAATACATAAATTACTTAACAACATAGCAACAAGTTTTGACAGTGCTTCTGACATTGAGCACCGAAGTAGATCTCAGATATATCCGCTGTTTTTGTTGAACCTAAACTGCCCAAGATCTTCCTATGATTTGACTTTGGAGCCGTCGAAGACCTCTGTGGAATTTAAGGTGATACTTTTGTTGGATTTATGATTTTATTTGTTTTGGGGTTGGGAACCAAATGTGAGTCTTTGGATTTATTTTTATAGAATGAGCTTGTGCTTTGGTTTTGTTTTGTGAGAATTGGTTTGGGTTGTTTTCTGTAAAGAATATCACAAAACACCTACTCATTTTTTGAGACTTAAATGTTTACCTTATCATTTTTTTTTTTTGGGGGACTTTAATATGGGTGAAATTAATAGTTTAAAACTAACTAAACATCATTATTTATTACTAAACGTATAGGATTTCAAAGTATTAAAAAGAACTCCGTTACAGGCAAGTCCCTTCCATCCCAGCTGTTCTCGGAGAACAAAATAATCTCCCATTTGTTATCAGAGAACAGTGCAAAACCATGTTTCTAGATTCTTTTGCTGGCAAAACCAAAAAGGCCAATGTTAACAAGGACTTATCATACACATTTGTTTTTCCTGATTGGAGTGTTGTATTTCTTACTACAATGTGTTTGCTGCTTCGGAGACTCTGACAATTCTTCCAGTTTGAACTTAATCTCCTGGTTTTTGCTTACCCAATAATTTCCGCTTCCCTTTAAATGGATCTTGCAGTAATTTTCAAAATTTACGTCAATTTCGTAGATCTAGATATTTGCTACATCAATCTACTTGGATCCTTTGCTATCTTTAGGAGATGGTGACATCCAGCTGTATATTGACAGCCCCAGAGCTTTGGTTAGTTACGAGGACTAAAAACGGGATTGTGATAGCGCACATGTCACATGTTTGAATCCTATCATCGACAATGAGCCTGATATTTAAGTGGGACAGAGTAGAGAGGGTGGCTCATATTCTCAGGAGTTTCAAACTTTGTAGGACAATCTGTGCCGTCTAGTTCACGAGAAAAATTTGTGTTATTCAGAAGAAAATTGAGCCTTACCAGAAAAGTTAGGTTGATCTTCACTCTTCAGCTGCGGAGTTGGAAATGTAGCTTTGACTCATCAAATATGCTAACACTTTTGAACTTTGGCATTATTCTAGAGACTCGTTAGCTTCTCAGGATACCTTTTTGTGATCAACTTATCTCCTTCAAGTTAGTATCTATTTCTCTTCTTTGAAGAAGTAAAAGAGAGAAATATATTAAAGACTTGGTGATAATAGAATATAACACACATCTATGAATAGGTGTGAAAACAATTAACGTCTCTTATTTAATGGATGAGGCACTAACTTTATACTAACACCTACCATCCTCTAATAATTAGATACCCACTCAAGCACAAAGTGGGGAAGCCACCTTAGTTTGCTTATAGTGAAAACATAACAAACTGAATATCACTGGAAGATCTGGCTAGAGAAGCTCCAATAGATAGAAGCTTACCAGGAAAGTTAATACTGCTGTCAGAAAAAGTGACCAGCGCTTAGCTACAGGAATAATCATCGATAAGAGGCACAATGTTGTGGGAACGCTCCTTGGAAAGAGGCATGAGACGACCAGACGATCACCTGAAAAGAGACATGATTCTGTCAGAAAGTTATAGGAAAGAGGTGTGATGCTATTAGAATGGTTGTCGGAGAGAGGCATGATATTGCTGGAGCTATCGTTGGAAAGAGGTATGGTCTTCTTGGGCAGTTGCTGAATAGAGGCATGTTCTCTCCTGAACGACCACCATAGAGAGATGTGATTCTGAAGAGAGAAGGGCACTGATTGTCGAGGGTGCCGGTCTTGCGGGGTGCGGGGGTTGGAGAGGGAGTAACACTAGCTTCATTTGAACACTTAACACTACACTAACATTCTAACAGTTTTAATAAATACCGGAAAATCATTAATGAGAATGAGGGGATTAAAGAAAAGCTAGAATAGGCTCTGAGGAAGTGACAAAATTTTATTATTTTTCTTTGATGAGTGGAGGAACTGGAAGAACGTGTAAGCAGAGGACTGCATTTGGTTTCTCTTAGTTTTCGACTGCAGAATGGACTAGATCAAACTTGAGAACTGTAGCACTTTTTAGGATTACTGAGTTTTGTTTCAACTGATTACATTGTCTGATTCTGTAAACATTTTGTTATGAACTGGATAGGAAGCTATTGATTTCAATGCCGTGTTATTTGTTAGAAAATGCTGGTCATCACCAGCTCAAAATTTCTACTTTATGTACCTTATGCAGGTTAAGAGAGGAGTGGTTTGACTTATCACCATAAAAAGGAAAAAAAAAAAAAAGAGGGGTGGAGGTGGGGGGGAGGTATGGTTCTTGTTTGTCTATTAGAACATGTCACTTGTTCATTTTTGTTCCATGTTAGATGTGCAATCAAATTACAAGAAATGACGTGCAGCATTTAACTCCCTTTGTTGGCACCTTTGATACTGATTGCCTTCATCTGATAAAGCTATTTTGATGTGTTTTTCAAGAATCTCTTCTGGTAACAAGTTGGATCTTAATTTTATTTGTAGGATTGGCGTCCTGTCCTTCGCTTTATTGAGGATACTGTCACGAATTTCTGGACTGAAAGTAACTCTACCGGTGAGAGCAATTGCACCATCGACATTTTTATGCAGCATCACTTAGGATTCATTGTATTGATGTTATTTGTACATGTTGCTTTGTCCAATCCACATTCCCTTCCCTATAGGCTGTAGCCTCCTACCCGCTTCCCAAAAAGAAGGCGTTAAAAAGGGAAATTTCTTGTGGAAGGTTGGTTAGTGGCATCAAATGATGCAATGCATTTCAGTGTTATGACATTGTGTAGTTTTTTCACTTTCTTTTCTCTTAAGCTACTTTTGGAAAACTTAGATAAGAATATCGTTGTTGAAGTATCCTCCTCATCTATTGCTATCCCATTCCTTGCTTCTCTCTCCAGATATGCCTGTGAATAATGAGATCAGGAAAAAGAGGTGCAGGTCCCAGAGTTGCAAAGCAACACTCGAGCTTCCTTCCCCGCAGCCAAAGAAACTGACGGAAGAGTACACTGTCAGGAGAGAGATTCGATCTTCGCACAATATTCTGTGGGAAAGTGCTTCTGAAAAGCGTGATTCTGAGTCCAGATTCCTCTGTCAGACCGAAAGTTCAAGTCGATCAATTGATGAATCTCTTGCTCATTGCACAGTCGGTGTAGACTGGAAATCCAGAAGCTCTGCCCAGCCCTTTTCATCTAATATTTTTTCTACAGGGGATGATTTCATGGATAACAAATTCCTGGATAACAAATTCAAGGCTTCAGCTAGCTCCAGTTATAAATCAGACTGCCTGTTAGGGTCAGGATGGGAAGATCAGTCCCTAACAATTGTAGCTGGCAGATCAACGGAGGATGCCTTATTTAGGGAGTCTCTTGAACTTGATGACAGTTCAAATTTGATGCATGACAGAAGGAAACCATTTATGCGGAGCTGTTCTTTGCGCAGAAACCTGATACATGATGGAGCATCTTTTGATAGTGATGAAGATATTAAGTTTGAAAGTTGTGACTACAGAACTAAACAAAATCTCCTTGAAGATGATTATAGTGTTGAATTTGAAGTAGTTGATGATGTCAACCAGGTCTTAAATCAGAGGTCTCCCAGAGGCAAGGAAATATATTTTGAGAATTTCTCCAGGTGCAAAACTCAGAGCAAGGCATTGCGGAGGTCAAATTTTTTGTCAACAGATTCAGAAAAATCTTCATTAACCAAGGACATTCTAGATGAAGACAATCATCTTATGGACTTCGTTAAACAGACTGAAAATTATGGTTCTAGCCTACCGTCTTTTAGTCCAGAAATGTCTCCTCTGCTACCAGATCCTTTGCTTGGGACCAGGTTTCATGATGTTGATCCTTGCATCGCTGAAAATGGTATTGAAACTTCTAATAAAGACAAAATTGGTGTCTTGTATAATTTTGGAAACCTGGAACATAATCTCTTTGTTCCTGCCATAAATAATTTGGAAAAAGAGGACTGCTTGTTCCCAAATCCTGCAGAGTTTGATCTCAATTCTGATGCTTGCTCTAGGGAGGATAAGGGCAGTATAGGGGGACTTGATCCATGGGATGTTTATAGTTCAGGTCCTTCTGAATTCTATTATGATGGAGATGATTTGTCACATATACATTCTCATGGTGAAGAAAATTTTAGTAATTATTTGACACCACGAGCTATGCTCTCCTCTAGGGTGGATGGGGACTCTCATAAATGGATTGATGCAGGAAATCGAGGTAAAACAGATGAGCTTGTAAGGAAGAGTAGAAGAAGTCGTTCTGCTCCTCCATTTCACCAAGGCAAGAAAAAGTTCTTTGCCACGAGCGATTCTTCAACAAAGGCAGCAGGAAATGATAATCTTAAGACTGTTCATGATGTGCCACTCATGCCAGGTAATTTGTCCTTGAGTGCTTGTTTGTGTTAATAATCAATGATGATAGAAAAAGTGTGCAACTAATTAATGTTCTTTTCCATCGTGCAGAAACTAAAGCTGTAAGGAGACTGCAGCATTCTGCAGAAACTATCTGCTCAGAGCTTCCACAGCAGTCATCCCATCAACGTGATCAATCTTCTACCCCAAGTTGTGGTGATGGTGTATTCTCCGATGGAAGGTGCTGTTATCAATTCTTTTTGGAGGATTAGGTCTCTCTCTGATATTATCTCAATCCAATATATTAGTAACCCACACAACCTGATGTTTCTCTCTTCAGGCCAAGTGTGAAAATGAAACTTGTTGACATCTGGAATAGCAAATTACAAACTCAAGAGGAGTGCAGAAGTACACACGATGGGGAGTCAAAAGAAGGTAAACCATTCCTGCCATTTGTTCCTGGCCTGAATAAGAGCTGAATTTTTCTAGTGCATGTTTCAGTTAATTAGCTTCATTTCTTTCACCCACTTTTCAAGATTATCTTAGACTCTGTTCTTATTAATCATGAAAGCACTAGAGTACTCTTTCTTGGTCTCCTAGGCTACACAGTCTCTTTCAAATTCCGTCTTGCTTATGTTCTGATCTTGTGATATGATAGTCATGCCTGACATTTTTCTATTCAAATTTTAGAATTTGCACCAACACAAACTCAAAATTTCTTAGATTCTGGGACAAAATGGAGGGACTACTGTCCAGAGACTACAGTTGAGTACCTTAGCTATATCTCGGACACTTTTGTGAATTCTTCTCTGTTTGTTGAGATGATGGACTTTTTTATTTTTCAGTATGAGGTACAGAGCAGTACTGGGACAGAGGATCTTAAGAATGAGGATACTATACTCAATGTCACTTCTGGCATCTTGCATTTTATTGGTGATTCTTTGGTTCCTGATACCATTGATAAAAACTGCCTGGAGGGTGCTAAAGTTCTTCAACAGGTTGATAAGAAGTTTATTCCGATTGTGGCTGGCACAACACTTGCTATGATTGATCAGGTCTATTCTGGCCCTTGCATACTCCATTATGGCCGTTCTTGGTTTCTTGTGAATTTCCTTATAATACTTTTACTTTAAAAGATTGTTTCTCTTAGGAATCGTTTTGGTTGGACTCAATAGCAAATATTAATCTCAGATAAATAAGTATATCATATTTGTTGGCCGTGTAAGAAAAAGTAATATCTGCATAACTATGTAGCACTCAGTTAACCGCATAAGAAAAAGTTATCTCCGCATAACTAATGCAGCGTTTGGTTGGCGGTATTTAACTTTGCATTATTAATATCCTCATAACTTATGCGAGAATTTATGTATTATTTTATGCGGGATAGAATAAGGAATTAGAAAAAAATGTATCAACAATGCATGGATAAGTGTATTGACAGTCAAAAATTACCTTTAAAGTAGTTAGTCCCTGCATAGCATCACTCATTTGTTATTCACCGCGTAAACATTCCCCGCATGACTAATACTTTAACCAAATAACCCCTTAATGTCGTACTCTCTTGTATGCAATTTTTTCATATTACTGAAGAAAAGAAGAGTGATGTCAAAATAAATGTGCGACCCTTTTGACATAGTCAAAGATTATGATTTTTTGTTTGATTCTAGCATATATCTTCGTTGAGCATTACACTCATTGTCATGTTCTGCAGCATGCTGCAGATGAGCGAATTCGTTTGGAAGAACTACGTGAGAAGGTAATGATTGTCTAAAAACTTGTTGACGTGTCATTTCAACTTGGAGTCTAACTTAGATAGTGAATTATCAGATCCTTTCTGGACAAAAGAGGACTATAACCTATCTCGATTCAGAGCAAGAATTGGTACGTTTACGGTCATGTAATGTGAAATAGAGTTTACCTTTGCCTAGTGCCGCTCGGCTTGTGGGGAAAGTCTTGAAATTCTTTATAATAGATAAAATTGATTTTGAGTCTTTGGTAATGCTTTTGCAGGTCATGCCTGAAATTGGTTACCAATTGCTACACAACTATGCTGACCAAATTCAAAACTGGGGTTGGATCTGCAACATTCATTCTCAAGCTTCAGGATCATTTACCAGGTAAGTTACGGATCTTTGTTTAGCTGTTCATCACACATCCACAGTGTATGAACTTGATAAAATTATCAGAACTTCCATTGGACTAAATTTTGCAACATTCATTAAAGATGAACCTGACTCTGAGCATGAGGTTATATGTTTTGGTTAAAGCAGGAACTTAAATCTGATCCACAAGCAGCCAACATCAGTCACACTTCTTGCGGTAACATTCTCTAACATTTGGCTCTGTCATATTATACATTCAGAAAGTTTACATGTTAACCATTTGTTAATCAGTCATATAAGGGAAAGGTAATATATAGTATTGATTGTATTTGTAATTACCGGGAAGTCACGTCAACTATTAGGAAATAAGAATTGGGATTAGGAATTATTGTGAACAAAGCTACGCTGTATAGCATAAATACACAAGGGCCGGGAGAGATTGCTTACCTGTATTCTCAAACCTTTTGCTACACTCTATAGCTTATTCTCTTCAGCATTCCTATGCCTCCCTCTGAAGGATGTATGCCTGTCTAAATGTTGAAAACGGAGCATGACAAGCACTTCTTCTCGGCTTGTGATATTTTTTTTGTCCACTGAGTTATTCCATTCTGAGGTATCAATAGCACAGTTAATATCAATTATGTGCTCCATTTTGTTGAATGCAAGAAGGAATTTTGATGGTTTAAACCTTTTTAAGTGTCATATGTCCACGTTGTCTCTTAAGGTCCGGTGTGTTTTAGATGGGTTGATTACGGAGAGTGAATTACGAATTGTAACTTCCAAGGTAAGAACTTTTTTGTTCTAATACCATCAGTAAAAAAACAATGCTAGAGGTTCTCTCCTTTTGAATTATAAGGCCTTGAAGCTTGAATAGCTTCCAACTTACTTTGAAAAATCATTTATCATCTGATTCGCGGTTTTAGGAAATACTCCACTAGTTAGCAATTCTCTTTTGCATGTATTTCATCAGAAAATATTTTCTCTCTTGATAATACAGGTTCCATGTATTTTGGGCGTTAATCTAAGTGATGTGGATCTGTTAGAATTTCTTCAACAGGTTAGTCCATCGAAACTTGTGGGATATACACTAACTAGCTCTCATATTTCTTTCGTTTATCTCTAATCTAATCTTCTCATGTGGAATTATGTTCTTGCGTAAATGCCGTGTCATGCTCTCTGAATGATGTATTTGCAACCATAGCTTGCGGATACAGATGGATCATCAATAATACCCCCATCAGTGAATCGGGTCCTGAATAGCAAGGCTTGCAGGAGTAAGTTAAATATTTGATTTACGAGTTTAGAGCTACTTTGATGCTTTCTTCGACTCCACACCCCCCCCCCCCCCCCCCCCCTCCAAGAAAAAAAAGTGATTTAAGACAATTTTTTCTTTAATATTCCTGATGACTTCGTTTTTATTTAGAATTGGAACAATAATTATGACATGGGGAGAGTGGAAAACATACAGAGGAATGAGGATCAAATATATCATACCAACTAACTTAGGGTGAAGATTGATTCATGATGTCACCATTCTATTTTTTTTTTCTTAAGGTGCAATTATGTTTGGAGATGTATTGTTGCCTTCAGAATGTTCTCTCATTGTTGAGGAGTTGAAGCAGACTTCATTGTGTTTTCAAGTGAGTGGAAAATTACATTTTAGAAAATATCTACCCAGAGTTGTGCTGGAACTGCATTCGATGGGTATGCTTAGAGAGGAATTCCATATTATTAATGGCTGCATTATCTTTTCGTTTGTTAGTGTGCTCATGGGCGGCCGACTACTGTCCCTCTTGTCAACTTGGATGCTCTGCATGAGCAGATTTCTAAGTCAGGTTCGTGGAGTAGGGGTTCCTCCGAGGCATGGCATGGATTACATCGGCATGAAATCAACCTAGAGCGTGCAGCAAAGCGACTAAGATCAGCCGTATCCTAGTATCAAAAAGCTCTCGTGAGTATACCTAATTTGGTTCTGCTTGCTACCTACCAAGTAATAATTTCGTGCTGAAGATATCCAGTCTGCGGTCATCACATTGAAGGGTAATGTGTATCTGCAGCACGGTGAGTCAATACAGATTCAACAAATAAATATTTGTACTGAATGTAACACTAGCCTTTGGTGGCAGCAACTCTCTCCTTCTCCCTGTCCCTCTCCCTGTCCCTCGCTCTCTCTCTCTCACACACACACACACACACACGAAAAATAGGAAAAGGTAATGGATTGTACAGTTTCCATGTAAAACCAAAGTAACTCACTGTGTGTAGAATGTAAAGAAATGCTATGATACTGAAATAAGTAATTTGACGTAACATCATTCAACAGAAATGCTATGATAATGAAATAGGTAATTTGATGTAACATCATTCAACTGTTGAGATGGGTAATCTTTTATGTCCCAACTCTCTGATTTTGCTAGACAATATTAAACGATAATGGAACAGTGGTGCTATTAAATCTCCTGAACATATGGAACTTCTGTTCACATTGCTGTTCTAGTACTCCTTACCCTTGTCACAGTGGAGCCTGCTAGCCAGCCCAGCTATGCTCCCACAATACGAGCTGCATAAGAGTTGCATGAATATGATTTTTGTTAAGGTTAACAGCATATTACCTTCTTTGAACTGTGTAGCTAAAAAGATTTTTTTTATTAGGGAAGCACCAAGCATATATGAGATAACTTAATGGAGAACTTCATGCATTGTATCTTTAAGTGTAGTGGACACGCGCCTCGAAATCTTTTCCTAATCAATGATTCAGCTGAGATTTAACTGATCAAAGATTATCTCCAGTTTGAAGAGCTATCAGTTAATCCCTTGTAACTTTGGATTTGCAGCCATGACATTTTGTATACAAAACAAATGTGCTACCAAGCTATGTACAAAGTTGCCTGAATGTATTGTCCATATTTAAATGGCAGCAGATAAAGCCTTCCAGACTCGGGCTAAAATCTTGACTGGAAAGGAAGAATAATCCAATGAGATGGAAGAAGAAACTAGATGAACAAAATGAACTGCGAATTGCCTTTTGGGGTGGTCTTTAAATTTTGTACCTCATATTTGCGGTCTTTAAATTTTGCCTCTCATATTTGTAGTCTTTAAGTTTTGCTCTTAGCTTGGATACCTGAGGTTCTGGGTTCGAACTTCCGCTCAGGCATAAAATAAAAAAATAATTTCGCAAGGCAAGGCTGGAGGGAGTGTATGCCAGATCCGGCATAAAGTCCTTAAGGAAAAACTAAAGTTATGCCGGAGGGGGCATAACTTTTCTTCAAGGCATAGTTTTAGTTATGCCTTATGGGGCAAAACTTTTCCATAAGGAACTATGCCTTATGGGGTAGACTTTTAATTAAGGCATAACCAAAAGTATGCCTCATAAGGCAGAATTTTTCCTTAAGACAAACTTTTAGTGTTGCTTTAATGAAAAGTTTCGCCTTATGGGGCATATTTTTAGTTATATTTTATGGGGCACACTTTTAGTTAAGGCATAACTAAAAATATGCCTCATAAGACGGAGCTTTTCCTTAAGGCATAATTAAAAGTTTGCCTTGAAAAGTAAAAAAAATAAAATATATGTCTCAAAGCAAAGTCTGCCCCCTCCGGCATAACTTTAGTTTTTCCTTAAGGATTGTATGCCGGATCCGGCATAAAGTCCTTAAGAAAAACTAAAGTTATGCCGAAGGGGGCATAACTTTTTCTCAAGGCATAGTTTTAGTTATGCCTTATGGGGCAAAACTTTTCCATAAGGAACTATGCCTTATGGGGCAGACTTTTAATTAAGGCATAACAAAAGTATACCTCATAAGGCAGAATTTTTCCTTAAGACAAACTTTTAGTGTTGCCTTAATGAAAAGTTCCGCCTTATGGGGCATACTTTTAGTTATATTTTATGGGGTACACTTTTAGTTAAGGCATAATTAAAAGTTTGCCTTGAAAAGTAAAAAAAATAAAATATATGTCTCAAAGCAAAGTCTGCCCCCTCCGGCATAACTTTAGTTTTTCCTTAAGGATTGTATGCCGGATCCGGCATACACCCCACAGCCCTGCCTTGTGAAATTATTTTTTTATTTTATGCCTGAGCGGGGGTTCGAACCCAGAACCTCAGGTATCCAAGCGAAGGGCAAAACTTAAAGAACACAAGTATGAGGGGCAAAATTTAAAGACCACCCCAAAAGAAGGGCAATCCGTGCAAAAAAATGTTATATTATGCAACGCATGTGTATGGAGTACAAGTCATCCCTTAAAATCGTTCTATTTTGAAATGCCAAGAAGGAGAGGAAGAGTAATCCAGAAATTACAGGAAACTAAAAATTTAAACTTTGAGGCCTTGCGCAATTCTCGTTAGCAATAGATGTAAGGGTCCATAGGAGATTATAGTTGACATTGAAAACTAACATAGGCCTTGCGCAATTCTCGTTAGCAATAGATGTAAGGGTCCGTAGGACATTATAGTTGACATTGAAAACTAACATTCATTCAGCAAAGCTTTCAAAACATGTGGCTTACATAGAGCGTGAAAAGCAATGTTTGAAGAGGTAGATGAATCAGAATACATAATAAAAAGCAATAGTTTTTTCTTGTCTATGGTATATGTATGTTTCCTTAATGCATGTATACCGCAAAATGTAGGATCTAAGATTATCTTACTAAGTAGGCGTTTGGCCATGAAAACCAAATATTTTCCACTTTATTTGGTATTTTGAAGATGGAGTTTTGTTTGGTTATAGTTTTTGCAAAGAATATTTGGTTGTTTGAAAGTGAAAATAAGTTTTTTGGTGTTTTTTAAATTTCAAATACAACTTGAATTTGTAATTGAAATTTCTATGGCCAAATGCTGATTTTCAAATAAAGTAAAAACGTTTTTTTGGAAAAAAGTGAAAACTTTCATGGCCAAATGGGCCCTAAGTTTCATTATTATTATTATTCAAAGGTCTAAAGCTAAGAATTCTTATGACATGATTATATGTCATTAAAGGCTGAAACTCATCATGAGTGATATTTTTTTCCTTTATAAAGATGGTGTTCGGTACTTTGACTAATTCATCCGATATTTGCTAGTATTTTTCACTAATACAATTTTTTCTTTTGGCAAGACAATAGCACAAATTAGGGGTGTATAAAGTAAACCGATAAACCGCACCAAATCGATAAACCGAATCAAATCGAGAAAAAAACCCGATTAGTGGTTTGGTGTTGAAAAAAAAAACCCGACCATAATTGGTTTGGTTTGGTTTTAGCTAAAAAAAAGTCAAATCGAACCAAACTAACCCAACATTACATGTATTCAATTTTTAAAATATTTTATGCATAAAAATATTTATTTGTAATGTAATTTATAAATATTTCTTAATTTTTTTTTTTTGTAGTTTTTTAATCTATTATCATATTATTCAAGCTTGAAATTAGAATTTTGAAGGTGAATAGGTTTTATATCCTATGGATGTTATTAACTCATATAAAGTACAAACCAAAACCAACTCAACACTAATACTAACAAAAGAAATTTAATTTACCATTAGGAATGACAATAATGTAGGATATATCTCCTTTAGTTTTGCATAATTGGTTTAGAGAGTGAAAATACATTACTTAAGTTTTTTTTTCTTGTCATGTAATTAATACTTATTAGCCGTACTTATTTTAGGATGACTTAGTATTTTTAGATTATGGTCATTTTCTTTATGGCTTATTAATTAACAATATTTATTTTAATCGATTTTATTATCTTTTATTGAATATTTTAATACAATGTCATCACTCTTCTCACAGTTTGTGTTATTTTCTTATGAAACACTTTAATTACATAGTTGTATCTTACTAGGACTAAAAAAATATTTGAAGTAAAAGTTATATATTTTGTATCAAGACTATTTCGAAAACAACCCGAATAACCCGAGGTTGAAAAACCCGAATTTTATTGGTTTGGTTTGATATATAAATTTAAAAATCCAACGCAATTGATTTGTTTTGGTATTTAAAAAATCCGAACCAACCCGGTCCATGTACACCCGTAGCACAAATATTAACTTTGCTTGCAAGACTAAGGCAGGTATTTGTCTTCCAATTTCTCCTTTATCAGCTCGAATGGTTTCTGTTAAAAGAATAATGTATGTATATTCACTTTTCTCTCTTAGAAAATGCATAGATAATGTCGGTAAGATATTAGGAAAAAGGGACCAAAAAGTCAACAACCTTCTTTTTGGTTGAAAGAAGGCTCCTAAAAATGTATGTAACGGGTTGAACAGTGGGAATCCACTTAACATCTTTCTTTGAAATTCAGAACATGACCCTGCATCATGCAGAAACTTCACTCACAAGAAGGTTCCGGCCCTCTTTTCATGTACTGTTACTTCAAAAGTAAAAATTACAAAGCAAATGGAGAAATGAAAACGATTAAAAGAAACATTTTTGAACAAATTTATAACACTGTATTTCTACAAGCAGCCCAAGAAAAACAACCTTGTTTCAGAGGAAAATGATATGAATTGCTAAAGAGAGACAAAATATGCAAACACAGGAAAGTTAAAGTGCTTTAGTGGTTTAAACAGAGAGTACTATTTACTATATAGTTCCTATAAGCGTGGTCCATATAAGTACATATTTCCATACACAGAGACATCCTGTAATATAATCATCAATCAGTGGCTAACTGCAAGAGCAGCATAACTCCTAAATTTCTCAAACACTCATGAAACCCCGTTTCGAAATTGATAGTTAGCCGGTCATGTTGTAGTCTTCTGCATGTAGATATGGATGATAGCTCCCTGGCACTTCCATCTTTCCCATTAGCTGGTCCATTCCTGCATATCCGGTTTTATCACATCTAACTATCAAAATATATATAAAATAAATAATTATAGGTCAGCTACCTAGGGTCGGCTATATGAATCCTGAATAACAATTCTCCTTCCATTTGATCTAGGTGTTAGCCATGGGTGAATTTCATTAGTCCTGTTCTTCCACTGTTGTTTCTGGTGCATCGAGTTTGGACTAAGTTTGTAGTTGAAGACAAATTCTTCTATGGCTTTGAGGACTAACAAAGAGCTAATGGTAAGCGTATAAGAGATTGTTACGTTAGATAAAGGGAGTTGATGAAGTGTGCTAGAACAGGTGACAATTGCGACTATGACTATTGTACTTTAAAGTACAATAGTTTAAAATGCAGGTCGACAATGTTCTTCTTATCCCCGTGAAACGTCACACGAATGCAGAAAGTACAAAAGACTAAATGATTATGATTCGCTAAAAGTCTAAAACGCAGAATTTCACTCACCTAGTTCGTATCTATCACTATGACGACTGATTGAGAATTGAGACCCGAAGCAATTTTAGCTATGATTCATATTTAGAATTAGACAGAAAAGCACTTCCATTTATATCCAAATACAAAAGCATATGGCAGGACGCTGGTATAAACCAAAATGATGTTATAGGAAATAGAAGAAACATACTTGGATTTGACATTCCATAGAAGGACATTTGGCCATAACTTGCAGCAGGTTTTGAACTACCTTCTGATGGAAACATAGGCTCGGGTTTACTGGTTCGTGGATCTATTGAATGCATTCCAGAGCTCACTTCAGGGTTCTGATAGCCAAGGTCTTCAGCCATTGAAGTTGGCATGTGAGACTGCAGATCCTCTGGCTTTGTTTTCTTTTCATTAGGCGACTCAACCTCTGTCTCCACCTCTGATTCAGTGTTGTTTGTAGCTGCAACCTGTTGTTTCCTTTTTGATCGAGCACGCCTATTTTGAAACCAATTATACACATTTGTTTCAGAAATTTGGCCATGTTGAGATAACTCAGAAGTTATCTCTTTGATCTTCTGTTTGCTTGGAGTTCCATTGCCTTGTTCGAAAATTCGCTCAAGAATCTGAAGTTGCATAGGTGTTGGAGTCCAGCGTTGTCTGCCAGTGATTTTATGGCCAGCGGCTGTCACCAGTGGATCGCAGTACAAATTTCCTAGTCTGGCTCCTGAGATAGCAGGTACACATTTTGCTAACATTAGATGAATTTTCAAAAGTAGTTAAAGACTTGTGGACAATCATACAGAGAGAATACTACAGCAGCAAGTCAAATATATGGATGTTATGCACAATATATTAAGACCATTAATATATCAACAGCTTCTTGCATCTCGGTTAAAGTCAATTTCATGCCTAATTTGGTCCCTTTAGCAGGATGGCCTAAGCAAACCATTCAAATAACAATGATTCCACAATACAATCATTCATTCACTCTTTAGTTGAATGAAACAAAATACTAATATCTTGAACTATGGAAATGGCATTTTTATCATATACAAATTTGAAGAACCATGCGAAAGGAGAGTTTATAATCTGGTCGCCATTGAAATGTTCATCGAATAAAAATATATGAAACCTGAAGCCAGCGAAATACACCTAAATCCATGCATTGATCATTGCAATCAACTAAAATTTCAGCAGAGTCATGGATCATTGTAATACATTAAACTGGTACATTTTTTCAGGACCCTCATAATTAGAGGAGCCAAGGTTTATTGACCTGGTCATTTTGAAGAAGTGAAGCAAATGTGCTTTATTACACATCACTGCAGCTAATAAAAAAAATCTAAGCACTGAAGATCAGTTTTCAATTCTGTCTTTCTTACTCCAGATAAATTATCAGGTCTCAAAGGATTATATATATGGATGGGAAGAGTCAGAATAAACATAAAGAATCAATATGAGATTCTATACCAAAAGAAAAGAGATTCAAAACATTGAAAACAGAAAGAATCAATAGAATGAAATCCTATACCAAAAGGAAAGACAAGAGCTTAAAAAATTGAATAGGACTATTTGATTCTTTTTTACCAAGTAACCATAAATATTATGCAGGTAGAAAAGGTAATAAATTTGAAAAATGATTTCCTTTTTCTATTTTCCGTTAAGTTTTTGAACTTGATTCCTAGAGGGAAAAAACAAAAACATAAGAACACCATCTTGATGAAAAGAAGAGAGAACACAAAATTGATCCATTTTTCAGAGAATTCACAAAAAAGGGTCCAATTATATCACCATTATAATTAGTAAAATGAACCCTTTTTCGCTTATATATCAACCAACTACAAACTTGAAAACACCAAACATATATATATATATACACGAGCAATAATTGGAGAGAGAGAGAGAGAGAGAGAGATAAAGAAAAGGGACCAGCAAGATCGTGTTGTGTAGCCATGGATTTATGCAAATCAACAAGCTGTTCACAAATAGTAGCATAAACTGCTATTTGCTTCCTTAATACTTCCATTTGTTCATCAGTCATCACTTTCACAAACATCCCACCACCACTGTTCAACTCCTCCGCCGTCTGTGGTGGCCCCACTGGTTGTTGCTGTTGCTGTTGTTGTTGTTTTTCCCACTCCATAATTTCTTCTTCTTTTGGTTAATTCCTTAAAAGGGTCATCACAAAATTGAGACTTTTTTTGTTTTGTTTTGTTTGTGTGAGTTGAAGTAAACAGAGAGAGTAAAAGCAAGAGAAGAAAAGGGTAACGAGAAAGTAAAGCAAAAGCGGGAGAGAAGACTATAACACACACACACACACACACACACACACAGAGTAAAGACAAGATTTGGACGTATAGTGTATACCTGTATTAATATACACTCCTGTGGGTCCCATGTTATATTTTTTATTCTTCTTATTTACTATTTTCTCCGTCCCAATTTATGTGTCACCGTTTGAATTTTGTGATTCAATCGAGTCTTTCTTTTACCATAATTTTTCATACTCCGACAAACTTAATTTATATGATACTCTTTACTTTTTAGTCAGTTAAAAAAAGAATGTCACATTTTTATATTTAACCAAAATTTAACTCTAAAATTTTTATTTTATCCTTAATGAAATGATTTTTAGCCACAAAATTTTCTTTGACTTGTTTTAGGTCACAAAATTCAGAAGTCTTCCGTTCTTTCTTAAACAATTTGTCCATGCAAACTATATCACATATATTAGGACGAAGGGAGTATATCTTTTAAATATGTTGAATTGTAAATAAATGTGACTTATATATATATTTTTTTAAGTAGTTTTCAATATGTAAATTTTATTTCAAGAAACTTGAAGATTTCATGCCTAAATTTACTATCAAAATTAAATTATTTGACTGTTGAAATCTGAAAGGTGCTACGTAAATCGGGATAGAGACAGACTATACTACTGACGCTCCTAGTAATTAAAAATTGAAGGTCTTTTTTGGTTCTATTATTAGACTAGGAAAATAATAATTAGAGGAATGATTCTCTTGGGATTGAGGTACAGTGCTTTCACCCATAAACATGATATGATTTTCTTTCAGGAAAGGAATGGATCCTCAAATTTCTTGGTTATGTACCATGCCAGTTTTGGACGCTAATGTTCTCCTAATAATGGGCATAAGATTTGTTTTTTTTTTTTTTTTTTTTGAAGGTCTTGAATGATCTTTTCTATGATTTTGGGTAGCAGCAAATCCATGTGATATATATTCTCTCCGATTCAGTTTCTTATTAACTCCTCAAAAATGATATATTTAAAAAATAATTCAAAATACATCACATGTTTAAAATATAATTCAATTTTTTTTCAGGAAAGGAAAGGATTTTCATGTATCTTGGTGGATACCAAACAAAAGTTTAGAAGTTAATATTCATTGTAATATTAGGCACAAAGTCTGTTATTTGCTCTTTTTTTTTTTCTTTTTCTTTTTCGAATTTTGAACAACTTCTTTATAAATAATTTGAAGTAGCATCAGGTCTAGAACTTGGAGTTAGTGCATTAAAAAATAAAAACATTTACTGTATACCAAATGTACATTCTGATAAATATTTAAATTAAAGTTGCCACCAACAATCAATTAAGCATTTATAATTGTCTAAATGACTGACTTGTTGCTCAGTTGAAAAGAAATGTCCTGAGCACTTAGATAAACACTTTGATAAACATATTTGATCTTCACCGAGTCCATCATTTAGTATTTATTTTATTATATAAGAGTAATAAAAATCGTATTTTTTCAATTTGTTCAAATAAAAGTTATATCTGTACAGAATTCATTTGTTTATAATAAGCACCGCCTTTTACCAACAATGTGTCTCCTAAACCATTCAAGCTGATATAGTGCCATATGTTTTTTACTCAAATTTTAACGCGTGAAAACTCAAAATTACATATTTTTTTTCCTTTCAAACTTTCCTCTTTTTTGCCTTTCCCCCATCTTCCATGGCCGACCAAACTAAGCTATTTGACAATCAGACGAATTCAATATCTTTAGTTTAAACTTTGCCCTTGTATAAGAAATATATTAATGTGTATAAAAATTATAAGTTTAGAATTTAGTTACTAACAACTGGCCGCTATTTTAAAATTTAGAATTCATAAAATTTTAATTCTGAATCCGTTTCTGAGGCCGACCTTCTTCGACATAATAGAGCTAGATGCGATCACCGACATTACTCATTTTTCAGTCCAATAATGTAAAATGAGAATTCTAATTAAAATTATTTTTTAAAGGTAACATCTTTTTTTGAATAAACTTAAAAGAAGTGTGTCACACAAGTTGAGAAAAATGATGTACTTTTTCCGTTTCAATTTGTTTGTCTTAGTTGACTCGACACGAAATTTAAAAAAATAAAGAAGACTTTAGAATCTTATACTCTTAAATTGCATATGTGTATAGTATAACAAACCCTTTGCATTTTGTGGTCATGTAGGATATTGAGTTATTTGGTACCTATTGTTGGTGGGAGGTGGGAGGTGGGAGGTGGTAGGTATTTCGTGCAGTGACGGAGCCAGAATTTTCATTAAGGAGGTTCAAAACTAGAAAGAAATAAATATACGAAGAGTTAAGGGGGTTTAGAATCTACTATATCTACATAAAAAATAATTTTAAACTTGCACATATAAGTAATATTTTGCCGAAGGGGGTTCACCTACCTAGCTCCGCCCTTGATTCCGTGACATTAGTCAAGGTGCGCGCAAGCTGGCCCGAACACCGTAATTATGCTACTATGTTCAGATTCCATCAGAGACGAAAACATACACTATGTGATTTTTTCCATATGTCCTAGCTTTGGTGGGCAAAGTATCCTGATACCTGTTGCTCACGAGAGGTGGCAGATATCTCGTGAAATTAGTCGAGGTACGTGCACTAAGGTTATCAAAAAGAATTTGACATGTAAGATATTGAATGCAAAGAGCTACTAAATATAGAAAGTGATGTTTTAAAAAAAAAAAAAAATATAAGGAATGTAAGATAAATAAATTGAAATTGAGAGAGTACTAAATTTTCAATTAGTTCTATCAATTTTGAGGCATTCACTCATAACTGTACTTCAATGTAATGCCCCAATGGGTAGTAACCCGGAACAATTAAATGGCTTAAATGCCATAAACTCTAATGTATTTATGTAGTTTATATGTTAATATATTAGTAGTGTCTATTTCAAAAAAAAAAAAAAAAGAGTACTACAAAATTATTTTTCTTTTGATGTTTATTTTGGGTTGTTTGATCCATCCTTTTGCTTGTGGATTAGGCTATATATTGTCATATGTCAGAGAGTGAATGTTTGAACATTAGCGCACGCCAAAGCCGGACGGTCGGTTCTGACACTACTCTCGAACTACTGCACTTTTCTAACACAACTTCAGGTGTTAACTTTCTAGTGTTAATGTTCAGGAAGATTACCAATGATGACTCACCACCTTAATTACCGAGACAAATTTAATGTGCCTTTTAGTTTACTTCCTCCATCCTAAATAAGTGTTGTTTTAACAATGAATTTGTACAAACATAACAATCGATTTAAAAGTTTAAGATAAAATTAATATATATTCTTTTCAACTGTCTCTTATATTAAAGAACTATTTTTTTTAATAGTGTTTAATTTTCTGAAAATATCTAATAAATCGGAGTAGTTTAGTAAACTATATAAATTGTATTTATTAACTTCTTAATTGATATGAAATGAGCTAAAACAATACGACTTATTTAGTGACCGATGGAGTATTACTTATTCCAGTCTATCATTGTAGATGATCTTAATGGAGTAAAAGTAATTCTTAATAGGAGTATAATACTTTCTCCGATTGGAAAAGAGTGTCTACTTAGCTTTTATTTTTTTATTCAAAAAGAGTGTTCACTTGCCATATTTTTTCAAATTTGTCATTATTAAGTGTTAAGGGACCAAATTCCAATATCTATTTCATTAAAAATAACTTAGTCAAATAATCTATTTTTGCTTAGAAATATGTATTTTCTTAAGCGTATGCAAATGATTAAATGAACACTTTTTTAAACGAAAGGAATAACTTTCTATAGCCTATTAAATAAGAAAATAATGTAATTCCTTTTGCATCATTAGTAAATTCCTTACCAAATTCTTCTAACTATTAGTCTCTTTTTGTCTTCTATATGTTGTCCTAAAGGTGTATTTATTTAGTAGGAAAAAGGGTGAAAAATATAAAAGAACAGGGAAAGGTCGACGCCTGTCCATCAACACCCCCGCGAGACGCGGCAAATTTGCCGCCAATTTATGAGGCACGTTTTCTTCTTTATAAATACTACTACCCCACCTGTGACATGGACCTCTCCTTCTATCAATTTCTTCTCTCCTGTTTTCTTTTTTCTTTCTTTCTAACTCACCTTCAAGAACATATTTATTTTGAGCCTGTTTAAGTGACCTTATAACTTATGTCTTACTTCCTCCCAATAAAAAAAAAAAGTCCACTTAGCTATTTGCACATCCCTAAGAAAATACTAACTCCTAGATAAAAATAGGTAATTTAACTAAACTATCCCTAATTAAATAGGCATTGAGATTTGATCATATAACACTAATAGGGGTAAATATGGAAAAACAAGGTTAATTTTTTCTTGATTTGCTAAGTGGACTCTTTTTTTGATCCAAGAAAAAAAGGCTAAGTGAACTCTTTTTTTGATCCGGAGGGAGTATAAGCATAAAAGGTGTGCATAATTAGGATAAATCCAAAATTTAACTGAAACCCGAATATTTTGGACTTATATTTTGAAATTTTCAGTTTCTGGATTGCATTTCGGATTTAATTTATTTTTTTTTAATTTTTTTTGAATCGGATTTGATTTGAAACTTCGAACATCGAATTTCTTATATTGTATGTTTAGCCCACCGACTATCCATTAGATATAAGCGCATTACCTATATGTTTATTAATAAATCATATATACCCTACTCATTACACATCAACTATATTCAAGAATATTACTAAGTTCAATATGTTTGAATTTGATAATTTTAAAGATGACTACTTTTTAGATTTTCTTTTTGTTTCATTGTCAATATATTCTATGTATGAGATGATTTTACTAAATTGAACTTGTTAATTCATAGGACCAGTGCTTCCGTTGCATCCTTGGTATGATTTTATTGCTCGTATACTTTATTTATATGATTGTGATTGCAACGAGAAACTATATATTAAGGAAATTTGGTATGAATATTTTATTTGGTTGCTCATTTTGTAAGAAGAAGAAGAAGAAGCAATTCAATTTATCGGCCGAATCGAAAATTTAAAATATCCAAATTGATGTAATGAAACCGAATTTAAAAAAAATTGATCCAATCCAAACATATTTGGATCGAATTTGGATTACATTTTGCGAAATCCGAAAATCGAAATTATAATCCGAAATGTGCTAAACCCAATCCGATCCGGCCGATGACTGCATAAGTCATAAGCTAGAATCATAATTTATGACTTTTGGCTTATTTTTATTATTTTGACTTAAAAATAAGTGTTTAAAAATATATTTTTTATCTTACTCAAATACTATAAAAATACTTAAGAACTATTTTGGCTTAAAAACACCTAAAATAAGCCATTCCAAACATGCTCTTGTTTAAATGCTTCTTCTTCTACTTCTCTTTTCCCAAGTAGTTTTAGACTGTTATTTGATTCCCCGATTATTTAGAGTAAGTATTTCATACATTGTTGTATTAAATTTGATCTAAAAGTATTTATTTTGAGATGAAGAGCAGAGGGAAGCCCAGTACCCAAAAGCATCCTGTATTAGCATAATGATATTCTTTAAAAAATATTTCATCTCAAAAGAAAAAAGAGAAAAGAAGAATTTGGGCGAGGGAAGTTGTCCACTAATTATATGTACGTGAACCACATCACAAACTCAAAAGTTCATGGCATCACATGTAAAAGTGCACATGCACAACCTTCTCTCTGTTTGTATTTTCATTTTTATTATTGTTGAATGAAGGCTAATTGAATTTAGAACATAATGCCAAATCCGTTAAGCAAAAACAAAAAAGAGTAAACCAAGTCAATACGAATCTAATTTAAGTACATGTGAACTTCTGTTGATACTATTCGTCAAAATTCTCCTCTCTTGATGTGTATCATATATTTTTTTCCTAGCTTAAATTTAATAGAAGAAATTTCAATTGCAATCGCCAACTCAAGAGAATCTTTCGATAGAAAGCGCGTAATCCTTTTAGTGGATTTACTTAATTCGAATTCAAATTAATTAATCCAATAACTAAAAAGACCACAACCTTCTTTTCCTTCGTTTTTCTTAGTTAATATTGAATTGAGGTGTCGCCAGAGTGGATCTAAAGCATAATATACGAGTTCACGGAAACAATAGATTTGGCCCAGACACTATATATATACATTAAGAAATTCATTAATCCACTAAAAAAAATAGAAATTATGACATTTGTCACTCCTTAGTCGCTAAATAGCTCGTAGGTAACTAAGATTTTTAATACTATGTCTACGAGGTGATATTGAGCTTGTATATCGCTAAATAGCTCGTAGCTAACAAAGATTTTTAATAATCCGTCTTGAAATAGAATTAGCGACAGATTTTTGTCGCTTAGCAACATATGCTGACTGTCACGAATTTCTATTTTTCGATAGTGAATATTTATAAATATTTAATTATGAACTCATATGCTGTATGGAGCGGAGTGTTGGTCAGTTAAGAACTCTCACGCACAGAAGATGAAAGTAGCGGAGATGCGGATGCTGCGATGGATGTGTGGACATACTAGGAGAGATAGGATAAGAAATGAAAACATTCGAAACAAGGTGGGAGTGGCCTCTGTACAGGATAAGAAGCGGGAAGCGAGATTGAGACGCTTCGGGCATGTGCAGAGGATATGCGCGGAGGCTCCAGTACGGAGGTGTGAGAGGTTGGCTATGGATGGTTTTAGAAGAGGTAGAGGTAGGTCGAAGAATTATTGGGGAGAGGTGATTAGACAGGACATGGCGCAGGTCCGACTTACCGAGGACATGACCTCCTTAGATAGGAGATTACGGAGGTCACGTATTAGGGTACAAGGTTAGTTAGTAGTTGGGTGTTTTTCTACTTATCCTTGCATATTGATAGTTGTAGTATTACTCTTGTAGGCCCTTGTGTTTAATAGTAGTTTGCCATGTCTTGTTATAATGCTTTGATTTGCTTGTTCCTTTTTTTACTACGTCGTCCTATTATCTTGAGTTATTACTGCTTATTGTTATTGATAATTTTTCATCTCTCTTTGAGTCGGGGGTCTATTGGAAATAACCTCCCTACCCGTCAAAAGGTAGGGGTAAGGTCTGCATACACTCTACCCTCCCCAGCCCCCACTTGGTGAGATTTTCCTGGATATGTTATTGTTGTTATATTTAATTATGTACTCAATTATTATTATTATTATATATTAATATTGAGTTTGCTAAAGGTACCCATAAATTTGAAATTCTAAATCTGCCTTCGACTTCACCTCGAGTTCCCTTTCTTTTTTAGGGAAGAAAAGAAGCACCGCCGACGTGTCATGTGCACCTCCACGGCGTCGCCGTGTCACATGGCTAGGCCGGTCACCTCGTTAATTAAATTAAATAAATTGATGGGAGAAAGAGAAAAGGAGTGTGCAAAATTCTGTGGAGTCTGCTCCGAAAATGACTAGCTACCACACATTAACAACACTGTTTCAACTTTCCAAGACAAACGCGACATTCAAAGTTTCCCAATTTGGACAGCTTATTTTTGACAACATGTCCATCAGGAAAAAAAGCTGTTTCATTTCTCTGAAAGTTAGTCCTCTTATCTTGAAAATTTTGTTGGTATTGTTGGAAATTCGGGATAATAAATTATTTCTCTATTTTAATTTATGTGATATAATTTGATTAAACACAAAATTAAAAAAAAATAAAAAATTGAAACTTATGATCTATTGAAAATTTTGTTGGTATTGTTGGAAATTCGGGACAATAAATTATTCCTCTGTTCTAATTTATGTGATATAATTTGATTAAACACAAAATTTTTAAAAAAAATATTTTCGAAACTTATGATCTAAAACAATTCATAGATATTTGTGTTATTATAAATTATTTCATTAAGAGTAAAAAAAAAAGGTTTTAAGTTAAATTATTTCTAAATATAAAAATATATTATTCTTTTAGATAGATTAAATTGAAAGTGTATCACATAAATTGAAACTGAGACAATAATTCGTATGGAAGATAAATGGACGAAGGTATTGTTTTTTAATTCTCTAACCTTGACTAAAATAATATAGCTATAGTGAGTACATAATTATTTGTTGGTACTTTCTAGTATGCATCTGATTTTTGTACATGTATCATATTTAATTAGTATATACTTTTCTCGTGAGCCTTGAATTCTAATCTTTTGAGATTAGCCCAAGGTCCCCACCCAGATTCTTTAGGATAGAAGTAAAGAAATTAATCTCAAGGAGTAGAATTGATGAGATTTAGTTTTCCTATCAATTGAATTAGCTTTTGTTAAGATAAAATCGATACACAAATTAGAAAAACAAAGATAGAGAGAGTATTTTGTTTTACTTAGATTTGGAATCATATCAATGCTGAAAAGTTAGTTCTTTCGGCTAGTTAAAGGTAAGTCCAAATATTTTCCAATGCCCAAGTTTTATTTGGTGTCCATGTCCAACATTGCCAAGTCATGAAAGAGCTTTTCATTGAACCTGTTGGCGAAGCATGGACCGCCAGCTTGTGATTTGCAACTCCCCAAGATTGTGAACCATTACCTAATATTTGGTCTTATGCCTTCTCTCTCTCTCTCTCTCTTTTTTTTTTTTTGACTGGACCAATGGTCTTAATCTTAATCTTCTTGCAAGAGGAGAAACAAAACAAGGCGTTTCCTTTTTGCTAGAGCATTATGAGCGTTGGCCGTTTTGCGATTAAATGTTTGTATGTGAGCTATACTCCACAAGAGTCAAATGGAAGTATGACCTTGTCTTGCCGTTTGATCTCTTTTTCCGTGTGATTAGAAATGCTCGGTGATAATGTGACCAACTTTTCTTGCAACACACCTAGCGTAGTCAGCACCAACCGTATTCGGGCAACGAAGCTTACACTCATCCAGAGCATGTTATGGAGTGCTAAATTGTAGAATCTCTACTCCATTTTGAGGATCATATAAAACAAACAAGCAAAAAAGAAAAGAGAGAGTGATTAGAAGTAGAGTTAGGATACAAAGGTTATCTGACACTTCAGAATGTTGTATAATGACAAACAAATAACTTTTATGCCTAAACTAATAATTTACAACGAATATCACCAGATCAAACCACATTATGAACAAATGTATCCAACACTAGAAAGACTGCACATTACAATTTCTGTAAATCAAACACACTCTACTTTAGGCAGATAAACATTTTGCATGTCTTATGCCCCGGCCACTCAGAAGTTCCAAAACTTCTTCATTACATAAAAACGAATAAGAGAAAAAAATAATTATGACAACATATCATTGACCATTTCTTGAATAAGGTCACCAATAATCTGGCATTCCATGTCTTTACCTAGAGCATTAATATCTTCGTCGATCAATCCGGACCAAGGGGTGGAACTCAAGTCCCTGGCCACTATATTGTCAAGGGATTGAGATGTTCTATCCCATGGAGGGTGAACAAAAACACCAACAATTTCCCATACGCGTTCCAATAACTTCTTTCCCTGAAGAGGTCGTGGCACTGGGCCGACAGCACTTTTCAAGAACTTAGACATTGTGGAAGATACTCCAAGTACACTTGGAAGTGCTTCATTCAGCATGTCACACAATAACTTGTGATTTATCTTCTCTAATTGATCCTTAGTATACCCTTCTTCATCCTTTGTCAGTTGCTTGTAATTGGACTCTTCTACGTCTTCAAAAACTTGGTTGCTGATAGGCTTTCCAAGTGGATCCCATCTTGATATATATTTATCACGCGAACCATCATATAGACCTGAAGCAACAAGCAGGTCTCTAATGTATGCCTCGGCTTGGTCTTCAATCTCCAACATCTCCTCTTCAACTGGCTGCTCATCGATCATGGTCTCCTCAGAGTCATAAGTATCTAGTTGATTCAGTTTCCTCCTTAACTCTGTCATGTAAAAAATAAAATAGCAACTTCTTTTAGAGTTCCATGTAGTTATACATTTTCAAGATAGAGCAATAAAAAACCCAATTATATTGCAATTAAGAAAGGTGCTAAGTCAGAGAGCAAGGGCAGATACAACTCCATAAATATAATCTATGTGGTTATTTATTGCATGCACATGATGAGGGACAAAAATCCTGTCAGGCGAATATTATGTAATATGGTGACAGCAACATGGTTAGAATTTCTTAGTCTGTTTCACCGGAAACATGATCTTGCCTACAATGAATTCAAAAGAAAGAAAAAAAACATGATTGAGGATACTAGAATCTTTTACTAATACCGTTCAGATTAGAGCTTATCTCTCTGAAAACACGGGGCATTTCACTATCATCCAGTGGAGGTACATCAGAGATTGATGATGGGGTGAAGTAGTCTGTTTGCCTCCAGTATTCTTCGTTGACACTACTACATACCGATGCAGGACTCGGTGGAACTTCAGTGGGATTTTCCTACAACCAAATAATATCCATAGTTAGATGTATTGATAAATCAGCATCATTCAGATATATTTAGTTTCAATTCTTCTGGAAGAGTGTAAAAATGAAAAGGGCTATTTAGGCTCCTTACTTGTCTTTCATAAAAACTTGGTGTACCAGTTGGTGGGCTTGGAAAATCTTTCATGAGATTGTATGTTTGTCCATGTGGTTCCTCCCAAGAATGAACTTTTCTACCGAAGAGCCTTCCCTTAAGTATGAAACTATAACTAAAGTTGGTAACTTTTCGCCTGAGGTTGAATTTCTCTTTTTGCCGTTTTTTAACATTCATTGTGGCCTTTTCAATAGCTTCATGCTGTCTTCTAATATGGGCCCCTGTCAGCATATGTCTATCCTCTAGGAGAAGCTTTCCAAATGATGTCCTGGACACAGGAGCTGACACAGATCTAATTAGGCTCCTAGGAGATAGTTCCTGGTCAAGCATGTCATTGCCATGATCCCGTCTAAAAGATCTGCTGTGCATGTCTAATTCATCTTTCATATTGTCCAAATTGGTTGCTTTATCTCCCGTATTAGAAGTATGCCTCATTTCTTCAAAACTGCACTTTTCTTTATTCAGTTCCGTTGATTGAGAGCTTCCACGAGCAAGCCTGTGAATACCATGAGATGTTTCTTGCTTGAGGACATTCCTCAACCTTTCTGTCAAAAATCGCCTTGTATCTCTATTGACAAACTCAGGAGAACTCGCCCCATCGGATTGAATATCACTTCTATAAGACCTGGTGGATTCTGATCGAGGTAATGTTATTTCGAAGTCCCTAGTAACACTCTCCCTTGCATGTTTTGCAATAGATTGAGCTATTTGCTTCGCATCTAGTGACCTTTCACTATAAGGGGTCTCAATTCCTCCACCTCTGACAGTAATGCTCCTTTTGGATCTCTTTCCTTGCAATTCACAGTTCAGTCGTTCCTTGACCTCCTCAAGAAATTCTTCTATACTACCTCTGTCTTCAGAAATGCCTGGAGAACTGGCCCATGAATTCTCGTTAGTCCCCATCCTTTCAGGACCAGGCCTCAGAATTACTATCTTTGTAGGAGGATGCTGCTGAAAATCGGGTTTTATAACTTCCCTTACACAGTTAGTCTTGTTTTGTGCAGGTACAGGAAATTCAGTTATATTTTTCTGATGCTCCAAAAGGCCTCTTTCCCGGGGATCCACTGTTACTATATGCCCTTTAAGCTGTGTAGGGTTCTCCGTAGCTGCAGTTCTCATTGAATTTGCATAAAGAGTCAACTTTTCCTTGTTCAGGCTTTGTTGTGCTAGCCATTGACTTGGACTGGTGCCATGTTCAACAAACTTTGAACATTCCTTGAACCTTGCTGCTTGCCATGCTTCAAAATCTTTTTTGAACTTTTGTAGTTCCTCCTCCTGAGGATGTTCTCGAGGTTTATATTTGTTCGGTTTTCGGCTATCACTCTGTCGGTCAGAATTACACGCTTCATCATGGTTAAAGGGAATTGAAATTTTCTGTCTGGAGGATTGGTTTGCATGATCGATGGAAACCTTCCTCAACCATTCCTCTTTGGGATTGTTCCCATCCCTCATTTCATTCTTTTTCTCAACCAGCCTTGCTAATGGTCTTCTTGTATCTAATGGTAATGTATCCACTCCCATTAGACGAGCCACCACACTAGGTGCATTATGTCCTGTGTTTGGTCTTCTAGTTATTTCTTCGCTGATCAGTTTCTTCATTGGAGCCTCGTTCCCATAAAAGTTCTTCTCTGGCCAGTCAATCATGTGATAAGTGCACTGCATACAAATGTGGGATGAATTTGCATAAGATCAATCAAGTAAGAAAGAATCATCTAACTCTCAGGACAATTCAGAAGCCTGATTTAATTATTGCAACTTACCAAATAATACATGAAGGTTTTGAGATGCCAGAAGTTGGGAAATCAATAAAGTGAAGATTAGAAGAAAATACATGATGCACATCATTTAAGTTCAATAGTGACGGTGTTTTCTAAGTCAAGACAAACGAAAAGAAGAATAACATGGTCCTACTTCATATTTCTTCCTTCCAAAAGCAGCAACCCCTATGGAACCTTATGCATCAGAAAAAAAAGAAAGAGCATTGTTACAAAATTAATACATAATTTCGAGTAGCAGCCATGGAGTCTTTGTCATCCTGAACTTGCAAACTCTGCACACTCTATAAGACCATAGTTACGAGGATTACATGGGTCTGGAGAAATTCTAGACCCCAGTTTATAGCTGTTTTATCAAATAGAAATATGTCCTAATCTTTTCTTTCAAGGCTCGACATGCTAATACTAGTCCAACATCAGTTAAGAAAATTCGAAGATGACATAATAAAACTTCTACCCGTTGTTTTTCCCCTTCAGCGCAGAACCTTTGAGAAGCTTCAACTGGAAGATCCAAGCTATTTCTAGGAGTATCTAAGCCTGCACAATAGATGAATGTATCATCATATTTCCAGTTGGTCTTTAGAAGAAAAAGTAATTGAAAAGGCCACAACACAATGTCCCCTCTGTCTCAATTTTATTGTGATATGGTGCTTATATATGGAAATTACTACACTTTCTTCGTATTGCAGTAGTTGCTAGAGTAGAAGCAGAAGCCATTGAGCTTCAGAATTTGAATGATAATTCTGTTGACTAAGCTATTAATGACCATGAACTTAACGAAAATTAGTTCTGGATTCTCGCTGACCCTTCAAGAGTTCATTCATTTGGACATGTCATTTAGGAGATAAATGGAGAAAGGGAAGGGCGATAGCAAGAAGAGTGTGGCAAAAGAGTTTGATCATCAACTTCTTTACAAATTAGTCAAAATTCTGATCAACTCAGATGTACCAAAATCAGGATTTGTAACGAGATAACACCTTGCAATCATTACTAGCTTCCACAATGTCATGCTCGTGATTCAACTAGTGAACAAAAGCACTTACCGCCATGCCTTTTGTGTGAAAGAAACTTCTTAGCCATCCCTCCTTGATCAAAATCAATGAGGTCCAACAAGCTTCCCATGCAGCACAATCCCAACTGGTACAATAATCTCAGAGAGCAAGCTCCATCTCATCACATGAAACCAAAAACTTGCTATACCTTCTCCACACCCTGCAAACACAATACGATCAAACGATGATCTTTTCCAAGCAAACAGCACGTCCAAAGAAAGGGGGATTATTAATACAGAAAAAATCACTTAGCATGCTTATTGAGGGATAAACTAACTGATACCCTATTCATAAACTGAGGCTTTTTTGGGATACTTTAACTATTCATTAAACATGATAGAAGGAGCAAATAATTCCAATTCATATCACAGCTACTTATATTCTTGAAGGCCCCTCACAGATTTCCGCCATTAAAATTACTAATTTAGGTAAACTAACTGGGGATATTCTCCGTGAGACCACAAAACTTATAGCATGGGAAAAAACAATAAAACCCCAACACAAATGGTTATGCCTGAAACTTAATATTTTACATATCCATATGAGACTCCTGATCTGATTCAACAAAGAACAATTACTTATGTCCATTAGTGTTCACATTATAGACTGATCTAGTAAATATTTCATAATTCAGCAAACAACTTTAGCAGATTCATCTCAATTATAGAAAAAAAGTGATTATGAAATAACACAGTGGCAGCCATAGATGCACAGAATAAACAGTTAGAAGAAAAGAAACTGAAAAAAACAGATATGGAAAGCAGAGAAAAATCCAACTCATAATTCATTCTCTTCAACAATACATGACAAGATTTACCCAAAGCAGAATTAGACAGCCATCTTCACAGTTAGATTAATTTCAACATAAAATTCAGCAACCCAATGTTATAAAAATCAGAACTTTGCATTCTGGAATTTTTTTCACATAAGGACCGGAGAAGGGTACAAGTCAAATCAAGCTTTTAATAACTTTCCTCGTGATCATCGATCCAATAACAAGAAAATAATAATGAGAGAGAGAGAAAAGCAAAAGAACAAAGCATCATGTCAACTTTTTATAACCAAGATAAACTGACAGACAATACTGTACACAAGTATTTTTCAAGATTGTTGAAATATTGTGCTAGACTATTTTGCAAGATTGTCAACTCACCGTTTAAAATGCTCAAATGTGAACACAAGTAAAATGGCAAAAGTGGGAAAAAAGGCTAAGGAATTGGATGTAACAGAAGAATGTGTATTGACAGAAAGGAACTGGCAAGAAAAGGTGATTGTAAGAGCTGGAGTTGACGAAGAAGAATAAACTGGAAAGGAGACTACTAGCAAATGAGATAGAAAGAAATAATACAAGGACGATAATTAATGAACAGAAGAAGGCAAATGAGATAGAAAGAAATAATACAAGGACGATAATTAATGAACAGAAGAAGGCAAATGAGATAGAAAGAAATAATACAAGGACAATAATTAATGAACAGAAGAAGAAAAAGTAGTACAGTAACTACTTTTAGCATGAGACTCCATCTCTGGAAAACAACACTCTTCAAAAAGCTAACTTCCTTCTTGTCTCTCTGGTTTTCTATTTATTTATTCTGATCTTAATTTACGTGTCATTTTTTGCTTTTCAAAAATTAATTTAATTAATCTAATTCTTCTCATATCAAAATGCATTTTAAAATTTTTGTTAGAGTTTACATAATCTGAATTTCGTAAATTGATAAATGTCACATAAATCGGGACAAAAAAAGTTTTTTTCTTTATTACTCTGTCATTCCAAATATCACAATATATGACAATCTTTTCATTTTGAGATATTTGAAGATGTGAGAGACCAAATTTGCCAATACTATTTTATATAACTTTTACATCTTTTGATTGATCAAATTTCAGTTTTAATATAATTTTTGGGTTAATTTTCCAATATTACTTTTGTATTAATTTATATATGATATGAAAGTCAAATTAGTATTATAATGTTGTGTTAATATTCAGTTTTTCCTTGTTAATGGAGCTGTTTTGGTTTTGAATCAAGTGGCACGTCCTCAAGATATTCAACCAACCAACACCCCCACCCCCACTACTACATCACCACCAAAAAATATCATGAGTAACTGATAAATAGTGTAAATATGTAGTAAAAGAATATTTTGTAAATCTTCTATTTTAGGTTAGTATAGTTTGTATCCTAATAGGACATTGTAACTATGGTATATTTACCAACTCAATCAATGAGAATAATCACGGAATTAATCTCTTTCATGGTATCAGATACTAGGGTTTCTTTTCCTTCTCTTCCGCTGCCCTAATTCTCCGACGTCCTCTACCCATTTTTCCGACGTCTTCTTCTTCTTCTTCTTCTTCGATTTCCGTCCATTTTTCTTGCCTTCCATCAATGGCAGACACCAAGTTCCATCCTGCTTTGGTTGTCTCCAACATCAAGAATCACATCCCAATCATTCTTGAAATGGAAACGGATCATTATTCGGCCTGGGCCGAATTATTCAAACTTCATGCCCGGTCTCACCGTGTACTTTCCCACATTCTGCCAATCGGAAAGGAGAAGGCTCCTACCACCGACGACGAAAAGGAGTTGTGGTCCACTTTGGAAACCACGGTACTTCAATGGGTATATGCAACCATCTCCACGGACTTATTGCATACAATCATCGAAGAAGACCTATCGGTAAAGGAGGCCTGGGATCGCCTCCGTAATTTTTTTCAAGACAACAAAAACTCCCGTGCCGTTGCTTTGGAACATGATTTCTCTCATGTCAAGATGCGGGATTTTCCAAACGCTTCGGCGTATTGCCAACGTCTCAAGACCTTGGCCGATTAACTTAAGAGTGTGGGGGCTCCGGTGACCGACAACCGCCTCGTTCTCCAACTGGTGGCTGGACTCCCAGAGGCATACAAGAATTTGGGTACCTACATCCGCCAAAGTAAGCCTCTTCCACCATTCTCCGAAGCTCGGTCAAGTTTGTGCCTTGAGGAAAAGGAATTGGCTGAAATGCACGATGACTCGCCCGCGGCTATGGTGGCTAATTCCAAACGTGATTTTGATGACTCTTCTCATCTGGAAAATTCTGGTCGTTCTCACCATCATCGGGGCAAAAATAACAACAAAAACCGCGGCTCTAGCGGCGGGAATAATAACGGCGGTGGCCGTGGTTCGGGCGGCGGCAGTGGCAGCCGACGCCGTGGAGGACGGCCCTCAGGTGACCAGCAGCAGTGGTAACAACCCTCCTCACCGTGGCAGTGGGGTTGGATGCCTCAGTGGGCTCCCCCTTGCCCGTATCCTACCACGCAGTGGGCTCGGCCACAGCAGCAGTGGCAGCCGCCATCTTCTTCGTCTGGCCCGAGGTCGCTGGCCCATCTTGGCATTTTGGGCTCGCGACCACAGCAGCAGGCATATGCAGCCGCGGGCCCCCGGACGCAATGGACTCCGACGGATATTGAATCGGCTATGCACACGATGACGTTGAACCAACCCGATTCGAATTGGTATATGGATACCGGCGCCACGTCCTATATGACATCCACAAAAGGTACTCTCTCGTCTTATTTTAATTTGAGCAATCGTAATACTGACATTGTTGTTGGTAATGGTAATTCAATTCCAATTCGAGGTTGTGGTCATGCTAAATTGCCTCCCCCGAACCCTCCTTTATTGTTAAACAATGTCCTTCATGCGCCAAAACTCATAAAGAATTTGATATCGGTTCGTAAATTTACTACTGATAACTATGTGAGTGTTGAATTTGATCCTTATGGGTTTTCTGTGAAGGATTTCCGGACGGGGATGGCTCTCATGAGATGTAATAGTAGGGGTGCTCTCTATCCATTGTCCACCTTCAAATTTTCCACCAATTCACCGTCGACTTTTGTTGCCTTGTCTTCTACCCGTTGGCATGATCGTTTGGGCCACCCGGGAGCTTCTATTTTGGATTTTCTTAGGCGTAATAAAAGCATTGAATGTAATAGTTCTAGTTCATCTAGTATTTATCATTCTTGCGTTCTTGGTAAACATGTTAAGTTGCCATTTGCTAATTCTATTTCCGAAACTTTGTTTCCATTTGACATTATTCATAGTGATTTGTGGACTTCTCCAATTTTGAGTTCTATGGGCCATCGTTATTATGTTCTGTTTTTGGATGATTTTACCAACTATTTGTGGACTTTCCCTTTGGCTAGAAAATCTGATGTTTACTCAAAATTTATGGATTTTAAGACCCATATTCTTACTCAATTTGAACGTCCTATCAAGAATGTCCAATGTGATAATGGGAGGGAATATACTAATAGTCAATTCGAAAAATTTTGTGCATCCAATGGGATGTCTTTCCGTCTTTCATGTCCTCATACATCCTCTCAAAATGGGAAAGCAGAAAGAAAAATTCGTTCACTAAATAAGGTCATCCGGACTCTTCTTGCTCATGCCTCCATTCCTCCATCTTTTTGGCATCATGCATTGCAAATGGCGACGTATCTCATTAATATTTTACCAAGTAAGCTATTGGGTCACAAATCACCTTTAGAGGTCCTTTACCAACAGAAACCATCTTATTCTCATCTCCGAGTCTTTGGGTGTTTATGTTATCCCCTTTTTTCGTCTACTACTATTCACAAGTTGCACCCTCGGTCAACTCCATGTGTCTTTTTGGGATATCCACCAAACCATCGTGGCTACAAATGTTTTGATTTATCCTCAAATAAAATCATTATTTGTCGTCATGTTTTATTTTATGAGACTCAATTTCCGTTTTCCAAAATCCATACTCCAGCTCCCACCTCTTATGACTTCCTTGATGATGGCCTCTCTCCTTACTTGATCCATCATATAGCCGCCAACCCTCCACCACTGCCCTGTCCCCCTCCGTCGCTGCCCGTGACTCAGGACCACGCCGACCCCTCCCCACATGGGCAGCAGCCTCCATCGTCCTCTACGTAGGACCAGTCCGCCCCTCTCCCCCACCAGCTTCCCACCACCCCGCAAAACTCGACCATTTCTCCACCTGTCCAGCCCAATACCCACACACGCATGGTCATTCGTAGTCAGCGCGGGATTTTCAAACCCAAGCACCCATTTAATCTACATGCGGTGGTTACCAAGTCCCCCATACCTCATAAACTGTTTGATGCGCTACGTGACCCGAATTGGAAATTGGCCATGGATGATGAATATGATGCTCTTATTAAAAATAAGACGTGGGATTTGGTACCCCGTCCACCTAATGTGAATGTTATTCGGTCTATGTGGATTTTTACTCATAAAGAAAAGTCTAATGGTGATTTTGAGAGGCATAAAGCCCGTCTTGTAGGTGATGGCAAAACACAGCAGGTTGGCATTGATTGTGGTGAGACTTTCAGTCCGGTCGTGAAGCCAGCAACGATCCGCACTGTCTTAAGTCTAGCTCTATCTAAACATTGGCCCATTCATCAGTTGGATGTCAAAAATGCATTTCTTCATGGCGAGCTCAAGGAGACGGTTTATATGCATCAGCCTATGGGTTTTAGAGACCCATCTCGTCCCGATTATGTGTGTTTGTTGCGCAAGTCCTTATATGGGCTTAAACAGGCACCGAGAGCTTGGTATAAAAGATTTGTTGACTTTGTTTCTTCCATTGGTTTTGCTAATAGTAGGTCTGACCACTCCTTGTTCATCTATCGCAAAGGGCACCACTTGGCTTACATTTTACTATATGTGGATGATATTATTCTTACTGCTTCTTCAGATGCTCTCCGTTGTTCTATTATGGGCCTTCTTGGCTCAGAATTTGCTATGAAGGACTTAGGTCCTTTGAACTATTTTCTTGGCATTGCGGTGACCCGTCACAAGGGTGGTATGTTTCTATCACAACGAAGTTATGCTACGGACATTATTGAACGTGCAGGAATGTCCTCATGTAAGCCTTCTTCCACTCCGGTTGACACTAAACCGAAGGTCAGTGCCTCTTCTGGCGATCTGTGTGACGATCCCACTCATTTCCGGAGCCTTGCAGGTGCTCTTCAGTATCTTACCTTCACCAGACCGGATATTTCTTATGCCGTACAACAGATTTGTCTTCATATGCATGCTCCACGAGATACGCATATGCTTGCTGTTAAGCGGATTATTCGGTATATTCAGGGTACTCTTGATCATGGTTTGCATCTCTACTCATCTTCAGTTACTGATTTGATTTCATACACTGATGTTGATTGGGGGGGATGTCCAGACACCAGACGCTCGACGTTGGGTTATTGCGTGTTTTTGGGAGATAATTTGATATCCTGGTCATCTAAGCGCCAACCTACTCTTTCCCGCTCTAGTGCGGAAGCAGAATATAGGGGGGTTGCTAATGTTGTCTCTGAATCATGCTGGATACGTAACCTCCTCTTGGAACTACATTGTCCGATCCCTAAGGCTACTTTAGTTTATTGTGATAATGTCAGTGCCATTTACCTGTCAGGAAATTCAGTCCAACATCAGCGCACCAAGCACATTGAGATGGATATACATTTTGTTCGTGAAAAGGTGGCGCGCGGCCGCGGCCACGTCCGTGTCCTTCATGTTCCGTCCCGATATCAGCTCGTCGATATTTTCACTAAAGGACTGCCACAGGTCTTATTTGAAGATTTTCGGGACAGTCTCAGCGTTCGTAAACCTTCCGTTTCGACTGCGGGGGTGTGATAAATAGTGTAAATATGTAGTAAAAGAATATTTTGTAAATCTTCTATTTTAGGTTAGTATAATTTGTATCCTAATAGGACATTGTAACTATGATATATTTACCAACTCAATCAATGAGAATAATCACGGAATTAATATCTTTCAGTAACACCTAAATTCACGTTAATGATATTTTCCAAATAGATAATTAGAAAATGAAAATTGGGAAATTGTGACTTTTCTTTATATTTTATTTTATGTGACTTAAGAAACATTTCTTTCACTACAATTTTTCTCTTTATGATGAGCAGCGCAAACCAAGGGAGTTTTTTTGTTAAATTCGAATTAGCCAACTAAAATTCATAAAGAGTTAGTATTTGCACACCCCTTAAGAAAATACTAATTCATTAGTTAAAATAGTTAATTTGACTAAAATGTCATAATTAAATAGGTATTGAAATTTGGACACTTAACACTTGATAAATGTAAATCTGAAAATATAAAGTCAATTCTTTCTTGATTTACAAAATAATCACTCTTTTTTAACCTAAAGGCTAAGTTTTTTTAACCTAAAGGCTAAGTAGATATTCCTTTTGAACCGAAGGGAGTATATTTTAATAAGATTTAACTCTTGGTTTGACCACGAGACATGTTTTCATATAATCATAATAGATCCCTGTTTATAATGCGGTTAGGGGTAGTTGATCGATCCACCCTTGCTCAATAAATATGCCTGACAGAATGATTCTGACGGACATTAAACTATTATAATATTTGATGCTCAAGACGGCAACCTATTTTTCAAGAAATAAATGTTTTAGTGGCCATGTGAGATAGTTGTTAATTTCTTCACAGTTTGTTGAGCACCAATACAAGAGAACTATCAATTTCTTAGAGAAAGCATAAGTACTACGGTCTACGGAGTATTATAAAATTCGAACCATCAATAAATCAAAATTTGAGACATAAAATATAGTAATGGTGATAAATCCTAGATATGCCAATTAGTAAGTACTCCCATGTCTCATATTCGTTATATTGTTTTGCATTTTTAGAGTCAAGTTAACTGGTCTTCAGAATTAAATTGGATTAGATCAATTCAATGTTTTAAAATTATAATTTAGATATTCAAAAACTACACGAAAAGTGCTATAAGTTGCAATTCCTCTCATAGTAATATGGTAAAAAAAATCTCAAAATATTGGTCAAAATTTATATAGTTTTACTTTTAAAAAAAAAGTAGACAAGTAATATGAGACGGAGAGAGTAGTAACCACTTGTAAGTAAACTTCATGCTCTAAGGTGACATTTGGATTCTATTTTCGTCTAATTTGTAAGAATGTATTCAGAAAATAATTTTGAAGGGAAAAAAAAGTTGTGTCTGAAATGGCTTTTTAAATGAAATTTGATCTTTTTTACTTGCAAATATAAGTGGGATTATCTGGTGGTTAGATACTTCCATTCTCAGTGTTAACTTATTAATGAACCAATTGTTAACTAGGTCACGCAACAACATGCATTTGGGTGCAATAAAACTCAAGATGCTCTTTAGGAATTTGCCAACAAATGGAAAAGTCGCAAGGGAATTGATTTAAATAGACATTAGGACGCTAAATTGCGTATATTTCAATTCAGTGTTTTAAAAAGTCCATGCATTTAGATCAACCTAAATTCTTTAAATTCATTAGGAAACAGTATAACATATTTAGACGGCCTTTTCTTTAAATTTTGAAAAAATAGTAGATGCGATGACCAGTTTGTTTTTGAGTAAGCAATTAAAATTTAGTCATCGGTTTACATGTAACTAGAAAGTAACTATTTTGTAATGTGAATATAATATTTGAACAAAATATATACTCCGAACTAAAACACGGAACGAGTAAAAGATATTTAGACGGGACAAGCTCTTTCAATTTGGATATGTTTGGCAAATTCTTTTCATACTGATGCAGTACAAGGCTACTGTGTGAGAAGATAAACCAATCAAAATTGATAATCAATCTTTACGTGTAATAGAAATAGTTCTTAAATGAGAATATGAAATAATTTAATCACGCGGAATTATTGTGAAATTAGTCACCTGAAAATTAAAATAATTACACAATACACCATATTAAATACACTATTTACTTTTAAAAAAATTAATATTATCAATATATATAAGTTAACCATAGTTAGTGAAAGAGACAATTTAGATGATGGAGGGTAAGGAGAGACAACGTTAGCTACGTTGTCTGTGTCTGTGCAAGTTTTAACATACTACTCTTAAATTCTAATGCCAAACTGTCATTATAACGGAATTGATTCTACTTTTAAGTTCTAAAAATACTTTATTCTCCTTGTATTATTACTTTAATGCGAGAACACCCCTAATTTCCAAACAAACATAAACAGCTCACAATTGGCACATACTTTTGTGCACGATGCCCTCCATTTGGCGCCCACTCCCTTAATTCTCTACCCCATCTCTCTTGACTTTACTACCTTATGTACATACTACTCATTGTCTTCTCTTTGGTTAGAGAAATTATTCTACTTTTTCTCTCTTTTTGTTTAAATTACCAGCTTTGAGATAGGTCTACGCAATAGAGTCAAAAAAAAAAAAAAAAAAACCAGTCAGCTTTATCATGCTTTTCATAGTATTTTGCCTTGATTTTTTATACTGGTTCTCAATGCTTGTTTTTGTGTCGAGGGCCTACCAGAAACAGTTTCTCTACATGTAAGGTAGGGATAAGATCCGCGCATACTCTACCCTCCTCAGACTCCACTGTGTGAGATTTCACTGGGTATGTTGTTGTTGTTGTTGTCAGCGGCGGACCTAGGATTTAAGAGTCGTGGGTGCCTCATTAAATTTAATAAAATAAAATCCTGAGCAGAGATTCGAACCCAAGTTCCTTGGTCACCCAAATCTTTAAAGTTCCACCTGAAAAGCAAAGCACCCAGCTGTGTTTTTTTTATTTCTAGGGTGTTTTTCAAATTTTTCTACCCAATTTTCATATATTTTTTATATAATTATATCTAGACTGCGTCGAGTTTAATGGGTGCTGGAGCACCATTACATTGGGCATAGGTCCGCCCCTGGTCGTTGTTGTTGTTGTTAGGTGTTCGTTTGGTTTCCGGAATAGTTATGCATGGAATATAAAGAATTGTTATTGCCACGAATAATAACATGTAGATTCTTATAGGGTTGAATATCAACAATACGAGAATTATAATGCGAAAATACTAGATATCATTATGGGAGAAGTTGATCATTGAAATGATAACAATACGAATTAATGCAAAGAATTATTTTTATTGTATATTCATTAATACAATTCTTATTTTACATTCTATTGTGTTATTTCATATTATTGATGTATGAGGTATATATGGTGTTTTATACTAAAAACCAAACACTGTATGAATAAGGGTTATATTAGCAACGCAGAGATTATAGAAGGATGAGATAATTTTTCCTTGCATGTCAAATCAAGTCCAAGAACTTAACTAACATCGTAATAATTACCTTTAACAACATTTTTGCAGTCACTTCTGGAGCCTAGAACACTTAACTTCTAAAATCAACAATTATTCTAAAATCACTAATTATCTCACGAACTTAAATTTTTCATTAAAATATTTATTACAATTCAATGCTATGATGTCAATAAAGAGATGAAATAGCGAAACAAATACTAATGAATAATCAATTGTGACCTGCAAAAGTTACAGTAGGATGATAAGTATTTATTATATTTTTTATCAAAAATTTTGAGCTTTAAGAATGAATTCGCTTTTAACTGGAAAATTTTATCTCCAAAATAAAACTTTCAGCGAGCTCGAATTCACATAATCAGGTCTCAATATAAATATCAAACATTGAACGGCTATCGCAGAGAAACAAATATATACTAACTAATGAATAATCAGTTGATGATGATGCCCAATTGCCCACAGAAGAACAAAGGGAAATAAACAAAATGTAACTTAATTAGCTGGGCCCTTGGCCACGTAGTTTGACTAATTAAATTCCCCTTCCGTGGTCAAATTAGCCGAACGTGGATTCATCATGACAAACATATCATTATTAATAACAAAAGCATAATACATAAATTGATTGAAAGTAATATATATGGATTTATATCAAAATATCATCTTTACCAAACCTCATGCATCTCCCCAATTTCTATCCAATCTAAAAAAACAAGCACAAGATAATTATTCTACTTGCAATTCCCTTCCCCCCACCACAATATATTTCTTCCACTACATACCTTGTATGTATAGTCATTATCAGAGTTACACCATCTAAAGGTTTTAACTGTTTGAAAGCATTAGCATCATCTCATTTATCATTCCTAATGAGATGATAAAATATTCTTCTTTCTCATTTTTCAACTATTAGGGTCGTTTGGTCGGCTATCAAGTTATATTATGATTATAATATGATATAAGGTTTAAATTATAAGAAATTATTTAGTGAAATTACCTTTTCTGATAGATAGTTGATTCATAGATAGAAAATGGCATAATAGGGAACATAATGTAAAATACGGGTTTGGTTTTACACTAAATAAATCTGGATAAGCTTTTACTTCTAATTTTAACATCCACCTTTATAGAGGACTTTGGTAGAAGAGTTCTGAAGAAGGACATCACTTGTCAATTAGTTGTTTTATTTCGAAATTATTATCCCTAATGGGATGCGTATAAAATTAAAACCAAAATGGTAGTACGAGTAATCCCGAGATTATTATCGGATTAATTTTTTTAAACCAAACAGAAAATAAAATATCTAATATTTTATTCTGAAATTATTATCCTTACTCTTAATTCCAAATGTAATTGCTAATTGTCAATGTAAGATGGTCCTCATCGTGGACTTGGCCACATATACTTTTTAGGAGTCCGGAGCCTAAAGGGTATAAAAATACACGGTATTTACCAAAAGGGGATGACCAAAAAATTATATACCAAAAGGAGTATATCGTGGATCAGCCCACGATATACCCCAAAAAATTTTTGCGGCTGTCAACAAAAATTAAAAATAAAATAAAAATTAAAACGTATAACGTGGATCAGTCCACGTTATACAATATATTTTGTATAACGTGGATCAGTCCACGTTCTACAAATATATTTTGTAAAACGTGGACTGATCCACGTTTTACCTCTAAAGTTTTTTGTTTTTTTTTTCCGAGCACTAAAAAAAAAAATTTGGTAAACTTTTTTTTTTTTTTTTTGCAACACTTAGTGTGTTTTTTCATACTTTGACCAATGATTAGTCGTGTGTGAAGACTCCGAAACGTCAATATTTTATATAGAACCTGATATTTTTTTCTGCGTACAATAATGTAGGCTCAATACATCAAGGATACGTAGACGTTTGGATAGTCATTTTAGGGGTTGAAAAGGTGCCCGAAATAAGTTTTGTTTGAAAAAACTTAGTGTTTGACTGTAAGGTTATTTTAGTCAACTTTATATATCGAGAAAATTAGTCAGCTTTATTTTCAAAAATTGAAACCGCAGAAGTGAAATTGACATTCACAGCTACATTACCCCGGGAGTTTTACGTTGAAATTTATTGCGTATCATCATCTTATAAGTAAACAAAACTGAAAATTTTACGCCAATTTGGGGGAAAATCGAAATTGAATGGGATAAAAGGCATTTTTTTAAAAATCGGCTCGGTTTGTCGGCATAGATCTCGAAAAAATACGCAAGTTCAAAAAAACAAACGCGTAAAACGGACGTCCGAGCGCAAAGTTATGACCATCTAAAGTTTGACCACTTTACAACTAGTTTTTCTCCCTATATTTTTTAGAATTATATTTATATTCAAAATAAAGTTATGTCGTGATTAAAAAATAACACGCGTAAATCAAAACTTTAAAAAATAAAACACTTAAACCTTAAACAAAACTTACTTCGGGTACCTTTTCAACCCCTAAAATGACTATCCGAACGTCTACGTATTCTTGATGTATTGAGCCTACATTATTGTACGTAGAAAAAATATCAAGTTCTATATAAAATATTGACGTTTTGGAGTCTTCACACACGACTAATCATTGGTCAAAGTATGAAAAACACTAAGTTTGAAATTTTCAAACAAAACTTACTTCGGACACCTTTTCAACCCCTAAAATGACGATCCGAACGTCTACGTATCCTTGATGTATTGAGCCTACATTATTGTACGCAGAAAAAAATATCAGGTTCTATATAAAATATTGACGTTTCGGAGTCTTCACACACGACTAATCATTGGTCAAAGTATAAAAAAACACACTAAGTGTTGCTAAAAAAAAAAAAAAGTTTACCAAAATTTTTTTTTTAGTGCTCGAAAAAAAAAAAAAACTTTAGAGGTAAAACGTGGATCAGTCCACGTTTTACAAAATATATTTGTAAAACGTGGACTGATCCACGTTATACAAAATATATTGTATAACGTGGATCAGTCCACGTTATACGTTTAATTTTTATTTTTTTTTAATTTTTGTTGACAGCCGCAAAATTTTTTTGGGGTATATCGTGGGCTGATCCACGATATACCCTTTTTGGTATATAAATTTTTTATCATCCCCTTTTGATAAATACCATGTATTTTTATACCCTTTAGGCTCCGGACTCTACTTTTTAGGCTGATCACGCTCATATAACGTTAAAGTCAACGAGGAATGCAATAGTGGAAAAAAAAAAAAAAAAAGAGGAATGCAGTATAAGAATGAAATATATATCCGAACAGAATGGATTTCGTTAAATTTAAATTAAAAGCCAAATATTAATCTGGGATTGAAAGACTATATCATCTTATTGGAACAAAGGAATTGACGAAAAATGAGTAGCGTCTTGCTTGAAGGAAGTTGTTTGTACTGTCCCCCTTCGTCAAAAAAATAAAAAAAATAAAAACATGCTGGAAACTATGCAATACATGAACAAGTAATATGTATTCTTAGTTTTAATTTGTGACTGTTAAAGCTGTAAGACTATTTATTTACATTTAAATAATATTGGGTGCGAGTAAATCCCTTTCATGTTTATATTTGTAGCACAACGACTAGCTAGGCTGGGTGACACAAATTTTGGATGTTTGCTTAATAGTACTATTATGATTTTTATTTTTATTTTGTTTCACATCCGGTGTCTAGTAGCATTGAAGCCTCGACTAGTCCGGATTCGCTACAAAGTGTTCGCTTAATGGTGCTACTATTAGGGCTGTTCAAAATCGACCGCTACCGATAATCCAACCGCAAAATTGGCTTATTGGTATTGGGTTATCGGATTAGCGGGTGGGGAATGGATTTAAATTTTATAACTAACGGCTTATCGGTGCGGGGGACGGATTACTCAATTTTCTTATTGGGTAAACCGTTAACCCGTTAAGAATCTATTATATTTTTATCCCTAAACATATAAAATATGTATGGTAATTATAATTTCTAAACATATAAAATATGTATGGTAATTATAATTTGTAAACTTAAAGATAAGCCTCAGCAGGCCAAGCCCATTTAATTAATAAGACAACCCATTTAGTAAATAAGACTGCAATAGTTGCAACAGCCCATTTAGAAAATAACCCTCATTTTACTAAAGGGTAGGAACTGCTGTAGTGCTGTCATTTTTTCCACTCAACTAATGGATTCCTAGGGTTTTTTTTTTTTTTTTTTGCTTTTTACACGGCGTCAAGACTCAAGAGAAGATCGCAAAAGTGGGCTGCATTTGTTATTAAACCACAAGTCCACAACAACTCAGCAACTGCTAGTCTGCTACTACACGCAAGGTAAATTTCGAGTTTTTTTTTTTTTTCCACTTATGATCGTAATGGGTTTTCCCCTTCTGATCCATGGGGTTTCCTCTATTTTAAAACTTTTAGAATTCTCCCTAGTCAATACTCCATAAAGACACATATTTCCTAGTATTAGCGAGTAATACTTTTGCCTTTTCATTAGTATTAGAACTGCAGATTGGACATAATTTTTGCTAGACTTATAAGAGCATTTTGGATGTTAATCTTTGGTGTATGGTAAAAGGACAAGGAGAACTGTTTAGGACAAGGAGAACTGCTTAGGTGAAGGAGAACTGCACTTAAGGAATATTTACCAAGTATTAGTCATTACCAAGTAAATCGGTGCCTAAGCAAGACTTTTTCACTGAAATAAGAAGGAAAACTAACGGATCAAATACAAGTCCTTTTGTCAGCAAAAAGGGACAAAATGTTCCTTGTTGCATGAAAAAATGCAGAAGCATTTCACAAGATCCAAGTTCATACAGAGCTCGCAGATTGGCATATTCAGTAGTCCAGTAGGAATATTTACATTGGCATATCCAGAAGAGTACTAGTCCAGACTGTCCAGTAGTGGTAACCAAAATAAAAGATTGAATGTGGTAACCCATACTTAACCGATACACCGTCCGATAACCGTCCGATAATTGCTAATCCGATACCGAACCAACCGATATCTTATAGGTTGGCTAGCGGATTAGTACTTTTAAAAGCCGATAACCGTTAAGCCGAACCGTTAACATAATAATCCGTCCGATCCGCCCGATAAGCAGCCCTAGCTACTATGATTGACACACAGGAATGAACGTTTATCATATTTTCTTTTAATCATGTCAATAATGTTCGTGATAATTGGACACATTTGTGACCACGTACTATATACAAATTATTGAAATTATATACATATGGACATTATTGAACCTAACAGAATCCCTCATGTTGATAAACTTCTTATTTAATCTGTTCATTTGTGTAATATCAAATCAATAAAGTTTGAAAATGAAATCTAACAAAATTAACATTCAGAGAATAAGATATTGAACTATAAGTACAATGGCATGATCAGTTAATATTGAATTTGAGTTTTAATGCACTAGAATGAACAAGAAAATGTGAATTAACTTAGAATTTGTTAATTATTGTTCAGGTTGAGTTTCAAAATTGAAAAGGTAAAACCCTTTAAATTTTCTCGTTCATCTATTTATAAAATATTTAATACAACTAACAATTCACTCTCACTATTTCAACTATATACTAAGTTAACAACAACAATGCCTCAAAATTCCAAACTAATCACTACTATAAATAACTAAGAAAATCATAGTAAAACTTGAACATAGACGATCTTCTTGCAAATTGGCTATTCGCCAATTTACTTGACCAAACTCTCGACAAGTTTCAACACTATAAACTATAAAAGACAAAAGAAAGAAATTTTTACTCCCTCCGTCCCATAATAAGTGTCACCTTAGAAAACCAAAACATAAAATAGCTAGTTTTTTTTTAATTTTACCCTTGGATAATAATGTAACATCTAAATGATCATTGGAAAAGCCACATAGTAACTTGGTATTGTTGGATTCCCAATGTCAAAAGGTTTACTTCCTGTGCATGCTCTAATCAAGAGGTAAAAGTAGTTTATTTTTATTATATAGGGGTAATTTGGTAAGCTTCACATTACATTATTGGTTTCTTAATATGCATGTTTTTGGCGAAAGTGACACTTATTATGGAACGGAGGGAGTACATTATAAGTAAGTTTCTGAAATAAAAACTACATGATGCACAAAAAGCAAGGTGAAAAGAATATACAAGCTTGAATTAGGTCCCAATGAGTTTCAAAAGTTAGGGTTACATGATTGCAAGATTAGACAAAACAAATAAGAAGTTAGGGTGCTATTGCTATATGACCCCAAAATATGAACTACAGTGGTGTGGGGAAGGGGGCAAAGTCTATCACTTACAACTCATTTAGAAGAGGATGATAGCTTTATGTGGGGCTTAATTTTTTTCTTACAACAAAAGTTAGAACAAGGAATCCTTATCAAATAATGATGGTTCAAAGGCAAGTGTCATGTGCATGCAAAGCTTTAAAGCCATGAGATTTCAGTGAGATTCATTATGAGAAAGCAATAAAAGAATCACATTAACTTATTCGGGTTATATTATTGGACAACCTTATACATGTTCACGGCCACCACTTACGTGTATAGCTGCTTATAATTCCAGCCTTCCAGAGTTTCATATGGACCATATCTACAATAATTAGACTATTCTTTTCCATCTTCTTTTCAGTCCAAATGATGCAAGACGGGCTTTATCCAAATAGGCCTATGAAATGTTTAGGTCCAAAACTTCTGTAGTGTACGTACTTAAGGCCCATGTCTAACGCCTTCAATTGAAAGGTTATCTTTACTTTCTTTTTGCGTGGATTAGCCTTCATACGTACTGGTCTTTAAGTTTTGTCCTCAAATCGCTGGTCTTTAATTTTTGTCTCTACTTCTCATTTAATGAAAATTTATGGGTCAAAATATCCTTATTCGCTAGTCTAAGAAACCAGAGACTCCGGGATTTGATCCCCAGCAGAGTTAAAAAAAATAAAAAATTCGCAAGGCCTTTTCATAGAAATTATACCTTGTCGTGCAAAGTTACATAGAAACTATGTTTCGTCCACCATAGTTCTGTAGAAATTAAGCTATGTGGTATAAGTTGTGTAGTAACTAATTCCCTCATCATAAATTTATAGAAACTTTGCCTTGTCCGGCATAAATTTTGTAGAAATGAAGTTATGCAGGATAACTTAAATTTCTACAAAATTATGCCGGACAAGGAATATATTCTATGTAACTTTGTCCGACAAGACATATTTTCTATGAAATTTTACCTTGCGAAATTAGGTCATAAATCCGAACTTCTTTTTTTATTTTTTTCTTGCTAGAGATATTTTCGACCACTTTTTTATTACTTAGAGTGCCGAAGGACAAAAATTAAAGATCATCAATTTGAGGAGCAAAAATTAACCAACCCCCCCCCCCCCCCTCCCCACAGCCCCGCCCCAAGATAGGCGAATTGCCCCGTATCTTTATCTAAAAAGAAACTAATGAATAAACTACTACTCCCCTTATGACTTGCTTAAGTCCCTTCACTTCTGAATATTTCTTGAACATTTTCTTGCCATTCTGTCAGCACTCCAATTGATCCTTGCCTAAATTAGGAGTGAATTTCTCAAATACGCACTTAGGTTTGTGAAATTGTATAATAAAGTCATTTGTCTTGTTTTAGATATAGTGCACGTGTTTATAAAAAACATTTCAAAAAAATTAAAGAAAAAAAAAAAGAATCTATGGGCCCTATCTATATCAGATTTCTGGTGCCAAATTGTGGTTTTTTCAATTGGAGTTACCTTAATAGGAGATAAAGTTCAAGTTATGTGATTTTATTGATACAAAAATAAAATTAGTGATTTTATTACACAATTTCACTAATCTCTGTGATCATTTGAGAAACTTACTATATAAGTTACTCACTATATAAGTTAGTATTGTCCAACTTATTATTCAACTTTCTTGCAATTTCGTTATATGCTATCTTTTTTAAAGGAAAATAGGAGAACCTCTTTTTGATTTGTCTTAATTGGTTTATCCTGTTGATTCTTTTGTGAGGCACTAGCACTCAGTCATGATAAACTTTTTCGAGTTAATAGTTTTTTTTTTTCCTTTTCAAAGCTTCACTTTCGGTTCTCTGAAGTCACCTTAAAGTTGAAAATGATTACTAGTTGGTTAATAACCTACTTGCAACATTCTAAAATTACTATCTGGAAAAGTAAATTTAATTTGCGCATCACTATCCTTAGATATGGAGTTTTGCGTGAATTAAGGAAACATCAGTATCAGATGATAAAGTAGAGGCTTATTTAATTATTTTGTACTTTGGATCCAAAGACTCAATTTCCAGAAACAGGTTGAATGACTCATTAGTTTTCGTTAAATATTTTTCTATTAAATAGGGTGACCACTACAGAAAAGAGAAGGTGGATCGTGAGAAACAGTAAACTCACCAAGTTTATTACTAGCGAGTCGATGTACACGAAAAATAGGTATAGCAATGGGGCAGGACGGGACGGTTCCTAGCAATTTCAATCTTACAGTCGCAAAACTCAACCGATCAACGAAAAGATATCTCTGCTTGTTTTAATTTCAAAACAAGGCAATCTTTTCATTTTTCCTTCATTAACATATAAACTCACTTTTTCTCACAGAGGATTTCTAGTTCTCCCATCCGAAGCCATTCAATATGAAATTAGCATATGAGTTATGCTTGTTTGTATTCAAAAGAGCAGAAATAAAGTTCAAATGGGTTAAAGAACGCCTTTGATGTAAACACTCCTTAAGGTCTTACTGTAATTTTGGTAAATTTTTTTATATATCCACTACAATGCTTTTTTTTTTTTTTAATCTAACATGGAACTAAAATATCAATAGAGAAAAAAAATCAAAATTAAGTACTACTCCTACTTAAGCATCTGCTTTGTTTAATTACTTATCTGTCAAAGAGAAAGCGAGAAAATGAGAGACACAAAATCGAGGATCCACGTGGTATTATCCAACTTGTTCAGAGTCAAAACCAAAGTGTAACACATGTCTGCCAAGTGGTCCAAAGCCCATCTAGTACATCCAACTGCCATGACCAAATATCACAAATTCCAACTTTTCAAAGCCACCTGATTATATAAATTCGGAAAAAATGTACGTATATATATCTGAAAAGAACCATAAATATCACAAATTTCCGTATTCTCAAAATCACCGACGAATCGTTATTATTCCTTGCTTAATACTCTCGTCTCTTCAAAAAAAAAAAAAATGATATTTTATTTTAGCTTTTCATTTTATTTTAAAATAAGCGATGTTTTGTAAATTTTGCTTGCAATTTTACTCTTATTTAAATAAATGTAGTTTCACATGACTAAGAAATCATTAAATTCAAAGGTAGAGACAGGATTCGAAGTTTATGAATTCGGGATTCTAATTCTTAAAGTTAATAGATTCTTAATTGATAATTTGTACATCTTTGACAAAAAATTTAATACAAATATATGATTCGAACAAAAATTACTGAGTTCGGCCAAACCCACAACCGAAGTGCTACCTACACCCTTAATTAAATCTCTACTTCTTTTCAAGACATTTGATTAAAGATAAATTAAATTAACACTTCATACTTTCTGAAAACCAGTAGTTTGTTGTGCCCAAAGATAAAAAAAAACACCACCCATTATCAGAGTGTGAATATTATCTAAAAAAAAACAACAATACAAACATCTGATTATTTGAAAATGCATATGATATGGAAATGGATATTGTTTTGTCGTTTTTGAGAGAGTTGGTAACCCGATGGCACCGTCCAAACCCGTTTCTCTCTCGCAATCTTCGGATCAACCTCATCAGCCGCCACGTGTCCCTCATTTGAAAAACAGAAGAAACAATACAAAAGAACACAAATAAAACTCCGGCCTATCCTTGTCCAATCACAAAATCGAAACGGTAAAACTCAACTGCCTTCTCTCTCTCTCTTGTTTTTCTTCCTAAAGTCTAACTAAGCACTCCCCCAAATTATCTTCGATCTTTAAGGTTCCTTTGTTCTTCGAGCAGCACACGTGGGTGTGTATGAGTATGTTGAAGAAGCTTGTCGAGAAGGCTTCTTTTGTTAAGAAGGTCAGTCATCTGTATTACTTTTACCTTTTAAACTTCATTTCTGGACTTCTTTTTTTTTTTTTTTTTCTATTTTTGATTGGGTTAAGTGAATTTCAAATTCAAATTTGAAGAGTGTCAGAAATTAAAATCTGTGGATTTCATTTGTCAAGTGTTGTTTCATCACTGAGAATTTGCATTTTCAGTTCATGTTAATTTTAGTACTACTTTCTTCTAGTTTTCTGTTTCTGAGTTAAAAAGAATGATATTTTTGAAATTTGAAATTGTCATGGAGAAGCTCTTCAAGTTGTACTTGATTGATCTCGATAGTCGTGAAGCATGACGCGATCAAGCAATAATCGCTAAGCTTTACTTTTGATTTTAAGCGGTAATTAAGATAAGAATAAGAATATTATCTTTTCGGTTACATCTTGTAGTCTCCATATAACAAAAGTATAATTAGGAAATAGGAAGCTGGAGTTTGGAGAGATACTGTGAAACTGCTAGTTTATGAACTTTCTGAATTGATATTAGTACCATATATAGTAACAATATCCTCTGTATCTGGGATTTCTAAAAAAAGATGAGGAAGAATCATTTATTTAGTGAGTTTTAGGAATCTGATTAAAAACGGGTGAATAAAAACTGTTTCTTTAGTGATCCGGTGCATTTAATTATGCTGTTTTTGGTAATCAGTATTACCTATTTGGCTCAAAATGTGGTCAAATACAAGGTCTAGAAGTTGCATTATTGATAAAGATAGTAGGATCTGTAAGAGCAATACTGTAACAAACACTTACTTACAAAGTTATACCTAAAAAAGAAGATATGAATTAAGAGTTTGTTTGGGTCAGCTGATTGGATAAGCTTTTAAGTGGTGAAAAGCAAGTGATGAAATTGATTTCATAAATAAGCATTGATCTATTTGGATAGAAGTGTCGAAACTCTTAATAAGCAGATGATATGTTAGGTAGAAAAAAATATTGATAAGTTGTTTTTTTTAGAATGACTAGGAGATCCTTTAAAAAAAATTGTTAAAAATTATAGATTTAATAGTATTTGTGTAAAGAATAGAAGGAAGGACAGATGCAGCGTGAAGAGGAAGCTAAGAATTTTATTTTAAAAAAGATATTTTGAGAAATAGAAAAAATATTTAGGAAATAATTGTAAAATACTTGGTCAAATATAAAACTGCTTGTAAGTAGGGGTGTTTACAGTTTGGTTAAAAACTGATCTAAACCGAAATTCAAACCAACCCGATTAGATAAACCGACATTTACTTGGGTTGGGTTTGGTTTTAAATTTTTAGAAATCAATAATATTTGGTTTGATTTTGGTTTTACTAAAAGCAAACCGAAGAAAAAACCAAACCAAACCGGCAAATTTATACATAATTTTTATAATTATATATACACAATATCTTAATTTTTATAAATACGTTTAAATAATTTGTATACTTTTTAAGAATTTTTTAATTTATCTCTAATAGGCTAATGAACTTTATACCTTAAGCCCATTTTTTTTTAAAGAAATTCATTTAGTCAAAGAAATAACTATGAGATTTACCTAGATTTATTTTTTGTATTTCCTATAAAATTTATTCACTTAATTAAAACTTGTAATCCTAAGACATTTTCTCTATAATCCAAAAAAACTATAATTACCACAATAAAAAGGTAACAACGAATTATAAGTTGGAAAAGAATAGAAAATTCTCTATTAATTTAGAAAGTAAACATGAAAGAGAGCAATACCTTTAGTTTTCTTTAAAATCGAAAAATCGACTCAAATCGAATCAAACCGATGAATATATATTATATTTGATTTGGTTTAATTTTAATAATTTTAAAAATTGACTAGATTGATTTAGTTTTAATTTTGACTCAAAATCGATACATGAACACCTTTATTTGTAAGTTAGGATGATCAACTTATGACTTTTTACTAAACCCTTAAAAAGCGCTTAAGCTTGTGGTTTTGGTAACGGAGTGGATTGAGCATAACAATAATGACGGAAAAAGAGGCACGTAAATCTTGCTTAAGTATAAACTAGTCTACGGCTACTCAGGCTTAGAGTGACGCTACTCTGCTTTTGCCTGTGGGCCATGAAATGGATTAGTTAAGACACTTTTAAGACGTACCAAACCTCCCCTACTTTCTATCGTCATTTGGGATTTTATGAAAACATATGAATTTAAGACACGTGTTGGTTGACATAAAATCTTTCGGAGAAAAAGGAAATTAATTCCTTTGTCTAAATCTGATTTTTGCTTATGCACGCTTTAGCACTTATAATCAAAAAGCGAGTGACAGAGCGTACACGCAAATATGGATCTTCAATAAATGAAATATTTAAAGAGAAGTGGGCCGTGGGCCCTAGACCCATTATTCCATTACGAGGTCCATGAACCTTAAGAAACCAAACATCAATTCACTATCTAATAACTAGACGGTTTATGCCTGCCTACGGATCACACTTTAAATTATAGTGCATCTATGTGTATATAATTGTCTTTGAATAGTGATTATAGAGAGAGAGAGAGTATATATTATGTTCAAAAAACGATTAATATAACATTGTAGTTTGTACTCCGTATCTAAAATTTTATTATATTAGTGTTTGCTACGAATACAAAGCCAACACTTTTTTTTTAACATTATATTTTTTTTAATATGGGGTTCACTTTTTTTTTTTTTGATATTGCTTGATTTTGATAATATAGGGTCTACTTTTTTTTTTTCCCATGAGTTTGGAGACGGTGAGTTCCACTTTTTTTTTCCTTTTTTTTTATTGCTCGGTGTTATGTAGTATGGGGCCCACCTTTTTTTTTAAGGGACAACGAACGACGAAGCATGGGTCTAAACCCATGCTTTATATAGTTTTTTTTCTTTTTTTATATTGCTTGTTGTTGTTTAGTATGGGGCCCACCCTTTTAGACATTATTAGTCTGCACTATTTTTATGCATATAATATATATATATATACTATGTTCAAAACACGATTGATATAACATTGTAATTTGTGCTCCGTATCTAAAGCTTTATTATATTAGTGTTTGCTACGAATACAAAGTCTGCACTTTTTTTTTTGACATTGTTTGTTTTTTTAATATGGGATTCACTCTTTTTTTATATATATATATTGCTTGATTTTGTTAATATGGGATATTATGTTCAAAACACGATTAATATAACATTGTAGTTTGTGCTCCGTATTTAAAACTTTATTATATTAGTGTTTGCTACGAATACGCACGTGGCAATGAATCCATCATTATTGACTTAATGAGATACTTTGGAAATTACATGAATATTGTTTGATTTTTTAATATGGGGTGTACTTTTTTTTGGACATTATTAATTTGCACTATTTTTATGCATATATATATATATATATATATATATATATATATATATATATATATATATATATATATATATATATATACATATATATTAGAATTATAGGGCCCACAATTTTTTTTTGCACTTTTTTTTTTGACATTGTTTGTTTTTTTAATATGGGATTCATTTTTTTTTATATATATATATTGCTTGATTTTGTCAATATGAGATACTATGTTAAACACGATTAATTTAACATTGTAGTTTGTGCTTTGTATTTAAAACTTTATTATATTAGTGTTTGCTACGAATACGCACGTGGCAATGAATCCATCATTATTGACTTAATGAGATACTTTGGAAATTACATGAATATTGTTTGATTTTTTAATATGGGGTGCACTTTTATATATATATATATATATATATATATTTAATATGGGGTGCACTTTTTTTTTGACATTATTAATTTGCACTATTTTTATGCATATGCATATATATATATATATTAGAATTATGGGGCTCACAATTTTTTTTAATATTAGTTGTTGTTTAATATATATGGGGCTCACAATTTTTTTTTATTAAATTGGAACGGATATATATATATATATATATATATATATATATATATATATATATATATATATATTAGAATTATGGGGCTCATAATTTTTTTTTTAATATTAGTTATTGTTTAATATATATGAAACCCATAATTTTTTTTTATTAAATTAAAACGGACGACGAAAAAGTGAGCCCAACCAGCTCTTCTTAATAGTAGAAAAAGTTGACTTTACTTAGTACCTTGATGTATAAGAATAATTCAGATAAAGAAAAAGGAAAATGCTGTTGTTTCATCCACGTGGATGAACGTGCAAAACAATAGATCTGCAGTGTGCTTCCGAATTTAAAATCTAAGGGCTAATGTCTTTTTGAGCAAATTGTTGCGTTTCTTGTGGGAAAGGGAAAATATTAGAACAAAAAAGAACCGAACTGTTACAACTGACGAAATTATTTTTTATTACTCTTTCTGTCCCAATTTATTTGACGTCATTTGACTAGCTACAAAGGTTAAGAAACAATGGAAGGATTTTGAAATTTGTAATCTAAAACAAACCTTAGACATCTATATGACTATAAATTATTTTATTAAGTGTAAAAAAAAAAGTTTAATTATTTTTTATTATAGAAAGTAAACATACTTTTTGGAAAAAAATGAAGTGTCGAAGGGGGAGGGGGAGTATGCGGTTTTGGTTCCATAGATATAACGATATCAAAAAAAGAAAGGTTTGCTAATTTAACAGATAGTCCTAAAAAGAAAATGTTGATATGATTGGTGGCCATGACATTTGCACCGGTTGCAGGGAGCACAGTGAGATTTTTTTGACTAAGTTTTAAGGCTGTTCTTTTTTATGAACTAGGGTCTCTGTGAAATTAAATGTATAAAATGAAGATACTTTACTTTACTGATGAATTAAGTAACAGATGATCATGTGAAATCTCGAGGTAAAGTTAGGAACTTGGAGCAAATTAAGTGAAAGACAGTTGCATTTTAGTTTTTTCACAATGTTAAATCTTCTTGTTGCAGCCTAGTGGAGATTCAGATGGTCTGAAACCTCATGACGTAAATCCCCGCTGTGTTTTTCATTATGGTATCCCATCAGGATCTGTGCTATCCGCTTATGACTCCATTCAAAAAATTGTTGCTCTTGCAACCAAGTAAGTGTTGTTCCTCATATATATAGAATAATCCATTCACACTAGCATTTGAAGTTTATGTGATTCTTGTACTTAACGTCAAGCCATAATCTCTAGCTAAAACAGCAAGTCACGAAAGCAAGACTACTTAACAAGAAAGGGAGGGATTGAAAAAACGAAAGATACGGCTTTATGGTAGATATGATATTACCGGAGCCTTGGAGCATTTCTTGTGACCTATAGAAGCATGCAATAATGCAATAATGCATTAGGATATGCTGTCTACATCACATCCCTTTCGGTGCGGCCGTTCCCCAAACCCTGTTAAGGCGAGATGCTTTGTGCACTGGGCTGTTAAAGGGGAGATTAATGCTCATGAGAAAATGTTATACAGCATTTCAGTAGCAGTAGGAAAAATCAATCCTTTAGGCCCGTGACTCGAGGTGTTGAAATATTTTGTGTTTAATATGCAGAGATGGACGGATCAAATTATTTGGAAAAGATAGCACACAAGCTCAGTTGGTATCATCGGATACAGTGTCAAGTAAATGTTTGCAGGTATGGATCTTCTGAACCCCGCAAAGAAATTTCTTCATTGACATTGAAATAGATGCTAATACCATGAGCAAGCATCTAACAAAATAAAAAAAACTGATCTCTGATGAAAATGTTTATTTGCAAGCTTATGCTAACTGATTTTTTCCGTCTTGCAGTTTATGGAGAACCAAGGTCTCCTCATTAACATAAACTCCAATAACCGAATAGAGGCAAGTTATTCGATGAAACTCTTTTAGCATACTCTACAAGCAGTACCATTGTCTTTCCTCACTTTATTTTTTTAAGTAGGAGTTTTCTTTCCATTGCTGTGACTTAAAAGTTTAACTTTCTCGGCTATATATCCCTGCATGAGTGTGGCAATAACTGTGTTGTGAAACTAATAATTTGATTATTTGGTGGTCTCATTAGGTCTGGGATGTAGAGCAGAAGTATTTGTGTAATTTCCATGACTTCGACAGGGAAATCACCTCTGTTACACTCATACAGCACACTCCCTACCTGTAAGTGCGTCTAAGGTACAACTAAGTTAAGCTGATTTGTATGCGAAGAAGACATGAACCTGTGATTCATTGTGCTGTCCTCAGGTATCTTGGAGACTCATCAGGACATGTTTCACTTATGAAGTTTGTTAAAGAACCCTGTAATATAGAGAGAATGAAATATTGTATCCCTCTTTCAGCATCTCATGGTGAGACCCGTTCCTCTTTTACACCTGTTGCTTATTTGTTGTTCCATTTTTGTTGATGCTAAAATTCAACTGCAGTTTACTCATGAAGCAAAGTTGCTTGAGAAATTCTCGTACTTGTTTGTGATCATTAATGCTTATAACTTGGTTAAGGGGCTCATAGATGAAAATATACATATTAAGTTAAAATCCATTTGTTTCAACTATAAGCAACTTCTAGTGTACCGAAGTTTTTGTATTCCGGAACATTAACTGTGGATTCAAATTGGCATTAGGAACAACAGAAAACATTTTATAGACAGTTTGAAGGTTGTCCCCCAATAATAGAAAAAAAAAGTAAAGAGAACTGTTAAACAGATGGTTCGGTCATTATTCTATGCATAGGTCCTCAATACATACCACCCCATGTTGGCCTGACAAAATGATCCTCATTCAGGCCTATCAAATGAAGTTGCCGGGGACACTGCTGTAGCACATATACTGCCTCAACCTGCTGCAGAAAGTAAAAGGTAACTTTTATACTAAATTTTCTTAGTTTCTAAGGACCCAGATCAAGGAACACCAGCTTGTACGTTTTGCGGCACAAGCTTAGTGCTTCCATTAGTAGTTCTCTCTCTTCTTTGCTGGAGATTTTTTTTCTTAACTCTTATTGTAAGAGAATTTCTGCTGATGTGAAGAAAGTTAATAATACACAAAATCTGATTAACATTGTTAGAATCTCTAATTTTAGAGGTTACTGACCATAGATATCTCAATGTTCCAAAAGTAGGTCGGTAACTTTATCAGAAGTTCATTTTGTGTAACATAGGGGTTATCTGAGCTTATTAAAAGTTATACTTACTAGACATAAAGGCACTACTGATAACTTTATCTGTTGAATTTGTCCTCAGACTATATCATGCTGCAACTGAATATGCTTTTACGGAGCAAAGGTTTATTATTTTTTTGATGATTGTATGGAGATAACTACATTACTATACCATTACGGAAAATCTTTATTTGATGCAGGGTGGCAATTGTTTACAAAGATGGTGTTATAACACTATGGTCGATTCGAGAAAGCAAAGCAATCTTTATAACTGGAGGGAGTCCTCTGCAATCTATGGGTCATGAGACAAAAAAAGCAACCACAGCATGTTGGTGCTGTCCTTATGGAAGTAAACTAGTTGTTGGATACAGCAATGGAGAGATATTCATCTGGAGTATTCCAGCTACTTCAAATTCAAGCATAGATCAAGAACTTGAGGAAGTGCCTAGTGGAACTCAAAGTGCCCCAATTTGTAAACTGAATCTTGGATATAAGTTAGACAAAATCCCTATAGCAAAATTAATTTGGTCCTATGCAGAAGGAAAGGCCAGTCGATTATATGTTATGGGCTCCCCAGATAGTCAAGCGGCAAACTTGCTACAGGTTACTTTGTCTTGGCTACTTATATGTGTTTATTTTATTCTCACTTTGCTTTTCTTGGTGAATTCAGAGTTTGGACACTAGTCCTCATGTATAACTGTCACTTTAATTTAGGTAATGTTAATTTGTTATTGTTGCAACTTATCACCACATAGTTTCCTTTTTCGAATCTGTTGCCATTTAATTATTCATTAGTCTAGGTTTATCTCACTTTACTTTCAAGAGTAGTTGCTGAATATGGCTAATCCAATGGTGATGGTTGCACACTCATCCCATCTTTTATTAGAACATTAAGTAGGGTTTTTTGTGTTGGATTACTCTCCTATTTTCATGCATTAGCCTGCATTCAATTGAAGTCATATGATTTGTCATTTGGCAGGTAGTTCTACTAAATGAGCACACTGAATCTCGCACAATTAAATTGGGACTCAACCCTCCTGAGTCTTGTCTGGACATGGAGATTATATCAAGCTTCCCTGCATTGAGAAAGAACATTAACAATTCATTACTTTTGGTAGCAAAGTCTGGCCAAATTTACACATATGATGATTCTTTAATTGAAAGGTACCTATTACAGTACCAGTCCAGGTCACCACCATCACTTCCAAGGGAAGTGAAGGTGAAGCTCCCACTTGTTGATTCAAGCATCACCATTGCAAAATTCATCGTAAACAATCCTTACATGTTGTTTTCCATGGATCAGGTGAACATAATTTTTCTCAATCTGATACATTTTACTTCTACAATTGTTTTTTTCGAGGCTATAATTAACGACATACTTTTTTGGTTATGCAGGACTATAGTAGCCTGATTAAAGATAGCATGCCTCTTTTCCCATTTGAGAGGGCACAAAAAGATGGAACCGGGTCAAATTCAACTCAATTTTCTAAGGCCAAAAATGTATTCTTAAGTGGTCACAGTGATGGAACCATAAACTTATGGGATGTCTCATGCCCAAATCCACTTCCTATTGCGTCACTAACTCAGCAGGTAATGAACCTATCCATCTTGTCAACGATTAGCTTCTTCTGTTTATTGCCCTTCAAATTCACGTAACTTCAACTCTGCAGAGTGAGGACAACCTTTCCTTAAGTGGTGTACCCCTAACGGCATTGTGTCTTACCTCTGACTTACATATCCTCATATCTGGTGATCAAGCTGGAACGGTAAAGTCTCTGTTATGGATTTACCAAAATAAAGGATTTTTCTGCATTCTGAGGGTCTCTGTGTACTTGTCGTGCAGGTACGAATCTATAAGTTCAAACCTGATTTTTTTGCCCCAGATACCAGTTTTCTGTCCTTTCAAGGTATGACACATGAATGTCAAAAAAAAATTGAGAATGTTATGATACATCACAGATTAGTTAGGGGTATCCGCTATCTTGTAACTTTCAAAATTACAGTGGATGTTTCTGCATTGTTTTCATTTTATTTTGTCTTAAACTGTTTTGATCTCTTAAAACATAAACATGCCCTTTGCCTTTACTCTATGTACACATGTTTCCAGAATCAGCAAAAAGAAGGAATTTTTGACTTATTCACACTATTCCAGTAGGTTCAAAGAAAGGAAGCAACCCAATCCAGAGCGTCAAGCTTGTTAAGGTTAATGGAGCTGTACTTTCTATAAGTACCAGCCAGGATTCTAAGTATTTTGCTGTTGGGTCTGACCAAGGATATGTGAGCTTCTGCTTCTATCTTTCTTCCAGCTATATATCATTCATTGTATTCCTTTAGGTTTTCTAGCACTTTAATACTGCACCTTTCTCCTTCCAACGCAAATGTTGGTATCAATCATTTGATAATAGTGCCACTATAGTAAGTTTGTAGGATATGTGCAGAACATGAACTGTATATCTCAGTATTTTAGGATTGTTAATTCGGTGTAAGATGGAGGTTGTCTAGTATGGATGGCTTCAAAGCTTTTAACTGGAAAGCAGCTTGGTTTTACACTTCCATTTTGGAAGGCTCTAGTAATTCTCAGTTTCTGATAAGTACCCTAACTGAATTTTGTTCGGCCCCTTGTAAGAAAAAGTTCCCAGTGACCGGTTTTCCTTGGATTGTATAGTGGGGCGTATGTGACATATTGAAGATGCTTTTCAAGTCGACTGTTCATATGAAAAGATTGAGTGTTTGAAGTCCCATAATTTGTGGTATGCAGGTGGTATTAATTGATTCCGACAGCAAAACCATACTGTATCAAACACATATTGCTAGTGAACTCTGCACTGGTGTCATCTCTATGCAGTTCAACACGTGTAGCTTGCATGGATTCGACAAGAATATCTTAGTGGTAGCGACCAAGGATTCATCAGTCTTGGCCCTTGAGACAGAAACAGGAAACATACTAAGCCCTTCATTGGTTCATCCAAAGAAACCATCCAGAGCTTTATTTATGCAGATTTTGGGTATTTAACCATCTTTATAGAATCTGTTGTTCATGTTCATGACAAAGCTTTCTCATGAACGCTTAAAATTAGCAAAGATTCATGTATTTTCCTTTTTTCTACATTTGGTGCAGATGAACAAGAACTGTCTGGTCGAGGATTAAGCATTTCAGATGGTATAGACATGATTAAGGGGAATTCAAATAATATTTCATCAAAGCAACCACTAGTATTGCTCTGTTCTGAAAAAGCTGTATATGTCTATTCTTTATTGCATATTGTTCAGGTGGGTGTCTATTTGTCTTGTGGGCATATATAAAACTAGCACACTATCCATCTCAGTGCATGTTCTCTTTGCTTGCAATATATTCAGGGTATTAAGAAAGTATACTACAAAAAGAAGTTCCATTCTTCTTTGTGTTGCTGGGCATCAACATTTGACACGCCTGAGGCCGGCGTTGTGCTTCTCTTCTCCAACGGAAAAATTGAGATTAGGTAATGTTTCTTCTATTGATGTGACCAGATATATGAGAATTATTGTGCTCCGTAATATTATCAAAACTGCTCTTTGTTGTTTAATTCTGTCATGGATCATACATGGTGTTTATTTGGCTTAGAATTTTTTCTTTTTGTTCTAGTTCAAAAGCATATGTGCATTCTAGATCTCCAAATCATCAGATTCATCTAGCGCACAAGAATATAATGCTTTAAAACATCTAGATTTTGCCTCTTCAAACAGAGCTTACCAGTGCTTCTCTATTTCCTTTTCTAAATTCCTCTAGGGTACGCTATGAAGTTCACTTAATATAAGCTGATGAGTGCCCACTAGAAGCTTGTGCATATAAAGTGCACTTGATTTTCTCCTTCAGTACCTTAGCTATATGTTTTCAGTGAAACAAGGGGGAAACTATCTGCTGACTTTAGTCTGTCAAACTTCAGGTCTCTTCCGGAGTTGTCCCTTTTAAAGGAAACTTCAGTTAGTGGCCTCATACTTTCGCCTCCGAAGGCAAACTCCATTGCTGACCATTCAATATGCGCATCAAAAAATGGTGATCTCATAGTGGTATAGTTCAGATACTTTAGGCATTTTGTACTTTTGATAAGTTTTTTACCTTTTAATTCTGACTTGAACTCCAAAAATTATTTATGACTAGGTTGACAGGGATCAAGAAATGTTCTTCGTCTCAGTTTCCTTGCAAAATGACACCTTCAGGTGACAAATATTCCAGCAACCACATCTTTTTTTCATTTGACTGCCCTGCTCTTTTCTTGATTATTCATATGCATTCCTAAGGATGAATAACCGAACATACTCGCATTCCCCACCTCCTTCACTTCCCATCCCCGGTGAGAATTCAATTATTTTATAAGAAAAACAGTATCGCCTGCATTCACAGTATTGCTGCATGATAGGTTCCTGGACTTTGCTTCCCAAGTTTATGATAGAGATCTAGTGGTTGAACCAGGGCAGATCTCTGCACCCATCATCCAAAAAGAAAAGAAAAAGGTATCCTGAAATTTTAACTATACGGTCAGTTCATTATTAAATACTAATTTCTTTTACTTTCTTGACTCTAGGGAATTTTTGGATCTGTTTTCAAAGATGCCAAGGGAAATAAGGCAAGCAATGTGCCTGACACCGGAGTTGAAAATGCAAGAGTAGGTATTGAAGAGATGTCGGCAGTATTTTCAGCTGACAACTTTCCATCGCACATACAGAGCGAAGAAACGTTAGGCAGGAACAAAAAGGATGATGATTTGGATATAGGTACTTTTTGTCTCTTATAACGGTTGTCCATTTTTTTCGTCATTCACTTCCTCCAGTGGACTGAGGTACCTCGCATGACCTGATAAGGGCAAGAGCCTGCATAATGCTCTTCTCAGACTGAACTGAAATCTGATGAGAAAAAAGTGAAAGTGGGGCAGTAACAAATAAGAACCTAAAAGAATTACTAATTTTACCTGCTGAACTTTTTTGTATTTTCATGAAAACCTAAACGTTCTGGTTGATGAAAGTCTGATCGAGTGTATTACTTAAAGGAGTTGCTCACAGTTTGTCCCTCTCAGAAGATATTAGTTGCTTTTCAAACGGTACATAACTTTTTTTTCTTTTTCCTCTAAAGATGACATTGAAATTGAAGATCCAGAAGAGAAACAGAAGGGAAATCCAATGGCTGGAGCACTAAACAAGCAGAACCTTACAAATACATTTCAGGCTCTGAAAGGTAAGAGTAGTCAAGAAAGTGATAATATTCCACATGGTGCACTCGGATCAATAGCTGCACAGAAAATGTCTGTCAATGTATACACATATAGCACAGAAGTATTAGTAACACTTTCAGCTTTCAACCGAGTAATGTTAATTCTGTCACACATGTCTCCATTCACCAGTTATTAGGAATTCCCGTCAGTCTTTTAGCTGTCTTTTATATTACGCTTAATATTGTGGTGCTGAATAACCAGTACTTCCATACCATTTTCACATTATTCATTTAGAAATCATTGTTCTTGTTTTTACAGGAAAGTTTATGCACATGAAGGTCAAAAACGATAAAGCCCCGATAAATGATGCACCGAAAGATGACAAGGCAGATACTGTTGGTCAAATTAAGAAAAGATATGGGTACACTGCTTCTGCTGTAAGTATTCTTTCCTGCATTCAGTCTTTTTGGTTCGAGAAAAGGGTAAGGGTAAGCAAGGGCATTAAAACTATATTGTCTAGTAGAAAGGGAAGTGAAAAAGATGTACTTGTTGGGAAATAAACAGCATTTATCACTTGGTGTCCTCTTTTACTTCCTAACAGTTTGGGAAGTAACCCTTGACCTCCATCCTTATTAGTTATCTCAATAATTTTAGTAATTTAACTGAGTGCAACTAGCTCGATGCTATCCTTGCGATATAAGTAAATTTCCTACTATAATTGCAGGAACCAAGTGCTGCAGAGGCAGCAAAGTCAAAGCTCAGTGAAAATCAGAAGAAGTTGCAGGTACCATAGTGTGGCTTTCATTGTGGACATCTTCTCAGAACTATATTTACCCTAGTAAATTACAAAGACTGTTAGTCTCTATATGTCTGAAATGTTTAGGCTTATCTAGACTTATTGATAGTACCTCCAATTAAAGATAGAGGAAAGCATAACCGAGAAAGTACTGATTGTTTGTAAATGTGTATGTGCAGGGCATCAACATTAAAAGTACTGAGATGCAGGACACAGCCAAGTCATTTTCTTCCATGGCTAAAGAGGTGTTGAGATTTGCTGGAAACGACAAGACAAATTAGTGATTACTTCACTCCACGCTTAAAAAATGTTTTGCTGGAAATGTATATTAGATTAATATTCCGAGTATTTTGCCGGATATTTTCTATTTTTTCCTTTTTATGGGACTGGAGTTTGAGATGTTCTTTTCTTCTTCCTTGTACTTATTATGTAAATAGTTTTCATGACTCTTGAGTTCATAACTACAACGTTTGATAAGATTCTTTCAAAGAGGCATGGTTGTTAGGAGGTGGATATGTTTCTCTATAGAAGGTTGGCATTGATGTAAATTACATGTTAACGTATTCAGATGTGCGGCAGAATACAATCTAATATTCATTTTAACAAAGGCATTTCTGCATTTAGACAAATTTGCGTCAGATTTCATGTTTAAATTGCCTTAATCGATTGTATTCACCGGCATAGTGAAAGATGAACAACAATAAGAAAGCAAGAAGGCGAAAGCAGAATCGTTATCTCCCTCTCGACACTTTTCAGGTTTACAGCAAGTGGAATGCATCTTGATTTTATCTTTCTAAGTTTGCACATGTACAGAAGAGAGAATTCTATTACTGACGGTAAATTGAATAAGTCAAAAGTAGCTTCTTAAACACTGTCTGGTAGTCCTACCTCCAACCTGACAAGCAAGTTCTGTTTTGACAGTTTAATGTGCGCATAGAGAACCAGTCAACTCACAAGGAAGCATTTCACTGAACCCACTCTTTTTGGGACTGAAGCGTCGTTGTGGATTGTCATTTTCTTATTCCCTAATCAACACATGAGACTACCTTTTGAGTTACTGCGAGACATTTATTAAATTTCTTAATCATCAACATAAATATATAAGTAAAAAAACAAAATCTAAGACGCAATGATCGTTATATCATCGCACCATACAGGAGAGATGGTCTCGTCTATAGTTAACAATATTTGAAATGATACAACAATCAAATTAATACATAACTAGTTACACACTGCCATATTAAAGAAAAGACAAATATGAAGAATTTGGTCAACTGACAAGAAACGCTAGGTAATGGACCGCTATGAGTTGAGGGGACGATACAAGCAATAATAGACCCTTGAACCACTCCGCGACAATGACAATCCTTGAGGTCTACAGTAATTATAATCTATACATATTTCTATCTGTCCCACGTTAATTCACAACCAGATAACTTCACGCTTAGGATCCTATATACAGAGAATTAAAACAATAACCAACACGTGCAAGTCAATTATTCATTTCCCCATCCTACAAAAATGTGGACTCACATGGAAAGGAGAGACTAGAGAAGAGCAGCTAAAAGATTAGGATTACATTATCAGATTTCAGACAAGTCGCATAAGAATAGTCACACTCCACCATAAGAATTAACCCAACTGAACAAGATACAATGACCAAGTCGAAAGCAAAAAAGCTACAGAAAGATACAGCACCTTTTTTTTTTCTAAAGACCAACAGGAAAAGATGCTTCCGCACAATTGTTTATGTGCAAGTGAAAAACGAGACCGGGTCCCAACGCCATAAAGAAAATGATCAGAAAGCTATCATTGATGCAATAACAAACGCAAACAAAAGATATTTGGCACCCAACATTGCAATATCAGGAAACGGATCAGATCAAATGTATACTAGAAACAAAGGGAAATCCCTAGCTGAATTTTCATTAAATAGCACCAAACTACAAATTACATAAACCCACTTTAAGAGTGTTCCAAGGCAGCTAATCTGATTTTCCTTTTCCTGTCCCAAACTAAACCCCCAAAAACAAAAAACAAAAACAAAAGAACATAAAAGAGGGCATCTATTTATCAAGGGAAGGACTGATAGCAATTCCTACGTGAACTTCAGTCATCATTTTCTGCATTTCAACGGCTATTAATTGTTTAATCATCATCCTCCTGTGAAAAACATGAATAACGATCATCAATAAAACTCCCACAAATCACAAAAAAATCATCAAAGATTCACAAATGTAAACCTCTTCGCTTCCATCATCATCCTCGTCATCATCGTGTACCTCAGACTTTGACTTATCAGATTCGTCATCATCCGCATCATCACCAGCCTGTGTTGCACCAGGAAAAAAAAAAACTTGTAAAACAAATAAACATAGCATATAGACATACACATAAAAGTTAAAATTAGTAAGAACAAAGTATTTACCAGCTTCCTGTTATAGGCATCCATGTTCTTTTGGTATTCAGCCTTTCTTTTCTCAGCCTTTGCTTGGTAAGGTGCTTTCTCCTAAATCAATTTAACAATCAAATAAAGATTTTCAGTTTAATACATATTTCAATGTAAGGCAATTTGATGAGAGTTTTTTTCAGTGCTTATACTCACAGCATCAGTTAACTGTTTCCACTTGTCTCCACCAGCTTTACCAACCTATAATTTAGTGTCACAAATACTGATTAACATAAAGCTCAACCACAAAAACTAATTAAGAATCTGTTTAGGGTAAACTACTTACAACCGCAACAGATTTGTTGCCCGGATGTTTTTCCTTGTAAGTTTTCCTGAACTCCTCCCTTTATTCATCAAAACACACAATTAGCACCATTAAATATAGCTTTTTTCAAACACAAAATAACAATAAATACAACAAGTAGATGCATACATGAAAACGAAGAAAGCACTTGGAGGCCTCTTAGGTTTGTTAGGATCCTTTGCAGCGTTCTTCGCTTTCTTACTCTCAGTTGCCTTCTTCCTTACTCCAAGCCTGTAAGGATTCATCAAATAGCAACAAATTAACATCACGAATTCAACAAATAGCAACAAGTTTTAACAACACGAATTTAACAAACAGCAACAAAACAACACGAATTCAACAAATAGCAACAAATTTCAACAACGCGAACTCAACAAATAGCAACAAAACTTAACAACGCCAACTCAACAAATAGCAACAAATTTTAACAACACGAATTTATCAAATAGCAACAAATTTTAACAACACGAACTCAACAAAATCTCAGATAGAAATCAACAAATAGCTACAAAACTTAACAATATGAATTTATCAAATAGCAAGAAATTTTAACAACACGAACTCAACGAAATCTCAGATAGAAATCAACAAATAGCTACAAAACTTAACAATACGAATTTATCAAACAGCAACAAATTTTAACAACACGAACTCAACAAAATCTCAGATAGAAACACCGAAAAAACCTAGATCTGAAACTTTATAACTAAACAAATCAAAAATATTAGTTAAAACAGATGAAAACTCACTTAGTATCAGCTTTAGCCTTCGATTTACCTCCTTTCATGTCAAAACCTGCAACAAAACACCAAAAACCAGTAAGAATCGGTACTGAACCGGCGAAAACTGGTAAAAATCGGTACTGAACCAGTTTTTTGAAAATCAGTAACACCGAAAACCGGTAAAAATCGGTACTGAACCAGTTTTTTGAAAATCAGTAACACCGAAAACCGGTAAAAATCGGTACTGAACCGGCGAAAAAAGTGAAAAAACGGTCGAGTCAACGTTTTAGGGTTACGTATTACCTTTAGAGAGAAGAAAACACAGAGAGATATTACTATTGTGATTTTGGTGCGTTGTGTTTAAGAGTTGTGTGTGTGTAGAAGGCTCTATAAGAAGGGCTTCGTGTTGAAGGACTCTAAAAGAATTTTGCCTCTCTAAAAATCGAATCCTAGTGGTTTGGGCGGGATTTCGAAAACTCTTTTGCCACGTCATCGATCCTTGTGCTATTGTTTTACTGGATATAGTGCTCTTCTCTTTCTCCGTGTTTTGGATTTTGGACCTTGTGTTTTCTCTGTGTTTCTCAATGGGAAGATCCTGCCCGTTGATGGGGAAATTATTGGACACGTGGAGGGATCCTGGGGGTTTGGGGGTTTTAATAATTTGATATACACGTGTGGTGGTTTAAGAGTGTAATGACGGAGTTAACCTTTTGTGTTATGACGGTTGTGTAAAGGGGCGGTGTGGGTTTATTAAACTAATCTCGACAAATGGAATCGTGATGCGTATTGCGAGTGGGAGGGTTAGTTATGTCATTTCACTAGTTGGAAGAATCTCTTCCGACTTCTTTCCATCCATTTTCCTTGTTGCAACTTTTAGTGGGCGTCAGCCTAGCGAGCAAGGGTCCGTTGGCCTAGACGTGCAGTCGTAGGGCGACGCTGCACCGTGCAAGATGGAAGTATGTCGCGAGGGCTACATTTAGCAAAGCTGCATCATAGGCATACTACAAAGAACACCCATGACATAGGCCAAGGATTCAGGAGTTGCCCTACTCAGGCGTCGCACCGCTCGGGCGTACAGGCACCCGACCAGTGTCAAGCCAGAGGATTGGACTGTGCGCGCACCCGCGACGCTCAGCTCCTGGCGAGGGACTGTCATGTCCATAGCCAACCCCAAGTGTGAGTGCAGGCAAAGACAGAACCTATGAAACCTGCCACAGGGGCATTCTAGCAAGGCAAGGCCAAAGCCTTGACATCGTCTCAGCAGCACCGTTGAAGCTAAGCCTCCAAAGCCATGGACTTAAGATCATGCCATGAGTCCTGGGACTATCATTAGGCTGGCTCGTAGTCCGCCTGGACTACGGGCGCCGCACGGGCCATTAGTGTACCACAGACACGAGAAAGGAGGCGGCCCGTGACAGTTGGTCATAAAAATTATTCACTTTTTTTCTTTTGGCGTTTGGCTATAAAATATATTTACTTTTTTTCGGAATATAACTCCGGAATACCAAAAACGAAAAAAACTTATTTTTTAAAAAAAATTAACTTTTTTCACTTTTTTACACTACATTTCACCAAAAATTATGGCCAAACACAACTCCAACTCCAACTTCCAACTTCAAAAATTCAAAAAAAAAGTGAAAAAAAAATTGGTATTTATGGCCAAACAGGGCCTTAAAAAAAAATCAAGATATTTTTTCATTTTCATAGAATTGATTAAATGACCCTCTATAAAATATAACGGATTGCCTCTGTATTATTTCAAAATCATTTATGTATACAGAAGGTCATACAAGGGTCATATACCTCTATTTATTTTGTAAAGACCTTTTTTAACTAATTTCCTCTTTACTTACTAGTTTTTTGGAGAAACGGTTTTTTACCACTTTATAAAATGAAATTTAGTATATGACCTTTTTACACATAAAAAGGACAAGAGATCTTATTTTTCTCTGGGTTGTTCTTGTTTTTGCTACCAATATACTACATTTCTTAATTCACCTTTCTTATCCATACTAGATGGCCTATGCCGGTGCGCAGCACGGGCCCAACACTTCGGATTATAGTGTATCTATGTATATGTAGTTGTGTTTAGATAATGATAATACATATATATATATATATATATACTATGTTCAAAATACGATTAATATAACATTGTAGTTTGTGCTCCGTATCTAGAACTTTATTTTATTCGTGTTTGCTACGAAAATTTATTAATACTTTTTAAAAGAGAAGACTTGTTTAAAAAGAAACTATTTTCCTCTATTTGAGATAAAACAATAGCAATATTTAAGCATCAGTTGATACTTTCAATTTTAATTCGATTAATTTAACGGTGTAAAATACTTATTATTTTTTATCAAATTTTGATTTAGATAATTTTAATTCAAATTATTAAATTAATTTTACATGTTTAAAACGAAACAAAGTAGAAATTGATTTTTTCCTTATTCTAAAGAGTCCATCATTATTGATTTGATTGTTTGATTTTCTAAGCATTTGTTTTTTAACATTGTTTGTTTTATTAATATGGGATTCACATTTTTTTTTTAATATTTCTTGATTTTGTTAATATGGGGTCCACTTTTTTTTCCCGTGAGTTTGGATGTGGTCAGTTTCACTTTTTTTCTTCTTTTTTTTATTTAAAGGGACAACGGACGATGAAGCATGGGTCTAAACCCATACTTTATATAGTTTCTTCTTTTTTTATTTTTATTTTTTATATTGCTTGGTGTCGCTTAGTATGGGCCCACCCTTTTGGACATTATTAATTTACATTATTTTTATGTATATAATATATATATATATATATATATATATATATATATATATATATATATATATATATATTGTAATTTGTGATCCCTATCTAAAACTTTATTATATTAGTGTTTGCTAAGAATACAAAGTCTGCATTTTTTTTTTTGACATTGTTTATTTTTTTAATATGGGATTCACTTTTTTATATATATATATATATTGCTTGATTTTGTCAATATGGGATAGTATGTTCAAAACACGATTAATATAACATTGTAGTTTGTACTCCGTATTTAAAACTTTATTATATTAGTGTTTGCTACAAATTCGCATGGTGTTTAATATGGGGCCCACAATTATTTTCACATTTATTAGAGTAAGGAAAAAATGAAAAAGTAATTAAATTCTATCTTATTTTAATATATAAGTATTTTAAGTATGTTACTGTATAATAATTTCATTTGCTCCACTAATGGATTGATACGCACGCGGTAATGAATCCATCATTATTGACTTAATGAGATACTTTAAAAATTACATGAATATTGTTTGATTTTTTAATATGGGGTGCACTTTTTTTTTTTGACATTATTAATTTGCATTATTTTTATGCATATATATATATATATATATATATATATATATATATATATATATATATATACTATGTTCAAAACACGATTAATATAACATTGTGGTTTGTACTCCGTATCTAAAACTTTATTATATTAGTGTTTACTACAAATACAAAGTCTTTTTTGACATTATTTTTTTTGAATATGGGGTTCAATTTTTTATTTTTTTTTTATATTGCTTGATTTTGTTAATATGGGGTCCACTTTTTTTACCGTGAGTTTGGAGATGGTGGGTTCCGTTTTTTTTTTATGTATATTGTTTGATGTTGTTTAGTATGGGGTCAATATATATGGGGCCCACAATTTTTTTTTTTACAATTTTGTTTTTTTTTTATGGGCCTGTTTAATATGAGGCCCATTTTTTTTTTATATATATATATATACTATGTTCAAAACATGATTGATATAACATTGTAATTTGTGCTCCGAATCTAAAACTTTATTATATTAGTGTTTGCTAAGAATACAAAGTCTGCATTTTTTTTTTACATTCTTTATTTTTTTAATATGGGATTCATTTTTTTTTTATATATATTGCTTGATTTTGTCAATATGGGATACTATGTTCAAAACACGATTAATATAACATTGTAGTTTGTGCTCCGTATTTAAAACTTTATTATATTAGTGTTTGCTATGAATACGCATCGTGTTTAATATGGGGCCCACATTTTTTTTTAACATTATTTGTTTTTTAAATATGAGATTCACTTTTGTTTTTCAATATTGCTTGATTTTGTTAATATGGGGTCCACTTTTTTTTTCCCATGAGTTTGGATGTGGTGGGTTTCACTTTTTTTTTAATACTGGATGTTGTTTAATATGAGGCCCACAATTTTTTTTAATTTTTTTTAATACTGGATGTTGTTGAATATGGGGCCCACAATTTTATTTTTTTTTACCATTTTTTTAGAACCTGTTTAATATGGAGCCCAATTTTTATTTTTATTTTTATGTTGGTGGGGGTGGGGGGGTCCACAACGGACGACGAAAGAAGCACCAACCGGTGCTTCTAATATAGTAGAAAAAATGATCAAGTTGAAAATGTCATGATCAAGTTATGAGTTATTTTTAATGTTTGAAGTCAACTAACTCGAAATGCAGTCAACTGCTGGAACTAATAAAATATGCAATACAAATATTGTGCTTTAACTCACATATAAAACTAATACCAGGTTGTATCTTGTAAGTGGAAAGTTAGAATTTTAATTTACCAAATCACTCACCTCTATTTACGTTTACAAACAAAGTAAAAAACTTTTGCTTACATGTTCCAGGCCGGACCGTCATTTACCCACAAAATTAAGAAACATGTCTAACATTTTCCAAAATGTTTTTTCTACTACTTTTTCTATAACTAATATTTGAGTTAAATGGTTTTTATAATCAAATTAGGCTTCTTAAATATGAAAAGGTAACAATAATAATATGTTTTCGGTAAGTAAAAAAATATTATTTACCAAAGTATGATATGAACAAACAGAAAACAGCAAGGTTTGAACATAAGGCCCTGAATCTAGAGTGAGAAACACTATCAACTAACAACTTATTGGCTTGAATCATCTCTTTACAACTTAGCTAGTGATAGAAATTAAGATGCATCAATTTTCTGCCTAATCTATTATTATCATTATTACCATCATTGTCATTAATATTATTGTGAGATTAAGCACTCTTTGCTTAGTGTATGATTCTCTTGGTGTTCTGTATGATAATTCCTCCTAACTTTCATTAAAACAATACTAGTCAACAAAAAGCAATAATTATAGCGTAATTTTAATGCTAGTCCTACTAAGTAAAACTCCATTATGTTGCCTTTTTTATTTGTCTTAGAGATCACGCAACTAATTGATTTGGGACCATGTAAACAGTTTATTTGGTATATGGTCTGCCTTGGGATCTCCATGAGCATCTCATCATGCACCTTGTGTTGTATTTGATCATTTTTTTAATCTTATCTTATCATTATATGATTATACATTCATTTAATCATTTATATTCTTCGTGACGATCGCCTTATGAACGGAGGCGGACCCAGGATTTTGAGTTCGGGGGTGCTGGATCCAGGAATTTTGAGTTCGGGGGTGCTCTATTAACTATTTATATCTGTTTCCTTTATATTTTCTATACAGTTATACACTCCGTAACTGAATTTAATGGGTGCCGGAGCACCCAAATATTCTACATAGGTCCGCCCCTGCTTATGAATATATTGGTTTTAGAGACTCGACATTCACTTGCATACAATAGTACTAGTTTCTTATCGCGTGTTGCACGTGTATACTAAATTAAATAATATATGATTTTATAAAATAAAAATAATGTTATTAAAATAGTTTTAGGGCTCGTTTGGTACAAGAGATAAGGATAAATAATCTTGGGATTATATTTGTGACGAATTTATCCCATGTTTGGTTGGGATAAAATGGCGGTATAACTAACCCCGAGATTAGTTATCTCGGGATTGTAGTGTTACTTTATCTCTGTGGAAGGGTGGAATAACTAATCCCAAGCTAAGTTATCCAGTTATCCTAGGATAACTTGTTTCCAACCAAACGACCCCTTAGTATATAAGTATACGTGAAAAAATAAAGTACAAGTTTCTATAAATGATCAATGTGGATCGTCGTATAGTGACTTGTTTGTCGATATCAAGCTAATTAGATATGATTCGAACCTACGATGAACAATCAAATTAAAGTTTAGTTGGATATATGTGATTTTTTGACTTATTTTAATTTATCAGGTACAAATATATACATTGTGAATCGTATCTCACATAATACTTTTTATAGACGATATTCAAATTGGTATATGTTTTTGGTTTTGTCGTGACGCTTCTTAAATTTATTTGCTTAAGAAGGAAAAAAGGGGACCTAATTGTTTGACACATTGAAGTTTGAGTTGTATGTTCATTATTTCCCTATGAGCCCTCCATTGATAGATTTTAGTGTGTTTTGACGAATTGATTAGAGGAATAAGTCACCATTTTTGAAGTGGTTAATTTTCTCATCTCAATGCTTTGTAGAGTTGCAATTTTTAAGAGCTTTATGGTGTTTCCTTTTTCCTCTTTTCTTTCATAGATGGAGCCAATGGAAGGAGACGTCTTGCAAACCGGAGACTTTGACATGTATGATGTATCAATAGGCACACCTCCGGCAAGGGTTCTTTCATTAGCCCGGAATCAGCCTTTATTTTGGATTAGAGAATTTCTTATTGTTATGTTCTAAACAGCATAAATATTTCAGAGAATATAATGTTCTTGCTTCTTCTTACCTTTGCTGTATTGAATATAATGTTCTTGCAGTTGCAGTCGGGAAGAATGCTGATTAACCATGGTGGCAAGTTATAATATATTCTGGCAAATGCCACTGTAGTGAAAGAGTAGTGGTAGTAGTTTGAAAGCAGTACAACAGAAGTGCCAGACTTCGACCTAAAAACATGGGCCTGTATAAGAAACAATTACTTCCATTCTGAATTTTGCTATGGTGATTGGTTCAAGAAGACCGCATTGGAACATCACCTCCTGCTGACGTCCAAATGTTCTCCCAATCCAAAAACTAAAGCTGGCTCACAAAGATTTATTATTCATGCATCTGGAATCCCACAGGTATTGACTTGACTTTGTTTTAAGTATTCTCTTTAAACAGATTGTAGGTTAGTATTTTGCAAAAATAAAAGTTCAAAGTTGATAACCGCTCATTTCAGCATGTAATGCTTTATTTTTCAATTATGGTACCTACAGCTTATGGCAATGTTGCCTTGTTATCTAGAATCACTACATCTTAAAGCACATGAGTAGCTTGGTAACCTTTTGACTCTTTTGTAAGATAGAAGTAGGGGTGGGCGTTCGGTATTTTTAAAGTTCGGGTTCGATAATCGGTAATTGAAAGTAGATATCAAATATCGAACTTTTAAACTTCGATTCAATTATTCAGTAATTGGTAAATCAAAACTTCGATTGGGTATGGTATTCAGTAATACCATATTAAAGTCGAAATCCACAGCAATACCCCAAACAGTTGATGCAAAAATGCACTTCATTGTACCTAGCTAAATGCAAAAATGCTTTCAAGCACCAGACTTATGCAAGGACTAATCGAACCAGATGACTGATCAAGCACAAAATTCAAGTCTCTACATTCTAAACCAGCTTTCTGCTTTAGGTTAGAAGGCCTGTAATCAACAATTTCTTTTTTCCTCAGATACCAGTCATATTTAGATCCGTCATTGCTGATGCAATTCTATAATTATCAAAAAAACCGGTGCACTGGTTCATGTCTTCATGATGCACTTCCATAATTACTGAAGTTGCACACAGAACTTTCCAGTTACAATAACTCCATAAAACCGTCCAACATCCATTGTGAATACACAATTATAATTACACCACCTCAAGATAAGCAGCAAACAAAGAGAAGAAAGAATATGCAGCAACATCAACATTCAACATTCAGTCTTAAACAGAAAAATAAGTTAATGTTTACAACCAAGCTAACATTAAAAGCTTAGGACAGTCGAGTCACTTCATTCTCATTCTCGAATGAGTTCTCCATTGCTCTAGAAATTCAAGGCTTATTTCTCACCAACATCCCTCAAGATTTAGTCATAACAGTGAAGAGAACCTGAAAAGTAAAAAAAATAACAAGACATAATTTTTCAATACAAGTCATTCCTTCAACTAAGTGTTAAACTTAGAGACCCCGTTTACAGTTGAATCAAAAGTGACCCAAAAATACAAACTGGAGGATTAGGTGTGAAGTGAGTTTAGGACGATTAGGGATTTTTTTTAGGTGTGATTCGTGTGAAGTGAACTGATGGGTAGGCCTATTGGCTATTGGGCTGGACTAGTAATTATGTAATTTAATACAATGGGCCTATATTGGTATTTATTTCGGTATTTACCGAATTATTGAACAGTATATTTATAAATATCAAATACGGATTTTTTTACTTGTATTCTCAAAAACAAAAATACCGAATACCGAAATAACTGGTTCGGTTCGGTAATTCGATTTTCGGTATTTTATGCCCAGCCCTAGATAGAAGAACACGGAGCACAATCGCATATGTATAATGTAATGAATAATAAAATAACATAGTTGATTTCTAATCGCTAAAGAATTTTACACATGTGATCATTCACTCATCATGATTGTTAGGGCAGTGGTTGTATTTATATTTTTATTATCATTATCATTATTATGTCAATTCTTGAAGTTTTGGAATGTGTCTCATGGTACCGATCAGAGTTATTAGAGGATCTGCTACTCTTGCCGTGAGGACAAACATCAAGTAGGGGCAAAGCCGCCATGAGACTGGAGATATTTTAAACACCATTTATGCTTCTTGTTTTGAAGTTTAATAGTTTGATTTGCACTATATCATCTGTATGTTACGACTTGCGGTGATTCCATACTTATGCTGTTGAGAGGTTGTTTTAAAATTTTGTAAAAAAGTTCGCAATGCGGCAGCATTTTTGGCTGAACAGAGAATACCATTTATAGTAACCCAGTCCTCCCTTTTATAACATTTGAACAAGCTAATGGTATGATTTTAACCCCCACCATCCATATTTACTTTCTTTTTCTCTCTACTTTGTTTCATTGATTAAATTTTTTTTACTTTTCCGACACAGATTCAAAATTAACTAAGTTATGTGTATACGGTAAAAACCGGGTCAATGTATGATCGGTGAGTCCGGAGCCAAGTGTAAGTCCAAATGAGCACGAGCATGTTTGGTCTTTTCTTCACACCAAGATATCGTGCCCGAAGCAATTGACCCGAGACAGGAAAAGCGTGTCCGTTTGTCCGGGTGCGCTGGTCCGAGATCATCGTGTCTGTTGGTCCGGTTGACCGGTTGCAGTGTTGACACGCGTCAGGAAACCGTTCTGCTATTTTATACCGACGACCGTACGGTCCTACCTTATCGTTTTTAGAGTTTCTTTATTCATAAGGGCTTTTGTGTTGCATTAAAGGCCCATAAGACAAACCTATAAATAGAGGACATTCTCCCTCTTTTTGGGGTTAGCTTCTTCAGATCTAGAACATTGTAATAGCCAAATATATAAATGCTCTCTCTCTAATATTGGTCTGGATTTGTGGTGTTCTTTAGTTTTACTTATCCATTCAACATAATATGTTGCCTAGTATATATATATCTAGCTTAAATCATCGATCTCAATACACTTACTCATAATATATATATATATATATATATATATATTACAACAAGCAAATCCATATACATTTCATACCAACTAAAATAGGTTAGAATTCATCCACATTTCTATACCTCCCTTATAAATTTAATTGTTACCGAAATTTGGGGTAAACATTATGCATGATGATAAGTAAATTTACATGCTTAAACTTTAAGTATCCCACACCAAGTATATAGGAAAAAGAAAAGACTTAAATAATATTAAAATTAAAAGAAAAGATAAAGTGTGCGGAAAACCATGACAATTAATAAAGACTAACAGTGATAAATATTTATCAGGATTATCACCGTTATCAATGTACACACTATAAAGATTCAGGTGATCAGATTCTTATGCGGACTCCATGCATCAATCAAGCATCAAGTACTTTTATAAGTCTAGAAAGATTAAAAGCAAGGAGGCATTAAAGTACTATTGGAGAATTTGATTTTTGAAGTGCTGAATGAAACGAAGGGTTGGCTTTTTTGTCTAACAGGTGACCGCTCTTCACAAGAGCAAGTCTGAATATGAAGGGTTGGCTTCTTTGTCTAAGTTATGTGTCGTTTCATTTGGGACGGCTGCCAAGGCGCAAGGTTTTGTTTTTTTATAAATAAGTTAATTTTAAATATTTAAAGGTATTATATAATTCAACTTTAATTTCAGGTTAGGGAGTTCATACATTTACTGTAGCATATATATAGATTGGTCTTACAAGTATTCTATTGAAGTTGCCTTTTGATATGATCTTGGATAGCCAACATAATCGAAGCCTATTACGGCTGGTTCCAGAATGTCTACAGGATCATAGACTCGTTCTAATATCAAGAGTGCTTAATAATGCATTCTACGAAGTTGCATAATCTTTAAGAATTGGTTATGAGGTTTTCGGAGAGCTATTTGATAATTCATGCAAGGAATATTATGTTTGAAAACTTGAAGATTGTTTGGAACAAGAGTCAATATTCGACATCATGTGAGGAATGTTTTAATTGCAACGAGAATTTGAGTGGCAAACGCGAATGTTCCGCACTTGCATATTGAAGCCCTATTTTAATAGGCCCTTAAAGAATTTTAGCAACTTATTGAAATTGGGTTAATTAATGGTGTTATCTTTTACTAAGTGCTACTTAGTAGTTTCCTTCTGTTAAATTGAATACACTTTGAAATAAATAAACAAGATTTTAACATTTTAACTAAATTTTCACCACTGTTACTTTGCCACGTTGCATTAACTGAGATTTTTTTTTTCTTTTGAAAAGCTTATCAAAATAATTTGGTATAAAAGTTTTACTTAACAATTTCATTGAAAACTTCATAAGCACTATCAAATAATTGTTGCTTAAAGAATTTTAGATCCATTATCAGGTCACATTCAATCATAATATAATTTTCATAAGACAATTCTAAAGGATAGGTTCAAAACTTTGATCATTACTTCAAAGTGTTATTTATGCCTAAAGTGTTCAATTTCAAATTACATATTTTTAAGAATTGGAATTCTCGAGGATAATTTTCTTTTTATTCTTTGTATCCTGGGCTTTGTATTACATATTTTCAAGAATTGGAATTCTCGGGGATAATTTTCTTTTTATTCTTTGTATCCTGGGCTGTGTTTAGTCATTCTTTCAATGTGTTCATGTATCAATTATTGCTTGAGATGTATATCTTGGGTTATATATTTCTTCGTAGTTTAACCACCCAGATTAATAGAATTTCTATTGGTTGTACTTATCCATTCCAATGTGTTAACATTTTTGTTTATCATTATCATTCTCTTAGAATATCTTATCTATATATTCAAATTATTTGTCTTTACGCATCATAATCACATTTAACACTACCTCAACTTTACCATTCTTACGTTGGCTAAGCTAGAGCAATAAGTATATTTAGTGTTAACTTTACTTATCTAGTTATTTATTATTAATAGCCTGTGTTGACCAAGCTGTTCAGCGCCAAACGTATTTTTTTTGCTTATTTTTTTTTTTTAAAACTGACGTGTTTGACCAAGTTTTTAGAATAAGAAAAATTATTTTTCTTAATAGAAGCAGAAGTTGTTTTTGAAAAACTGAAAAAAGTAGCTTGCAAGGTACTTTTGAGAAAACATACTTAAAATCACTTTGTAAAAGTCTAACCAAACACTAATTATTGTTCAAGAGTGCTTTTGGAATTGATTATCAAACACAAATGTTTATGACAAAAATATTTTTATGACAATCACTTTTAAAAATAGCCTTAGGACACTTTATAGTACTTTAAAACTCAAGCTTTTAGCTCGACATCATCACAAATTTCATCGGTTAATACAAAATTGTTAGCGATTGACATTCATCACATGAGTTTATGATGAGTAAATATTTATCCATACCGAAATTTATACAAAGTTAATGCAATTTACCATAACTGAGTGATTTTAAAGAAAAAAATATACATTAAGGGGTCGTTTGGTTTGATGTATTAGTGATTTGGGGATTGTATTATACAAATTATTTGTACCTGAGTTGTTATGCGTAAAATAAATAATACAAGGATGGTTATATGGTGAATAAACAATATGAGATTTTTTAGCGTATTAACTGTTGTAAGAGCATTTTTGTCTTTAACTCATATCCACGTATTGCTAATACACATATTACTCATTGCACCTTCTATCCCTTATAAAATAATACATCAATTTTCATATAATTTATGCATGTATTAATTGTATAATATTTTGCTTCTGGCATTAAAATTCATATAAATTATGTGAATTTTATACCGAAAATCAAACATGGTATAAGATAATACTCATTTCGGAAAAGGGCCTGATATACCCTTGTACTATTGGAAAAGGGCTAAATATATCCATCGTTATACTTTGGATTCAAATATACCCCTGCCGTTACATTATTGGATCAAATATACCCCTCCTCCGTTAAAGTTGTCTAAGGTGGACATCATATCTTACGTGGCGGTGATATTTGATTAGGTGGATGTCACGTGGCATTACCACCTCATCGCCCCTAACCCATTTTATTCCTTCCCACTTCTACCACTAAAATTTCATCATCGCTGCCACCATTACCACCGTATTATCCATCAATGGTGACTAAATCTGTGAGAGAGCAATAATGAACTTAAAATGAACTTCAAATTTTGGGATTAACATAATTACTAACAAATGGGATAAATAATTTTGTTCGATCTTAGCTAATGCGTACAATTAATTACTAGCAAACAATTTTAATCCTACATTTTATACTGGATAGTCCCCTAATTCCAGTAACCAAACTGTCCCTTGAAATTTTGATCAAATGTTTAATGTGTTCTAAAAATTATACATCAATTTAAAAATTTAACAAAAAGAGTATTAATTTTCGCATAATTAATTTTGCATTTGAACTAAACCGCCATAAAAAGCATGGGTAAAACACGAGACGACAACACAGATCATATGTCCATGCCACCGCCGAGCTAGAGAGCCTTTCTTTTTTCTTCCAAGAAGAGAGAAAAAAAAAAGGTTTTAGTAGACTCATCAGCTACTAATGCTCCTTTCCTCTTCGCTCTTTGTATACACAACATTCTGTATCCATATGTCTGTTATCTGCTTCTCCACTACCAACACTTCACAACAAAGAACAAATTAACCCAAAATCTGAGGTTCATTTTAAGTCCATTATTTCTTTCTCTCAGATTTAGTCACCATTGCTGGATAATACGATGGTAATGGTGGGAACGATGGTGAAATTTTAGTAGTCGAAGTGGGTAGGAGTAAAATGGGTTAGGGGTGTTGAGGTGACAATGTCGCGTGGCGTCTATCTCATCAAATATCACTATCACATAAGATATGATGTCCACCTTGGACAACTTTAATGGAAGAAGGGTATATTTGATCCAATAGTATAGCAACAGGGTTATATTTGAACCCAATGTATAACGAGGGGTATATTTGGCCCTTTTCTAATAGTACATGGGTATATTTAACCCTTTTCCGTACTCATTTTTATATTAAAATCAACTTGACTTATACCTCAAACCAAACAAGTCCTAAGTTATTTACCATATGACGTTAAATCTATTAGTGGAAAGGGGCATATCTACTTTACTTGGCTGTCGAGATTCAAGAGTACTTTTATGCCGAAAAACAAATAAATGACATATTGCTTTATTTATAATAATCGAGGGATATGCCGCCTCTGTCCTAAAATAAGTGTCGCTTTAGCTCATTTCACACTATTAAGAAAAATAACAAATACAAAGTATTGTTTACCAAGTTACCATATTTATTATTTTCTTGAGAATTGAGCAATATTATGAATTGTTTTTTAACATAAGACATAGTTAAAAATATATTTTGTTAAAAAAAAATTCCTAAAGCAACATTTAATCTGGGGCAAATTTCTTTTGACACTTATAAGTGTACTTCTGTACCAAAACCCAAATGAAGAGTATACATAATTCGAGTACTTTTTATCTTTTTTTTTTTTTTTTTAAAAAACAGAGTAGAAAAACCAGGAGAGGGGGAGACGTAAAAGATTATATAAAAAAAAAAAAATAATAAAAAAAAAGCGCTGGAAAGGCCAAGCTCATACTGGTGACGAGGACACGAAAACTGATACGGATCCGAAAATGGAAGAATCAACGGCGAAATTAGAGAAATCGATAGCCGCACCCATTATATTCACTATTGTCATAGCTCTGCAGTTCCTTTCTCGCTATTTCGAAATCAATCAAAAGGTTACTTTTCTTTATTATATCCCTCATCTTCCTTTTAAACTTTATTTAATAATTTTCAGCATAGGTGCTTTATTCTTTGTAATATCCATTAACTATATATAGTCAAAGATATAGACCATCAATCAGTTTTCAATTAATCCCTTATAAAAATATTAGAAAACCGTTCTTTGCTTTGATTTTGATGATTTTTTTTCAGTTAAAAGTGGATTGGTCGTACCTTATCTTTTGATTTGGTGAAATAGTAGCTTTGAATAAGTTGTTGTGATAATTATATCTCTATTGTTGTTTCGATGATTGATTTGTTCAATGTCGAGGCTGGAGGAAATTCGCTCGTCAGTTAGGGATGTCTTAATAGTAGTGTTTTATTAAATACTCGCTTATTTTGCCATTGATTTTGTTACTCCTATGATATGAAATGTTTAAAATTTTGCAGAAAGGTTCTACAAGTTCTGAAGATATGCAGTTGCGAGCAGAAATCAAGCAGCTGTTAAAGGAGGCAAGTGCCTTGTCACAGTAAGTGATGTCCTGTTTGCTAATCAGACCAAACATGTTTTCTTTTCCTTTATTATTTATTTATTTCTTCATTTTTCGACAACGATGCACATGATCTTGCGCTCACACTTCAATTAATCAACTAGGTACCCGCTATCTCGTCTCCCACTAGCACAAGTACGTATGTAACTTTGTCTACCAATGCTTAGACACATAGCAAAAAGTTGCCTAGCTGTTTTTTTCTTTGCCAGGATTTGAATCCTGGATGTTAAGCTACACCATTGGATGCTCGTATGTAGCTTTGGTTATAACTAGTATCTTTTCTTTGGACGTCAGAGTATCCTAATCAAGATTTCGTTTTGATTTCTTTGTTGTGATTTTTCAAAACTATCCTTGTTTGTAGAGTTACTTACTGTAGTTATACATGATGGATAAGTGTCTGTCGGTAGTTAATAACAAGTACAGTATTTAAAATAGAAAGTTGGAGTCTTTAAGAGGACACGTGATGGTTTTCTCTTTTCATATGGTAAATAAAACTGATTATGTCATTAGGTAAGTTCTATGATACGGAAAAATTGATTATGCCTTCACATATATTTCAGGCCTTCAACATTTGCACAAGCTGCAAAACTGAGGAGGTTAGCTACTGCCAAGGAGAAGGAACTTGCAAAAAGTATGGCTTATATTCTATCTTCTTGAGGATAGTTACTGCTATACTCGTAATCCATATCTAGAATGACTAGAACTATAGTTGATGGCCTTATGGCTTAATTTTTTAAAAGAATATTGGACTTGTCTTCTATCTTTTCTGATATGGACGTTCACCTGCTTTCTTGCCATAGAGAATAGTTATCTGCTAGACAATCTCTCTACTAACTTGCTGCCTGGGACAATTTCTTCACCACTTAATGAAGTGGTTCTTCTTCCATGAATTATATGGCCAACTTAGCAGATTGCGCCCAGATTTATGCTGCTCTGATATAGACAAAAGATACATTCATTATACCCCACCAAATTACATTATAATGGAAAAAATCACTTTGAAAGAGCCGATGATCCTTATTATCAATAGCATTAGAAAGCATAGGACAAGCATTCTGCAATGGAGTTCCAAAATGAATGTAAATTTTCTCCAGTGTACTCAGCCTATCGTTTCCGAAAAACCACGAGATGAATGAAGACTTGGAAATAGTGGAAGCACATTAGGCTGTACCAGTATTACTAGTTCTGAACTTTTCAATTTTTCTTTGGTACTTTATCTATTGAAATGTCTAGATTGAGTTGAATGCAAGAGTAAAACATTTGCCTTTTGAGGTTTAATTGTAAAGGAACAAGGTGCAGCATACTAACTCTTTTACCTCAACATGATTCCTTCTTAGTATTGCCCTGTCCTATCCTCTTCAAGCACATGAAGGCATTTAGTTTTGATAAAGATAGCAAATTACTTGATAAATTTTGTGGAAACTTCAGTGACAATGTCTCAGTGACTGCTGTAGTCCTTTGAAAGGACTAATGTTGTATTTCGATCCTGTGAATGTTGGAGTAATCACGGACCAAATGGGCATGCCTATGATGAGGAACTTAAACCGTTTAGCCTTTAAAGTCGCCTTTAGCAGCAAGTTTCTACGATTTTCTGATTGTTGAAGTTTTCTTCCTGAAGTGGACTATATAAACCAAGTCTGTCTCCTCCTTATAGTTAAAGACTGCAGAAGTTCTGTTTAGTACTTGTCTTTTGCAAATCAGTGGCTGTTGAAGTACCATATATGTTCAAGCAGAAACACATACCAAATACAGATAAATATGTTGACTCTCCTTTTTAGGGAAACTTTCTACTAACTCAACATTTGGTTATACTTCACCTTTCAATCCTGAATCAATAGTCAAGTATAACTGCTTGCTGCCTGCTAGAGATCCGAGGAACCCCAAATACTTTTCAAGAGCCTTCCAAGTAGATATGCTGACCTGATTTACCAGGCAAAGCAGTCTGTCCTTTATCTGAGTCAATCATGTTAGGAAGGTGATCTCTTTCACAAGATTGGATGAACTAAAGGCAGTTTTGAAAATTTATCAATTATATCTGTGGTCATTCTTCTGGTATTGTCTCTATTGAGCTCTAGCTGAATAAATAACATCTGCAAATCTAATGTTAGTGATATTCAAGGTTTGGCACCTTAGATGAAGAAACATGAGAGTTGCTATCTGATTGTTTTCCACTAAAAAAAGTCTCCATGACCAGCTTATATAATTAAGGAGAGCGCGGGCCTCCTTAAGTAAGTATTCTTGAAGTATTGAAAGTAGGTACTGAAGTATCAAGTTAAGAAGCACACACTTTGTGGATACTTTAATCAAGCATCAAGTTAGCAGAAACAGCTCCTGCAGAGGAGTAAATTATTTGGATAGAACTCTTGGAGAGGAGTTGTGTTTCGGAGTCTGAATCTTCTAGGAGAAAAAATGTCCGTCAATTTGCGATCCTTCATAGTGGAAGTTGTACAACGGAAACTACAATGCTACCAAAGGGATTGATCCAAAGGAGAGAAATATCCATAATTGTTACTGAAACTAAAAGAATACACTTTCTTTGTTTAAAAATAAATAAAAAAAGAACTTTTAGGGATGTCTTATGGTGAACTTAAACAAGGAAGGGAATCAGTGATAGGAATGCTGAGATAGTAATATTAGTGGTCTTGAAATCTAGAAGCAAGTAATTTTTTTTTTTTTTTGACAAGGTAACAGACTCTGTATATAAATCATCAGCACAAAAGTGCTGGAAACCAAAAATTACATCCAAAAGTGAAAACCAGAAGGCAACACAAAAGTTTATTTATGGGTTAAGCATGGATCTACATCACTAGAGTGGGTTGGCCAAATTGGGGACAATTATATAACAGACATGCTTTGCTAACTGGAAGGTGGCTTCAGGCTGGTAATTCGACGAGCTATGCTCCAAAGTATATCATGGTCCTATCTTGTGGTCTGTAAGACAAAACGATGTCACCAGCTACGTCTTTCTCTCATTTATGTTGATATTTCTTTCTCTTTATTTATTTTGTCTTATTAACTGAATTGCACTCCCGTCTTTATAGCATATATAAGTGATACGAAGTAGTACAGATTGAGGCTTAGGTATGTTGGTAAGCTTACTCGATATTTGCTAGAAGTACTTTTAATCTTGTTAGAAACTGTGTGTCCGGAGAAAACATAGAGAATTTCTAGCGTTAGAAAACTTAATGTATTGAATTGGAATGAAACGGGTGCATATGAAGTGAAATTGGTGGTGAGGATAGATCATATACTATCCTCAACTAGCTGGGGTTGAAACATAGCACTTCTTGTTGTTGGTGGTGTTCTCTTCATAGCATATTCTATTTGGATGAAATTTATCAATAAATTTAATTAGTTCTCATCCTCTGATGCAGATCAAGAAGTTCGCAGCAAAGAGGCGAAAATGTCATATGATACATACACAAAAGGCCTTACTATTTTGCAGGTATGAATTGGATTTTTTAGGGATTTGTACAAGCTTCGTTTAAGCTGTAAGATGCCTATTTACCCTAATCTCACAGGTCTTGACGTACGTGTTATTGATTATCTGGTTTTGGCGTATTCCTGTGGCTTCCATATCCAAGCAGCTCGTACAGCCCTTTGGTAATGCTTCTGATTCCTAAATTATTGAGCTGTAGTCATACCCACATGACATTTTGTGACTATGATATATGCTTAAAATATTGTTTACCCATTAACCAATTTGCTTCACTTGTTTTTTCATTGTGATTTATGGATTAATATCCATTTGATTGCTTTAATTTCACTGGCTTTTAGATCCTTGTTCAGATTTCCTGCTTGTGACATACTGATCTGCCGTTCTTTCATTTCTGCAGGGAAGATGTTGTCATGGCGAGCTGGAGGTCCTGCCAATGAAAATGTTATGGTAATGATTAGTCGCTATTGTTTCTTTAATGTCAATTTATTCTTTAAGGGGAAATAGTGACTGAAAATAGAGTAGCCCTGTGAGGGTAGGTCTTGGGTTAGCCTCTGAAGGTAGAAAGAAATTAGTCTGTTGCTTCATTATTTATTAGGGGGAGCTGGTGACACTCTTTCCTATTATTGAGAATTTTGAAAGAAAAAGGGGTTCAAGAAAAGGGTTTTAAAAATTTGGTTGCGTTTGGACCAAAAATTGTTGAAAATGTTTTTGTTTTTACAAAAACTGAAAAACTACCCCAGATTTTAAAAGTACCAGTTTGAAAAAAAGAAGAAGTGATTTTGAGTTTTTTCAAAAATTGAAAAAGTTTCTATAATGGCGTTTGGTTGAAAAAAGCCACACTTAATTTCTTTTTTCCAGTTTTTGCAAACAAACGCAGGCTTTGATTCACTGGGCAAGTATATTTTGCTAGTGCTTCACCAGAGTTGCACCTAAGAATTTGGGGATCTATTTCCAGCAACCTATTTCTCATTCCTCACTTCCTTGGAAATCTAACTTAATGTGTTGTCGTCGTAATATTATCCCATACACCCAACTCATACATGACATATAACTTCTAAGATCTACAGTCCTTTACATTCCCTATCTTATCCCAAGTTTTGAAGAGATTTACTACCTTTTTGTGCTTTTTGGCCTGTTTACTGGGGCAAGTCTGATGTGCATAAAAGCCAGCACTTGTGCAACATATCAAACCAGCTGCGGTTTTCCTAAATCACCAAAGTTGCTCGACATTTGAATAGTTTGTTTGATGCATTTGCAGGTGGGGATTATTCCGTGGTTGATACTGTCTACTAGAGTCAGCAAATCTATCAGTCGAAGAATATTCAAGTAGGAGCCAGAAGTAAAAGCGACGACAACAAACTGACCAATTTTTTCCCTTTCCTTTTGATATCTAATTTATTTTATTGTCAACTCATTTGGAATCTGTAAATTGAATGCGCTACACCTTTGTAAGGAGTAACCGTTTTCTTCTTCCGCAAGTAGGAACAAATGCGGTGAGTTAGAAAATCATGTCTGAAATGAGTGATTTTATACTGCTTTTTGGCTTTGAAAAGCAAATGCAGTTTGTTTTCTTGGGTTTCTTGAGGGATAAATTTGTATTATTTTTTAGAGTTCATGAACTGCATCTACTTTTGAAGTTTATATGAAATTATAGCGTGTACATTTGGTATACAAAAGACGATTTTTTGTGGTCACAGCGCTGGACATAATTTACACGATCACGTTAGCCTTGTGGTTCATGCTACTGCACAGTAGATTGAGCTACGTTGGCTTAGTTCAGCTGCAACTGTCTCAGTTAAGTCGTAAACGCCTCTTCCTTGTTGCATATGCTGGTGGTGGTGCTACCTTTGGCTTCTGGAAGAGTACCTAGTCGTTATAGTTTAGTTGGTTTCTAGTGGCACTTCTCTTGTTTAGGTTTATTTGATCTTGGTCTTCGAAATGGAGTTATTTTCCCAGTTGTCAAACCATACAAAATGAAAACAGAGGAGAACGGAAAATAAACCAAATTGCTTTGTCAAAGGCTGGAATCATATTCAATAAACAAAAGTTAATTGAGATGGAACAATGGTTTCAACTAAAAAAACTCGCAAGTCATAACATAACCTATTTTTACCAAAAAAACTGCATCAACTAAGTACAGCAATCGGTAAACAATTTTGAAGGACCAGTAAATTTACCCAAAAAACTAATGACTAAACCTGCATGTACGCCAAACCGAACTCCCCCCAGACAAATACATAGTAAAACCAGTATTCTACCTAAAAAGAATTTCCAAAAAATACAAAAGAATACCTAAGCTCAACACACACCCCCAAAAAATTCAAAAACTTGGGGGAATAGTTAGCAGAAAACCTAGAAAGTATCAGTGGAAAAGGGCATGGAATAATCATAATTAGGCTCATTAGCAAGTAGACTATTCAACAATGTACCAAAACCAGTAGCCTCTTGTGGCAATAGATCAAATTCAGGATCAGAGACCACTGGCCAAAGATCATTAGTCCCAAAATCGTACTTCTCCAGATTGTTTAGTGTCTCCCACATGTTCATCTCAGTAGGCATTACCACCAATTGTCCATCATGCCCAAAAATATCAACTCCTTGGACTTGATCATAAGCAGAACAATTTCTCAGTTTATCACCATTATTAATTGCTACACTACCCCAGAATTCTTGATCAGCCACAACAAATTCGTTTCCTTGATTATACGCACTATTGTTTCTCAATTGATCACCACTAATTGCATCACTACTTTCCCAGAATTCTTGATCAGCCATAAATACTTGGTTTTCTTGATTATAAGCACTATTGTTTCTCAGTTGATCACCACTAATTGCACCACTACTTTCCCAGAATTCTTGATCAGCCATAATAACTTCGTTTTCTTGATTATAAGCACTCTTTTTTCTCAATTGATCACCACTAATTGCACCACTACTTTCCCAGAATTCTTGATCAGCCATAATAACTTCGTTTCCTTGATTATAATTAGCACTATTGTTTCTCAGTTGATCACCATTAATTCCAACACTACTTTCCAAGAATTCAAAATCTGAATTATGGGTTTCTTGATTAGCAACTACAACTTCTTTTCCTCTTGAACTTAAACCAGTAACATCACCAGCAACCCCATGTCCATTATTCACCATCTTCAAGAATTCAATCCTTTTCTCCACAGCCGCTAACTTCGGATTCAACTTCACCAACAAACTTTCTTTCGACTCTCTAGACATGTTACTAAGCCACTGATCATCATCATTATCACAAAACAGATCAAGATTCTTTTTTGACTTTACTACTTTCTTGCCGTCAATTAGACTTTTTTTGTAGGATTGAATAATGGGGTTCAAGTCTGTCGGATTTTCAGGCCATGTATCGACTTGCCCATTAGGATCAACAAGAACGACGCAAGCTTTAACGCCACAGAGGATTGAAAGCTCCATAGTTTTCTTCTTGATTGTTTCTTTTTTCTTCCTGTAATTCAACATGTTCCCCTTCTTCATTGTGGTGCCAAGAAGAAAGGTACTGCTACTCTGGACTATGAGAATTACTTTAGAACTGTTGAGTATTACTTTACTAGAGTTTTATTATTTATAGAGGCAAATAAGCTACTTATATTTTTGAGTTGTGTCAGCCCTCTTAAATGCTGGCCCCACGTCCTGCCATAGTACAACGTCTAACACGTACAGGATTTTTCACCTCCACATTCCATCAATTTTAGGTTTACTTTGTTTATCTATTGCATATTAGGGGTAATTTTGGACCCCTTTCAACTCTCAAGTAAAATACTAAATGAAAATTTTACCACTCATGTTTCAATTTATGAGATATTTTTTATTTTTTGAGTTTTAAATTATGTAAACTTTGATCAATATTTTGATTTTAAAAAAAAAATCATATTACCATGAGAAGAATCACATCTTATAATATTTTATATAGTTTTCAAATACCAAAATTTAAAATATTAAGTTGATCTAATCCAATTTAGCATCGAAGGTTAATCACATTGACTCTTGAGAATCTATAAGTATCACATAAATTGAGATGAGGAAATAAATGTTAATTTTTAATTTTAATTCGAACCCACCTGAAAACTTTTGGAAATGTATAATTTCTCTATTTGCTTGGATTAATTTTAAATACAAGACATGACAAAGAATATTAATTTGATAAGATAAGTAGATTCAAAATATTTGTTAAACAACTTGTAAAACTTATTACTGCAATTGCTTATTTGGAAATAAAAAAGGTGGCCTAAAATGATTTCATCTAAACACTAGAAAAATGATCTTCTTACTTAAACTATAACAATAAACAAAACTCTATGTACTTGATAGATTTAGTTTTTTTTATAATTATATATGCAAACATAAATCCTCACAAGATAAAAGAGCCTAGCTTCACTCTATAGTGTGAACAAGCTTCACATCTTTAACACACTGATGAGTTTGAGTGGAACACGAGTTATCTTCCGGAACATTCATTTATATTTTAATAGAATTGATCAACAAATTTGAAAAATTTAATCCAAAAAATATTAGCACTTGAAGTATAATAAAGTTTTTTGATATTATTATAATGTAGAATTTATGTGAGAAACTTTTTAATAAAATATCAAAAGATAAGCAAAAGCATACGTTCTCTTCACTAATTTTAAGAAAATATATGAAAATTTATATTTTAAAATGATAATACATGTTTTATATTCTTACCTACAGAGGATTAATTTCTATTCTTTAGGTGTCCAACTCTCATTCTTTTTAGTGGGTACTTAAGATAATTAACATTTTATAATAGTAATTGCAATAATGTATTACCGAACAAAAAAACTCCATTTTGAAAATCTAACAATTAGTTGACCTTACAAGATTCATTTTGAGCTAATAAAAATTCAAAATAAATAAGTAAAGAACTTTAAAAAATTACAAATTTACAACTTTCCTTGTTATAGAAAAGCAAAGTACCACCTACGCATAGGTGATTAGAATATTCGTTCTTATGACTTTGATAAACTTGCAATTGAATCTTTTACTAACACAATGAAATAAGTCACTAGAACATTAAAATTGAAGATTTATTTGGCTTTAGGAATTGATAATTTTTCATGAAGATGTTCATTCGATGATTTTGATAAAATTCAAATGATACAAAGAATAGTAATTTCACTATTATAATAGGATATCACAAAAAAAATCAAAAGATGGTCTATCAAAACTATTCTCAGGCTTCTAGATAATTATATGGGAAAATGTCTAAAAACACACCTAAATTATATCTGAATTTGCTGTAACACACTCTTACTTTGCGTGGATCCTATGACCCCCCAACATTTTTTAAGTAGAATTAAAACAACCTTAAAATGCCACCTGTCAAAAAGAGTGCATGTACTCTCCTAAAGAGCATGAAAAGTAAGAAAAAAGTTAATTTTTTTTAAGTTTACAATATTTTCCTAAGTTTTTATTTTCTCATCAGTTTCTCTCTTTTTGCTTGTGTTTTATACTTTCCTTCCATTGACCACCTCAAAATTACAGAAATTTAAGAACCTTGCCGGAAATATTTCCGGCACCGACAGAAGGCTTTATTTCCTTTCTTTTTTATAATACTAATTTTACTCCTATTCCCTTCCACATCATACTGTGTTCAACCACTGCTACCATAACGTTTTCCTCAAACTACTAATTCTTCTTTCACAAATTTAGATAAAAAGGGATTCGCCGTAGTTTTTTGTTCCAATATCTACAATACGCCTTAGATTGGCACAAAATCTGGTAAAAAGAGATGCAAAAAAGCTAGTTTTCCTCATAATTTCAAATTGCAAGGTAAATACTCGAAAGCCATTTCAGTTTAGTCTTAATCTTGATTAATTTTCGAATGTTGGTGGCTAATGTAATCACTTTTTGATGCATTTACAAGATTTGCGTAGTCACCGGATCTTGTGTTCGAAGCCGTAAGTTCACCATTCTAATCACCTTGAGGATCCTCTCATAATTCATTGAGTATGGACAACAATTTCTTGTGGTCCATTTCTTTAAGAGCTAACCGAAGAGCAGACTGTAACCTTCTTCAATCTAGAGGTACAGCCAAGGAGAACAAAAATAGAAGAAGTTGGCAAAAAAGTAATAGAATCATAGGCTTGAGAAAGAAAGAAAAACGAATGGAAGAGGCAGGCCATTGAAATTGAAAGAAAGGACAAAAAAAGTTTTAAATGATATAAAAGAAAGGAAAAAAGAGAGAGAGGCGTGTGTAAAATATTTTTTGATGTATGTTTGGTCATTTATGCCGCATCAGCACTTATGTGTGTATTAGTTCTACTTCAAAACTGTTAGGGGGGGGGTCATAGGACCCCGCAAAGTAAGTGTGTTATAATAAATTCGGATATAGTTTAGGTGTGTTTTTAGTCATTTTTCCTAATTATATTGTGCCTATTTAATGTTTCATAGCTAAATTTTTATAGTGCAGCAGATAAATTCATCGTTGATATAGTGTATGCTCAATATTTATTTATAAAAATAGTTCTCATTCGAGATAAATGAATTAGTATTATAGGTTAACTTTTAATTGTTTAATGCTAATTATGTTTATCACATATGATTATACAGTAGCTAATCCTATAATCGATAAACTTTTTATGTACCAGATAAAAATCCGATAATAAATACAATAATGTAAAGATTATTAATCAACTTAACAGTGAGACTTCCTAATACGAATACAAATTGGTTGAGCTCAAAACAAATACTTCACATCGAATGAGAAAGGAAAAAAAAATGTGAGTGTCAAATTTATTGGGCCTAATCTAGCCACTTTTAAAAGAAGTTGGTTGTGGTAATTCGTGTTTAAAATTAATATTCAATGGACTATTTGAAGGAAATCAGGAACAAAGAAGATGGAAGGTAGAGGAAACAAATGTCGTTCAAAAGCGATTTATGCTTCGACAAAGTAGAAATATTTTCGATGTTCTTCTACAAATATAAGTGTAATATAATAGATTTACTTCAACTTTTAAGACAGAATTCTGTTAAACTTCAGTGGATAGCAACGATTTTAATAGGTTTACAATAAAATAATTATACTTGTACAAAATCATTAAATACCCGCCTCACCTTTGCTTTGTTTAATGTTAGCTTAAAGAAATACGTCTATTTATTCGACTTTCTAATTTATTTTTAAAAATAGAAAATTTAGATTATTGAGAATTTGTCCCCCCCCCCCCCCCCCCCCTTTTTTTTTTTAAACTCACCCAGTAACAAGTAAGTATCAGTGTTTTAAAAGGCAGTTTCAAGACTCGCCTCGGTGCTCCTCTCGGGGCGAGGTACTAGCAAAACGCCCCGGGGCTCACGTGCGGGACTTAGTTCATGTGAGGCTTACGCCCTAAGCGCCCAACTATACGCCCTAAAAACGCCTAACGCCCAACGCTCGGGGCTCACCAAACAGTTCTTACACAAATTATATGTTAAATTCCTCAATTAAAGTCGTTGACCCTCATAATTCTTTGACAAATGAATGATACTTAATAGTTTTTCATCTATAGAAATAAGAAGATTGAGTGTAACTCAAATAAAAAGTCGTAGTATTGCATATTTACTATTTGAGAACACTTAATATTTTTTAAAAAATACATAGCCGATTTGTACATTTTCACTTGTCATTGGTCTTTTGTCCTATTTATCAAAATTATCATATTTTATTATTTCGCTATTTGAAAGTAATTTTCATTTTATTCATTGAAGGAATTACGTTTTAATTACAATACTGATAAAGTTTATTGACATAAATGAATAGTATGATAGTAATATTGTTTTAAGAAATTGTGATTTTTTCATTGTTTGTAAATTTAAGATGTTAGAGTTTATTTGTATTCCATAATAGCTTTTATTTCATTCTATTGTTTATAACAGTAAAATTATGTTATATATAATTTACAAGTTGTAAGCAGGGGTGGCTCGAGGGTGAGCCTAGTAAAGCTTTTGTTTAATCTTTTATGTTCTGTTTGTGTTGGAGACTAAAATCTTCGGATTTTCTACTTCGCTTTCGAGATTAAAGTTTTTGTAACTTTCTACTCATTTTGTCTACTCGATTTGAAGATATAAAAACTTCATCGAGTATATAAATTTGTGCATTCAGTTTGAAGATATAAAAACTTCACCGATTTTGTTAATTCTGTTTGTGTTTGTCAACAGAAATGGGAAACCAAACTCCAATCTAAATATTACTGCTACTGCCACATCAACCCCCGCGGTTGGCTCTACAAGCAATGTTGCCTCCTCCAGTCGGGCTGCTCCGGCAGAAAAACTCGGAAAGTTTACCGGGATTGATTTCAAAGGGTGGCAACAAAAGATGCTTTTGTACTTAACGACTTTAAGTCTACAAAAGTACACTAAGGAAGAAGTTCCAGTTCTACCCGAATTAACTCCTGAAAATGAACGTTTCATTGTGATCGAGGCTTGGAAGCATTCAGATTTTTTGTGTAAGAAATATATACTTAGCGGACTGGAGGATGATCTTTACAACGTCTATGGTAATGTGGGAACTTCAAAAGAACTATGAGATGCGTTGGAAAGAAATATAAAACTAAGGATGCCGGATTGAAAAAGTTTATAGCCGCCAAGTTCCTGGACTACAAAATGGTAGACGGCAAGTCTGTTTTTACTCAAGTTCAAGAATTGCAGGTTATCATCCACGATCTCTTGCTGAAGGTATAAATATAATTAATACTTTTGTTGAAAGTATTAAGTGTGTTATTACTTACATATTATTTATTGTAGGTTTGGTGATTAGTGGTGCGTTTCAAGTTGCTGCAATAATAGAGAAGTTGCCTCCTTTATGGAAGGACTTCAAAAATTACTTAAAACACAAACGAAAGGATATGACACTGGAAGATCTCATCGTTCGGTTAAGAATTGAGGAAGATAGCAAAGCGGCATAAAAGAAGGCTAATGAGAGATCAGCAATAGGGGGAACACATATTGTTGAAACTGCTCCAACGAATCCGAAAAAGAGGAAAAAGGCTTCAGGGCCAAAGAACTATCCCAACAAGAAGAAATTCAAGGTAAACTGCAACAATTGTGAAAAAATTGGACACAAAGCTGCAGATTGTCGTGCTCCGAAGAAGGAAAAGAACAAGGGTCAAGCAAATATGTTGAAACAAATAAGGATATTGATGACTTGTGCGCTATGCTGTCTGAGTGAAATTTAGTGGGAAATCTTAAAGAGTGGTGGATTGATTCTGAAGCCACTCACCATGTTTGTGCAGTTAGAGAAGCGTTCGCTTCATATGCTCCCGCCGGACCCGACGAGACCATATTTGTGGGAAATTCTGCAACGACAAAGATTGAAGGTTATGAAAAGATATTTCTGAAGATGACCTCTGGCAAGGTGGTGACTCTCAACAGCATGTGTCATGTTCCAGAAATAAGGAAAACGATATGTATGTGGGGAAAGGTTACCTTACCGAGTGCCTTTTCAAACTAAATGTAATGATCGTTGATAATAATAAGATTTCAACTTTGTCTTACTTACTTAAGTCAAATGATTTATGGCATTATCGTTTAGGATATGTAAAACCTTGCGAAAAATGATTAATTTGGATGTATTGCCTAAATTTGAATGCGATAATTCAAAATGTCAAATCTGTGTGGAATCTAAGTATGCTAAACATCCTTACAAGTCAATTGAAAGGAATTCAAATGCTTTAGACTTAATTCACACAGATATTTGTGACATGAAGTCAACTCCATCTCACGGTGGAAAGAAGTATTTCATTACTTTCATTGACGACAACACTCGTTATTGTTACGTTGATTTACTTAATAGTAAAGATGAAGCAATTAACATATTCAAGCAATACAAAAATGAAGTTGAAACGCAACTTTCCAAGAAAATTAAAAAGATAAGAAGTGATAGGGGTGGTGAATATGAATCTCCTTTTGAAGAAATTTGTTTGGAATATGACATTATTCACCAAACAACTGCCCTTTACTCTCCACAATCCAATGGGATTTCAGAAAGAAAAAATAAAACATTAAAGGAGATGATGAATGCCTTGCTGTTAAGTTCTGGTTTACCCCAGAACTTGGGGGGGGGGGGGGGGGGGGGGGAAACTATTCTTACGGCTAATAGAATACTTAATCAAGTTTCCCATAGCAAAACACAATCCATTCCACATGAGAGATGGAAAGAAAGAAATCCAGCTTGAAATACTTCAAAGTGTAGGGGTGTTTAGCTAAGGTACAAGTTTCTTAACCCAAAAAGGTAAAAATAGGACCGAAAATCGTAGAGTGTGTTTTCATAGGATATTCCACCAATAGCAAAGAATATTGGTTTCTGGTTCACAAAGCAGAAAATCCTGACATTCATGTTAATACAGTAATGGAATCAGATAATGCAGAATTTTTTGAAAGCATTTACCCGTATAAAGAGAAATGTGAGTCGTCTAGCGAAAGATCTAAACGACCTTGGGAAGAGAAAGGAAAGTAATCCTAATGAGGAGAACCTAAGACAAAGTAAACGTTAAAGGACATCTACTTCCTTTGGTCCAAACTTTTTGACATTCTTAGTGGAAAAAGAGCCTCAAACTTTTAAGGAAGTAGTGTCTTCTTAAGAAGCACAATATTGGAAAGATGCAGTTAAAAGTGAAATAGAATCCATTTTAAGCAACCATACTTGGGAGTTGATTCATCTTCCTCCAGGGAACAAACCTTTAGGTTCCAAATAGATTTTCAAAAGGAAAATGAAAGATGATGACATTATTGAAAAATATAAGGCAAGACTTGTTGTCAAAGGTTTTAGACAACGAGAAGGCCTTTACTATTTTGACTCATACTCGTCCGTAACGAGAATTACATCTATTCGGGTGTTAATAGCGTTGGCTGTCGTGTATGGCCTTCAAGTTCATCAAATGAATGTTAAAACTGCCTTCTTAAATGGAGATTTGGAGGAAGAAATATACATGGAACAACCTGAAGGGTTTGTGGTTCCTGGAAAAGAAAAGAAGGTGTGCAGAGTTGTTAAGTCACTTTATAGACTTAAACAAGCACCAAAACAATGGCATGCGAAATTTGATCAAACAATGTTGTCAAATGAATTTACGATTAATGAGTGTGATAAATGTGTCTACATTAAGAACACTCCAAATCATGTGGTCATTGTTTGCTTGTATGTTGATGACATGCTAATAATGAATAAAGACATTGCTGACATAAATGCTACTAAGTGTATTGTTATGTCCCGTATTTTCGTATAACGGGAAATCAAGAAATAAATAAGACTTGTGTGTGTTGAGGAAATAATTTGATTCAAGTTGCTATGCTCATGTTGATTATGAAATCATTGATTTCAAGACCTCGGGGAAGGCCGAGGGTAAATTTGGAATTTTAGAAATTAGTTTCGGGAATTACAAAACGGGACATTTCACGAATTGGGCCAAGTTTGGACAACAAGGAATTGAAGCCCAAGTCCTTGAAGAGGCCGGCCAAGGGGGGGGCAAGCCCAAGCCCATTTCATTAAGGTCATGTGCTATGCACATGACCTATAAGTGGATATATATCAAGCACACTTGGAATTATCAAGAATTTAATCAAAAAAATTCAAGAACACAAAGAAAGAGGGGTTTCGGCCACTAGAGAGAAAAAGAAAGAAAAATTTCCAAGCTTGATTGTTGATCCAAAAATCTCAAGTTTTACATAGTTGTGGAGTACTCAAGACGCTCTCCGACGTGATACAAGTAGTTTGGAGAAAGAGCGACGTTTGCGACAAGTCGGAAATTCAAGAAAAAGGTAAGATTTTTATGTTTTAATGTTATGAAATGGATATATATGTGTTAGTGATTGGATTAGTGTGAAGATTGTGGGATGAGGTTGTGTTTGTGCATGGTGTGTGTGTGTAAAAAGGGTGTGTTTGGTCGTGAGTTCCATGTGGTGCAAGCCATAAGAATTTTATCTTGTTTAGTTTGAATAATGTGTTGTTGTGATCTTTATGTCGTAAAGGATCGATTAAAGAATTGAGTTGGTGCTAGAAAATAATTTCGGACGTTATCGAAAAGCGTATACATTTGGTATAGTTGTGTATATCATAGTATATTTATGACACTAAAGACCTTAAATAAGATTTATGGTTGATGATAACGAATTTGGAATGAAACGACGCAAGTTAGAACGTTCGTCGTAACTTTTGGTGTTTTGAATGAAAATTGGAAAGTAGTGAACTTTGGGGATGTTTGTATGTGGTTTGGAACTTGTATGTAGTGTGTTTGAATAATTGGGAATGAGTGAATGAATGGACTAATGTGGAAATAGATTTGGAATTTTGAAGTTGAATCAAGAATTTGCCAACTTATGTATTAAAGTGAAATTTTGAAGTTAATGTAGTATGATTGTGGTTTGTATGGTTTAATGACGTTTGGGCTGTTGTTGTTGTTGTATTTTGAGCCGAGCTAAGTCTCGGGGGTGTTAGATTTATAGGGGAAGTGCTGCCGAAATTTCGGTAGCCAAATATAGCCCAAAGACTAAAATGTTAATTCTCATGAATAGTAACTGGTAAAAGTGACCATTTGCAGTTTCTGGACGAAACGGGAATTGCGATTTGAGGAGCGTAAGGCGCCAACCAGGTATGTAAAGCCTACCTATCATTCTTTTGGCATGTCCTAGACATACTAGGTTAAGATCGGCCCCTCGGGAATAATCCTACTCTTGGGGATCGAGGTTCAAGTTCGAGCACTATTCACTCAGCGCGATTGAACCCTTTTTGTCGCATTTGGTTAAAAGAATGTTCGCACCTCCATAACTTGTGCTGTTGTGTCCGAAACTCTTCGAAACTTTCGTAGATGGCTCTATGGAGCCGAAAGCCTGTGATTTGTGTCCGCCGCCTCAATTTGACCCGAGGTGGGCCCGCGAGCCCCGAGGCTCCCCTTATTCGGTTTGTCTGGTCCGTTTGTGTCCGTTATGATCTGCGACTGTCTGTTTATGACCCAAGGATGTGTTTGAAACTTCCTATGCCATTAACGTACGTTCTGTACTTTGAATGATGTGAGATTTTCGGAAAACGACTTCTGAACAGTTTTTCTTGCGAATTTGACAGTTTGGAACTTCGTAACTTTTATACGCATACTTTGATCAATCTGATTCCTACTCCGAGCCTTCTGGCGTCAGTTTATGCCTACATGTAAACTATATGTTGAGTCCGACAAATTATTTTTGATATGCATATGGTTTCTGCACTACTCTGTTCGTGCTGTCTGCTATGACTTCGTTCGTCGGTACCCGGGCCGACTTTGTGATCGTGCGCGCTATAATATATTCGGGAGTTATGATGTGCTACAGTTTCCGAGGCCTCGCCATAGGGCCGGTTACCGTTTATGGAGTTATGATGTGATATGGCATTTGATATGTTCTGATGATGTGATGTGTGTGTGATATGATGTGTCTGGAGATTGTACGGAGATTTGAAAACTTCTGGAGTTATGATGTGCTGTGGCACCAGCGTCGGGGGGTGACCACGTTCCTAAACCCTATACATGATTTGATTCGCATTTGTACGTTCGCCTCCCGCACAGGTTTGCTTTGTTTGCGATGTCGGTGTGTTTGTTCTTTCTGACTCCAGCTGTGTTTGTGATTTCTGTACCTTCTACTTTACATACTCAGTACTTCTCCCGTACTGACCCCCGTTTCTTCGGGGGCTGTGTTTTATGCCCGCAGGTACAGAAGCTCGTTTGGGTGGTCCTCCAGTTTAGGCTACTCATTCTGCTGTGTTGGAGAGCTCCCCTTTGATCCGGAACCTACTTTTGGTACATATCTTTTGTTGTGTCTGTATTCAGTATATTTGGATGAGTGGGTACGGCGGGGCCCTGTCCCGTCCTATGTTCTTAGGTTCTGTTTTGTCTAGAGGCCTGTAGTCAAATTTGTGGGTCGTGGGTCCGGTGTGTTTGCATGTGAGTCTGTTTTGCGATCTTAAGCGGCCCGTACGCTGCTATGGCCAAGTCGGCCTTTGAGTTTGTATGTATGTGTATGTACTTGGGGGCGATGTGCATTCCGCCACCCTTCTGATGTGTGTGTGTGAAATTTGGCGATGTATATTCCGCCTCCTTTCTGATTTGTGATTTGTTTGATCTGTACGGGCGACTGCTTAGGATAAGTGTTCGGTAGTTGTCTGATTACGATGTTGAGTTCGAATAACGTACGTTGAGATTGGACGAGTCTGATTAGGATGATCTGGGTGTGAGTTCGTTTGGGGTGTCCCAGAAGGGCACCAGTCGCGGCCCACGGGGCTGGGTCGTGACACGTATGCTTGCTAGAAACTTTGACATGAAAGACTTAGGAGTTGCTGATTTAATTCTAGGAATTAAAATCCACAAACTCCTCAAGGCAGCATTGTCTCAATCTCAATACATCAAAATGGTACTTGAAAAGTTCAAACATTTGGAATTCAAGGTTGCACGAACTCCAATTGACTTAAATCATAATTTTGTGAGAAATAAAGGTCAAAGTAAGTCTCAATTGGAGTATGCTCGAGTGTTGAGAAGTTTGATGTACATCATGAATTGTACATGTCCATACATAGCTTGTGCGATAAGTAAATTAAGCCGATACACAAGTAATCCCGACCAAACTCATTGGATGGCAATGAAACGAGTTTTAGGGTATTTACAATACACACAAGACATGGCTTTACACTACAATTCGTATCCCGTAGTAATAGAGGGATATTGTGATGCAAATTGGATCACCGGATCAGCTGAAACTAAGTCCACAAGTGAATATGTTTTTACTATTGTTGGAGGAGCAGTGTCTTGAAAGTCATCTAAACAAACATGTACTGACCACTCTACAATGGAGTCTGAGTTCATAGAAGTGGGCCCTAAACGTGGCCCCACTAGCATTCAAGAATCAAGACCATTCAATTTTTTTTCTTTCTTTCTAAAAAAAAAAAAAAAAACTAACTTGACATCTACTGTAATCTAATTAATTGTTTTATTTTGCTACTTTCAATTAAAGTAAACTAATAGATTCACTAAAATAGAAAATTAGAATTCTCCATTTCAATTTAAGGGTTTCCATTTAATTAGGTACGAAATTTTAAAAAATAAGATTTTTTTTAAATCTTATAATATTAAATTAAAGATTATGTAATAGACCTAAACTCTCTTTGAATTTTATGGTGTTAAACATGCAATGTAAAATTTGAATTAAAGAACCAAATAAGTATGACATACTAAAAATAAAAATAAGATACTTGAATTGAAACGGAAGGATTGACTATAAATTTAAATAGAATATGTATTATGAACTAATAAAATTTTGATTTATTTTTCAAACTTACTAAATTAAATTTTAATTTGACAAACAAGTGTTACTTTGGGTCCAATTTATAATACTGACAATATAATCTTTTTACATTTTAAAATTAATCAAATCAATTTTTCATCTGTTATAATAGATTGCTTGCATTATTTTTCAAATTAGTTCATAATTCTTAATACTAATATTATTTTGTCTCAAATAAGAAAGGGAAAGGAATTTCTTTTTATGTAAATTATCTCTTTTAAAAATATTAATGAATTCCATGTAATATTATATTGAATAATTTAAGTTTTCACAAGCTTTTTGTACATAACCAAACATAATACTGTAATATTCTTTTTAACTATTTGGGCCCAAAAAATAATTTATTCTAATTAATTTGATATATAACTATAAATCGTAAACAAAAAAAAAATTCAGTAAAAGAATTTAAAACAAAATCTAGATAGGATAGTCTAAAAATACACTTATGATTTGAAATTAAATGTAATATTTTTCATTATAATGACTTAAATGATACAAATACTTTTAATTATGCATCATTTTATCACGAACAATGAACTGAATATAATCATTGTATCATGCTAACATTATTTTTTTATTATAATTAAGATAAATTACATGCTTATTTTTGTTAAAAAATTAGGTACACTCACTCCTCCATTATAATTCAACTATTGAGCAAAAAATTGGAAAGTAAGCTCTTCAACATAACGACGTATAATAATTCATCCTCATAAAATTATAAATTTCGCTTATGAGCAAGAAATTGGAAGTAATGACCTTTAGGAAAATAATGCATAATGGCTCATCCCCATGAATTATTATTATTATTATTATTATTAAATGAAATTTGAGCGTTAGATTCATAGTGCTTTATAATTGTTTGAAAAGAATCTTATCATAAATAATGATAGGCCTAATTCATCAAGCATGTTCCAATTGAGGTTGATGAGGGTAATGCATGCTATTAAACTAGGAAACTTGATCGCGCTTCGCACGATCATAATAGAGCCTATTAAATTTACGAAATGATCTTTATTAATATCAAAATGTTTAAATAACAAAAAGGTAGATTTTGTAAAAATTGAAAGATATAAAAACATTTCAACCTTAATTAAATAAAAGGACATCATGTGAAAAAAGATTAAGAACAACCAAAAGAAATATAAAGGTATAAGAGATATTTATAAGCCTAGCGACTGGTGATCTTAGAAATTCTTTTGTCTTTCTGCATTAATAAAGAGTAGGAGAAATTTAGTAACAATTGAGTTATTTGGTATTTTCTTGATAATTGATCAGACTCATTGAGTAAAATTTGATACTCTCCTTTTAGTAAAGAATTTTACATGAAAAGAGCGTCTTTCGCCATCGTCTTATTCCATGGCTCGAAGATATATTTTTCTGGTAACAGATTTTTTTTCCCTTTGCATGATTGATATATTACTCCCATGCAATCTGTTTTCGAGTTGAAGATAAGGGAGAAAATTTGAAGTCACAGTTAATGTTTATCACTATTAGTTCGAACTTTTAACTAACACTGTAATCTTTGACCGTTTAGTCAGAAAAGGTGTAAACATCTCATTTTTTATTCTCCTTGGTTAATTTTATTGTTTAAAATATTTTAGGTCTTGTTTTAATAGTTAGTACTAAATAAGTTTCACTCGTGAACAGTAAAGTTATCTCTGTGTGACGTAAAGGTTAAGAGTTCGAGCCATGTAAGTAGTCACCACCCTTTGCATTGGAGTAGGTTGTCTACATCACACCCCAGGCATGCGGCCCTTTCATGACCCTGCTAACACGAAATGCATTGTTCATCGGCTGTCCTTTTGTCACTTGTGAAAACTAAAAATTAAAAAGTCATATTTTAGATACAAATTTTATTTTATTTTCAAGAGAATTTTATTTTTATTTTAAATATGATTCTAATAAAGAAGTTACTGACTTTTATGTTTCTCCTTAATGACATTTAACTTAGCCTAGCTATTTGATTTTCTTGTATGCTTTGTTATAAAAATAATTAATTAAAAAATTTCATCTTCTTGTTATGATATCATTAAAAGAAAAAAAAACGAAAAAGAACAAAAATAGTCAATCATATTGCCACCTACTTGAGATACTTTGTTATCCTTTCCAAACATTAATCTCACACGTACACACATTCATATACACACGTCACCTCCACATTCTTGACAGTTGACATGCATACATATTTTGGCACAATTTCAATTACACATACTGAAAACTCCCTTCTAACTATAGACGATACAAGTCAATAGTAGTCACACTCACATAAATTCGAATTTGTCTACACAAATCTGGAGAAAGCCCATTCGAATTGTCTCCACACAGACGACACGCTAAGAGTAGTTTTTTTTTCGTTCCATAGAGAAGATCACTCTTTGAATTTCAATTAGAGGTTCCTGCTGTAATCTCACCTGGATAGCTACGATGCATGTACTGAAACTCAAAACAAAGAAAGTCCTGCATATGAGGCAAAGTAAGGTAAGACGAAATTGAAGGAAAGAAGATGCTCTAACACACCTATTGGTGCTGCCAGTGGTGGCAAGAGATCACTGTTTAGGAGATATTCACTTGATATTGGAGAAGCTGGAATCATTGCTTGCAAATTCCTTCGTACTAATAGCTGTTGCTGCCATCACAACACCAAATATTTCTCGCTCCATCGATATTCCCAATCTCTTCACCGTGTCGTAATATAGTTTGCAGGATCATCATTAATTTCGTTCATTCAGTACCCAAAAATGAACAGTTACTGAAAATGAGAGGTTTTGAAACTGAAATTTGATAATTTCATCCTTCATTTTTCTTAATGGCTACCCTCTTTAATTGACTAACGATTTTTTTTTTTTTTTGAATAAGAATCATGAGTAGCGAATTTAATACAATTTCAATAGAATGAAACGGTTTCTCCTTTAGCAAAAAGCCTCTAACGACACTTATGAATTTACACGATATTAAACTGAACTAGAGAATTTGTCCGCGCTTTGCGAGGTTGTAAAAAAATATAATTTAAAAATTAATATTTGCCATAAATTAAGTATGCTATTACATGAAATTATGAAGAACATTTTTTTGACATAAATAGCTCATGCAACAAAGTTGCCAAACTATCAATAATCAACTTTTTAAGATTCATGTTTCATCAGTTATATGACTCACAAGATACGGTACATCTTGTATAAAGATAATTAGTGATATCTAATTATCACAGAATTGAAAAATTCATTCAAGAATACTAATAAAAAGAATTGCAAAATGCGATTTTCTTAATTGTCTAACATATATTAGGAATGAATGGAAAAACAATATATAACAATGAATACTAAAAACTAAAGGAAAATATAATCAAAATTATTTCAATATTTGATACAACTAATTGAAGCATAATACAATAATGGATTAAATGGAAAAGATTAGTGGACAGTACCTTAGCTTTAAAAATCGATATTTTTCACATGCACTTCTTTTTTTCCCAAAGATATAATCTAAACTTTCAGGGAGTAGAATCCAAAAATAAAAAATTACAATTCTTTTTTGCGTTTAAACTCCACAGCAAATCTTGGAATTTCTCCATGTATGGATCTTTAATACTCCATGTAGCACGTAGCACGGAGATATTTTCAAAATAAACCGGCCAACATCTAACATTGCCCTATAATTTTATTTTATTTTTTAAAAAAAACATTACAAAATTCTTTAAAAATCTAAATGCTTTCATATGATCGTTGTTAATTTTTAAAAATCGACTAAACAACTTCTTTTGCAACTAAAATTAGCCAACATCTAAAATTGTCTTACAAACTTTTTTTTTTTTTTAAATTTACAAATGCTTTCACATACAACATAAATTTAGATAATTTCATAAAGTGAAGGTTAAGCAATTACACACCCAAATTGAAAAATAAAAGAACTTAAGAAAAGAAGACAATAGTTTGTTGCGAAGCCTTGAATCACAATAATAGAGAAGTGCTATGTAAGCCCACACTTTTGCCATGAAAAAGGTTCCCGCGATCGACCACCAACTCCATGGAAATGATAATATTAAGATTAGCCTAATTAGGAGTTTCAAAAGAAAAAATTCTCGGCATGAAGTTTTAAATGCCAGGTAAGATGCATGTTGTAAACTACCCTAAAAATTTAACGTCGCTATGAAACAAAACATGTCAACATGAGCTAAGAAGGAGAAAAATTTACTGTAGCCCTTAATAACATACTTCATTTTCTATTTACTGCATAGATATTCAGAACGTTTGACAAGAATAAAAGAAAGGAAGACCAATGAAGTATTGAAAACAAAAAAGCTTTCACAAGAATAAAAATTTGCGATATAATGTTCACACGTGCAATTTGGTTATTCATTCATGGCCGCATGAATATTTTGAACATCAAGGAAAATATTTCTTCGAACCGATAGCGAAAGGATTGTTGTATCACATGTCACAAAACCCCGCATAGTTAAATTTAATACTCTATGAAGACGCAAAAAAATCATCCACAAATCATATGACTGTTCGAAGCAATCTAAATATATATCATAGCCATATTATTTAATCTAATAAAAATTAAGATCTACCGCTAAGGTAAAAGAAAAAAGAGAGATTTGCTAATCACTCAGACCTCAACAATTGCGTGAATAAAAATTTGTGGCCATCCAGTTGAACCTTTGCAATTCTCATCTATTATAGTAACTCTAATTGCCTCACACCTCTTCAATATTAGTTCCACTTCCACCTCTTAATTATTTTAATTGCACCATTATTTCTATTACTAATAATTGACGTTTAACTACTTTTTTCATCCAACTGTTGCAATCTTCCATTAGGAGTTTTTAAAATAAATTAATCAAGATTTTTTTTAAAAAGGGGCAAAAAAAGGAGAAAAAAGATAAATAGGATCCTTGGCCAAAGAGAGGTGCCACATCATTCTTCTATTGCTTAGCTTTATATTATATATAGAAGGTATAGATTATCCATAAATTTAATAGGAAGAATGATAGTGTAAATGGCCAAAAAAATCACAAAATAAATAAATAGGAATGGTGATCATAGAGAGGTGCTAGATCACTTTTCTATTGCTATATATATATATATATATACATACTCGTTTCATGAGGCCAGTGCTAAGCCCGGGCTCAAACTCTTAAACATTTTAACTTTCAGTGTTAACGAAATTATTTACTTCAATTCAGATGTAGAGCCAACATATGAAATTTATGGGTTTTGAATTCTTATTTTTTAAGTTATTCAGTACTAAATTAATAACTTATCGTTTAAATACAAAGTTTGTGGACCAAAGCTATTGAGTTCGATCGAAACCGTTGTTGACACTCTAGCTCTCCCCTGCTTCAAACTCATTTTGCGCTTATCAACTCATTTAAGATTTTAATAATGTATTTTATTCTCATATGTATCAACAAAACTCATGTTTTCATCTTCTAGAATCATCTAACACAACAACAAAAATCCCACAAGTGGGGTTATTTTGAGATAAAGGAGTAAAAATAAGTTAATTAAGGAGCAAAAAAATAAATTCATAAAAAGTTATTATAACATTAACCAATGACAAAGGCGCAAGTGAAATGTCATAAAAAAAAGAATAATTGTAAAAGTAAGAATATGCAATAAGAAAAAAAAGACACAAAAATAAATTCATAAAAGTTACTATTACATTAACCAATTACAAAGGCCCAAGTGAAATGTCATAATATTTTTTTATTTTTTTTTGTAAAAGTAATAATATGCAATAAGGAAAAAGACACAGAAGCCACATGTAAAAGCTTCAGTTGATTAAAGTTCAATGTGAGGACTACAAATTTTTTGATTCCCACTTATATATAGTAGTAATAGATCGATGAGGTGATTTTGTTAAGTGGTTAACTTACTTATGTAATGAATATTTGAGAATACGTGCAGAAAGATTGTCAAAATTTAAGTTTGAAGTGTCTAATAGGAATAAATTATTATGTGTTTAGATCCTCAATTGGAACAAACAGAGATTTGAATGTCTAAATGTTGAATGTCTAAATGGAACATATTGACAAGTTTAAGCGAATTTCGATGTATTAATCCTTAATACTAACAATGCTTGACAAAATTGGAGGATTAAGTTACATCATTATTTTAATTATTCTAAAGTTTTGGCTAGGACCAACAAAATGTTGGTTAATGTATCTACAGAAATTTGTAAACTTAGATCTACATTTTTTCTTTCAATTTTCCTTAAATAGGCAAAATCGCAATAGAAAATTCTAAATTTGTTTAACATGATATAAACAGTCATATTAGGCCTACGCGAGCACGCGCTTCAAAGTATCTAGTGATTAGAGAAGGATGAATACCCCACTTTATAGTCTACGAGACAAGAAAAAGTTTCGAGACTTACGGATTAAAAAAATGTTAAAGCGAGCTGAGCAACCTTTTCAATAAAATAAACTTGGGGCCGGGGGTCATTATATAAAAAAGGAAAAGGTGCATATATATATATATACATACATACACACACCCCGTTACATAAATGACACAAATCATTTAATTTATTTTTTAATTAAAAAAGTTTCACGTGCTTTTACAAAATAAGTCTACCCAATATTTTAGTAGACTTATTTTTGTAAAGCCAAGTAGTAACTTTTTTCTGATGGGTTGGGTCTGGTTCATTAAAATAATGGCACATATATACCCCCCAGATTACACAAATAAGGCAAATATACAAAATTTCTTTTTACAATCATTTAGCTTGTTTTTAATCAAAAAATGTCACGCGATTTTAAAAAAATAAGTCTACCCATTTTTTTAATAGATTTATTTTTGTAAAGCAGCGTGATAATCTTTTTTTTTTTGGTGGGTTGAGTTTGATTCAATAAAAAAAAATTGAGTAGACTTATTTTTTTAAAGCCACGAAAAACATGGCTTAAGAAATGGTATACTTTTTTTTTTTAAGAAAAAAGTCACGTGATATTTACTTAATTAAAAATAGGCTAAATGATTCTTTTTAAAAAGTCCGTCAGTGAAGAGGGTATATTTGCATCATTTATGTAACAGTATGGGTATATATGCACCACTTTTTTAACGAATGATATATATGCTCTAAGTCGCAAAATTGAGGGGTATATTTCCACCTTTGCCCCTTTTTTAAAAAAAAAAAAAAAACCAAAACTGTACCAATTTTTTTTTACCAGATTCTACAATAAATAAAAGATAGCTGAAATTGCAAAAGACACACCTCTAAATATGAGTTCATATTAATTTTTTTAATTTAAAAAAATCACTTTTAACAAGTTTAGAGGATCAAAATTGCTCAAAAATATATTCAAGTGATAATTTTAAACCTATACTAAAACATAAGAGACATTTTTGTCATTTTTCTCACATCTCAGATCCATTTTTATCTAATCTGATCAAAATTGCTTTTGTAATAATCGGAGCAAAATAATATAACATTTTATGTAACAAAGAAGATAATGACTTTTAGGTAATGAATACAAACATAGTTAGGAATAATTAATAATATAATTAGTCTTTACTTTTCCTCCACGAATCTCAAAATCCTCTAGATTAAGGACAGATGGTCCCCCATACATAAGTCTACCCCTCCACATTAATGTTTACTTTTTTAAGTTCATTCTTTTATGGCTTTTATTAGTTGGTCTACATATTTATTAGTCACTACGGAAAGCATAAAAAAAAGAATGTTGAAAATGATTAGAAACTTCTCAGAAGTTGCAAACTACAAAGTCTTCGTTAAAGGCAATTAACACAGAAAGAGCTTAGAAGATGAAATTAGCAATAAACTACAGCTTTGTTCGTCAAGGGTTAGATGATTAAAAAAATCACCTAATGTTTCTTCGACTCGAATTCCGATCTTAGTTTCCAAGGTTTTCATTTTCATTTTAGCTAGTTGACAGCTGACCACGTTCTTGTCAATGAAGCTATTTAGAATATTAGAAGTTGATTCATCTACTTAAAAAACTTATGTTAGACCGACTAAAAATTTATTTAATCTCCAAGAAAGCCTAAACAATTATCTACTAATCCAATGTTGTTGATTTTGTACTCCATTTTAAAATTTGTAAATATGTTGACTGTAATGGCTTGATGTGCGCACAGGAATTAAAAAAAGTAAAGGGATCTTGGGCCGCAAGTAATGGCATAAACAATGTTCCACCCACTACTCATTTTTGGATTTAAATTTCATTGTAGTTGTACAGTTGAATTGACTAATCTAATATAATAATACAACATAAGTAGGGGATGGAGAGTTTTGAAAACTCTATATAATTTTCAGTTTCTGACTTCTGCTAATGCAAGAAAAGTCTGAACATAAAGTTTGCTAGGTACTCTACTCATAGGACCTGGTAGAAGAATATTAACAATAACAGAGAGCAAAACAATAGTGATAAGGAAAATGGGAGAGGAAAATAAAATAATTCTACATGGAACATGGGCTAGCCTGTTTTCTAAAAGAGTAGAGCTGGCTCTCAAAGTCAAAGGAATACCTTATGAGTATGTGGAAGAAGATTTGAGCAACAAAAGTCCATTGCTGCTAAAATACAATCCCATTCATAAGAAAGTACCTGTACTTGTCCACAATGGTAAACCTGTTTCCGAGTCACTCGTCATTCTTGAATACATCGATGAAACCTGGAAAATCGGATCTCTAATCTTGCCGGAGGATCCACACGAGAGAGCCGGAGTTCGTTTCTGGGCCAATTTCATCGATCAAGTTAGTATTGAATTGTGTGACCATCTCATACCGTCAGAGGGAATTTTTATTTTCTTCTCTTGACTTACTTTCCTTTTTAGTCTCTTTAATGAAAAATGTCTCTTTCATAATTTGACAACACTTTAATTTCAACATTCCACACATCATGTCTAAGACCATAAGATTAAATGACATTTTGATACATTATACATATTTTTAGTTTAAGATCATAAGATTCAAAGTTTTTTTCTATACTTTCTTAAATCCGACGCCTGGTCAAACTAAGACAACAAATTGGCACATAGAGAATATTTATTTCCAAGTCTATGACAGTTAAAACGTTTTAATTTGTTTGGATCAATCCTGTTTTAAATATCGTTTAACATTACTTTGCTCAAATACAGCATGTTTTACTTAGCGTGGCTAAGATCTGGAAGTCAACTGGGGAAGAACAAGAGAAGGCTCAAGAGGAAGTATTAGAAAAAATGAGAATTCTGGAAGAGGGAATGAAGAGCACAAATCTTGAAATCTGTGCAAATGATTTGGGGCTCTTACAAATCTTGCTACTTACAACATTTGGATCTTTTAAAGCATATGAAGAGGTCCTTGGTGTGAAGGTTTTGGTTCAAGAAAACACACCACTACTTTATTCATGTGTGACAAGTTTAAATGAGTTGCCAGTGGTGAAAGAAATTTGTCCTCCTCATGATAAGCTGGTTGCTTTACTCAACATCTATAGACAAAATGCCTTCAAATCCACCACCAACTGAGCTGCTGATTTTGTGAAAGTAATGCTTGTGAGTTTGCGAACATATGTATCGTGTTTCTTTTTTCACTTTTTATAAGAGGACAGTGAGAATTGAACCCGCACTTATTGTATGGAAAACTCCCATAATACCACTAGATTATAATTGGTGATGGTCATCGTGGTTTAATTCAATTTTCATATATCCCCGTCACAGAGCCGTGTGAATTCTTCTTGTAATAAGGTCTATGACCATGCTTGAGATCAAGTAGTAATCGCTTGTGAAAAATCATATTTAAAATTTGTGCAAGCATGAGTCCATGACATCTTTCAACTTCTATCTCATCATCAATTGCAACAAACTAGTTTCTGGACACGTGCTTTGCATTTATATATCTCGTGTAAGTTATTAAAAAAGTAATATAAAAAATAAAAATATAATGATATACATCTTCTAAAATATTTATTAAGACATAATTAGTAATTTAGGTATTTAAAAGTTATATTTAGGATTCAAAGTTAGAATGTCTAAAATACAATATCCATCCATACTATTTCAAATGATCCAGTATCACTCGAAATAATTGAAAAATGTATAAACCAACAATAACTAACGTGTCTGTTATGTTAAGAATGGTAGAAAAAGAATCAATAACATGAGTATTATTTATCATAATTTTTATATATGGTTATTATTATTATTATTATTATTATTATTATTATTATTATTTATCCAGTAAATTAAAATTTATATTATTATTATTATTATTATTTATCTTTTAGCTTATTTCATTATTAAAAAAATTATGCACCGGATATGAGAATAAGCATATAGGATTCCACACACTGAAGAATTTTGCAGTTATATTTTGATTTTTGATGCATATTTCGGATATTTGAAAAAATGTCAATCTGCAAGTTTTATGGAGAGAACAGTATAAAATCAACAAATTGCATCAAACAGCATAAATCGGCTAATATATCTCAATGTTCTGATTATAATGATATCCTCCATTGTCATTTAAGTTCATACACGATGAAATGTATCAATTCTAATAAAATAAAGAAGGCAATGCTCCGGAGTGAATGAGCGTATTTTCCACATCATTAACTCATAATTATAGGGACAAAGTATATAAGAATACGTCACATCCAAAGAATGTGATTATGGCTTCTCATTCTAATTAAATCTCAAATCACATGAGTAATTTATTTTGTTGCAAAAACTAAAATCACGTGAGTAAATTAAGCCGATGTACAAGTAATCCCGACCAAACTCATTGGATGGCAATGAAACGAGTTTTGGGGTATTTACAATACACACAAGACTTGGCTTTGCACTACAATTCGTATCTCGTAGTAATAGAGGGATATTGTGATGCAAATTGGATCACCAGATCAGCTGAAACTAAGTCCACAAGTTGATATGCTTTTACCATTGGTGGAGGAGCAGTGTCTTAGAAGTCATCTAAACAAACATGTATTGATGGCTCTACAATGGAGTTTGAGTTCATAGCTTTAGACAAAGCCGGTGAAGAAGCTGAATGGTTCCAAAATTTCTTGGAAGATATTTCATTTTTGGCCCAAACCTTTGGCACCTATTTGCATACATTGCGGTAGTCAAGCGGCAATACGAGGGGCTGGGAGCATTAGGTATAATGGCAAATCTCGTCACATACAACGAAGATATAATAACGTTAGATAACTACTCTCTAGTGAAATTATCATAATTGACTATATAAGATCAAAGGATCATGTGTCGGATCCACTTACAAAAGGCCTAGCTAGAGAGACGGTTGAGATATCATCAAAAGGGAATGGGGCTATGGCCGAGGACAAGTTAACATGGTGGTAACTCTAACTAGAAGACTGAAGATCTCAAGATCTAGGTTCAATGAGATCAAACAAAGTTATGATTAACGGTTAAACATTGTCAAACAAACTTTTGGTTCATTCTCATGATGAAGACACTGTTCAGTACCACGGATAAAGCATTAAGCCTTTTTAATGGTTTCTAAGTTTGATACAAGGTTTATCAAATAGAGTTTCTACAGAATTACACGTTTAGGAATCACCTAAATAAGTGTGAAGTGTAAGTCGCTTCAAGGAGAATTCTGTAAGGCTAATTCTCTACGCATTTCCTAGACCAGGCACGGTTCATGGTTGAAACGAACACAACAATGAGAACCAAAGACGGTTAAAGGGTTAATTTTGTGACATGTGGTTGTTTAGGTATACATCAAAGTTTGACGGTTCAAAGATATCAAATCTACTGATTGATCAAGTATATTAGACTTGCGTTCACTATGGAAAGTTCAAAGGGAAACCTACTTATCCAGATGCGATTAATCCTTGCTTGCGAATCACACAAGTTTTTTCATGCATGTTTTCATAATATAGCCATTCCCCATTCATGTGGGGGATTTTTGGGATTTAAAGTCACCAAGTAGTGAGCTTTAAAGATGAAGTGTGAATTGAGAAATGGAGGGAAACAAAATTGGGGGAAAGTGAAATTTTGGAAAAGTAACTTTTCGAAGTGACCATTCTCCCACATTGGTGGTGGAAAGTGATATGCGTGTGCTTATATTTAGAAGCACATCCTCTAGCTCATAAAGAGTTAAGAAGAGGACCTCCCCTCGGGCTGTCGTTGTCGCTCGGCTTGGCTTCGAATTCGGATTTGGATTTCGTCAAATGATCTGATTGATTGATAATATTTTTGGATCTAATTTATTTTCCATTTTCATTGTTTACTTTTCCTTTCCTAATATTAATTCGCGAAATAAATTAATATTATGTTCACAACTGTCTTAACTAATGACCAGACAGTCACCTTCTCCTCGAACAGGTACCTTTGCACCTTTTCAATGGCTACAAATTTTCAGATGCTTCGCTTCATTTTGATACATTGAAATCACTGGAAAAAATTGAACTTAATATCCCCTCTTCACTCTTGCATTCTGCATTTCTTTCAAAAGCAAAGCGTAAGCGTCCAGTGTGATTTGCTGCCACCTTTGAGTTCGCCGAAGTTCTGTAATTTGCATTACCGCTATTGCAGAATAGTTTTTCATTCAATTCTGGGAGAAATTAATCCATTAACCTTGGCAACTGTGAGGGGATTAGATTTCTTAAGGATACATAAGAAACTTGTGGGCTAGAAAATTTTCTATTTCAGCTAATTTCTGTCTTTAAAGTTTTTGGTTTTGAAAAATGAAAGTAATTTTTTTAAATGGCCGGAAAGTTATTGGTTTTAGTAAAGTTCTGGTAAATTACTAGTTTCAATAAATTACCGATTTGAAGACTTAGAGATAACAGATACCCCACCTGTTCCATTTTAACAGTCGTTTTAGCTCATTTAGAAAATTAGTAGATGCAACATATAGTTTACTAAGTTATCCTGATTTATTACTCCCTTTGTTTCAATTTTATGTGACACTTTTCGCTTACCGAAATTCAAATTGCATGAAGTTTAACCAATATTTTGAGATGTATTTTATCACCAAATTGATATGAGTAAAGTTGCAACGTTATACTACTTTTCATCTAGTTTTCAAATATATAAATTTTAATGTTAAAATATTGAGTTAATCTAATTTGATTTAGCTTCAAAATTTAGTCAAATTGACTTTCGAAAAGCTAAAAGTGCCCATAAATTGGGACAGAGGGACTATATCCTTTGTGAGAATTAAGTATTAAAAAAAAAAGAACTATTTCTTTGATGTTTGCACATGTTCATACGTTAGCTGTTATTATGTAAATATAGTCATTAAGAGTATTATAGTCTTTTCTCAAGTTAGTTATGAAGTAGTTAGGTTGTTAAGAGTCACTAGTTAGTTATTAAGATAGCTGAGTCTATATATACTCACATGGTTAAGTGTGAAGGTCAAGACTTGTATTACAAAGTCATCTTCTTCAATGAAAGCTTCTTCTTCTTCTTCTTTCTTTATGAATGACAGTTATACATTTCTTGTGATTCACATGGTATCAGAGATTTGAGTCTCAATCAAAGTCTGGATTCAATTTTCCTGATTTACTTGTTGTAGAGTTCATAATCTGAAGAACTCACAATTAGTATTCACATTCTTCTTGTTTGTGAAATTCACAGTTTGCTTCCACTTCAATCTGTGTCAAAATTATCAATTCATTGAAATCAAAGAAAAATAACAATAACCAATGAACCAAATCCTCGGTCAAATAGTGCAATTCCGGAGACTGTAGCTCCAGCGAATTCCAGTTCAAATCAGGCACCTGGTGTTGACTACAATCGTCCTCTTTTCTTGCATCCATCTAACATCTGTGGAATTTAAATCATATCTTTCCAACTAATTGGTATAGAAAACTACACTGTTTGGCTTAGGTCAATGTGACTTGCTCTATTAGGAAGAAATAAAACGGGTGTAGTCAATGGTACTTGTCACACTCCTTTTTCCAACCCCCGATATAAACACACACAGATTTTTATTATTAAAGGGTTTTTCCAATTGAAGTAACGGTTTTGAAAAGGGATTATTTTATTTTACAGAGTCGCACTTGAAATTGAGTTTTGGTGTTCCAAATCACCTTATGAATCCCTAATCAAAAGGAAATGACTCTTTTATTATGGTCCGCGAACACAGAAGACCGGGTGAGGAATTCTGTTGACCGGGGAGAAGGTGTTAGGAATTCCCTGAATTCCGTGGTTCTAGCACGGTCGCTTTATCAATTTATACTTAGCTTAATCTATTTTTTTGATATATTATGTTACAAGCCTTGATTTGCTCGTGCTTTTTATTATTGAACTTTTACTAGTCTTAACTCGGATACGTAACCGCATTCCGGATGTTTTAACTGTCTCAAAATGAGATGCATAATCGCATTCTCAATCGAAACAAAATTAATTATTAAAACGAGATTGGCCAAGGTGCGAAACCGCATCCTTGAGTTGTTTAAAGCGCCTCGAAATAAGATGTGTAACCGCATTCTTAATCGAAACAAACATTTTGAAACGTGCCTAAAGCTCATCTAGCGTTAAAAGCAATTATTTGTCTCTAAAATCTGAGACTTAATATTTGGTTAATTTTCACTCTTTTGACAACGGGTTTTGAATAACTTCGCAACTTATCTCGCTCTCTTATAAGTGGTTTTTCCACTATTTTATTTGCCTTTGACAACGAGATTTGAAATAAATTCGCATCTCAGCTCGCTCTCTTATAATTGGTTTTTCCACTATTATCTTTGCCTTTGACAACGAGATTTGAAATAAATTCGCATCGCAGCTCGCTCAACTCACAATTAATAATCAATTAATCGGGCTTTAAACATTAGTCTAGACCCAAAAGATTCTATGAACGATGGATTAGTCGACATTTGTAATCGACAACTCAAAGTACAAAATTAACAAAAAACCCAACGAAAGGAACTGAAAGCATGCTTTTACTGAATGGGAGAAATTTAATTGAAAGCATCCACCATATATATAAACAATGTTAAACGTCTATAACAAAGAAGACTACTAGCAACAATGGCTCTTATAAAATGAATATTGCTGTAATTAACCAAATACGTCCAGAATGCATCAATGAGACTTTAAGCATTTATAATCATCATCACTTAGTGGAAAAGCTCATGTTTTGACCACATTCAATAAGAATATTCCCTTAGCCCATATGACAGTGAAGAAATTATGCCTGAACTTAAATTTTTCATGTAATTATATATAGGTACGTAAGGCACAATCTCGTCAGAATTTCAACAAGCAAATTAAACTATGTATCAAGGTAATTAGTTAAGATAAACAGAGACAATAGATATTGACTTAATAAACAATAGCAGTGACATGAAAAAATGAAAAGCAAAGATAAGAAATGGACCTTTGTATATATGAACCTGGACTTAGTTTACAACGACTCATCGACTAGACTCGATCGGAAAAATCGCCGGTGACTTGGAATGGATCCAACAACCACAGACCCCAACGGCAAACCTCAAATGGACCACTCAACTGTTTTTAGAGCTACAACAATGAAGTTTTGAAGGTGGTTCTATGGAATTTGGATAAAGGCGTCCATGGCTGATAAAGGTGATATTTTCATGCCTATTTAATGGTGGTGGTTAGTGACTGATTGTTGAAGGAGGAACGGAGGTGTCTTGGATTTTTGCTGGCTGTGTTATCAACGGAGTTTCACAGTGGTTTGGCCATGGAAATTGGTCTGCGTTCTCTTGTTGCGGCTGATATGTATTTTTGGTCTTAAGGCTAATTTGTCTTCTTGGTCTTAGCTGCTTGTGTGTAATGGAAATTACAACTGATTGTTATGGTGTGTGTAGGTTCTCATTAGGAATTGCGGCTGATCATGATGATATGTAGGATCTAGGCCCATTAGATATCTATCTTTAGCTATTTATAGTGTGTCTAGGGTGTAGAGTTTGAGGGTGTTTTCTTTTTTTCCCTTTTTCTAAAATGTCCCTTGTGGTTAAAAATATATGGGAAGGAAGAATGAAATATTTCTTCCCAAAATGGAATGTGTTTTTTTGTTGATAGAGTAGAATTTTGCCAAGTGGCAATACACTATTGGTTCTATTTTTTATTTAGTTGATAAAAGTACTACCTCTAATTAAAAAAGCAAGATTAAAAATACTCAATTACTAGATACTCTTTTTTTACAATCTTTAACTTGGAAATTAACTAAAATAGATAAAAAAATGTATTTTTTGGGAAATTTTCTTTCTTTTGTAACAAACGAAAACAAAACTTATATTCTAAAAATGAGACTCCTTTTTTGCGGTTTTCAAATTCTCTAATAAAAACCTACTAAAAAAAAAATAAAAGTTAAAAATGTCCAAGATTAGACTAAAAAGGAAAATTAATCAATAAGACAGTGAAAACATCCCGCGAGGGTCAAAAATCACGTGTCTACAGTACTGGTGCTAAAGAGTAATATCCTGAGACTCTATGGAATCACTGGGATAGAGTACAACAACAACAACAACAACAACATACCCAATGAATCTCACAATGTGGGATCTGGGGAGGGTAAAGTGTACGCAGACCTTACCCTTACCTTAGGTAGGGAGGCTATTTCCGGAAGACCCTCGGCTCAAGAAAAGGCATAGGAAAGGTTAGATACGGGCAAACGATTCAAAGCAATTATCAAAATGAAAGCAACGAAAATGAATAAGCCATGATAAACCATTCTGTGCAAACAGATACTCGCAGAAATCAAGGGACAAGAAACTAAAGATCAATGCAGCTGCTCGCAAGAAAGGATAAACGCGACTACCTACTAGTCTTCTACCTTGATCTGAGTCCTCCATACCCTCCTATCTAAGGTCATGTCCTCGGTAAGCTGGAGATGCGCCATGTCCTGTCTAATCACCTCTCCCCAATACTTCTTCGGCCTACCTCTACCTTTTTTGAAACCGTCCATAGCCAGCCTGTCGCACCTCCGCACTGGGGCATTTGCGTCTCTCCGCATCACATGCCCAAACCATCTCAGCCTCACTGGGATAGAGTAGATGCTATTATTCTTTCGTGGATTATGAATGTTGTGTCAAAAACCTTGCTAGGTGGTATTATGTATGCCACTAGTTCTCAATCTGTATGGGATAAACTAAATGAGAGGTTTAATAAGGTGGATGAGTCAAGAACATTTAACATTCACAAAGATATTGCAACCCTCACTTAAGGAACAAATTTTGTGTCAGTTTATTTTCAAGATTGAAAAACCTCTGGGAAGAGTTTGATGCATTGGCACCTTTTACATGGTTGTAACTGTGAAAAATCAAAAGATTTTAGGACTCATTTGCAAAAACTGAAATTACACCAATTCTTGATGGGGTTGAATGAGTCTTATAGTCAAGCTAGGAGTCAAATCTTATTAATGAACCCTGCACCATCTGTAAATCAAGCCTACTCAATGGTTATAAGTGATGAAGGACAAAAGTCAGTTGCAACAAATTATAACAAGTTCTAGGATTCTAGGTGTAGTACCAGGATCAAACTCTGCAAATTATAATACTGCTATGTTCACAAGAAACAGTGAAATCTATGAGCATGCAAGGTACTATGGAAATTAGAAAAATAAAAGAACTTATAATGGGAAGCTTTTCTGTGACTTCTGTAAAATGAAGGGACACACCAGAGATGTGTGTTACAAGCTTGTAGGCTACCATGCAGACTTAAAGTTCAGGAAAATAAAAAAATGGTTCTAGTGGAGGTGCCACATATAATGTAATAGCTGAGAAGGTGGAAATAGAATTGCTCAAACTCAAAGTGCGAGTTCACAACCAGTCTTCAACTATGGGCAAAACACAAGTATAGAGGCTCAAAACTCTAATACAATCCATGGTGAAAATGCTGGTTCTTCCGGGTCTGGTACTAGTGGTTATGGACAAACTGGTCAAGTACAAGTAGGTGTTGTTCCATTTATCAGAGCTCAGTATGATCAAATAGTGCAAATGCTGAACCAAGGACAAGTAAATCAAGGTCAAACCATCACTACTGAGAATACATCTGTGAATCTGGCAGGTAATGTAGTAGGTATGGATATCAAACCCAAAATAATGGCTATGTTGACTCCTCATGGTCCTGAATAGATCGTGGATACAGGAGCAACTAATCATATGATTTCTGATCTTGAGTTACTAAATAAAAATACCATAACTAAAACTTTTATTCCTAAGAAGGTACAACTACCAAATGGTAATGTATCTCTGGTAACTCACACAGGGTCAAGTAATATTTCTGAGAGAACAGATGTGTTTCATGTACCACAGTTTAAGTACGACTTATTATCAGTCTCAAAACTTACTAAGGAATTGAAATGTTTTGCCTCTTTCTTTCCTGGCTTTTTCATTTTTAGGATCTCTGTACTGGGAGGGTGAAGGAGATTGGTAAAGAAATCAATGGATTGTACATGCTGCTGAATCAAAAAAGAAGAAATCTCAGTTTAACAGCTCAAAGTTCTAATTCTTCAGTGGACCTGGTTCTATGGCATAGAAGACTGGTCCTCTTTAGTACTTAGCAATTTTTTCCTATTAGTATACAAACTATCAAGGAGAAAATAACAAATTGTACAGTGTGTCCATGTGCCATATATACTAGATTACCTTTTCAATCAAGTAGTATTAAGAGTACTAGTCAGTTTGAACTAATTCATGTTGATCTTTGGGGACCATATAGAGTACCTACCTTCGATGGAAATAAATTCTTCTCGACTATAGTTCATGATCTTACAAGACTTACTTGGATATTTCTACTTAAACAGAAGTCTGATGTTTGTGTGTCCCTACAACACTTCATGAATTAAACCAGAAATCAGTTTAACAAAACAGTAAAGATCATTAGAACTTATATTAGAACTAAATTCCTAAATTCTGTGTGTGACAATATGTTCAAACAATTGAGATCACCAAACTACATGTGTGTACACTCCATAACAATGGAGTGGCTGAAAGAAAACATAGACATATTCTTGAGGTTACTAGAGCATTGAGATATCAAGCACATATTCCTATCAAGTTCTGGGGCATTGTGTGTTAGCAGTTGTATACTTGATCAATAGACTGCCTAGTTCAATACTGCAATATCATACACCTTATGAGAAATTGTACAACAGGAAACCATCACTAAATCATCTAAGGATATTAGGATGCTTGTGTCATGCTAAAGGCCCCACTCAACAAGATTGGGGGCCTAAAGCCAAACTTTAGAGAGAGGCCCTAATTACTTTTTTTTTAAAGAAAAGATCATTACATATATTTTTGTTTAAAGTCTACTTTTCTAGTTGTTTTAGATACAAAATCATTAATTACTTTCTTTTTTTTTTTTAAGAAAAGATCATTACATATATTTTTGTTTAAAGTCTACTTTTCTAGTTGTTTTAGATACAAAATCATTAATTACTGTTCTATAATCGTCAAGAATAATGCAAAATTTTTAACAATTTTTTCAAATCAGTTTATTCAAAAACAATTCAACTGACAAATAGCTAATCCATCACGTGACTAAAACTTCTTCTTCTTTTTCTTTTTTAATAAAAATTGTGTACCCTGTTTGTCTCAATTTATGTACATAATTTAGATTTCGAGAGTCAAACTTCTTTATTTTTATCGTGAATTCGGACCTACAATCTTTAAATTATTTGAAAAACCAATTTACATATTTAGAAACTACATAAAAATACTACTAGTCACAATAATTTTGAAACAAATTAGCCATAAACTTAATAAAAAAATGGGGCTCCAAATATTTGGGGGCCTAAGGCCGTTGCCTTAGTAGCTTTGGCCTTGAGTCGGCCCTACCACTCAACATGATAAACTAATGTCAAGAACAAAACTACTATACATATGGGTTATTCTGAGTTACAAAAGGGGTATATATTGTTGGATTTTGCTACTCAGTCATTCTTTGTTAACAAAGATGTCACATTCAATGAAACTATTTTTCCTTCTTCTGAACAGCCTACTGACAATACACATGTCTTTGTAGATACTTCTACATTAACAAGAAACACTGATCTTTGGGAATGATGGGTTACTGATACAAATACACACCTCAATAGAAGTGCTGCACAAAATCAACCACAATCACCTACATTATAACAACTAGCACCGGAATTTGAACAACTGTAGAATGCATACATGCTTCAGATTCCTCAAGAAATGCATGTTCCTCAAGAGGAGCAACTACAACCAACTCATATCATCACACAAAGACAGTCATCTAGAGGGAAAAAACCTCCAATACGGATGAAGGACTTTATGTTACTCAACATTTAACAAGACACTCCTTACTGCTTGGACAACTATATTGTCACGCCCCGAACCATGGCCTGGGCGTAACACGACACTCAATGCCTGACTGTATGTGACCGAGCGAACCACATGGCTTGCTGACTCAACATGGGCATAAACTGATGCGGAATAAACTATGAACATGCATAATTTAAGTAAAGCGTGGGACCATAAATCGTAAATCTGAAAATATCATAATATCATAATGTGAAGATAGTCTGAATAAACATAATAATAATGAGCCAAAATGGCTAGACGACTCTGAGTATCTATCATAACATAACTGCCTAGTCTATGGAATCTCTGACATGAGTCTGCCTACTAAACTGTTTACCGGGATAAGGCCCCCGGCGTACCTTAACTGCAAGACTGAAATAAACATAAGTAAAGCTAAAACCCCGAATAGAATGGGGCTCACCAAAAGCTGATATGTGCTGAGTCCTAACGTGCTGATCCATCGTCCTGTAAATCTGCATCGAGAAATACAGGCCCCTAGGGAAATAAAAGGGACGTCATTACACTTGAATTGTAAGGGTATGTAAAGCAACTGAATGAAGTAAAGCATGGCACATGAAGTAATAGAACTGCAATTGAACTGTAAACTGAACATGGACATGAATATCATTTGACATGAATATGCATGTGTAACATGAGTAAAATATTTTAAGCCTATAAAGATATCCGTGGGAGAGCATTAGTATAACCGACATGTAACCACCATGTAAGAACGTGGCGTCTGGTCTCTGCCCGAGCAGCTAAGCCATCTTGTACCTTGCCGGGGTACAAGACATGAACATGAACATGAACATGAACATGAACATGAATGGATCCAATAACCACAATGGGTAAACATGAAGGTATCGTCCTAACTGGACGGAGCGATCCTTATCCTACACTGGCATACGTAATTTCAGGCTGTCTGAGCCTTCTTAGTAATCTGTGCAACTCCCAAAATATGAAGATGGATATAGTTAGCTTAGTAGCCGATGAATTATATAACTTGCTTGTAAAAGTGATTCTTGCTTTTATTACAAAATGAAGATAGTATATAATGTAGCTTGTACGAAAGCATGGAGACATGTAGGATTTTCATGAATATAAGCATAATAGTACATATCTTGCATGTAAGAACCCATGGAATGTAAAGTATAGGTTTTCATGGATTACGGACAGATTCTCAATAACCAAAAGGGAATATTAAGAACACAATAATGAAGTAATCATACAAACATGGTATATCATGATACATGAGCTTAAGGTTATCATAAACATGTCTAGAACCCTAGTTTTTGGTGAACTTTCGTATAATCATGGAAGAACGTGGCATGGGGAAAACACGTAGATAGCAACCCTACATACCTGCTAATGCTCCAAAACTTGTAACTAATGGTCTGAACTTGAGAAGAGTCCCAAAAGCTTTAATCGTGAATTTTTGCGATGGGTTTTCTTGAAAACCCTAGGTTAAGAATAGTGGAGCTCACTTAGGAATTGATTATACTATGATAGGATTGCCTGAAAATATGTGGAAAGTGATACGAATTAAAGGAGAGTTGCTTAACAGGATTGTACCAAGGCTAGTGTATGCTTGTACTTGGTAGTCATTTAGTTAAAGGTAGAATTAATAGGGGTCCATTCTGGAATACACAGTTAGATCCCTAGTCTTTACCATATTACTTTTGTTCTAGAAGGAACTTGAGTGCCTTTTGATCAGTTTTGACAACAAAAGTTCTTCCAGTTAGATATTGAGCCCATTTGCCAATTGCCATCACCAATGCTAGCAGTTCTTTGTCATAAACTGACAACAATTGATGTTGAGTTGAGAGTCCCTTGCTAAGATAGGCAACAGGTTGCCCTTTTTGCATTAATACTGCTCCAACCCCCATATTGCAAGCATCAGTCTCTACCACAAATGTCACTGTAAAATCAGGAAGAATCAAGACTGGTGCTGTTGTGAGTGCCACTTTCAGCTTGTCAAAAGCTTCATTGGCTTTCTGATTCCATCACAAGGGAACAATGAAATTATTGTTATCTCTAGCATAGTATAGTTTTTATCTTCCTAGCTGTAATTCTCTACACTGCATCAGAAAGGACTTACCTTGATGTAGGAGATGGTTGGGAAGAGAAAACCTTCGTGCTAGGTCTTGGAAATTGTGAAAACTGATTTTCTAGAATGAAGTGTCGTATTTATACTATTTGTTATTCGACAGTCTGAGTCTGGGTAAATACGGACCGTCAACATATCGATGGTTCGTCGATTGGATCGTCATTGTACAAAACAGAGGGAATCAGAGAAGTGTATTTTGTGAAGCAAAAGTACGGTGCATCATTGACGGTCCGTCGATTCAACCATACTGTCAGTAGTCTGAGAAAGTCCAGAGAGTTTGCAAAATGACGTCCTAGGGACGGTGCATTTTGACGGGCCTTCGATCACTCGACGGTTCGTCCCTCTGGCCATCGAATGACACCTGCAGAATTGAGCCTGGTTTTTCGACTTAAACTCCCCTTTTTGGTTTCCGGAATCCCTGAGTTATAGACGCGACTTAGTTTAAAAGTACGAGGTGTTACATCTATAGGAAATGATAAACTTTCAACCAAGTACCAAGCATATATCACTAATTTCTCCAACACTAATGAGCCAACAAACTACTCAGAAGCAACCAAGGATCCCAGATGGGTACATGCTATGAAAGAAGAAATATCAGCACTAGAAAACAATCATACATGGGAAGTAGTAGCACTGCCAAAAGGAAAATATACAATAGGTTGTAAATGGATATACAAGATTAAGTACAAGGCCAATGGGGAAATTAAAAGGTTCAAGGCTAGACTAGTTGCCAAAGGATACAGTCAAAGAGAAGGGATTGATTATCAAGAAACATTTTCACCAGTAGTGAAAATGGTCACAATAAGAACTATTTTATCATTTGCTGCTTCTCAACAATGGCATATACATCAAATGGATGTGTATAATGTCTTTCTTCAAGGTGATCTCAATAATGAAATGTATATAGATATGCCTCAGGGATTTCCCAGTAAGGAAGAGATTGTGTGTAAGCTGGCCAAATCCCTATGCGGCCTAAAACAGGCTCCAAGATAATGGAATGCAAAACTATGTGAAACACTTATCAGGTTTGGTTTTGTGCAAAGTCAACATGATCATTCATTATTCACTAAGAAAACAGATCAAGGAACTGTCATAGTGCATGCTTGTCTATGTTGATGACATGTTGTTAACTGGGTACAGCCTGATACTGATAGAAGAAACGAAGATGGTACTGCAGAAAACCTTCAAAATGAAGGACCTAGGGGAACTGAAGTATTTCCTAGATATTAAATTTGCAAGGTTAAAACTAGGTATTATGATGCATCAGAGAAAGTATGCTTTGGAACTAATCTATGAAACTCTGCTAAACCTATATCAGCGACTATTGACAACAATGTCAAACTCACACAACAAGACAACATGATGAACTTATGAGTGAAATCAAGAAAAGAGACGATCCACTAGCAAATCAAGAAGCGTATCAGAAGTTAATAGGAAAGTTGTTATATCTGACTGTAACCAGACCTGATCTATCATCTGGAGCACAAACCTCAGCCAGTTCTTACAGAAGCCTAAGAAATCCCACATGGATGCTGCACTCAGACTAGTAAGGTACATCAAGACTAATCCAGGAAAAGGAATATTATTGTCAAGCAAACCTCAAGACAAGGTAGCAACCTACTGTGATGCTGATTGGGCAGCCTTCCCTCTTACAGGAAATTCTGTTACTGGATTTCTTATCTTGGTAGGAGACTCTTTAGTTTCATGGAAATCAAAGAAGCAAACAACAGTTTCAAAAAGCTCAGCAGAAGTTGAGTACAGAAGTTTGGCAACCACAGTTGGATGTGCCACACCTCTGTAAGGAGTGCCCATTTTTTTTTTCTGGAAGAAGGAACAAGTGCAGTGAGTTTGAAGTCATGTTTGAAAGAAGTACTTCTGTATATTTGTAGTCGCAGTGGGACACAATTTGCACGATCACGTCAGCCTTGTGGTTGATGCTACTGTGCTGTAGGTTGAGTAGCTGGTCATTATAAGTTAGTTGGTGAAAGCTTTTTATTAAGTTTAGTTTAATGTTACATTTGTTCCTTATGTTTTAAACATGAGGTTTGCTTTCTTTCTATTAAGTTCCCGGTACATTCTTAGTTTAGCATATTCGGTCCCTGCCAAGTTAGTTACTGGCAGGGAGAGCTGTACCTATTCGTACTGAATTGGTTAGATGCTGTAATTATTCCCTTTGGGGAGATATGAATGAATCTATCTAAGTTTAGCCCAAGATTTCTTTTTGTTTTCTCAGCAATTCCTTTGCTTGCACTGTAAACTTGAGCTGCAACATTCCTGCAGTAGAAGTGCAGTCCACAGTCATGATTTAGTGTGTATCTGAGATTTTCTACATTCTGTGGTTAATGCAATGCACGTATTGCCATTGACTGATTTGTTTCTGGCAATGCTTTGCAAAGTATGACGCTCTTTGGTGGGTAAAAATTTACCCGTATCAGGTGTTTACACTTAACCGATATAAGCATACATATGTTTGAACATGTACACCTATCACTTAACATTAATTAATGTCACCTACCACTTAACATTAATTAATGTATACTTTCACTTTATTAAATAACTTAATCATGGTAAACTGAATTATTTAGGTGTAACACCCAATGGAGGTAAGTATTTACCCGGAGGTTAAATCACTTAAATCTCTGGTCCCTCGTGTTCTTAGTTGCTTGCGCTTTGGGATCTTGCAAGTGAATCTCTCGACTCATATATGATGATTTGGTTTTTTAATGTTCTCAGGTACAAAAGAAACTGGCGCAGACATGTTTGCTACCAATTTTGGTTTCTAATGGCATTTCTCTTGTTTAGGTTTATTGTGGATCTTAGTCTTGTTTGATGAAGTTATATCCCAGTTCTCAAAAAATAGAAAATGCAAACAGAGGAGGGAAAAGAAATTAGATTGTTTTGTCAAATGGCTGGAATCATCCTCAATAAACAAAAAGTTAATTGAGATGGACCAATTTTTTTTAAAAAGAATTCGTTATCACCCATAATTAGCAATCAATAAACAATTTTGATGGAGCAGTTAATTTACCCAGAAAAAGTCACGACTACGCTTATATTGGAACCCCCCCCCCCCCCCCCCCTCGTATTCCACAGAGAAAAATACATAGCAAAACCCATATTAAAAATTCCTAAAAGAAAAAAATATTCAAAACCTTGGGGTGGGAGTAGCTACCAGAAAACCTAGAATGTATCACTGGATAAGGGAATGGGATAATCATAATTAGGCTTGAGAGGCATGAAGGCATTATTGGCAAGTGTTTGCTGATTCAACAATGCCAAAACCAGTAGCCTCTTGTGTTAATAGATCAAATTCAGGATCAGTGCTGATAATTGACCAAAGATCTTGACACCCAAGATTCTGCATCATCGTGCCTTCCAAAGTGGCCAGCTGAAATAATGAAATGTTTAAGACACTGAGAATGAAGGTAAATCTTCACAGAGAAGGAAAAATGAAATGAGACACATAGCAGCTCTGTGAATAAACTCACCTCGTAGCATAAAATGTTCCCCGATTACATAATTACACCCTCAGTATGCTAAGAAGAAATGAGTAGAAGATGATACCTGTATAATTTATCCGATGTGGCTTCTTCCACCACCATGCTAAGATGTACAGGAACATCAAGACTTGCTCTTATCACAGTCAGCTCCACAGATTCTCCAACATTATTCCACATGATTTCGAATAGCTAATGACAATTTGAAAAAGAAAAGAAGAATAATTATTAATATCAATAGGAAATTGCATTTCTGATTGCATGCATATTCTCTCCTTGACTGTGTTGATTGTTTTTTTTGTGTAAGCATTGGATCTCAGTACATTTACTTGAATGCTAAGTTGCATTGATCAAGTGGAAGAAAAGGAATTTTTTTGGCAGAATAGCACATAGTTACCAGAAAGCATATTCAGTGCAATGAAAACCCAATAATCAACTAGTAATAGCATCAATTTAGACCTGATCACAAAGACATGCCAGGCAGGGTTGTATTCGCTTAGCCATAGCCTGGCCTACCAATTTGGGCCTATAACTCTCAGGAGAAGTCATACTTTTGACATGGATATTTTCTCACGACCTTAAGGAAAATGTCTACCCAATCTTATCCAAATAATAAGTGCGATGAGTGGGTGAACCTAAGCAGTTTCAACGAAAAAAGATGTCCCCTAGGCCCTAACCCGGCATTTTGTAGTTGTTGCATTAAACTATAATTAAGACTAGCACCAATATACATTATCAAACCAGTCAAAAATATACTCTTTAACATGACTAAATGGCAACTATCTTCATAAGCAAATAGCTAATGCAAATGAAGGAAGTGAGATTCATGTCCTAAACGATTATAGAAAAATGAAAAAAAAAAAAAAAAAAAAAAAAAAAAACACAAATCAGAAAAGCTATGCTCATGTCCCAAACAATAAACCCAAAATAAAAAATACAAAGAATGAAACACGAAAGCAAGTGTATTTCGTTCACTATTTCACAGAAACTATAAGTAATTTTTCAAATTTTAGCCCAACTCTTTCTGACAAAGAGGTAACAACTGCTCTAAATGAAAAGAAGCGAAAAACAATAATTAGCATCCTTGGGTACATGACATAGCAGCCCTTTCTTAGCTACAGACAAAAGCAGTTAGTTACATAAATAATCGATAAATCATAGGGTGGTCTACTGGTTTCACTAGTTAGCTATGAACAATAACAACGATAGCATCCGCCATTTAAATGACAAAAAACCATGCATGATAGATATTTGCATACTGCATGGGAATGATAAACACAGCAAAAACAAAAGATTAACTACAATGATAAAGATGAACATGCTAACTACATAAATAGAACTCCAAACTTGCGAAGAAGCAACTACCACAATCTGAGGAAAATTAGTAATTTTGAATCATAAGGGGGAAAAGAATCTAAGTAACGCAATTAAATACACTCTAAACAATAACAAAAACGGAAATATACCTCCAAGAAACTTTGGATTCTTTTTCCACCAAATTGAATTATAACATCATTATGTTTTATCCCAGCAGATTCAGCAGAAGAACCAGGTACCACCTATTGGACAGTTTATCAAATTATCCAGCAATTAGTAAAATAATTTAATTAATTTAAATTAACAACATACATGGTTGAACAGTAAACTTTAGAAACAGAAGTTCATAATTACTTGTGCAAAAAAGTTGAACTATGTTGTTTACTAATTAGTATAATTGATGGTGTTTGCCATTCTTTTACACTTCTCTAATTTCCTACATCAAATTCGCGTTGTTACTTATCTTTCCGCAGCATTATGCTCTATGTCTTGTATTTGTTACATCTTTTATTTTTCAGCATACAAATTAAAATAAAGTGTTTTTCTTTAAGCACATGAGTAACATGGACAGTGAGAATTCATATAGCCGACGCCAACTTGTTTGGGACTGACGTGTAGTTGTATGGGCACCTCACATCCATCAGAATGCCTTGCATCCAGACCTGGCCTATTCTACCCTAGTGCTATTATGTGCCTACTTTCTTTAACAACTAGAAGTATAAATAGATGGACATCAATACCATCCAAAGATCGGTTTTTTCCACAAAAAAAGCTGCAATAATAGAGAGCATACCTCTTCAACAATGACACCTTTCAAGACGTCAGGGAACTTTGAAATAATTCTTTCCAGAATTTCTAGGCCAGCTGCATAAAGGTTAGTTACTTCCATCCCAAGCCAAGGTCGGCGTGATTGCCTATGATAGAACAAAAACTTAAGAATAGCACCAGGTATTTGTGTGATTAGACTTTCTATAAACCTAAACTCTTCTCCATTTTTCTTCATTACATTTGACATGTACAAGCAGATCATTACATTTGATATGTACAATCAGATTTTCTATAAGCCTAAACTCACACCATTTTTCTTCACAACATTTGACATGTACAAGCAGATGATCAAGTAGCAAGAATTGTTTGTTAACATTCAATATAAACTGTAAGTGGAATAACTATAACATTTTAGTAGACTGACACACACACCACATTATGGATATGAGAATGGCACAATAACATGCCTCCAAAAAATTCCATACATAAAGGTAATAATTTTATTTCTTTTGCAAAATTTTCTATTCAAACACTTGCAGGCTATTATAGAATCTTTTTCCATAATTGTTTGAACTTGACTGAAGGGGAAGAGCTTTTCGGATCTGCCTAAAAAGCTGAAGAAAGTGCTAATCAGTTATAGGTTATTCATCATGATCCATCCTACTCTTCAGACCTTTTGTGTGTCCTACTTTCAAAATCACCAAACTCTTATAGCTTTTTTGCTTTGACAGACACCAGGCTCTTACAATACTGACTATAATATGTAGCACTTTCAAAAAACCCCAACATACAACTTGAGTAATGTTTAAGCGACATTAGAGATAAACCACAAATTTGATTAGGTCTATACATTAGCAGATCATTATAGCTGACTCTCAGTTGTTAAGAGATGATAAATTAGGTAAAACTTAAAAACAATAAGCATATGCTGGCAGACGACGTAGTTTTCTGATTTGTCTTTTTGCTTAAAAAACAACAGCAAAACCCGTACGCAGAAGAGTATTTAACTTCTCTTTCTATCAAATTAGACTAAATCATTTTCAAGATATATTATTTTAAAGCACCAAAGCAAGATTTTCGATGATTTAGCCACTGTCCAATGCCTAGCAAACAGTAATGCAAAGGCAAGGTTGTTCCTAGGTATCGGCAACAGAGAGATTGCTCTCCCTCTTTGAGTTGTTATATGAATGGACTGGTTATATTGAAGAAGTTGAACATGGTGAAAAGTATTTCTGTGGTTATAAGCCAACTTCTTGGATTGAATGTTGACAGTTTTCGCAAAAACAAATGAGGCCTTAGACCATTCTTCTAAGTTTCGTGTGTATTAAACTACAAATACATTTCTCGTTGTCTAATCAAACATCGGTTTAAGATCTTGCTCTGAACTAAAATTAAATACAGTAAATTTCGTATAACTTCATTCCTGAACTTCACATGCCTGTTTTGGCAGGTTCTAATGCATCAAGCATCCCAAAGACCATTAACAAATCACTTAAAACAAGTACTTTGAGTCGCATCTTATAATCTCAATTAGAAAACAATCAGTTAAGTATTAGTTTACATTTTAGGATGCAGTTTTGGTAAGGGTATTTGTAACAAAATCAAGAAGAAAATAAAAGTATACAATCTGGACAATGCAGAATCATAAATCACATATAAAAGAACATATAGATGCTGGCGCGGAAAATAATAGCTAGGCAGCATAATATGTTTCTTTTCTTAATAAGGTAAATAAGTTTATTAATGTGAAAAAACTCTCACATATAAGCCGTATGCAAAAAGTAGAGAACCTACACAACCACAAAATATGTTCAATGCAAGATGTCTCGTAAAAATATTTGTTGTGTCAACAGGGCCAACTATACAATTTGAGACACCGTGCATGCTTATGAGATTCAAGTATACTACTGGCAATTGCAAAAAGAAAAATGGTACCACCACATATCAAACAAACTACAAAGGCGAAGATTAGGAGAATACCTATATTCCTTATAATGCTCCCACCACATGGAAGCTATATTGATTGGTAAGAACGCAACACGGCCTAAATCTTGAAAGCAGATACCAATGACTTCTCCATAGCGGTTAATAAGTGGCCCCCCAATACCGCACTACAATAAAGATGGAAAAAGCCCTAAATTAGCAATCTTTCTACCAAAAAACCTAACATACAATAGATATAGATAAAATATATACATATCATTTGTTATTGATTAAGAATATATTCAAAAGCAAAAGAACAAAGTCACTAACCACCAAAGTAAGAGATAAGTGTGAAAGAGAGATTTTTTTATTTATTTAAAGAAAGTGTGAAAGAGAGTTACTCTCATAATTCTGCAACTCGCCATGAAAAGCTCTTTACAATCGAAGAAGTCATAGTCGCAGCGATCAATGCTACAAGGATCAACCAACAAAAAAATGAGAGAGAAGTCCCAATAACTAACCTGGCAATATGGTAAGCAATAAGCAATGTGTATGTGTTACTGCCTGTGTGTTTTAAGAAACTACACATTATGTTACAAAACACCTTATATAGGTAAATGAGAAAACATACTTTTACCACCCATAACCCACCATAACCCCTTTGCATTTTAAACAAAAGAAAATAAAGAAAGGATTCACGGATTTTCCACTCTCTCAATAACCAGCTTAGACTTGTCTGCCTATGGAAATGATTCCAATATGCAGGAGATGTATTCGACATCCTCGGTCAAAATACATACCAGTAGTAGATTGACCAAAAAAGTGATGTGTTGCTTATTGGACCACAATGACGTAGTCTACAATCACGAACATGTCCCTTTCTCTAAGGACATGCAATTACAAAACCAAGACTGAAAAAGAACAGGTGAATTCATCTACTTATGAGCAAAATGCAAATATTGACTTTCTATACACAGAGAAGTAAGAATTACAGTTTGAGAAACTCAACAACATCAACTTAAGCCCTCAAAATGCATGATACAAGCTGACAAGGCATATTACAAAGGCAAAAGAAATAGTGTAAGAACCAATTACAATATACAGAATCCTCGTTAATTAGGACTCCCTGGTTTAGCCAATATATTTCATTAGTCATAATTATTTTTAAGGTAATGAAATACCAATGAAAAAACTACATACATGTGTATTTTTGTGCTTACTTATTTTCACTAAAAGTTAAAATCTTACTACACATGTAACTACAAACAGAAGAATGCAATCCAGAAAAGAAAACGATAGACAAGCAGAATAATAGACAAGCAGAATAAGGAGTAATATCAAGGGCAACTCCAAAAGACCATTCAAACCTAATATTATTTTCCAGTCGAGGTTTGTGTACTTTATTTGAGTTATCCTTCTCAGAAAAAAAGATCCATTAGTTTCAAACACTAAGGATAAAACTGAAATTCTATAGACCAAAAAAAAGATCTAATTTGACAAGAGGGTAGAAGGTTCTAATAGTTCACTAAGTCTTTTTACAACTTACAGGCTCCAATGGAAGCTAAAGCTAAAGTGCTAAACAAACCCTCCAGCAAAATAAAACTGTGTTATCCAATTCATAGCCACTATCTCAGTGGCATGCCCATTATGCATCTCTTAATTGATCAACAAGTCACAATGTCATCTTAAACTCCTGAATTTCATAGTCTAACACATCTTATCAAACACACAAACTACTTATTACCCAAACTATTTGTACCCAAATAGAAAAGATATTTTGATATTATTTAGTCAATTCATTATTAACATATGCGTAAATCAAAGAGATCACCAACACTGAAGTTGTTGACTTAGTTTTTTGAACTGAATTTGATACTAAACCTCACACTTCCAAATAGAAATCTACTACATCTCAAGGGTTCATTAAGCACAAAAATATACTATATGGTTGGATTTTATTTCAGGATATACATCTTTTATTTGCCTAGGAAGTAAAGGTGTAGTCACACAAAATTAGTAGTAGATTAAATCTGTTGTATTACATTTTTAGGCCTAATAATTTCCCTCTCCCACTCTATTTCTAAGGAGGTAATTGCAATAAAATAAAGTGAAATAAAAAACCAACCTGAATTCACCAGGAGCAGCCATGATATCATACGGCTTCGTATAAAAACGACTAAGTGCAATGACTGAATCTCCAGGAATAAGATTAAATGAACTCGAATGCGGACGAAGTTGAAATGGCTTTTCCTCAGTAACCCGGAGCTTACTCGGATCAATCGTGATAGAATCACTTAAATGAGCTAGGGATGCAATTGGAAGTGGTGTGTCTGATAGAATCTTTATAGCAGCAACATTGTAGTGGAAGTCATATGACTCGATTTGACCATCAAATGATCTGCCATCAAATAAGTGCACGATAACCTAATGACAAGAATTTGGTTAGAAATGACATACAAAGGACTGTCAATAACCAAGAAATAAGCAGATACGAAATTTTGTGAAGAAGTGATTAGACAAATTTGAGAACAGGATAAAGACAATTTGAGAACAAGATAAAAATAAACCACCAACCTTGATGTTATCTGCTATAGCATTTCTACTTGTGGAACACCTAAGAAGACTTGCAGTGGTCAATATTATGCTATAAGTGTTAACACTTTCAATAATAGTCCCAGAACATTGAAATATTTCCTTTTCCCCTGAAAAATGAACATAAAAGTAAATATGGAAGGTAATTTGTTAGCAAAAGTTAGAACTAAAAAATAATAGAAGTGAAAAAATTCAAGTCCACGAATTAAAGAAACAAACATCAAAGCAAGCAGCAAATACGAGAAAAGAAATAACTATCATGAACAAACCCGAGTATGATTTAAGACAGACGACAGACGTGGAAACTTTTAAAGCAGCCCTCTTCGTGTAAATATCTAAGTGCTGATTTCGAGGATGCAAATAAACATTTTGTTCCTTTGTACTCAAATCTGCTGTTTCACTTACAATATCAGAACCTACATAATTGTACAATAAAACAACATAAATAAATGAATTCTGATATCAAAAAAAATAGAGGAGAAATTTTATTAAACTCACTGTACGGAGCCTCCTTTGGCTCCCTCTTCCAGGAAGTGAAAGCTTCCACCCACTTCCTTTTGTAACTATCAAAATTCATAAGTTACCTACAAAATAAGTCATTTTACTCTTATATATCCATCTCAACGATTTAAAAGCAAACAAATACTACTATGTGATCAAAATAAATTCTAATACATCTACGGGAATCTGATTCAACACCTCTGAATATTCAACTTAAATTGTACCAAATCATGTCAAGCCCTCTCCCTCCCGTATCACCATACCAATAAAACTTATAAAACATGCCACAAAAGAGCATAAACAAAAGTCAGATACTTCAATATCACTGGACAGAAGAAACCAAACCAGGTCAAAAACACATAAGGAAGAATACGGACATACAGCAAAACAACATCGAGAAAAAAAAGCATTTGAATTAAAAAAATACGAATGACTAATACAACGGGAAAAAAAAAACATAAATAAAAGCAGACGAAAGAAGTCCCCACGTTGTACTAAAACACGAATAAAACACGAAGGAGCATCAACAACAGATAAAATAAAACTAGACGAAAGCAGCCTCCCACGTTGCACTATATCCTACCTTGCATGTTTCCCAATTGAAACTATGTTATACTGTCTCAACTACCAATAATCACCCTCTATTTAGTGATATTGCTGGTCTTCATTGTGTAGGGCCAGAAGAAATTGTGCAACAAGGTTGTACCTCATATTTTGGTCCCCTATGGGAGGATTATGCAGATATGAACCCTGCTTTCTTTCCTTGGGAACAGTGTACATGGAGTTTCAGGAGTTAGGAGTTAATTAAATTAATTAATTATACTTTGGCCCTTTGCAGTTTTAGCTCTTAGTTTCAATTATTACATATTAGTCCAGTTTAGTTTTTGTACTTTTGTCACATTTGATCCCTGTAAGAATCAGTAAGACGTTGCATGAACCTTATCCTATTTTCTGGAAACAAAGCTAGGGTTAATATACTGCAATGTTTGCTATCAATGACCTATAGCATGTTAGCATTACCACTAGTTTAGCTTAGCTTAATCTTTGTGCTTGTTCTCTTTCTTTTTTGTAACAAACACATAAGGAAAAACAATACCGAGAAAAAAGAAGAAAAAAAAAAGCCACGAAGAAATAATGGAACAATAAAAATCATGAACAAGGAACAAAATCAAAACCCTCAGAACACAACACAGGAACAAAAACTCACTAATAATAAGTGAAGAAACGACCACCGAGCTCTCCCGAGTTCTGGCAAAGACAACGAGCATACGCCTATTTAATCTCTTTATTCATATTATAATTAATATAATCCAAAGACAAATATATTAGTGGTTGTTTGATTTTTTTTAATTAGGAAAAAGGCCTAAATATACCTTTCTATTTTATTTTAAAGTAATATTACTCATATTTATTTTCCGTTATTATCCTATGTTGTCGAATTTAATTCAGTCGTTAATAAATTTTCAAAATTACCCTCAAACCTTCACCAAATTGTCCAGTTCTCAATTAAATTACCCTATCTCACTTCATTAACTTGATTCTTAATTTAATTACCAATTTTACTTCATTAATTCATAACCCATTTAACTCAATTCTTAATTAATTACTTGATTTCACTTCATTAATCATTAATTCATAGCTCATTTAACCCATTCCTCTATTCAATTATCCGTCTATACTTCATTAACTTGTAATTCTCAACAATATTAGAGAAATATATGAGAAATAAGAAAGAAATATGGGTTCAAGGTTAACAATCAGGAATTCAGGTTTAATTATATGGGTGATGAATCAATACATATGGATTAGGTAGTTTAATTCACATTGACTTAACACCCGCACTAATCATACGCAGACACGTGGCTTTTTACAAAGCCCCATCTAGTTAATAATTAGTTATGGCTTAATACCGAGATGGACCCTTAAACTTGGCATGTTTTGTAAGATAAGCATATAAACTTATAAGGTGACCAGATAGACACTTAAACTTACTCAAAGTGTATTTTTCAAGTTTTTCAGTTGTTTTGAAAACAAAAACTATATTTTTCAAACACTCACAATTTTCATGGTCAAACAAGCCCTAAATATATCACAAAATATTTTTTTTAAAATGCAAAAATAAGGCAAACGCATATACATGAGACTATAAATGTGCACTTAAACCAATAAATACTCGCTAATCGCAATTTTGCAGCTTTCAATTAACTCGGGTTTTTTTTTACACTTGAATAATTAAAAAACAATAACTTTAACCAATAAAAATCCTTAAAAAAAGAAATTTCAAATTAAGAAATTTCTTTTTTTTAAGGATTTTCTTCTCAGCTTTACAGTTTTCTTAATTTGAAATTTCTTTTACACTTGAAATGCTGAACTTAGAAATTTCTTAATTTGAAATTTCTTTTTTTAAGGATTTTTATTGGTTAAAGTTATTGTTTTTTAATTATTCAAGTGTAAAAAAAAATCCGAGTTAATTGAAAGCTGCAAAATTGCGATTAGCGAGTATTTATTGGTTTAAGTGCACATTTATAGTCTCATGTATATGCGTTTGCCTTATTTTTGCATTTTAAAAAAAAATATTTTGTGATATATTTAGGGCTTGTTTGGCCATGAAAATTGTGAGTGTTTGAAAAATATAGTTTTTGTTTTCAAAACAACTGAAAAACTTGAAAAATACACTTTGAGTAAGTTTAAGTGTCTATCTGGTCACCTTATAAGTTTATATGTCTATCTTACAAAACATGTCAAGTTTAAGGGTCCATCTAGGTATTAAGCCTAAAAATAATATTAAGGGTATTTTTGGTCCAATAATTAAAAAGAGAGTATTCTTGAGCCAAATTCAATACGTTAGGACATTTTTAAGCTGGAAAATAATGTCGGAGTTATTCTTTATCCAATAGGGGGAAGAAACGTATTTTTGAGCCAAATTTAGTAGGTTATGTACCTTCTTGGCACTTATATAACACTTCATTAACCATACAATAGATCCTATAGCAGCCCCTCAAGACATTACTAAATACGCATCAAATCAACTACTGCGAAAACCTTTCCAAACACGTTTTGCGTCTCACTTCCTTTGACGAACTTAGTTCCATCGATTCATACAACTTCAAAATCTTAGGGTATGCTAACCCTCAGGGGTTGGCCTGGTGGCAATTAGCTTGAGCCTTGGGGTGCTCCCTTTCAAGGTCTCAAGTTCGAAACCCACTGGGTGCAAACAATTTCTGAGGGCCATCGGACTGGGTAAAACCCTGAATTACCCGTGGTGCACTTGCGGGAAACTCCTTGCCGAGGACCTGTGCACCCCCGAGATTAGTCGGGGCTCAAAGAGCCTCGGACACCCGGTGCTTAATCAAAAAAAAAAAAAAACTTAGGGTATGCTCTCAAAACTATTAGATACTCTCCTAAATCTCATAAGGACTTCATATTCATCTTAAGCTCACATTAGTCTACTCATAAGGCAACAATCCAGAATCTCTGAGATGTAACAAAGCTGAATTCAGAATCATGGCTTCCACAATTGCAGAAATCACATTGTTAATTGGCTTGTTCAAGGAACTTGGATCTTGTATTCCTACCCCAGCTCAAGTCTTTTGTGACAGTAAAGCTGCTAAACTAATAGCAGCTCATCCCATTTTCCATGAAAGAACAAAATATATAGATATTGACTGTCATTTTATAAGGAAAAAAAATACAAGCATGACACATTAGTACTCATCATATTAGTACCAAGGAACAGCTTGCAGATCTGCTCACTAAGGGATTATGCAGGCCTCAACATGAACATTTGGTTGTCAAGCTTGGAATGAAAAAATCATTTTTCTTCCTTCAAGGGGAGTGAAGAAGTGGGGGTCCAATGGATCCAAGGTGGATATAACTTAAACACTAGTTAGCTGTATTTTTTAGGAATTAGTTAGAAGTCAAAGCTGTAATTAGTTAGTCAACGTGTGATTTAACATAAGTTGGTTAGTGTAAGTGTATGTATATACATGTACTCTCTAGTTTACATTTGAGCTTTTGTATATTGAGATATTTTCAGTTTCAGCTTATGAATGAAGCACAACTCCACTTCCTCTTCTTCTTCCTTGATTTACTTTCCTCATTCTCTGATTTCCATGGCTGATCTCTTCAACATTACGTCCCCGCTTTAAAAAATATTTAAAAAATGATTTTAACTCAAAAAAAATTATTGGGAAGAACTTCTGTTGCATAAGTTATAACTTGTGCCTATAAGACAAAACTTGTGATCAACTGAACAAATTTATTGTCTTGAAATATTCTGAACTTCTACCTTACAGGCAAGAGCTAGAACTTATGATTAATGGGCAACAAACAAGCATCATCAAGAGATTCTTAGTCATTCTTTTCAGGGGTTTGTTCGTAATTTCATAATTCAAAATTTTGTTAACAAAAAGAGGTTGCAGCCCAATGTAGCAAAAATGAGCCAAACATCCTAATTTTACTTAGTTCTATCTGTACAAATTCGATTTAGTAATAATAATAAGAGAAAAGTTTAAATATGTCATCAAACTATTTGAAATGGCTTAAACATGTTATTCGTTAATAGTTGTGCTAAATTATGTCATCATTGTGATCAAAAGTGCACATTCGTGCCATTTACCATTAATGGCTCAAATGATCAGGTTTTTTTTAGGGGGAATTTCAGTAATGTACAATTTAGCACACAAAATTACATTTGCGTAGCCATAATTTTAAATTACAAACCTATGACCCAACAAATTATGGCTGCAGCTTATATATACAGCATTATACAACAATGTACAACTTTATACACCTACTGAGACAATGTATAAACCTTGTATAAAAATGTATAATAACGTATAAGAGTTGTTTATACACACTTCTACAGTGGTATACAGTGTTTATACAGTGTTAAAAGTGTAACATAATGTATGTGTTTTATACACACTTTACCCTTAAAAAAACACTATCGTTAGAAATAGATTTGGAAGGAAAAATAACATCTTGGAGTTTGATATGGGGGGAAGGGGGGTGGCTATCTCGGGTAATTATTTTAAAAAAAATGGGATGAAGGCTGCAAAATGTAAAAAAAAACAAAAAAATTATGGCCATTTCAGGTAAATACTTTACCCAAAATGCCATAGAGTGTTATTTTCCCTTTTTTATTTTTATTTTGACAGAGGAACCCGCAGCCGCTACGCTTCGCGTCCGCACAGAGTAAACCTCGCTCCTGTGCAATAGCCCGCAAACCACACAAGTGAGTTAAACCGCAATAGGCAAGCCCCGTACGACGAGCTCAACCCAGAAGACAAATATCGTGTTGTCGCATGTAGGATATTTCGAACCTGACGGGAGGTCTCATGCTCAAACCAACTGAGCCACCCTTTGGGGTGAAATGATCGGTTTTTACAATACCAGAAAATACACGTGGCAGCCAATTAGAGGTCCACGTCACTAACCGGTCCCACCAAATCAAAACTCATCCCAAATTAAATTAATCAGACCTAGAACCCGACCCATTCCGTCTTAACCCAAACCCAAGTATTATTTCCCTTATTGACAGAAAGAATACATCAAAAACCAAATGCCTAACCCCAACAATACCTCTTCCTTTTAATCCAAATCCCTACCCAAAACTGATTTAAAATTAACGAACAACATTTTTAATCGAGTCTTAAAATAATGCTAATGTTAGATCATATACTAGTATTAAAATCTTTAAGAAAATATTTTTAAAAATTTCCCCGCGAGAATCTCAACAAACACACTTTCGAAAAGCAGACTAAACCCCATAAATTAATTTGTAATAAATCCTTCTAGAAGCACTCACCACTCGCTCGTCCTCTTCATCTGCCTAAAGCCCTAAACCCTTGAACAAATATGGCATAATGTCAACCAACCCTTTTTTTTTTTTTGATTGGTATAATGTCAGCAAACCAATAGCAGACATGTTGCCCTAGCTTAGCCACAGAGACCTTTGACACTTCCATTTTTTCTTACATTTAAGAAGAAACCCAGATCTTTACCTTATTAAATCCACTTTTGAACATGGTAAATATTCTCTAGTTGCATTTTCTTTTGATTTTTTCTGCTCTTTAGTGGGTGTAATAATATAAATTTGTCTTAATGCTACAGGATGATGATACCACATTGACTGTTGTTGAGATGAAGGAGTTATACAATAGTTGGAAGAAATTTGTATGGGTTATTAGAATTAAACATACAACTAAAGGGAAAAATCTCGAGACAGTTGGAACTGCATTCACTGTGAATAGTGATGGATTGATGTTGACTAGTGCTCATTTTTTCCCAAGGACTACATGTAGAATTGATGTCAGGAGATTAGATGAAGTTAATTTTCACTCGGCTAAAGTAGTATACGAGAAGCCCAAATGGGATGTTGCATTACTGCAGGTTGCTGATGTGAATGGTTGCCACTATGCTACACTTAGCAATGATGCTTCACTGCCAGTGGGCCAAACTTTGTTGCATATAGGGAATCCTAAAAATTTTGTGGGATCATTCTTGGTGGGTAAAGTTGCATTTGACTGTATAGATGATGTCAATGTCAAAATACCCGTGAGTAGTGTAACTTGTAAAGATTATACACCAACTGCCGTAACAACCACACCTAAATATAGAATTATGGGTGATATTTGTAATGAAGATGTACTTCATGATTCTTCGTCTGATAAAATCTCTTTCGAAAAAAATCTTCACCCTTTTGTCCCTATAATACAAATGTATGGCCTTATTTGTGGAACAGGTTGTTCAGGTGGCCCTGTTTTCAATGTTAGAGGGGAAGTTGTTGGGATGGTTGCATTGTCTGTAGACAATTATGAAATCGCGATCCATGTTGCAACATTGAGAGAAATTATAAGGTTGTTCAAAGAACAACACCCAGACGATGAAGATGGGAAAAGAAAAGATTTAACAGATCCTAAAGTTCAGGTTCAACACTGTCATTATCCTAAACTATTTGTACAAGTAATTCATTGTGTTTGACACACTAATTTAATGTAGGGCGGGGATTCCAAGAAATTCAAGGCACTTCCGGCTGATCGAAAAGGAAAAGGTAAATTATGCCCTTTCATATATATTCAGTTTTTGGCATCTTGAATGAACCTCGTTAGATTTATCTTAACTGCTTCCGCTTTTCTTATTCTCAACCTACAATTTTCATGATAGAAAGTGGAGTCTTTAAGAGGACACGTGATAATTTTCTCTTTTCTATGGTAAATAAAACTGATCACGTCATTAGGTAAGTTAATTATATGGAAAAATTGATTATGCTTTCACATATAATTCAGGCGTTTAACATTAGCACAAGCTGCAACACTGAGGAGGTTAGCAGCTACTGCCTAGGAGAAGGAACTTGCAAAAAGTATGGTTTATATTCTATCTTCTTTAGGATAGTTACTGCTGTATTCAGAATCCATATCTAGAATGACTAACACTATAGTTGATGGCCTTATGGCTCATAGCGCAATACATTATTCGGCATCCCTGCTTTCACCTTTTCTTTTGAACCTCGACTCAAAATGACCGGAAGTTTCAGGTTTGCTAGCTTTAATGACTATTCAAATAGGAACATGGCTGTGCTGCCGTGACTTGAAATCGTAACTTTTGAAAGGAATATTGGACTTGTCTTCTGTCTTTTCTGATATGAATGTTCAGCTGTTTTCTTACCATAGAGAATAGTTGTCCGCTAGGGAGTAGGGACAATCTCTCCACTAACTTGCTGCCAGGGATAATTTCTTCACCCACCTAATGAAGTGGTTCTTCTTCCATGAATGATATGACCGATTTAGCAGATTGCGTCAAGATTTTTGCTGCCTCTTATATAAACAAAAGATACATTCATTATACCCCACCAAACTCCATTCATGATGGAAAAACTCACTTTGCAAGAGTCGATGATCCTCATTGTTAATACCTATAGAAAGCATTGAACAAGTATTCCGCATTGGAGTTCCAAAATGAATCTAAATATTTTGAGGGTACTCAGCCTACCATTGCCAGGAAACCGCCAGATGAAAGGACTTGGAAATAGTTGGAAGCACATTAGGCTGTGCCAGTTTTACTTTTGCTGATCTTTTCAATTTTTATTTAGTACTTTGACTATTGAAATGCCTAGATTGAGTTGAATGAAAGAATAAAACATTTGCTTTGAGGTTTATTTGTAGAGGAACAAGGTGCAGCATACTAACTCTATTACGTCAACATGACTTTTTCTTAGTACTGCCCTGTCCTATCCTCTTCTTAGCACATGAAGGCTTTTTTTTTGTTTTGGGATGAAGTCATGAAGGCATTTATCTTTCATATAGAAAGCAATTACTTGACAAATTTTGTGGAGACTTCAGTGACAAGGGTCTCAGTGTCTGATGTAGTCCTTTCAAAGGACAAATGCTGTATTTTGAGCCTTTGAATGTTGGAGCAGTGACGGACCAAATGCACATGCCACAATCTTTTTTTCTTCCAGTTTAGTGCTTCACCAGAGATGCACCTACGAATATGGGGATCGATTTCCTGAAACTATGTCGTCATTCCTTGCTTTCCATGGAAATCTAACTTAATATGTTGTCGTGATCTAACCCAATACATTCAACTCATACGTGACATATAATATTTAATATCTACAGTCCTTTACTTTCCCTACTTTATCCCAAGTTTTGACGAGATTTACTATCTTATTGTGCTTTTTGGCCTTGTGCAATATATCATACCAACTGCATTTTTCCTAAAACACCAAAGTTGCTTGTGTTTTGGTTGAACGACATTTTGAATAGTTTGTTTAATGCATTCGGGTGGGAATTATGCTGTGGTTGATACTGTTTAGTGGCTACTAGAGTCAGCAAATCTATCAGCCGAAGAATATTCAAGTAGGAGCAGAAAGTAAAAGCTGACATCAGTGTATACTGACCAGTTTTTTAACCTTTCTTTTTTATGTCTAATATATGTTAGTGTCAATTCATTTGGGATCTGTAAATTGGATGCGCCACACCTCTGTAAGGAGTACCCATTTTCTTTTTCTGGAAGAGGGAACAAGTGCAGTGAGTTTGATGTCATGTTTGAAAGGAGTACTTCTGTATCTTTTGTTGTCGCAGTGCTGGACAGAATTTGCACGATCACGTCAGCCTTGTGGTTGATGCTACTGTGCGGTAGGATTGGGCTATGTTGGCTTAGTTCAGCTGCAACAATCACAATTAGTTGTTTTACCTCTTGTTGCATATGTTGATGGTTGTGGTACGTTTGATTTCTGGAAGAGTACCTAGTCGTTATGAGTTAGTTGGTGGAAGCTTTTTATTAAGTTTAGTTTAATGTTACATTAGTCCCTTATGTTTTAAATATGGAGTTTGCTTTCTTTTTATTAAGTTCCCGGTACATTCTTAGTTTAGCATATTCGGTCCCTGTAGCTATCTGTACTGAATTGGTTAGATACTGTAATTATTCCATTTGAGGATCTGAATGAATCTATCTAAGTTTAGCCCAGGATTTCTTTTTGTTTTCTTAGAATTTCCTTTCGTCTTCTTCCTTTTCTTGCACTGTAAACTTGAGCGGCAACATTCTTGCAGTAGAACTGCAGTCCACAGTCATGATTTAGTGTGTATCTAAGATTTGCTACATTCAGTGGTTAATGCAATGCACGCACTGCCATTGACTGCTTTTGTTTGTGGCAATGCTTGTCAAAGTATGACACTATGCATACATATGTTTGAACACGTAAAAATATCACTTAACATTAATTAACGTATACTTTCACTTCATTAAATCACTTAATTATGATAAACTGAATCATTTAGGTGTAACACCCAATGGAGGTAAGCATGTACCCGAAGATTAAATCACTTAATCTCTGGTGCCTCCTAATATTAGTTGCTTGCGCTTTGGGATCTTGCAAGTGAATCTCTTGACTCGTGTATGATGATTAAGTTTCTGATGTTTACAAGTACAAAAGAAGCTGGCGAAGACATGTTTGCTAGCAATTTTGGTTTGAAGTGGCACTTTTCTTGTTTAGGTTTATTGTGGATCTTGGTCTTGTTTGATGGAGTTATCATCCCAGTTCTCAAAAAATAGAAAATGCAAACAGAAGAAAGGGAAAAGAAACTTGATTGCTTTGTCAAATGACTGGAATCCATCCTCAATAAACAGAAGCTAATTCAGATGGACCAAAGATTTCAATTTTTTTTAAAACAAAACTCGCAATCACCTATGTTTACCCAAAAATTGCAGTAACTAAAAATTACCTTACTGTAGCAATCAATAAACAATTTTGATGGAGCAGTTAATTTACCCAAAAAAAAACTCACGACGACGCCTATATTGACCCCGACCCCCACCTCCGTATTTCGCAGCCCAACTCAATCCAGAAAAATACATAGCAAAATTAGGCTTGAGGGGCATGAAAGCATTATTAGCAAGTGTTTGCTGATTCAACAATGTACCAAAACCAGTAGCTTCTTGTGTTAATAGGTCAAATTCAGGACCAGTGATAATAATTGGCGAAAGATTATGACACCCAAAATTCTGCATCATCGTGCCTCCCAAAGTGGCCAGCTGAAATAATGAAATGTGTAAGACACTGAGAATGAAGGTAAAACTTCACAGAGAAGGAAAAAATGAAATGAGAGACATCGCAGCTCCATGAATAAACTCACCTCATAGCATAATTACACCCTCAGTATGCTAAGAAGAAACGAGTAGAAGATGATAAAGGAGCAGAAGATGATACCTGTATAATTTATCCGATGTGGCTTCTTCCACCACCATGCTAAGACGTACAGGAACATCATGACTTGCTCTTATCACAGTCAGCTCCACAGATTCTCCAACATTATTCCACATGTTTTCGAATAGCTATGATTATTTGAATAAGAAAAGAAAAATAATTACTAATATCAATAGGAAATTGCATTTCTTATTGCATGCATGTTCTCTCCTTGACTGGGTAGATTGTTTTTTTGTGTGTGTGCATTGTATCTCAGTACATTTACTTGAATGCTAAGTTGCATTGATCAACTGGAAGAAAAGGAGGGTTTTTAGCAGAATAGCACAGAGTTACCAAAAAGAATGTTCAATGCAGTGGAAACCCAATAATCAACGAGTAATAGCATCAATTTAGATCTGATCAAAAAGGCATGCCAGGCAGGGTTGTCTTCGCTTAGCCTTGGCCTGGCCTACCAATTTGGGCCTGCAACTCTCAGGAAAAGTCATACTTCTGACATGGATATTTCTCATGACCTTAAGGAAAATGTCTACCCAATCTTATCCAAATAATAAGTGCGACGAGTGGGTGAACCTAGGGAGTTTCAAAGAAAAAAGATGTCCCTAACCCGACATTTTGCAGTTGTTGCGTTAAACTATGATTAAGACTAGCACCAATAATATTATCAAACCAGTCAAAAATATACTCTTTAACATGACTAAATGGCAAATATCTTCATAACCAAATAGCTAATGCAAATGAAGGAAGTAACATTCATGTCCTAAACGATTATAGAAAAAAGACAAAAAAACAAAAACCCATCCAGAACCTCCCGAATACAAACCACATATGTATCCTAGCAGAAAAACACGCTACGAACTCACCCGCGCACTCGGAATTCCTACAAGAGGTCGTCTTGACCCGGTCAATCCCAAAGCCTTAAAACTAACTTTCTATCCAAAAGACTAAAATGCCCCCAAGCCCCTCGGGAACCGAACTAACTATTCAACCAAGCTATAAATGACATTCCGGAACTAGTGGAGTCGATGAAATTTTCAAAATGACGCATTTACCCGCGATGTTGACTTTGGTCAGCCCAACCGTTATAAACTTCCAAATTTTCCATTTTCTCACCCAAACATCTGATTACCTCGGGAACCGCACCACCCATCCCCGCAGGTTAAATATACTCTAACGAAGCTAGGGGAAAGGTCAAAAAGGGAAAAACAGGCAAAATTGCTAAAATGACCTAACGGGTCGTTACATCCTTAATGGTGTGAATAGTTGTTGGGTTTGCTCCTCACAATAGATTTCAGCTTCCGGAAAGTATTTTTTGCTTAAATTTCGATGATGTTCTTTATTTTTGTAAAGGTCCTGAACCTCTCCGGCTCATATTGATTCACTTATGTAGCATTCTAACATGAAAATACGGGGTGTAACATTCAGGCCATGTATCGACTTCCCCGGTAAGACCAAGAAAAATGGTACAAGCATGCCATAGAGGATTGAAAGCTCCCTAGTCTTCTTCTTGGTTTCTTTCTTCTTCGGGTGATTTAACTTCTTGGCCTTCTTAGCTTTGTGCCAAGAAGAAGAGGGCTCTCTCTACTCACCTCCGGAACTATGAGATTATATATACGCGATGTAAAAAAGAGAGTCAAACACTTGAAAGAACATGTTAAAAGAAAAAAATAATTTAATGCTGGTCAAAACAATGAGTTTGCAAATGCAATATTCTGGTTACCGAGTAATTTTTTTTTAAGACATACGCAATATTTTTATTAAATCACATAGAGTTTGTCATGTATTAGTTATTTAGCGATTAGTTAAAGAAGAATTAACTATGCAGAGTTTAGTAACGTAGGAACTAGTTATGCAGATATTACAATGTATGAATTTTTTCTTTGGATGTTTGGTTGGTTTGTTAGAAATTAATCTATGATATATAATTTTTAAAATAAAATATTTGTTTACAATTATATCTTTGGAATTTCTAGAGAAATTTATTGCAGTTCACTGATTTTGTCTCTAATATATTGAGGAGAGGAAGAGCCTAGCAGTGATGAATTTAGCATCTCTATTCGTGCTTTCACGAGGATGAATTTGTAATTTTAATATTTTTATCCATGTATTACTATTTTCCGCATTGGTTATTCCATCTTTTCCCCAGCATAAAATAATGCATAAATTTACTCATAACTTATAACTATTTTATTTAGGGATAAGGCAGTAAGGCACTGTTACCCCCTGAACTTTGGCCAAAGTTGTTACGACACACCTTGCCTTTTTAGGGATCCTATTACTCGGCCCCTTGAACTTTTTTAAAATGGAATAATCACCACCCTAAGAGCTAACGTGGCAAGGAGAGTGTATTTCACTCTCTTTGGGAGAGTAAGAAGTATAAAAATCTGACACGTATCATTTTTTTTGAATTGGGTACTTTACATTTAATTACACCCAATTAATTATCATTAAATCTTAAAGTTTTTTTCCTAAACTGATTTTTTTTTTTAAATGTGGAAACTAATTTTTTTTTCTTCTATATATGAAAAGAAATCTAGTTTTTCAGATTTAATTTAAAAAAAGGAGATTTCCACATTTTAAAAAAATAATTAGTTTTTCCAATTTTTCATAAAAATTCAGTTTTTCACATTTTGACAAGAAAACACTTTTTCAATATTTTTCTTTAAAAATAATCCAGATTTTATTTGAAAAATACAAGTGTTCTAAGAAAAATGAAATCATGAAAATCTGAATTTTTTATGACATTTTAAAAAAAAAATCAGTTTTACATATTTTTAAAAAAATCCATTTGTTTGTTTTTTAAAAATACGGGTTTTAAAAAAAACAAATATTTAGATTTGTTTTTAAATATCCATTTTTCATTTTTTTAAAAGAAAATTCATTTTTTTTTAAATTGTCACGTAAGCGAGGAGAATTAAAAAAAATAGAAAACAAATAAATATACATGTGGCAAGGAGAGTGTATGTCACTCTCCCATATGAGAGTAGATATCCAGTTTCAGGGTGGTAACTATTTCGATTTAAAAAAGTTCAGGGAGGTAACAGGACTTCTGAAAAGGTAAGGTGTGTCGTAGAGCCCAGGGGTGGACCCACCCTATGCCTAGGGTGTCATCCGACACCCATTTGTCAATTTTTTTTTTATAATTATATATATATATATACATATAAAAAATATGAAAAATCGGACAAGATATATAAATTATATAAATGATGTACAACTTAAACAAATGAAGTTGGTCCACTAGTTTGATGCCAAGCTAGTGCAGTGGTAAACATTTTATATCATTTATTCATTTTTTTTAATGTCGACACCGCTTATAAAAAATCTTGTGTACGCCATTGATAGAGCCTGCGGCCAAAGTTTGGGTGGGGGGTGGGGGGGGGTGTGTGGGGGGAGTTAATAGTGCCTTATTCCTTTTATTTATATGGATTGCAAAATGATGACCAAACAATGTACTTGATGTGCTGAATTTTATATAAAACAACTACAAAACTACAAAACATGATATGAGCTATGCTAATTTTTCCTTATGTTAACATCCTCCCTTTTTGCTCTAAATTTCATGGGGTACCCTATTTTTGGGCGCATTGTTTAAGTTATACCCGTTTCGTCTTTTTTTTTTTTTTTTTTGCACGAGTATCCACTGTTTGTCTTGCTTTTCTAGCTTAGGCACACATGTTTGAAATTTCAGCTCATTTTTACCTGCATGCATGAATGAAGTGCCGACATACTTGAAAAAAGGGGTTAAATGTGTTTGTTAGATTTGTTGTATTTTTGATAACTTGATGATTGCGGTTTGGTCTTGATGATATATGGAATTCATGTTTCAAATTTTAATTTATTTAGAGTTGATTTTTGTTCTGAATCATGTGTTAAATCAGGTGCAGACATACATGAAAAAATTATTTTTGACAAAAATTATTCAAACACACATGACTGAAATTCTAGCCTATTTTTACGTATACTTCAGTCATGTACGACTGAAGGTTAGACATACATGAAAAACTTCACTCATACATGATTGAAATTTGAACCAATTTTTACACGCACATCAGTAAAAAATGTTCGAACTTTTTCTTGCCACATCATACCAAACATCAAGCGAAAACGTTTGATGTTTGGCCTTCACAAGGCTACACTTTCAGACGTGAATGTCTAAAGTTGCCAAGCTTCAGGCGTGAAGTGAGTATTTGTGCAAAATAAATAAATAAATAAATAAACACACACACACACACATATATATATATATATATATATATATATATATATATATATATATATATAAGACGGGTATTACTTAATGACGGGACCAAAATAAGGTATTTGTGCACTCCCCTCTTTTATATTCTTCTGTAGGGCTAGTTTGGAAAAGCCACCTTATAATTGAATTTGGATGTAATTACACAATTTTGGTATGTTTATCTAACCAAGTAACTAAGTATAATTTAGGGCAATAATTATGCTCTTCAATTCTCAAGAGGGGTTAGAATTTACTGGTAATTATACGTTGTAATTACAGGGTTATTTTTTAATTTTTATTATAATTTTTTAGTTTAAAAATATTTAACTAGTATTTTATTTTTAGTTTTATTCTTAAAAGAAAAAGAAAAAAATCGAAATCGATCGAATTCGAGTCTTTGACTATACAAATCATATTATATTTTAGGATACAAGAATTATTCCAATCTCCTTGGAAACAAACAAAGACCCGCTTAGCCCAAAAAAAGAAAAAGAAAGCCCTCCTAATGTAGAAAAATCACTCTTTATACTCTTCACATTTTAACCCTTTTTTTTTTTTTTTAATTAAGCCCGTTTGCGCATTTTATTAAAATGAAACAAAATGGCTGAGCCCAAAAGTGACCCAGCCCACAATCAACAAAAAACGTCCAGATAGCAACAAAAATAGAATTAGGAAAGTTGCCCTATCTACTTTTTGTTGTCCAATTATATCACTTTTGCCATAGCCGCTCCTTTCACATTTTAACCCTTTCTTCTCCACCGTGTAGCCGTAAACCATAGAGCTTCTAAGATCATGTTGAGGTTTTGTTTTCACTGTACGTACGCAGCACAAGTTTTCTCATAATTTCAGCGATGAAGGTCCATTTTTTTTAACCTTCCTACTATTTCTTATTTGATGCTTGTATGTCTATGAAACACTAATAATGTTCTGCATTTTAGTTTGATGTTTTTTATGCCAAAAGTTGCTTCATTTTCTTGTTAGATTAGTAGGAAAAGATTACCCAGAGTATTGTTTACATGCTTGTATGACAAATCTTTATTCATGGACAGTGGTGTATCTAGCATAGTAAGTGGGGGTTCAATTCAACCCCTAACTTTCGACCTGAGCATAAATTTATGAACCCATAACTTTAAAAAAAAAATTAAAAAAAATTGGGTTCAATACTAAAAATCTGAAGATTGAACCCCCTAAAATTTAAACCCTGGATCTGCCTCTGTTAAATCATGGAGGTTCTGTACTTAACTGGTTCATGCTAAAATTCAGTAAATAATTTTGTTAACCAGCCACTGAGCTGAATTTGAATTGGACAAAGTGAGCCACAGGTATTGTGCACCATCTGAATTTACAATATGTATGTTCTGTTTGAAAATTTTCTTCACTATAAACTCAAGCAAAAAAGTTTTTTTTTCTTTCTTACATAAGTGAATAGGTTGCTGGTGATTGGACTTAAAATGGATTTCTCTATTCAAAAGAGGTTTGAAAATTATAAAGGTTTTAATGAGGAGTTTCAGGCCATTTAACTATACTTCAAATAGTTAGCTTCATTTAATTGTCTTGACATGTTTGAATATATTATTTTATCTGTATGTTGGTTTGGTTAATTCCACTTGTGCAACCAAACATTTTACGTTATGACAAACAAACATGTGTTTGTTACTACTATATTGTGTAATTACTACACTTCATATTTCCTATTTAAGAAGAAACTTTAATGCTTCATATTTTCTATTTAAGAAGAAATCGAGATCTTTAACTACTCAAATCCAACATTATAAATATTCTCATAGTTGCATTTTTTAGATCATGTGTCTTTAGTGGCTTTATCAATATAAATTTGCTTTAATGCTACAGGATTTGGAAAAAGTGTCCAAAGTTAGTGATGATTGCACACTTACTATCGTTGAGCTGCGGGAGTCATACAACAACTGGAAATCAGTTGTATGGGTTGTTAGAATTCGACACGAGGCTCAAGGGGATATTTTAGTAACACATGGAACTGCTTTCTCTGTTAGTAGTGATGGATTGATACTTACTTCTGCACATCTTTTCCCAAAGACTTCATATGAACTTGATGTCAGGTGGTTAGATGAAGCTAATTTTCACCGGGCTAGTGTAGTATTTCAAAAACCTAAATGGGATGTTATATTACTACAGGTCCTAGATGTGAATGGTTGCCAATATGCTACACTTACCAATGATGGTTCACTGTCAGTGGGCCAATCTTTATTACATATAGGGAATCCCGATCAATTTGTGGGATCATTCTTGATGGGCAAAGTTGCATTTGAATGTATAGACCATGTCGAAGTACATATATTACTTCGACATGGTCTATACATTCAAATGCAACTTTGCTTAAGACCCGCTTGGACCAAAAAAAGAAAAAGAAAGCCCTCCTAATGTAGAAAAATCACTCTTTATACTCTTCACATTTTAACCCCTTCTTCTCCACCATGTAGCCGTAAACCATAGAGCTTCTAAGATCATGTTGAGGTTTTGTTTTCACTGTACGTACGCAGCACAAGTTTTCTCATAATTTCAGCGATGAAGGTCCATTTTTTTAACCTTCCTACTATTTCTCATTTGATGCTTGCATGTCTATGAAATACTAATAATGTTCTGCATTTTAGTTTGATGTTTTTTATGCCAAAAGTAGCTTCATTTTCTTGTTAAATTAGTAGGAAAAGATTACCCAGAGTATTGTTTACATGCTTGTATGACAAATCTTTATTCATGGACAGTGGTGTATCTAGCATAGTAAGTGGGGGTTCAATTCAACCCCAAACTTTCGACGGGAGCATAAATTTATGAACCCATAACTTAAAAAAAATAAATAAAAAAAAATTGGGTTCAATACTAAAAATCTTAAGATTGAACCCCCTAAAATTTAAACCCTGGATCTGCCTCTGTTAAATCATGGAGGTTCTGTACTTCACTGGTTCATGCTAAAATTCAGTAAATAATTTTGTTAACCAGCCACTGAGCTGAATTTGAATTGGCCAAAGTGAGCCACAGGTATTGTGCACCATCTGAATTTACAATATGTATGTTCTGTTTGAAAATTTTCTTCACTATAAACTCAAGCAAAAAAGTTTTTTTTCTTTCTTACATAAGTGAATAGGTTGCTGGTGATTGGACTTAAAATGGATTTCTCTATTCAAAAGAGGTTTGAAAATTATAAAGGTTTTAATGAGGAGTTTCAGGCCATTTAACTGCACTTCAAATAGTTAGCTTCATTTAATTGTCTTGACCTGTTTGAATATATTATTTTATCTGTCTGTTGGTTTGGTTAATTCCACTTGTGCAAACAAACATGTGTTTGTTACTACTATATTGTGTAATTACTACACTTCATATTTCCTATTTAAGAAGAAACTTTAATGCTTCATATTTTCTATTTAAGAAGAAATCGAGATCTTTAACTACTCAAATCCAACATTATAAATATTCTCATAGTTGCATTTTTTAGATTCTGTGTCTTTAGTGGCTTTATCAATATAAATTTGCTTTAATGCTACAGGATTTGGAAAAAGTGTCCAAAGTTAGTGATGATTGCACACTTACTATCGTTGAGTTGCGGGAGTCATACAACAACTGGAAATCAGTTGTATGGGTTGTTAGAATTCGACACGAGGCTCAAGGGGATATTTTAGTAACACATGGAACTGCTTTCTCTGTGAGTAGTGATGGATTGATACTTACTTCTGCACATCTTTTCCCAAAGACTTCATATGAACTTGATGTCAGGAGGTTAGATGAAGCTAATTTTCACCGGGCTAGTGTAGTATTTCAAAAACCTAAATGGGATGTTATATTACTACAGGTCCTAGATGTGAATGGTTGCCAATATGCTACACTTACCAATGATGGTTCACTGTCAGTGGGCCAATCTTTATTATATATAGGGAATCCCGATCAATTTGTAGGATCATTCTTGATGGACAAAGTTGCATTTGAATGTATAGACCATGTCGAAGTACCTATATCCGGTGCAACTTGTAAAACTTATATACCTACTGCCCTATCGACCACACCTAGACATAGAATTATGGGTCATGTTTGGAATAAAGATATTTTTAGGCATTCTTCGTTCGGTACTTATGCAAAAAATCTTCATCCTCTTGTTCCTATAATACAAATGTATGGCCTTATTTGTGGGGAGGTTGTTCAGGTTGCCCCGTTTTCAATGTTAAGGGGAAGTCGTTGGGATGCTTGCTATGAGTTCAGGGGGATATGAGATCGCCATCCATGTTGCAGCGCTGAGAGAAATACTAAGGCTGTTCAAAGAACAACACCTAGACGACGAAGATGGGAAAAGAAAAGATATATCAGATCCTAAAGTTCAGGTTCAATAGTGTCATTATCCTAAACTATTTGTGTAAGTAATTCATTGTGGTTGACACACTTATTTAATGTAGGGCGGGGATTCCAAGAAATTCAAGGGTCTTCCGGCTGATCGAAAAGGAAAAGGTAAATTATGCCCTTTCATATATATTGATGTTGGAGCAGTGACAGACCAAATGCACATGCCACAATTTTTTCTTCTTCCAGTTTTTGCAAACAAACTCAGGCTTTAATTCACTGGGCAGGTTATATTTTGCTAGTGCTTCACCAGAGAAGCACCTAAGAATCTGGGGATCTATTTCCTGAAACTATGTCGTCATTCCTTGCTTTCCATGGAAATCTAACTTAATATGTTGTCGTGATCTAATCCAATACATTCAACTCATACATGACATATAATATTTAAGATCTACAGTCCTTTACTTTCCCTATTTTATCCCAAGTTTTGATGAGATTTACTATCTTATTGTGCTTTTTGGCCTTCATACTGGGGCAAGTCTGACGTGCATAAAAGCCAGCTCTTGTGCAATATATCACGCCAACTGCACTTTTCCTAAAACACCAAAGTTGCTTGTCTTTTAGTTGAACGACATTTTGAATAGTTTGTTTAATGCATTCAGGTGGGCATTATTCCGTGGTTGATACTGTCTAGTGTCTACTAGAGTCAGCAAATCTATCAGCAGAAGAATATTCAAGTAGGAGCAGAAAGTAAAAGCGATACTGACCAGTTTTTCAACCTTCCCTTTTTATGTCTAATATATGTTATTGTCAATTCATTTGGGATCTGTAAATTGGATGTGCCACACCTCTGTAAGGAGTACCCATTTTCTTTTTCTAGAAGAAGGAACAAATGCAGTGAGTTTGAAGTCATGTTTGAAAGGAGTACTTCTATATCTTTTGTAGTCGCAGTGCTGGACACAATTTGCATGATCACGTCAGCCTTGTGGTTGAGGCTACTGTGCGGTAGGTTGAGCTACGTTGGCTTAGTTCAGCTGCAACAGTCACAAGTAGGTGTTTCGCCTCTTGTTGTATATGGTGGTGGTGGTGGTGCCTTTGAGTACCTAGTCGTTATAAGTTAGTTCCTTATGTTTTAAGTATCAACTTTGCTATCTTTCTATTAAGTTCCCGGTGCATTCTTAGTTTGGCATATTCGGTCCCTGCCAATTTAGTTACTGGCAGGGCCAGCTGTAGCTATCCGTTGGTTAGATGCTGTAATTATTCCCTTAGAGGAGATATGAATGAATCTATCTAAGTGTAGCCCAAGATTTCTTTTTGTTATCTGTGCATTTCCTTTCGTCTTCTTCCTTTGCTTGCACTGTAAACTTGAGCTACAACGTTCCTGCAGTAGAAGTGCAATCCACAGTCATGATTTAGTGTGTATATGAGATTTGCGACATTCTGTGGTTAATGCAATGCACGTATTGCCATTGACTGATTTGTTTCTAGCAATGCTTGCCAAAGTATGACGCTCTTTGGTGGGTAAAAATATACCCACATCCGGTGTTTACACTTAACTGATCTATGCATACATATGTTTGAAAATGTCCACTTATCACTTAACATTAATTAATGTTTACTTTCACTTCATTAAATCACTTAATCATGGTAAATTGATTTATTTATGTGTAAACACCCAATGGAGGTAAGCATGTGCCTGGAGATTACATCACTTGATCTCTGGTGCCTCTTGATCTTAGTTGCTTGCGCTTTGGGATCTTGCAAGTGAATCTCTTGACTCATGTATGATGAATAGGTTTCTGATGTTCTCAGTTGCAAAAGAAGCTGGCGAAGACATGTTTGCTAGCAATTTTGGTTTCTAGTGGCACTTCTCTTGTTTAGGTTTACTGTGGATCTTAGTCTTGTTTGATGGAGTTATTATCCCAGTTCTCAAAATCTAGAAAATGCAAACAGAGAAAAGGGAAAGAAACTTGATTGCTTTGTCAAATCGCTGGAATCATCCTCAATAAACAGAAGTTAATTGAGATGGACCAAATGATTTCAATTTTTTTTTAAAAAAACTCGTAATCACCTATGTTTACCCAAAAATTGCATCAACTAAAAATCACATTAGTGTAGCAAACAATAAACAATTTTGACAGAGCAGTCAATTTACCCTAAAAAAACTCCCGACTATGCCAATATTGCACGCCCCCCCCCCCCCCCCCCCCCCCGCCCCGCCCACCACGGTATTCCGCAGAGAAAAATACATAGGAAAACCCATATTAAAAGTTCCCAAAAGAAAAAAAATATTCAAAACCTTGGGGTGGGGGTAGCTACCAGAAAACCTAGAAAGTATCACTGGATAAGGGAATGGAATAATCATAATTAGGCTTGAGAGGTATGAAGGCATTATTAGCTAGTGTTTGCTGATTCAACAATGTACCACAACCAGTAGCCTCTTGTGTTAATAGATCAAATTCAGGATCAGTGCTGCTAATTGGCCAAAGATCATGACACCGAAAATTCTGCATCATCGTGCCTCCCAAAGTGGCCAGCTGAAATAATGAAATGTTTAAGACACTGAGATTGAAGGTAAATCTTCAGGGAGAAGGAAAATATGAAATGAGACACATCACAGCTCCATGAATAAACTCACCTCGTAGCATAAGATGTTCCCGGTTTACATAATTACACCCTCAGTATGCATAAGAAGATATGAGTGGAAGATGATAAAGGAGTGGAAGATGATACCTGTATGAGTTATCCGATGTGGCTTCTTCCACCACCATGCTAAGATGTACAGGAACATCATGACTTGCTCTTATCACAGTTAGCTCCACAGATTCTCCAACATTATTCCACATGATTTCGAATAGCTAATGACAATTTGAATAAGAAAAGAAGAATAATTATTAATATCAATAGGATATTGCATTTCTGATTGCATGCATGTTCTCTCCTTGACTGTGTTGATTGTTTTTTTGTATGTAAGCATTGTATCTCAGTACCACTTGAATGTTAAGTTGCATTGATCAACTGGAAGAAAAGGAGGTTTTCTGGCAGGCACGTAATTACTAGAAATCCAGTTCGGTTCAATGAAAACCCAATAATCAACTAGTAATAGCCTGATCAAAAAGACATGCCAGGCAGGGCTTCGCTTAGCCATAGCCTGGCCTACCAATTTGGGCGTATAACTCTCAGGAAAAGTCATACTTTTGGCATGGATATTTTCTCATGACCTTGGGAAAATGTCTACCCAATCTCATCCAAATAATAAGTGCGATGAGTGGGTGAACCTAGGCAGTTTCGACGAAAAAAGATGTCCCCTAGGCCCTAACCCGGCATTTTGTAGTAGGTGCATTGAAGTATGATTAAGACTAGCATCAATATATATTATCAAACCAGTCAAAAATATACTAATGATTAAGACTAGCATCAATGTATATTATCAAACCAGTCAAAAATATACTCTTTAACATGACTAAATGGCAATTATCTTCATAACCAAATAGCTAATGCAAATGAAGGAAGTGGAATTCATGTCCTAAACGATTATAGAAAAAAGACAAAAAAACAAAAAAGCACACATCAGAAAAGCATAGATTATGTCCCACACAATAGACGCAAAAAAATAAATAAAAAAAATACAAAGAATGAAACACGAAAGCAAGTGTATTTTGTTCACTATTTCACAGAAACTATAAGCAATTTTTCAAATTTTAGCCCAACTCTTTCTGACAGAGGTAAGAACTGCTCTAAATGAAAAGAAGGGAAAACAATAATTAGCATCCTTGGGTACATGACATAGCAGCCCTTTCTTAGCTACCGATGAAAGCAGGTAGTTACATAAATAATCGATAAACCATAGGGTGGTCTACTGGTTTCACTAGTTAGATATGAACAATAACAACGATAGCATCCGCCATTTAAATGACAAAAAACCATGCGTGATAGATATTTTGTATATTGCATTGGAATGATAAACACAGCAAAAACAAAAGATTAATTACAATGATAAAGATGAACATGCTAACTACATAAAGAGGACTCCAAATTTTCGAAGAAGCAACTACCTTAGTCTGAGGAAAATTAGTAATATTGAATCATAAGGTGGAAAAGAATCTAAGTAACGCAATTAAACACACTCTAAACAATAACAAGAAGAAAGGAAATATACGCTCTAAACTTTTGAGTTTCACCGGTACACACATGCTTCTTCAATAGGGAGTGCGACTCATGGGGGACTCGCGAGGTCCATATACCACCCGGAACTATTTCCCTTCGGGTTCCTAGCCTCTTAAGCTTCTAAATCATCGAACACCGTCTGTAGGATCACGTTACCTGTCACTTGGCCAATTCAGCTCATCGTATCGATCATCACTCCGTCTGAACCATTTCCCTCAGACTTACACACGTATCCTCAATGCATATGAGATATAATATACAACATTAATATGACATGCACATCAACAAGAAATCAAGCTAAACAATACAGACTCAACCTTTACCTCTTTTCCACTTTTAAACGACTATTAGGAGTGGTGAGAACACATAAATACAATGAGACAGGTAATAAGCACAGAAAACAGTAAATAAGGGACCGCATATCCCAATCATAGACTGAAATCAAATATATGGTATCAGCTAATGCCCAAAGCATGGCATTCAGACCGGCTATACAATTGAAATTACACAGATACCCATGACATGACATCGGTACTCGATACAAGTGCTTGTCACCTCACAAGTATCGGGAGCCCCTTTAGTTACCCGATTTCCCTTCTTATTAGTCCAATTTAAACCAACCATGACGCTAAAGATAAAGTTCATAGTCTCAACATGCCTGAAATAGATGTCCGACAATCACTGCAGAGCCTCGCTTTTTCGTAATGCCTCCGAACGATCCCAACCTGTTTATGCACGGATTAAGCGTAAGAATACGAGTCAATCGACACAATAATACCTCATAAGAGATTCGGGTCTAGAAGTCTATCCCAAAAACCCCGTTCCAAGCCCCAAGGGTCAAATCCGTAATTTCATTTGAAAATGGGTTTAATATGGTCTCATATTAATCTAGGAAGTCATACGAGTCTAATGATACCCATATAATTATGGTCTCATATTAATCTAGGAAGTCAATGAAAGCTTTTTCTTCTTTGAATCACAGTTATACATTTCCTGTTTAATCACATTAGCAACCTAGTTTAATTTTTCATATTCTATTCCGCAATATTAATATTTCTGAATTTTCATTTGGCCTTTTTACTCTATCTTATTGTGCTTTTTGGCCTTTATATTGGGGCAAGTCTGATGTGCATAAAAGCCAGCACTTGTGCAATATATCACCCCAACAGCATTTTTCTTAGAATACCAAAGTTGCTTGTCTTTTTGGTTGAACGACATTTTGAATAGTTTGTTTAATGCATTCAGGTGAGCATTATTCCGTGGTTGATACTGTCTAGTGTCTACGAGAGCCAGCAAATCTATCCGCTGAAGAATATACAAGTGGGAGCAGAAAGTAAAAGCGATACTGACCAGTTTTTTAACCTTTATTTTTTTATGTCTAATATATGTTACTGTCAATTCATTAGGGATCAGTAAATTGGGTGCGCCACACCTCTGAAAGGAGTACTTCTATATCTTTTGTAGTCGCAGTGCTGGACACAATTTGCACGATCACGCCAGCCTTGTGGTTGATGCTGTTGTGCGGTAGGTTGAGCTACATCGGCTTAGATCAGCTGCAACAGTCTCATTTATTTGTTTGGCTTCTTGATACGTATGCAGGTGGTGCAGTCCACAGTCATGATTTAGTGTGTAACTGAGATTTGCTACATTCTGCGGTTAATGCAATGCACGTATTGCCATTGACTGATTTTGTTTGTTTGTGGCAGTGCTTGCCAAAGTATGACACTATGCATACTATGTTTGAACACATAATATTGATTAATGTATACTTTCACTTCATTAAATCACTTAATCATGGTAAACTGAATTATTTAGGAGATTAAATCACCTAATCTCTGCTGCCTCTTGATATTAGTTGCTTGCGCTTTGGGATCTTGCCAGTGAATCTCTTGACTCGTGTTTGATGATTAGGTTTCTGATGTTGACAGGTACAAAAGAAGCTGGCGAAGACATGCTTGCTTTGGTTTCTAGTGGCACTTCTCTTGTTTAGGTTTATTATGGATCTTGGTCTTGTTTGATGAAGTTATCATCCCAGTTCTCAAAAAATAGAAAATGCAAAGAGGAAAGGGAAAAGAAACTTGATTGCTTTGTCAAATGACTGGAATCCATCCTCAATAAACAGAAGCTAATTGAGATGGACAAAGATTTCAATTTTTTTTTTTAAAAAAAACTCGTAATCACCTATGTTTACCCAAAAATTGCATTAACTAAAAATTACGTCAGTGTAGCAATCAATAAACAATTTTGATGGAGCAGTTAATTTACCCAAAAAAACTCACGACGACGCCTACATTGACCCCCACCCCCACCTCCGTATTCCGCAGTCCAACTCAATCCAGAAAAATACATAGCAAAATTAGGCTTGAGGGGCATGAAAGCATTCTTAGCAAGTGTTTGCTGATTCAACAATGTGCCAAAACCAGTAGCTTCTTATGTTAATAGATCAAATTCAGGACCAGTGATAATAATTGGCGAAAGATCATGACACCCAAAATTCTGCATCATCGTGCCTCCCAAAGTGGCCAGCTGAAATAATGAAATGTTTAAGACACTGAGAATGAAGGTAAAACTTCACAGAGAAGGAAAAAATGAAATGAGACACATCGCAGCTCCATGAATAAACTCTACCTCATAGCATAAGATGTTCCCGGTTTACATAATTACACCCTCAGTATGCTAAGAAGAAACGAGTAGGAGATGATAAAGGAGTAGAAGATGATACCTGTATAATTTATCCGATGTGGCTTCTTCCACCACCATGCTAAGATGTACAGGAACATCATGACTTGCTCTTATCACAGTGAGCTCCACAGATTCTCCAACATTATTCCACATGTTTTCGAATAGCTATGATTATTTGAATAAGAAAAGAAAAATAATTACTAATATCAATAGGAAATTGCATTTCTTATTGCATGCATGTTCTCTCCTTGACTGGGTTGATTGTTTTTTAGTGTGTGTGCATTGTATCTCAGTACATTTACTTGAATGCTAAGTTGCATTGATCAACTGAAAGAAAAGGAGGGTTTTTAGCAGAATAGCACATAGTTACCAGAAAGCATGTTCGATGCAATGGAAACCCAATAATCAACTAGTAATAGCATCAATTTAGACCTGATCAAAAAGGCATGCCAGGCAGGGTTGTCTTCGCTTAGCCTTAGCCTGGCCTTCCAATTTGGGCCTGTAACTCTCAGGAAAAGTCATACTTTTGACATGGATATTTCTCATGACCTTAAGGAAAATGTCTACCCAATCTTATCCAAATAATAAGTGCGACTAGTGGGTGAACCTAGGGAGTTTCGAAGAAAATAGATGTCCCCTAACTCGACATTTTGCAGTTGTTGCGTTAAACTATGATTAAGACTAGCACCAATAAATATTATCAAACCAGTCAAAAATATACTCTTTAACATGACTAAATGGCAAATATCTTCATAACCAAATAGCTAATGCAAATGAAGGAAGTGACATTCATGTCCTAAACGATTATAGAAAAAAGACAAAAAAACAAAAAACAAAAAGCACACATCGGAAAAGAATGAAACATGAAAGCAAGTGTATTTCGTTCACTATTTCACAGAAACTGTAAGCAATTTTTCAAATTTAGCCCAACTCATTCCGACTAAGTGGTAAGAACTGCTCTAAATTAAAGGGAAAAACAATAATTAGCATCCTTGGGTACATGACATAGCAGCCCTTTCTTAGCTACAGCCGAAAGCAGTTAGTTACATAAATAAACGATAAAGCATAGGGTGGTCTACTGGTTTCACTAGTTAGATATGAACAATAACAATGATAGCATCCTCCATTTAAATGACAAAAAACCATGCATGATAGATATTTTGCATACTGCATTGGAATGATAAACACAGAAAAAAAAACAAAAGATTAACTACAATGATAAAGATGAACATGCTAACTACATAAAGAGAACTCCAAACTTGCGAAGAAGCAACTACCATAGTCTGAGGAAAATTAGTAATTTTGAATCATAAGGTAGAAAAGAATATAAGTAACGCAATTAAATACACTCTAAACAATAACAAGAAGAAAGGAAATATACCTCCAAGAAACTTTGAATTCTTTTTCCACCAAATTGAATTATAACATCATTGTGTTTTATCCCAGCAGATTCAGCAGAAGAACCAGGTACCACCTATTGGACAGTTTATCAAATTATCCAGCAATTAGTAAAATAATTTACTTAATTTAAACTAACAACATTCATGGTTGAACAGTAATTTTCAGAAACAGAAGCTCATAACTACCCGTGCAAAAAAGTTGAACTATGCTGTTCACTAATTAGGATAATTGATGGTGTTTGCCATTCTTTTACACTTCTCTAATTTCCAACATCAATTCGTGTTGTTGCTTATCTTTTCGCAGAATTGTGCTCTATGTCTTGCATTTGTCACATCTTTAATATTTCAGCATACAAATTAAAATAAAGTCTTTTTCTTAATGCACATGAGTAACATGGACAGTGAGGATTCATATAGCCGACCCCAACTTGTTTGGGACTGACGCGTAGTTGTTGTTTTTCTTTATGTGCATCTCATGGGCACCTCACATCCATCAGAATGCCTTGCATCCAGACGTGGCCTATTCTGCCCTAGTGCTATTATGTGCCTACTTTGTTTAACAACTAGGAGCATAAAATAGATGGACATCAATACCATCCAAAGAACGGTTTTCCACAAAAAAGCTGCAATAATAGAGAGCATACCTCTTCAACAATGACACCTTTCAAGACGTCTGGGAACTTTGAAATAATTCTTTCCAGAATTTCTAGGCCAGCTGCATAAAGGTTAGTTACTTCCATCCCGAGCCAAGGTCGACGTGATTGCCTATGATAGAACAAAAACTTAAGATTAGTACCAGTTATTTGTGTGATTAGTTAGATTTTCTATAAGCCGAAACTCTTCTCCATTTTTCTTCATTACATTTGACATGTACAAGCACATCATTACATTTGATATGTACAAGCAGATTTTCGATAAGCCTAAACTCACTCCATTTTTCTTCATAACCTTTGACATGTACGAGCAGATTATCAAGGAGCAAGAATTGTTTGTTAACATTCAATAAAAACTGTAAGTGGAATAACTTTAACATTTTAGTAGACTGACACACACACACCAAGAAACAAAAATCCATTATGAATATGAGAATGGCCCAATAACATGCCTCAAAAAAATTCCATACATAAAGGTAAAAATTCTATTCCTTTTGCAAAATTTTCTATTCAATCATTCGCAGGCTATTATAGAAAATTTTTACAAAATTGTTTGAACTTGACTGAAGGGGCCAATTATACAATTTGAGACACCGTGCACCGCTTATGAGATTCAAGTAAAAATGGTACCACCACATATCAAGGAAACTACAAAGGCAAAGATTAGGCGAATACCTAGATTTCTTGTAATGCTCCCACCACATGGAGGCTATATTGATTGGTAAGAAAGCAATAGATCCTAAATCCTGAAAGCAGATACCGATGACTTCTCCATAGCGGTTAATAAGTGGACCCCCAATACCGCACTACAATAAAGAAGGAAAAAGCCCTAAATTAGCAATCCTTCTACTAAAAAACCTAACATACAATAGATATAGATAAAATATATCCATATCATTTGTTATTGATTAAGAATATATTCAAAAGCAACATGTAAGGGTGAAATAAAAAAAAAGTGTGAAAGAGAGTTACTCTCATAATTCTGCAACTCGCCATGAAAAGCTCTTTACAATCGAAGTCGTCATAGTCGCAGCGATCAATGCTACAAGGATCAACCAACAAAAAAATTGAGAGAGAAGTCCCAACAACCAACATGGCAATATGCTAGGCAATAAGCAATGTGTTTGTGTTACTGCCTGTGTGGTTTAAGAAACTACACATTATGTTAACAAAAACAACTTACTTAGATAAATGAGAAAACATACTTTTACCACCCATAACCCCTCAAAATCCATGATACAAGCTGATAGCAAGGCATATTATAAAGGCAAAAGAAATAGTGTAAGAACCAATTACAATCTACAGAACCCTTGTAAATTAGGATTGCCTAGTTTAGCCAATATATTTCATAAGTCGTATTATTTTTAAGGTAATGAAATACCAATGAAAAATCTACATACATGAGTATTTTTGTGGTTATTTCCACTAAAAGTTAAAATCTTACAACGCATGTAACTACAAACAGAAGAATGTAATCCAGAAAAGAGAACGATAGACAAGAAGTAGAATAAGGAACAATATCAAGGACAAATCCAAAAGATCATTCAAACCTTATAGTATATTTTATTTGAGTTATCCTTCTCAGATAACAAAGATCCAATAATTTCAGACACTAAAGATAAAACTGAAATTCTAAAGAACCAAAAAAAGATCTAATTTGACAAGAGGGTAGAAGGTTCTAATAGTTAACTAAGTCTTTTTACAACTTACAGGCTCCAATGAAAGCTAAAGCTAAAGTGCTAAGCAAACCCTCCAGCAAAATAAAACTGTCGTATCCAATTCATAGCCACTATCTCAATGACATGCCCATTCTGCATCTCTTAATTGATCAACAAGTGAAAAATGTCAATCTTAAACTCATGAATTTCAAAGTCTAACACATCTTAACAAACACACAAACTACTTATTACCCAAACTATTTGTACCCAAACCGAAAAGATATTTTGATGTTATCTAGTCGCTTCATTATTAACAGATATTTTGATGTTATCTAGTCGCTTCATTATTAACATATGCGTAAATCAAAGAGATCATCAACATCGAAGTTCATGACTTAGATTTGTGAATTTAACGCATTTACATGAATAAGATTTTAATATAATTTCATACAAAACCTTCACACTTAAAATAAAAATCTACTACATCTCAGGGGTTCATTAATCACTAAAATTTACTACATGGTTGGACTTTATTTCAGGTACACACCTTTTGTTTGCCTAGGAAGTAAACGTGTAGTAACCCAAAAATAGTAGTAGATCAAATCTGTTGTATTACATTTTTAGGTCTCATAACTTCCCTCTCCCACTCCTTTATTTTTAAGTAATTACAATGAAATAAAACACCAACCTGAATTCACCGGGAGCGGCCTTGATCTTATACGGCTTCGTATAAAAACGACTAAGTGCAATAACTAAATCTCCGGGAATAAGATCAAATGAGTTCAAATGCGAACGAAGTTGAAATGGCTTCTCCTCAGTAACCCGGAGCTGACTCGAATCAATCGTGATAGAATCACTTAAATGAGCCAGGGATGCAATAGGAAGTGGTGTGTCTGATTGAATCTTTATAGCAGCAACATTGTAGTGGAAGTCATATGACTCAATTTGACCATCAAATGATCTTCCATCAAATAGGTGCACGATAACCTAAATAAATAGTTATAATTATCAATTAATCAGGCAAGAATTTAGTTTAAAATGACATACAAAGTACTGTCAATAATCAAGAGATAAGCAGATGATTAGACAAATTTGAAAACGGGGTAAAGACAAAATAGAGAATAGGATAAAAATAAACCACCAACCTTGATATTATCAGCTATAGAATTTCTACTCGTGGAACACCTAAGGAGACTTGCAGTGGTCAATATTATGCTGTAAGTGTTGACACTTTCTATAATAGTCCCGGAACATTGAAATATTTCCTTTTCCCCTGAAAAGTGAACGTAAAAGTAAAAATGATAGGTAATTTGCTAGCAAAAGTTAGAACTAGAAAGTAATACAACAACAACAACGTATCCATTGAAATCCCACAATTATAGAACTAAAAGATAATAGAAGTGAAAATTGTAAGTCCAAGAATTAAAGAAACGAACATCGAGGCAAGCAACAACTATGAGAAAAGAAATAAAACTATCATGAACAAGTACCCGAGTATGATTCAAGACTGACGACAGATGTGGAAACTTTTAAAGCAGCCCTCTTCGTGTAAATATTTAAGTGCCTATTTGGAGGATACAAAGAAACATCCTGTTCCTCTGTACTCAAAAGTGTTGATTTTCTTACAACATCAGGATCTACATAATTTTACAATAAAACAACATAAATAAATAAATTCTAATATAACAAAAAAAAAAATAGAGGAGAAATTTATATGAAACTCACTGTATGGAGCCTCCTTTGGCTCCCTCTTCCAGGGAGTGAAAGCTTCCGCCCACTTCCTTTTGTAATTATCAAATTCCATAATTTACCTACAAAATAAGCCATTTTACTCTCATATATCCATTAAAAATCAAACAAATACGGATATGTGATGAGAATAAATTCTAATAACATTTAACGGGGATCTCATTCAAAACTTGTGAATATTCAACTTAAATTGTAGCAAATCACATCAAGCCCTTTCCCGTATCACCACATCAATAAAACATACCACAAAAAAACATAAAAAAAAGTCAGACACTTGACAGCAGAAACCAAACCAGGCCGAAACACATAAGGAAGAATACCAAAAATTAATTAAAGCTGGGGTTCAGTTACACTTTAGCCCTTTACAGTTTCAGCTCTTAGTCCCGGTAAGACAATATGCGCACAGTTGCTAGGGTTAATATACCGCTATCAATGAATCTATAGCATCATCACCAGTTTAGCTTAGCTTAATCTCAGTGCTTGTTTTCTTTCTCTGTTTCCACCTGGGGTGTGATTTTAGCCATTTAACATAGGAATCAAAAAAGGCACGAAGAACAATAAAAATCATCAACATGGAACGATAAAAATCATCAACAAGGAACAATAAAAATCATCAACGACGAACAAAATCAAAACCCTCATAACACAAAACACAGCAACAGAAACTCACAGTGACGAAACGAGGGCTTTTAATTAAAGGTGACAAAAAGGTTTAAAAATTAAATTGGGTAACTTTAGGTTTTTTATTTGAGTAGGGTTTTTTAATTGAGTAGGGGTGATAAACTTTGGATTAGTGATCAGGGAGTTTTAATTTACGGAAAAGGGTCAAATATACCCCTGTACTGTCAGAAAAGGGTTGAATATACCTTTGTTATACTTTGGGCCCATATATACCCTTCAGGTTATACTTTGGGTCAAAATATACCCTTTCTCCGTTAAAATTATCCAAGATTGACATAAAATCTGACGTGACACTAACAACCGGGTGAGGCGGACGCCACATGGCATGCCACCTCACCGCCCAACCCATTTACCCCTCTCTTCCCCTTCTTCTTCCACCACTACCATCTCCTCCCACCATTAGCACCACAACACCATCATCTTCGCTATCCAACAAAATGGGGTAGAGAATTTTACTGAAAGAGAAGCTTGATTTTCTTGGTTCATGACATTTTGGCTATTATTATTAGTATAAATTGATTATTAGTATAAATTGAGTCTCTGCTTGGAAAATCCAGTAGTTCAGTAACCCTTTTCTCCTCTTCCTTTTTTCCTTGCCTATTTGGGGGTTGATAAAATATCTTTCTTGTTTGATTTACCAAATTTATAGGAAATTCTCAGGGTATAATTAGTTGGTGATTTTGTCTTCTAACATTATCTACTGCTTGCAGGTGTTGTTGTGTGTCTGACAATACTATGGTATTTCAAATCTGCTAAATTTTGGTGAAATAACTAACAAAAAGAGACATCAAACATGAAGTTTATGAAACTGGGATCTCGGCCTGACACTTTCTTCACTACTGAGGCTGTAAGATAACTTCAATTTTACTTAATTCAGGTTACGCTTACTAAATAATAGACTAACCAACTCGGTGAGGTGGATAATTCAAATATATGATCCTCTTGGTTGTTGGATAATGGAGACATGCTAATGGTGGGAAAGGTTGTAGTAGATGGGAGGAGATGGTAGTGGTGGAAGAAGAAGGGGAAGAGAGGGTTAAATGCGTTGAGCGGTGAGGTGGCATGTGATGTGGCCTCTATCTCATCGAGTTGTCAATGTCACGTTAGATTTTATGTCCATCTTGGACAATTTTAACGGAGAAATGGTATATTTGGACCCAAAGTATAACAAAGGGGTATATTTGGATCCAAAATATAACAGGAATGGTATATTTAACCCTTTTCTAATAGTACAAGGGTATATTTGATCGTTTTTCGTTTAATTTATCCCAAAGTTATATTTTTAACACTTTGACTTTAAGCTTTGTTTTTTACACTTTGACTTCAAGTTTTATTTTTAATACTTTAATCCAACTCATATAAATCATAAAATATCCCTGCCCTCCATGCCCCCAGCCCCCACACCCTCCCTGCCCCCAGCCCCCCACCCCGCCCTTGCCCCTTACCCTCACCCCCCACAAAAAATGCTTTTTTAAAAAAGATTTTAAAAAGTTTTTTTTTTGTTTTTTTTTGTACCACTCACCCCGCCGCCCCATCACCCGCACCCTCCTAAAAAAATTAATTTTATTTTTAAAAAAAGTTTTGAAAAGATTTTATTTTTAGTTTTTTGCACCACCCCAACCCATCCACCCTTCCCCCCGCCCTTGCCCCCACCCCACCCCTACACCCACACCCACCCCCACGAAAAAAAAGATTTTGAAAAGTTTTTTTTATTTGTTTTTTGTACCACCACCACCCACCCTTCCAAAAAAAATTAATTTATTTTTTAAAAAAAAAAATGAAAGATTTTTGTTTTTGATTTTTTGCACCACCCCCTCCCCATCCACCCTCCCCCTGACCTTGCCCCCCACCTTCACCCCCCACGGAAAAAAAATGTTTTTTTTAAACAAGAGTTTGAAAAGTTTTTTTTTTTGTTTTTTGTACCACCCAACCCCCGCCCCACCACCCCCACCCTCCCAAAAAATTATTTTATTTTAAAAAAAGTTTTGAAAAGTTTTTGTTTTTGGTTTTTTGCACCACCCCCACTCCATCCACCCTCCCCCGCCCTTTCCCCCCACCCCCACCCCAAACCCCACAAAAAATGTTTTTTCTAAAAAGAGTTTGAAAAGTTTTTTTTTTTTGTTTTTTGTACCACCCACCCCCCTCCCTGCCCACCCCCCCTCCCTGCCCACCCCCACCTCCCAAAAAAATCAATTTTATTTTAAAAAAAAATTGAAAAGTTTTTAGTTTTGATTTTTTGCACCCCCCCTCCCCATCCACCCTCCCCCGCCCTTTCCCCCCACCCCCAAACCCCATAAAAAAATGTTTTTTTGAAAAAGATTTTGAAAAGTTTTTTTTTTTTTGCACCACCCCTACCATCCCCAAAAAAATTAATTTTATTTAAGAAAAAAGTTTTTGTTTTTGATTTTTTGCACCACCCAACCCACCCATCCACCGCAAAAAAAAATCTTGAAAAGTAATTTTTTTTTCTTTGGTTTCTTACTCCACTCACCCACCCAAAAAAAAAATAATTTTGTTTTAAAAAAAAAAGTTTTGAAAAGTTTTTATTTTTTGTATCACCCACCCCCCAAAAAGAAATCTTAAAAAGAAGTTTTGAATTAGAGAGAGAGATACCTACTCCATATGTTGATCCTAGCAAACTCGGAAGAAGGCGGACAAAGAGGAGGCGTGGAATCGGGGAATCATTGTGAACGAGGAAAAATAAATGTTCCTTATGTAAAACAGCTGGCACAAAAATAGTTATTTTTTGGAACTTTATGACATTTTAATATTGTTCTTTTTTAGAATGATAATTTATGTTCTTGGTGTTTGTAAACTTGGTTTATATGATATGTTGATCGTGTTCAAATCACAAATGTGTGTATTACTGAACAGTTTCCAACAAGTAATGAATCTGTTGCAACAGCTCTGTAACTTGTTGGGTTTTATCGAACAAGTAACAAGACTTGTTGCAGCAACTAGTATCTTGTTGGAACATGTATCTCACTTGCTGCAACAGATACTACAGTTGTTGCAACAGATACTACACTTGCTGTAGCAGATATTACAGTTGTTGCAACAGATACTACTTGATTCACCCATATTTAGTGATCAACAAAAGGAATCAATGATATTTAGTGATAAACGAAGGAAATCAACGATATGTAGTGATCAATGTATAATACTTAATCAATTTGATGTATTTTGAGTCAGGAAAGATGATTTACTGAGTCAGTATGCACTAAATCGAGTGGTCATTAGAGTGAATTGATGTGAACTATTTGATTCACCCATATTTAGTGATAAACAAAAGAAATCAACGATAATGATCAATGTATAATACTTAATCAATTTGATGTGTTTTGAGTCAGGAAAGATAATCTACTAAGTCAGTATGCACTAAATCGAGTGATCATTAGAGTGAGTTGATGTGAACTACTTGATTCACCCATATTTAGTGATAAACAAAAGAAATCAACGATATTTAGTGATCAATGTATAATACTTAATCAATTTGATGTATTTTGAGTTAAGAGAGATGATCTACTAAGTCAGTATGCACTAAATCGAGTGATCATTAAAGTGATTTGATGTGAACAACTTAATTCACCCATATTTAGTGTTAAACAAAGAAAATAAATGGTATTTAGCGATGAATATATATGTCTACTAACATCCTTAATGGATTAGATAGTAATTTCATGGATTAGATGGGCAATTCTAAGTGTATTCTTCCTAAATCGAGTGATCATTAGAGTGATTTGATGTGAAGTACTTAATTCGACCATATTTAGTGATAAAAAAAAATGAATTCAATGTTATTCAGTATAAACAAAAGAGTTCAATGTGATCAATATCGTAAATATGTTGCAACAATGGAGGAGTTGTTGCAACATATGAGATACCTGCGGCAACATATGAGATACCTGCTGCAACATGTGAGTAAGTTGTTACAACAACTACGCAACTTGCTTAAACATCTGATCCATCTGTTGAAACAAATTAGTAACTTGTTGCAACTTCTTCAACAAATGTATGATCTGTTACAACAATTAACTCATCTGTGGCGACATATTTTTTAGTTTTTGCAATAATTTAAGCAATTGTTTGATTTTTTCCAACAAGGTGAGTAATTTGTCACAACAACTAAGCAACTTGTTTAAAATATTAGTAACTTGTTGAAACAGATTAGTAACTTGTTGAAATAAATTAGTAACTTTTTGCAACTTCTTCAACAACTGTATGCATCTGTTGCAACAATTAGTAAGCAAAATAAATAAGTTCATAAACAGAAATTGTTCAATAGACACCTTGACTCCAAATACCACAACTCAAGTAATAATTTGTTCAGCAACTGCCTTTTGGGGTGTAACAAATTTCCTTGATCTATTTCATCTCCTTCGTTTCCATCATTAGTTTCTTCTTCACTTTCTTCATTTGTATCTACTACTTCTTGGCTCTGTTCTTCATCTCTTTTCGAGAATTGATTGTTAATTTGGCTGTCAATTTGACTATATCTTTCCTCAACATTTGCTGATTCATAAATAAGATTTCTACTTGTTGCAACAAGTGTAGAACTTGTTGCAACAAGTGTAGAACTTGTTGCACTACACTTGTTGCAACAACTACAAATCTATTGGATATCTTCTACAAACAGAACCAAATAACCAAAGCTATGTCCAACAGATTTGTAGTTGTTACAACAAATTGTCTACTTGTTGCAACAAGTGTAGAACTTGTTGCAACAACTACAAATCCGTAGGATATCTTCTACAAACAGAACTAAATAACTGAAGCTATGTCCAACATATTTATAGTTCTTGCAACAGATTGTCTACTTGTTACAACCAGTGTAGAGCTTGTTGCAACAACTACAAATTTGTTGGATATCTTCTACAAACAGAAGCAAATAACAGAAGCTATGTCCAACAGATTAGTGAGTCATTGCAACAGATTGTCTACTTGTTGCAAAAAGTGTAGAACTTGTTGCAACAACTACAAATCTGTTGGTTATCTTCTACAAACAGAACCAGATAAATACCAGGACAAGAACAAAAAACTATATGTTGGATATATTTTCCTAAACCCTGAACCATACCAGGACAACAACAGAAAAGCCATCTATTTCACTACAAACACACAACAACAACCTGGATTTTATCCAAACTTTTCCTAAACCCAAAAAAAAAATTCAAAATTTCCTTTCAAGATTTTTTTTCTTGGAGTGGGTGGGGTGTACAAAAAACCAAAAATAAAAACTTTTCAAAAACTTTTTTTTAAAAACAATTTTTTTTTGGGTGGGTGGGGGAAGTAAGAAACCAAAAAAAATAAATAAAAATTCAATAACTTCTTTAAAAAAAATATATTCTTTTTTTGGGTTGGGGGGGGGGGGGGTGGTGGTGCAAAAAAACAAAAACAAAAACAAAAACTTTGCAAAACTTCTTTTTTTAAAACAATTTTTTTTGGGAGGGTGGTGGGCGGAGTGGGGGCTGTTAAAAAAAACCTTAAAAAAAAAATTAGGGTGGGGGGCGGGGGGAGGGTTGCGAGGAGGAGGCGGGGGGTGAAAAAACAAATAAAGAAAATCAAAACTTTTTTTTAAAAAAAAATCATTTTTGGGGGTGGGGGTGGGTGGGTGAGGAGGTCGAGGGGGGAGGGGGCTGGTGAAAAAGCAAATAAACAAATTTAAAACTTTTTTTTTTAAAAAAAAAATTGGGGTTGGGGGGCGGGGGAAGGGTTGGGGGAGGGGGGGCGGAGGAGGGGTGGGAGCAGGGGGGCTGGTGAAAAAGCAAATAAAAAAATTTTAAACTTTTTTTTAAAAAAAAAATTGGTGTTGGGGGGGGGGGTGGGGGAGGGGGCGGAGGAGGGGTGGGAGCGGGGGGGCTGGTGAAAAAGGATTTTTTTTAAAAAAAAAAAAATAAATTTGGTGTTGGGGAGGGGTGGAGGAGGGGTGGGAGCATGGGGCTGGTGAAAAAGGAAATAAAACGACCACCGAGTTCCGGCAAAGGCAACGAGCATACGCCTATTTTAATATCTGACGGTGTAAGAATATATTAGTGGTTGTTTGTTATTTTTAATTGGGAAAAAAATGCCTAGATAGTACCCTTTTAAATATTATTCACGTTTATTTTACGCTATAATATAATATGTTGTCTAATTTAACTATGTGTTAACAAAGTTTTCAAAATTACTGACAAGCCTCGCGAATTTCTTCAATTCTTAATTACATTACCATCGATGTCAAAATACCTGTGAGTCGTGTAGCTTGTAAAGATTATACATCCACTGCCCTAACAATCACACCTAAATATAGAATTAAGTAAATTCAAAGGGATAAATATAATTTTTTTTCTCTTCAAAATTAGCGCAACCAAACCGAATCTTTCTACTTTGGATGGTTGATACCTATTGTATATTGTGTTGTTAGTTTAAATATAATGTTTGTTTTGATTGTTACTTTAATTTTAATGTCTCGTATAGTTAAATCCATCGTTACGTAACGACGAAAAGTCCTACTTTATGTAACGACCTATTTTGTGTTATCACGTCGTTACCTTATCTTGTTCTCTCATTTTGATTATCTAATAGTTATATTTTATTGTTTACCCTACCTTTTTATAGTAGCTCTATTCGGTACCCTACATTTCTTGTAAGTTTATCCTTTAAATCGTTGATGTGTGAGATTATGTAACGATGGGAAACGATACAATTTATCCAAACGTTGTGTTAATCGAAACAACACAATACGATACAATATAGCACATTACAATACGATACATTATGAAATAATATGTAACAACCATCCAAACAAAGTGTAAGAATATTAAATAAAAAAAAAAAAAACATAAACCGGACTGATGCCCCAGTGGGCCATGTCTTCAAACTGGGAAGACGGTCAGGAGCACATTCTGAGCATGCTGGGCTTCTCTAGAGGGCAACTCCCATTAAGATACCTTGGAAGTTCGCCTGAGCACTAAGATGCTCTCTATCGCAGAGAGCAAGATTCTCTTTTGACTTCTTCTTCAAGCAACCACTATCAAATTCTTGCCGTTAATTAGGTGCCGTTTGGCCATAAAAATTATTCACTTTTTTCGGATTTTTTTCTTCACTTTTTTCATTTTTGGGCGTTTGGCCATAAATATTCCGAATACAACTTAAAGTTGTATTTCGGAATACCAAAAACTCAAAAAACTTGTTTTTTAAAAAAAAATTACTTTTTACAACTACATTTCACCAAAAACTACAATTTTAAAAACTATGGCCAAACACAACTCCAACTTCAAAAATTCCAAAAAAAGTGAATTTGTTTTTGGTATCTATGGCCAAACGCCTACTTAGACTTTTTTTATAAGATTGAATAATGGGATTCAATTCTATGGGATTTTCAGTGTCACGCCCCAAATCTAGTGTCACGACCCAACCGAAGGACCATGACGGGCACCCGGAGCTAACCCACCGGGCACCTCTCATCATACTTCCGCAATCATATCTAGGTGAGCCACATGGCCTATTCATAATCTCTATGCACCAATAACACAATTTCCATCGAGCTAAGGCACTTTTATACCAACATCAACAACTATGCCCATATATACACAAGCCGACAAGGCTATCAAAATGATATACAAAAATATGAGCTGACAAGGCTAAAAGACATCTAGCTATATACAACTGTCTACGAGCCTCTAGAAAGAGTAAGTATCATCATAACGACGGGAAAGGGCCCCGCCCATGCCCATGTATGTACACAAAAGAATAGTACCACAGCAGCTCCGAATCAAATGGAGCTCCTCTAGACAATCACTGATAGGGCAGCCTATGGGTCGAGTCTGTCTCCCTGTCCACCTGCGGGCATGGCGCAGCATCCACAAACAAAAGGACGTCAGTACGAACAATGTACTGAGTATGTAAAGCATAAGTAATAACATGATAAAAACATGAATGGTAACATGAGATAGGAAAGCCATTAGATAGAAGAGCCATTTGTACCTCTTGAGGTGTTCATCATATTTCCTTACCCCTTTCTTTGAAGAAGACTTTCCATACACACACACACACATATTAATTAGCATCATCATTATGACATACCCGGCCTTAATAGGACTCGGTATGTAACATACCCGACCATAATAGGACTCGATGTTATTCATACCCAACTGCAGTGGTGTGCGCGCAATAGATATCATACTCGGCCATATAGGACTCGGTGTGAAGCATACCCGGCCACAAAGGGACTTGGTGTTATAACATAGCTTTATATATATATAGAGAGATAGAGAATTACATAAATAAGAGCAACATCATCATCATCATTTTTACTATATCTCTCCTTTAGAAGATCAATTATCATAGGAGGGAATCAATAATTGCATGGGAGTACCAAGAACTATGAGCTTTAGTGATTTTAGGAAACGAAGTCGTCATAGAAGACGTTTATGGATTTCCACATGAACGTATACAACAATGGGATCATGCCTTAAGAAAGAAGGGTTAGCTTTACATACCTTTATGTCTTCTTAACTACTTAACTTTCACCTCCAACGCTCGAGAAATCTACATTTAAGAAGGTTCATACTAAGGTTAGGCTCTAAAGACACCCTTAAGTTCAAATTAGTATAATTCGTAAGCTATCGGACATTGGGCAGCATTTCCCCTATTTCATCTACTTCTACCAAATTCCAAAGCAACTCCCAAACAACAATGACATTACTAACAATACCATAATTAGGAGGTTTCATTCAAGTTAAGCATCATCCCATCCCCAAAACTCCTTTTCATGACCATTCATTACAATAGCTACAACACAACACTATATTTACTTATGTACAATACTTCCTCAACATCATTTGTATCGCCCACAACAAGATTATACTCATAACGTGCCAAGAATTACAATCCAAGTTACCCTATAGCTCATAATATCCTCAAGTTCACACTTGAACTCTATTATCACTTTTCTTCCTCTACCCACATGGTATAACAATCAAACAACATTAACCATATGCAAGTGATGTAAAAACTTACCTTAATCACATAAGAACAAGTCTTGGATCAACTCACTCCACTAAAGTGAAGTCTCCAATATCACTCCAAAGGAAATCTTGAGGTTCACGAACCCTAACAAGCTTCTTAGCACTTGAATCTCTTGTTTCTCTTGGATTTGGCTTAGATTAGTTCATAAAATTAGAGAGAGGGTTTTGGAGAGCTCAAGGATCTGATTTGGGGAGAAAATGAACTCAAATGGGGTGAAATGAAATATATAAAGCCTCACTTAAAATCTCGTTGGGCAATCCTACGCCCACTTTGACGACCGTCAAAATTCCTACGGTCCGTCAAAGTTCACCGTCAAATTGCCCAGCCCAACATGGCTCATTGTGACTGTTATACTGTGGTGCTCCACCATTTGACAGGCCATCAAATGTTCTATGGTCCGTCAAAGTGTCCCCATCCGATAAGTTGCTTGTTTTGATTCGTTTGACTCCCAATCCTTATGGAACCTTCTTGGCACTTGTATAATACTTCATTAACCATCTAAAGGACCCTGTGTCTCCTCCCCAAGTCATTGCTAAACAAAGTATAACTCAATCGTGGCGAAATCGTCCCAAACATGACTTACATTCTACTTCCTTCGACAAACTTAATTCCACCGATTCGTATGACTTCAAAATCTTATGGTACGCGCTTAAAGTTATCAAATACTCTCCTTAACCTCATAAGGACTTTGTGTCCACTTTAGGCTTACGCTAGTCTACTCATAATGCAACAACAAGAAACTTTCAAAATGTAACATTTAGAGAGCGAGACCAGCACCTGATGTCTTACTTAACCCGAGCGGACCATATGTAACTCATGAACTCTAGACATACACAATAATCTAAGCCAACAAGGCCAACTGTAAGTAAAACATGACATCTCAGGACGACAAGGCCGAACTCTGAAACTCTGTAAATGACAAACATCTTTACAAATGGGATCATCGCAATGTATATACATGACATATCTAAACGGGCCAACAAGGTCACTTTGCATATCTGCAAACAATAAAAACCCAAAAAAATATATAAACAAGGGCCGACAAGGACCATGCTGATAAAGATATAAACAAGGGCTGACAAGGCCACCATGCTGATATACTGAATATACAGGACACGTCTACAAGCCTCTAAGTAGATCATACTGTACTGTGGTAGGGATAGGGCCCGGGCCTACCTATCATCTCCATATACACAAAGTAATACTAACTCTGGACCTGGTAACTCCGGATGAAGTGGAGCTTACCAATCAAGCTGATACTCTGCACTGTCTACTGGGGAGGTCTCTTTGTCTGTCTCTCAGAACCTTCAAGCATGAAATACAGTGCCTTCGGCAAAGGGACGTCAGTACTGTTATACCCCAATTTAACCGGAGTCAAAATTAGAGTACAACATATTGGTGATTCCTATTTTTGTTTATTTTAAGGAGTCGCCACCTAATTATTTATGGTGAATTAGGACACCTAAATTTATTAAAGTTATTTTAAAGTTAACTCTGTTTTAAAAGTCTGCGAAACTTATTCTAGGTAAGGGTTCAATTAGTCTAAAGGGAAGGTATTAGGCATCCTTTAAGACCAATTAACAATGGTTAACTGACCGGACTAAAATTTAATTAGGCTAAGTGTGAGTTGTAAAAATGATGTATAAACCTATAAGGTAATTGATTTAAACTAAGAAGAGTGGGAGTTTTGAAACAGTATTGTGTGAACTTTTGAAATATCTTTTAAGTTTATGCGAACAAGTTTGAGCTAAAAGTTAGACTCACACTATAAATCATTCTAGAGTTGAGATGTTTGGTTGGCAAATTGTTTTACTAATTTTAACTATCGTTTTCAATCGTTAACCAGTGACCAAAAAGACCTATGTAATTAGCTAGCTTTAGTGGGAATTCCTGGTCAGACGAAACTGATTTCCCGAATCCTAAAATATGCTCTCTAATAAATAAATGATTCTTGCTATAAGGCTAAGGAGTGAATCTGAATAGTCACCTAAGACAAGGCTAATGGCAACTAATTATTAAACTAAAATATCAGTCACACAACAAGCAGACAAACATCAAAGAGCGTAAAGGAGATGATTAGAGCCGTATTTGGCTCCCATAAGAGGACGAAGTTTCCGGTGATTCGCCGCTTGGCTAGCCACTCTCGTTGTTGTCTATTCAGAGGAGTGTCGAAGAATGAGAGCTTTGAATAGGAATGCGCATGCAAGGTCCAAATGCTGCATAATCTCAAAATGAGACTGTTCGGGTAATGAGTCTTTATGAAGACTCCATTTTCGCTCCGAAGTGTACATGTAAATAAGAGAGTAATGAAATTAGTAAGACAATTCAAGTTTTAAAAGATGTTGAATAAAATAGATATAGCCAAATAACACACAACAAAAAGATGTTGAATAAAATAGATATAGCCAAATAGCACACAACAAAGATGCTGTCCAGAACATGAAGTACACAAATGCCGAACGAGGTACCCATCTTGCAACTGATGATACTTCAAACAACTTTAAAAAAAAAACAACTAATCTATGATACATGCTAAATTTTCAAAGCATAAAAATGATCCCCAAAGTCCATCACATTTGAACTACAGCGAAACGAATTCTCTAAGACATGAAGAGTTAATCTTTAACCTTTATCCTTCCAGGCATGATATGATATTCTACAAGAAGACTTCTCTTAGTAGGAGAATATATACCAAGGCTTAACAAAAAAAACATATTTGTGTGCATAAGGACAGGGAGCAGAGATGCAGCCATTTTCAAAAGCTATCCCAGCAAACAAGATCAGCAAAGAGTACGTGAACATGGTTGATTTATAATGAGATTTCTAACACATAACATCTAAGCATGAGAAGTTCAATCCAAAACTTTACAACAAAAAAAAAGTATTTTCATGTAGATATTCGGTTGAATGCCTAACAGTCACATTTTGACACTATATCGCTTGAAACGAATTCACCGCAACACATGATTTCTAAAACAGGACAGCGGCTAAAAATACTTCAACATGTGATTTTAACTAAAGCAATGAATATAGAATGATGATTTAAATCAATGGTCAAGTAGGGTGATGCTGTATACTTATTTTTTACAATGCCGACACACAAAAGTAGTTAAAGTGAAACTAACAGTACGTCCATGATAGTAAAATACAAATTCTGCCAGAGTTTTCAAAATAAAAAACAAGAGGAAGAAAGGTGACGGACTAGATACTTAATCTGAACACTAATCCGAAACAACAACTATAACGACTGAGCTAAATTACAACAGTAAATTAAACATCCGAACCAAACATGGATCGTAAATACAGCCAACGCACTCAACACACAAGAACCAAAGAACCGCTGAACATAAATGCGAGAACAACGTTTACATAAACAGTACAAAACACTTAAAGGACTGAAACCACTTCGCAAAATAGCTAATCACCACGTCGAATCAAAATCATACTAAATTAAGCGAATCTAAATACATCAACTTACATAGAACATAACTTTAAAAAAAAAACAGAGTGAGAAGGAGGATTTCTGACCTGTTTTGCGTACAGTGAAATGGGGTCGTCGAGGCCTCGAATCTACTCTCGTATTGACGGATTCGAAACTCGAGTAAAAAAATTAAAGCATCTCTGTCATAGCTAAAATTCTTGCCGAGCAACGACGAAAGTTAATCGAATCGTCAAGAATTTAACCTTTCGTCACAAATCTCATAATTCAACAAAGTGTTTTCTGATTCAAACGTTCAAGACCAGATTAAAAAAAAAGGAAGACTCAAAGACCTTTGTGAGAAAATATTCATGCATCACCAATCTTTCCGATCCGTGTCGAATCCCCAAATTTTCATGTACTCGACTTCGAAATAATAAAAGAACAAACAGAATAAGATGTTTGGAATTTCAAATTGAAGTCCCGAAAACCATTGAAACCCCCCTTCAACTGAGTAAATCTTTTCATTTATAGAGTGAGGAGAGAGAAGAGCGTATGAGAGAGAAGAGCGGGGGACAGAGGAGACAGAGGCGTGGGGGACAGTGGTGAGTGGAGGAGAGCGTGAGGGAGAGAGGGTAGAGAGAGAGAGAGGTGAGGGACGACGGCTGGTGAGAGGAGAAAGAGAAAGAGATTAGGGATTTAGGGTAGGTTTTTTAAGAAAATAAATGGGCCGGGTCGAGTAATTTTGGGCTGGACCGGGTAGGAATAGGTAATGGGCTGCTGATGTTGAACGAATAGTGGGCTGAAAAATGTGGGCTGGGTATTAAAATGTGGGTTGTTTATTTGGGTAGGGGAATAATATTGTATTTGTGTTTTGGGCCATTAATTTGGCTGAAAATTGTTGATCCTTCCTCCTTTATTTAATTATTTTTGTGTTTCTAATTTTATAACTATTACAATATATACTATGTAAAACAATTAATAATTAATATGTAGAAAAAATAAGGATTTAACAATGTGTTGTCTTGTAAGTAATTTAACGAGTCCAAACCCGAAAATGAAACGATGACGAATCATTTAGAATTGCGACAAAGTAATGCTAGTAATGTTGAAAATAAAAGTAGCGATATTAATAGTAGTAGCAATAAAAATAAAATAGTGAAAATAAAGTATTTAGCTTGTCAATCAATTTAGAAGCTCAAAGAAATAAATTGAAATAAAGGAGGGACAAAATTGGGTGTCAACAGATGCCCCTCATCGACCGGAGACGATGTAAGAGTTTTCGGGCGAAGAAGTTGACGTAATAGCCAATTTTGTTTTGACCAACAAATACGCACTTGAGGAAATACGGGTTAGGAGAATTGGTGGAAAACATTATGGAGGCAGAAGGAATTATGGCCGAACCCGTTTCGAGTGGCCTATATATCTTGGGTTCCATGAGAATCAAGCTATGTGAAGTTTGAAAAAAGTGGGTCGGTATTGACGCTACGCTTTTTGCGTACATTCTACCCTCCCCAAACCCCAAGATGTGGGATTTCACTGGGTTGTTGTTGTTGTTGTCGAATTATGATGAGACTGGGATATAGAAAAGGCCTACAAGATTATGACAGGAGTTGATTGAGTAGAGCTTTAGCGGTGGATATGAAGGAGAAATTAACCTACGTGTCACGTGTTTGTGGACGTAGGCGGAGTCGAGTTCGAGAGTAGATCCGTGACCTTTGCTTGTGCGTTTGATATTCCTCTTCAGCATGTTTGCCCCAGTTCACTGCATAAGATAAAGTTCCACGTTGCGCTGTGTCTCTGTAGATTGTACTTTCTGTCAAAACTTAAATTCATGTCAAAATCAGTAATAAAGTCTGGGATAAAGTTGAAAATGTAAAACTTATAGAGAGTGTAAAATGATAGTAAATATGAGCGTGAGAGTGAGGATAAAGCCGTGTGGCTTATAATAAGGCCGTGTGGCCAAATGTTGTCTCTGGTTGTCTTCAGGGACTTGAATGAATGCGTGATGTTTATGCTGAAGATGTAATAATATCTCTAGTTGCAGTTTGGAGATGATAGTGATAAGGCCTCTGGCTGTCTTCCGGGACTCGATGATAAATGATGCCTGCGAAATTTAAGGTAAAGTCGTTAAAGTAGGTAAAGTAGATGATGAAGTAAAGTAATAAAGTAAAGAGTAAAGTAAAAGTGTAGCCGTTTGGCTTATGCAGATGAGGCCGTGTAGCTATGTGATGTCTCCGGTTTATTTCGGGACTCGATGATATGATATCTCCAGTTGTCTTCGGAGATTTGATGAAGATTCCCGTAAAGTCCGGGGTAAAGTCGTAAAGTGGATGATGTCTCCGGTTGTCTTCGGAGGCTTTAATGATAATTCCTGTAAAGTTCAGGGTAAAGTCGTTAGAGTTGGTAAAGTGAATGATAAAATAGGGAGTAAAGTCATAGTGTAGCCGTCTGGCTTATGCATATGAGGCTGTATAGCCGAAAGATGCCCCCGGTTGTCTTCGGAGACTTAATGATGATCCCTGCAAAGTTCAGGATTTAGTCATTAAAGTTGGTAAAGTAAACGATAAAGTAATTGGTAAAGTAAAGTGATGGTGTAGCCGTTTGGCTAATGCAGAAGAGGCTGAATAGCCAAATGATGCCTCCGGTTGTCTTCGGAGACTTAATGTTGATTCCTGTAAAACTCAGGGTAAAGTGGTTAAAGTAGGTAAAGTGAATGATAAAATAATTGATAAAGTATGGAGTAAGGTGATAGCATAGCCGTTTGGCTGATGATGTTGACGGTATCGTGACAGGCCAAACTAATCACACGTAATCCTGATTTAATTTGTCTTCAATCTCGACAACCTACAAAACAGGTATATTTGTTAATAAAGTCATAAAGTTATTGTGATAAAAATAAAATTAAAGATAAAGTTAGAAATAAATCCGTTTGGCTTTTGAGGCGAGGCCATAATGAGCCAAATGATGCTTTTTGGCCCTGATTGATAGACTTGACTGTTGATCTCGCGATTTTAGGTTCCTGCACTCAAAGAAAAATTCTTAGTTTGGGAGGGGGAAGTTGATTCGTGTTGACTCGAAGCTTGACGTTTTTTGGCGCTCCGTTCGTCTTGTTTGTTTGGATCTTGTGATCTCCGTTCAAGCCTCGGTAGATGAACAACCGTGAAACAATTGAAAGAAAGTATTTCATTTGAAAGGTATGTATGTAAGTATATGTCTAAGGAAAGATATATACGTGTGAGTATATGTATATAAGGAAAGATATATGTGTAGATATACGTTTGTAAGTTGTAAAATATTTCTGCCAACTTCAGATTGTGACACTTCTAAAGTAATTGGTCTATAATACTTCCTATCTGGTAGCCTTAATCTTGTCGATGTCTAACCGTTCTTTTGTCTATATCTTTTCAAAATATGCCCCAGTTTTGGATTCAGAAGGGTATGCTAAATTTATTTTGTGGTGTGACCGAACCTTATATAGGTTGCCTACGTATCCCTCCAGGGAATCAGGTCAGAACGTAGTTCATAAAGTTCATAAACATGGTTTGAGAATTTAATAAAGGGACTGAACCCGATGTGGATTGCCTACGTATCCCCCCAAGGGAATCAGGTCAGCGTAGTTCTGTTATGTAAATGGCTAAAGGTTTGTTGGATTTCTAACTAAATACGACAGTCCGTATGTTGATAGTCTGTGAATCCTACCGAAGAGATCAGGCCATGTGTAGTTCTCCTTATATAACGATTTTTCGGATTTTCTGTTATAGTGCAACCGAACCCTGTGTGGGCTGCCTACGTATCCCCGCCGAGGGAATTAGGTCAGCGTAGTTCGTACATATTAAAGGAAAGGTTGCAAACTAGGTTGTCTAACCTAATGTCGTCCTTTGATTTCTTCTTGAATTGCTAGCTTTCAGGCTTATGTCATCACCTATCGACTATTTCGATTTCTTCCGAGTGGAATTTTGTCTTGTCCTCTAATTTCCTTTGTTACTCTCTCGGGATGTATGTTGTCTTCGTCTTATGTCCTAATCATAGAGTTGGCAGATTTGATAAATAAAGTAAAAAAAAAAATAGCAATAATAGACGTTTAAGGAAAATCAGAAATGCATTCATAGATTTTGCGATTAAGCTTCCAAAAGATGAAGCAAAGCAACAAAAGTTTTGCGCGTGATTCAAGCCTCAATTTAAAAAACAAGTTCACTACATATTCAAACTACCAAGACTCCCGGCGAATCAGGGACGGAGTACAAGTCCGATTCTTCAGAGTCTCTCATAGTTCGGCACCCCGTATGGTCGATGTCTCGGTATTGTGAGTAGTTGTAGCAGTAATCTTCATGTGTGTTTGTCTTTGGATTGTTCCCACGGGAGCGACAAAAGTTGATGACATGCCCCTTTCCACCCTTCCAATTGACGCACTGGCTTCTTTCAAATCTTGGCGTCTTCGCGAGCAGGTAAAGGATTGTTGTCCACATTGGGCCGAGCTCCAGTGAGCCGAATCTCTCCTTCCTTAATCAGGGATTCAATTTTGTTTTTAAGGCCATAGCAATCCTCAGTGGCGTGCCCAGCAACTCCAGAATGGTATGCACATCGCTTGGAACCATCAAACCATTTTGGAATAGGATCGGGAATTTTCCCTTCAATCGGTTGTATCACGCCTGCTGCTTTCATTCTTTCAAACAATTGAGCCAAGGGTTCAGCGAACCGAGTGTAATTACGGGTGTTTTTTGTGTCAGGGTTTGGACGGGCTCTAGGTGTGGCATGTGGTCGATTTTGGTAAGTTGGAGCTTGGACGGGTTGATATGGACGTGGGTTTTGATGCGGAGGTGCTCGGGGTTGGTAGTAGTTTGCTTGGGCGTTGTAGACAGGGTAAGGAGATGGTGGAGCTTGGTAGGGTTCAGGGTAGTGGTAAGGGTAGAAAGGTTGTTGTGGGTGGTTAAAGTATGTAATGGCTTGGCTCGGCTTATGCCCTTGGATATCCATGACTGCAGCGACATCTTCTTTCTTCTTTTTAACCCCGCCGACAGAACCAGATTGAATAGCTTTGTTTATTGCTTGCAAAGCAATAAGATCCTGAATTTTTCCCGATTTGATTCCTTCTTCTAAGGCTTCTCCTATTCGGACAACTTCTGTGAATTTTTGTCCCATCATACCTATCATTTTCTCATAAAATACGCCAGCCTGGCATTCAATGAAGGTAGCAGTCATTTCTCTATCATTCATCGGAGGTTGTACCCTGGCCGCTTCTGACCTCCAACGTAACGCATACTCGCGGAACGTCTCAGTTGACTTCTTGCTTAACTTAGTCATGTAGACTCTATCTGGCGTGATATCGGTGTTAAAACTGAATCTGTCCATAAAGTCTTGCGCCATGTCACTCCAACCACGCCATTTACGGACGTCCTGTTGTGTATACCAAGTAAGAGCCTCACCAGATAAGCTTCTTATGAATAGCTTCATCCTTATGTTCTGGTCTCTACCTACTCCAACCAGTTTGTCGTAATAGGCCCTTAAGTGTGTATGGGGGTCGCCTGTTCCATTGAATGTATCAAATTTTGGCGGCTTGTAGCCTACGGGAAAATCGACGTCAGGCTGAACACACAGATCTTCGTATTCTACACTTTTGCTTCCCCTGGCGACTTGAAGGTTTCTTATCGCTTCTTTGAGACTGTGGATCTCTTTTAGCAATATGTTATCTGCCCCTGCTTTTGCATCCTTTTCCATTTTCTCGTATTGATCTACCTCGGGTTGGAACCTGATCGTTACTGGGTTGGTAAAGGCTTGCGTTTCATATACCAGAGGAACATACTGTGTATTTGGGGTGATAAAATGTGCCCCTTGTATATGCTGGATTGGGTAAGTCTGGACAGTGGGAGCGTTTTGGACTGGAGGTGGTGTGTTATAAGTGGTGTTTGTAGGTGGTTGATTTGGTAGGTTTAGAGGAGTAGTTGTAGGTGGTGGATTAGTGTTGGTGGGCAAAGTAACATAGGGAGTGTGAACTAGCGATTGACTTGGTGGGTTGACGGGTGGTGGATTAGGAGTAGCATAGGTAGTGTAGGTGGGTGGTTGATTTTGTGGAGGAGTATAGTTAGTGTAAGTGAGTGGTTGATTTTGTGGAGGAGTATAGTTGGTGTAAGTGGGTGGTTGACTTTGTGGGGGAGTATAGGCGGATGATGGATTTGGTGGATTTGCGGGGGTGATCGGAGGTAAGTTGTTGTTGGTAGGTGCATTGTTTTGTGGAGGAAAATGCTCAGGAACTGGAGATTCGAGTGATGGGAAACGAGGTGGGTTTGGTGTAGTATTTCTAGGTTCAGGAGGCGGACTTTGGAGTGTGATGGATAAATTGGTCAAGTCCCTAACCCGATTCAGTTCTCCACGTAGATCCTCAATTTCTTGAGTCAGGCGGGCGATATGTTCATCACGTTGAATAGTAGTTCCGTGTTCGGAAGTCTCGGGGGGATCACCAGAGATCACGATGTTTTCCACACCAGTTGAAATAGGTGCGGCCGGATCAGACATAGTAATTTCATTTCCTTGAACAACCCAACTACGTTCAGGTAATGATGACGTCTTTGACCTTGTGATGTAAGGATGGTCGGCCATCGAGCGTCAACACGAATCAACTCTTTGGGAATAAAAAGAAACATAAAGTGCAAATGATGTTAGTTTCATTGACATATGTAGGTAAAGTCATGATCACGTAGAGTCAAATAAGTCATGTAGCAAATAATTCGTCAAATAAAGTCAAACAAATTGTCGAACAAATGTAAACGATTATATCAAACAATAATAACGCGTCCTAATATGCATGTGACCTCTTTGTGCCAGAGGTAGGCCTAACGTTTGTTTGAAGGGTAAAGTGTGTCATAATACGTCATCCCGTTGCTTTGATTAATTAAACAAATTCTATTTCCCCAAATAAAGTACAAAAGTAGTGTAATATTTATTACATGAGTACAATATAAAATGTTTCCTAATCTAAGTAAAGTAGATGCAACGTCTAGCTCCATTTTGTGATGTTTTTGGTCTTCGTCATTTGTTGTACTCCAATTCAAATCCATACCTGTCATAGAAACATTAGTCATTCCCTCTCTCCTAAAGTTTAATTAATTAGAGCAAATAGTCAATATTTAGGCACAATTATCCTTCAAACATGCACATAAAGTATGATTGGTGTCACTCGGGGTCGTGAACCCGCTTGGACGTTTGGGTAAAGTCAACTAGTGGGTTTAATACACTAAGGGTATTAAACCTCCTAGGTCATGAAATGTATGCTCCTAATAAAGGGTGTTGGTTTAGCTCTATCTTAGGCTGACTAAGAGTTGTTTTCCTATGACACAAGGTTCCCCCAAGCGGACAACTTGGGAGTGGAAGGTTCGTGGCCGTCGACTGCACCGCCGATCGACTAAATCCACAAGATCAATCCAACTAAGGGTGATTTAGTAGTGTACGACCGTGAACCGCGAAACCGCTTTAAGTGTGTGAATATGTGTGAGTTTTCCAGGAGTGGAAGAAATATGAACGGAATGACATTTTTATCAAAGCAAGTAACACATAAACAGTTTATATCAAACAAACAGTTTATATCAAACACACAATTAATAGCATGTAAAAACAGTTAATAAATAAAGTAATTAAAATAAGCACACAAAACCTATTTGAACTAAGTCCGTTATGGTTAGAACCTAAGAACTCCCCAGCGGAGTCGCCAAGCTGTTATACCCCATTTTAACCGGAGTCAAAATTAGAGTACAACATATTGGTGATTCCTATTTTTGTTTATTTTAAGGAGTCGCCACCTAATTATTTATGGTGAATTAGGACACCTAAATTTATTAAAGTTATTTTAAAGTTAACTCTGTTTTAAAAGTCTGCGAAACTTATTCTAGGTAAGGGTTCAATTAGTCTAAAGGGAAGGTATTAGGCATCCTTTAAGACCCATTAACAATGGTTAACCGACCGGACTAAAATTTAATTAGGCTAAGTGTGGGTTGTAAAAATTATGTATAAACCTATAAGGTAATTGATTTAAACTAAGAAGAGTGGGAGTTTTGAAACAGTATTGTGTGAACTTTTGAAATATCTTTTAAGTTTATGCGAACAAGTTTGAGCTAAAAGTTAGACTCACACTATAAATCATTCTAGAGTTGAGATGTTTGGTTGGCAAATTGTTTTACTAATTTTAACTATCGTTTTCAATCGTTAACCAGTGACCAAAAAGACCTATGTAATTAGCTAGCTTTAGTGGGAATTCCTGGTCAGACGAAACTGATTTCCCGAATCCTAAAATATGCTCTCTAATAAATAAATGATTCTTGCTATAAGGCTAAGGAGTGAATCTGAATAGTCACGTAAGACAAGGCTAATGGCAGCTAATTATTAAACTAAAATATCAGTCACACAACAAGCAGACAAACATCAAAGAGCGTAAAGGAGATGATTAGAGCCGTATTTGGCTCCCATAAGAGGACGAAGTTTCCGGTGATTCACCGCTTGGCTAGCCACTCTCGTTGTTGTCTATTCAGAGGAGTGTCGAAGAATGAGAGCTTTGAATAGGAATGCGCATGCAAGGTCCAAATGCTGCATAATCTCAAAATGAGACTGTTCGGGTAATGAGTCTTTATGAAGACTCCATTTTCGCTCCGAAGTGTACATGTAAATAAGAGAGTAATGAAATTAGTAAGACAATTCAAGTTTTAAAAGATGTTGAATAAAATAGATATAGCCAAATAACACACAACAAAAAGATGTTAAATAAAATAGATATAGCCAAATAACACACAACAAAGATGCTGTCCAGAACACGAAGTACACAAATGCCGAACGAGGTACCCATCTTGCAACTGATGATACTTCAAACAACTTTAAAAAAAAAAACAACTAATCCATGATACATGCTCAATTTTCAAAGCATAAAAATGATCCCCAAAGTCCATCACATTTGAACTACAGCGAAACGAATTCTCTAAGACATGAAGAGTTAATCTTTAACCTTTATCCTTCGAGGCATGATATGATATTCTACAAGAAGACTTCTCTTAGTAGGAGAATATATACCAAGGCTTAACAAAAAAAAACATATTTGTGTGCATAAGGACAGGGAGCAGAGATGCAGCCATTTTCAAAAGTTATCCCAGCAAACAAGATCAGCAAAGAGTACGTGAACATGGTTGATTTCTAATGAGATTTCTAACACATAACATCTAAGCATGAGAAGTTCAATCCAAAACTTTACAACAACAAAAAAAAGTGTTTTCATGTAGATATTCGGTTGAATGCCTAACAGTCACATTTTGACACTATATCGCTTGAAACGAATTCACCGCAACACATGATTTCTAAAACAGGACAGCGGCTAAAAATACTTCAACATGTGATTTTAACTAAAGCAATGAATATAGAATGACGATTTAAATCAATGGTCAAGTAGGGTGATGCTGTATACTTATTTTTTACAATGCCGACACACAAAAGTAGTTAAAGTGAAACTAACAGTACGTTCATGATAGTAAAATACAAATTCAGCCAGAGTTTTCAAAATCAAAAACAAGAGGAAGAAAGGTGACGGACTAGATACTTAATCTGAACACTAATCCGAAATAACAACTATAACGACTGAGCTAAATTACAACAGTAAATTAAACATCCGAACCAAACATGGATCACAAATACAGCCAACGCACTCAACACACAAGAACCAATGAACCGCTGAACATAAATGCGAGAACAACGTTTACATAAACAGTACAAAACACTTAAAGGACTGAAACCACTTCGCAAAATAGCTAATCACCACGTCGAATCAAAATCATACTAAATTAAGCGAATCTAAATACATCAACTTACATAGAACAGAACTTAAAAAAAAAAAAACAGAGTGAGAAGGAGGATTTCTGACCTGTTTTGCGTACAGTGAAATGGGGTCGTCGAGGCCTCGAATCTACTCTCGTATTGACAGATTCGAAACTCGAGTAAAAAAATTAAAGCATCTCTGTCATAGCTAAAATTCTTGCCGAGCAACGACGAAAGTTAATCGAATCGTCAAGAATTTAACCTTTCGTCACAAATCTCATAATTCAACAAAGTGTTTTCTGATTCAAACGTTCAAGACCAGATTTAAAAAAAAAAGGAAGACTCAAAGACCTTTGTGAGAAAATATTCATGCATCACCAATCTTTCCGATCAGCGTCGAATCCCCGAATTTTCATGTACTCGACTTCGAAATAGTAAAAGAACAAACAGAATAAGATGTTTGGAATTTCAAATTGAAGTCCCGAAAACCATTGAAATCCCCCTTCAACTGAGTAAATCTTTTCATTTATAGAGTGAGGAGAGAGAAGAGCGTATGAGAGAGAAGAGCGGGGGACAGAGGAGACAGAGGCGTGGGGGACAGTGGTGAGTGGAGGAGAGCGTGAGGGAGAGAGGGTAGAGAGAGAGAGGTGAGGGACGGCGGCTGGTGAGAGGAGAAAGAGAAAGAGATTAGGGATTTAGGGTAGGTTTTTTAAGAAAATAAATGGGCCGGGTCGAGTAATTTTGGGCTGGACCGGGTAGGAATAGGTAATGGGCTGCTGATGTTGAACGAATAGTGGGCTGAAAAATGTGGGCTGGGTATTAAAATGTGGGTTGTTTATTTGGGTAGGGGAATAATATTGTATTTGTGTTTTGGGCCATTAATTTGGCTGAAAATTGTTGATCCTTCCTCCTTTATTTAATTATTTTTGTGTTTCTAATTTAATAACTATTACAATATATACTATGTAAAACAATTAATAATTAATATGTAGAAAAAATAAGGATTTAACAAAGTGTTGTCTTGTAAGTAATTTAACGAGTCCAAACCCGAAAATGAAATGATGATGAATCATTTAGAATTGCGACAAAGTAATGCTAGTAATGTTGAAAATAAAAGTAGCGATATTAATAGTAGTAGCAATAAAAATAAAATAGTGAAAATAAAGTATTTAGCTTGTCAATCAATTTAGAAGCTCAAAGAAATAAATTGAAATAAAGGAGGGACAAAATTGGGTGTCAACAAGTACGAATAATGTATCGAGTATGTAAGACAACTTAATAACTTAAACTGAAACTGATATATGAAATTAACTGAGAATCAAAGATACTTTGGAATTACACTTACATGCTCTGACTCATCTTTTATATAATATAGGCCAAACTCATAGGTAGCCTCTTATGGTCGTTAAGATTTTTCACTTGAACACCTTAACTAAGACTTATGCCATTTACACACACGAAGTATGGCCCAATTGTGTCATTTAGACACTTTTTGCTCACTTGGCAATTGGTGTGATTTTCACATCAAACTGGCACGTGAAGAGCCTTAAAAAACAAATTTTTAGTATTTCTTTATTCTTTTTGTTTCCCCCTTCTTCTTTTTCTTCTTTATTTTTTTTTCTCTTCTTCTCCACTTAATATTCTACCATTAACAAATCTCCCACCATTGCTATCTTGTCCACCAAAATAAGATTGATATGTGGAAATCTTTTTCTTACACACGAGAATTTAGAAGAAGATGAATAGAAGGTGGGCTTCAAGTACGATAATTACTGAAAATCAAGCAATCTTTTAAGAGAATTTTGCCGTGTGGTTCATTATTTATTGCATGAAACAAGATGTCGATCACCAATTTTCCAAGTTGAGGATCTTAGTTGTCACGACCCAAATAATAAGTCGTGAAGGCACGGACTTCCCCGAGTCAGTAAGCCATTCACAACCCGATTCAAACAATTATTAAGGGAAAATAAACGCGAAAAGTAATCAACAAGCAAATTTCAGGTCTTAAAAGTCTCTTAAGCATAAATACCAAAATAAGAGAAATCCACCAAGACTGGTGTCACTAGTACAAGAACATACAATAAGTACGGATACAAGTCTGAATAATTCCTTAAATACACTGTCTGAAATGAAAGACACAAAGTAAATGATAGAGGGTAACTTTAGAAACACATGGAGCTGCTTTTTTTGTGAGTAGTGATGGATTGAAACATGCTACTGCACATCTTTTCCCAAAGACTTCATATGCAATTGATGTCAGAAGGTTAGATGAAGCTAATTTTTAGCCAGCTACTGTAGTATTTGAAAAAGCGAAATGAGATGTCATATTAATACAGGTCATAGATGTGAATGGTTTCCAATATGCCAGACTTACCAATGATGGTTCACTGTCAGTGGGCTAAACTTTATTACATATGGAGAATCCTGATAATTCTGTGGGATAATTCTTGATGGTTAAAGTTGCATTTGAATGTATAGACCATGTCGAAGTACCTCTGCCCGGTGTAACTAGTAGAACTTATACACCTACTGCCTTATCGACCACACCAAGATATAGAATTATGGGACATGTTTGGAATGAAGATGTACTTACTCTTTCTTCGTCTGGTGGAAACTCTTATGAAAAAAAAAATCTTCACCCTCTTGTTCCTATTATACAGATGTATGGCCTTAATTGTGCAGAAGGTTGTTCAGGTGGCCCCGTTTCATGGGTGGCTCAAGGGTAAGTCCACTAAAGCAATCACTTTAGGCCCCTAAGAGTTAAAATCCCCAAATTTTTTGCTATTATTATATAACTAGTTATTATTACGTGTTTGTAGTTTATATCTTCGTATGCAAAAAGTCAATATCACATGTCTTATTATATAACTTGAGAAAAGTTCTTTCAAGTTAATATAATAATCACCATTTGTTGCAATACACTACCTTGGTTCTTGTTGTAAAAAATCTTACTGGTAGATATGAAGATTAAGTTAGTTTGATGCAGAGTTCTAAAATATCAGACAAATTTCTATTGTTATTTAACAGGGTTATTTGTGTGGGGTTCGGACCGATCCCGCCCATTTGACAAGACTTACCAAAAGTAGCAAAAAAGTACAAAGTATCTCACAGTGATGGACAACGAGCCCCAAACGCTGTTAGCAAAGAAAACAAAAATTACATCAAAAAAATTGTAGTACTCTAAAATTTACATCAATTTAAGACCAATCTAGAATTCAATCGAGGAAAAAGAGAGCTCTTGTAGTGGACTGCCTGAGCAACCAATCTCAGTAACATATCAGAGCCTCTACTCTTCTGTTGAAAGTGCCTTAGGTTCCTTTCATGCCATACCAAATATAGACAACATGCTAGAGACAATCTATAGAAAATAACTAGAACTGACTTTCCTTTGGCATGTCTAACAACCCACATCACTTTTTCATTCCATTTCAGAGATGTCCTTTAATTGTCTAGCCATAATAATATCATGTTCTAAGCAGCAACAGAGTAATGGCACTTGAAGAACAAGTGATTGAAACTCTCATCAGAATTATACAAAGAGCACAAGACACATTATGTACAACACTCCATTTTGCTAGTCTATCTCTGGTCAAGAACCTTCTCAAAACAATCAGAAATTTCCATCTTTGTAGCTTCATGGTTGTTCCGTAGTACCTTCCGCCACTCCATTGAAATATAATCTCCTCTCAGTTTATAATAAACAATCTATGTACTGAACTTAATCATAGGAGTAGCATATCTTGCTCCTCATAGCCAGCTGCTTTCGAGTTCTTTTGATTTTGAGGATCCTTTTGATCATTCATGAGGCTTGGTTATCAGGCCATTCCAACTACTTTTACCCGGGCAATTCGCACTATTGTCCCTATCTTGGGAGTGGTCTTTAGTCTTTGTCCCTCAAATTGCAAGTCTTCAATTTTTGTACTTCGACATTTTAAGTGGTCGAAAATATCTGAAAAATAAAAAATGAAATTCAGATTTATGATCTAATTTCGCAAGACAATGTTTCATAGAAACTATGTCTAGTCGGGTAAAGTTATATAGAAACAATGCCTTGACCGGCATAGTTACGTAGAAATTAAGTTATCCTACAGATCGGACAAGGCATAAGTTCTATGTAACTTTGCCCGAATAGGCATAGTCTTTATGAACATATGGCGGATAACTTAGTAGGTGTTTGGCCATAGAAACCAAAAACTTTTTCACCTTTTTGGGAATTTTGGAGTTGGAGTTGGAGTTGTGTTTGGGTATAGTTTTTAAAATTATATATTTTTTTGTTGAATTGTACCTGTTATGGTTGTGAAAAAAGTGAAAAATTTGACACAAATTCCAAATACAACTTCAATTTGGAATTTTTTTGGCCGAACGCTGGTTCCGGAAAAAAAGTGAAAAAAGTTTCCAGAAAAAAGTGAATAATTCTTATGGCTAAATTTCGACATGACATAATTTCTATGTAACTTTGCCCGAGTAAATATAATTTCTATGAAATCTTGCCTTGCAAAATTATTTTCTCTGATTTCGTAGACCAGCAAAAAAGAGTATTTTGCCCAATGAATTTTTATTAAATGAGAAGTAGGGGCAAAAATTAAAGATCAGCGATTTGGGGGGCAAAAATTAAAGATCAGCGATTTAGAAGAAAAAATTGAAGACCATTCCATATGAAAGGAAATCTCCCCCCCCCCAAAAAAAAAGGCTTCTCCTTGATGTAGCGGGTATGGACCCTAGCTGATACTGATCAAGCATGGACGTATGATGAACTAGGGGTGGGCGTTCGGTTCTTCGGTTCGGTTTTATCGAACTTCGGTTCGGCTATTTCGGTTTCGATTTTTTGAAGATGGACACCGAACACCGAACCAAACTAGTTCGGTTCGGTTCTTTTGGTTTCGGTTTTTTGAAGTTTGGTTCAGTTTGGTTTCGGTTTTTTCAATTCGTTTTTTTTTATATGATATTAGAAGCAATTCCATTTACACTAATTCATATTCTCAAAAGCAACAAAACATAAAACTGACAAATTAAAATCAAAATCAAACACAAGAGTAGAAAACCATAACAATAATATATGATTACTAGGTGTTATATACATACAGTAAAAATAATTAAGAAAACACATAAAGGACATACATCAATCCTAAAGACACATTCTAGTCACATTTCTTTGTTAAAGATATTTGATTTTTCTCAATTGAAGTGGAAAATTAGGGATACAAAAGCAAAAGAGGGCTTGTTACAATTGAGTTTTTTTTTTTTGGCTTAAAATTAATGGGCGTGGACTATTTTAATTTTTTTGGGTAATGTATTAAATTTCGGTTCTTCGGTTCGGTTTCGTCAAAGTTCGGTTCGGCTATTTCGGTTTCGGTTTTTTGAAGGTGGACACCGAACACCGAACCCAACTAGTTCGGTTCGGTTTCGGTTTCTTAAAATTCGGTTCGGTTCGGTTTTTCGGTTTTCGTTATTTATGCCCAGCCCTATGATGAACCAATTAAACTCATCTCAACCTGAATGGTTAATTGGTTATGACAACCCACAACGTTTTGTTGAAACGACGATGACAGGTGATCTCTCGGGCATTACTTTGTTTAGGCATAAAAGGGCAGTTCGGTGCACTAAGCTCCCGCTATGCATGGGATCCGGGAAAGGGCATATCAAATAAAATTCTAGTAAGTACTTTTGATGAAACTATTTAGAACTTGTTTTTGTAATGATGCTAAAATACAAGCCTTGTCCCTAGTAAAATTAGCTAAACCAAAGCTAATTCTCATTGTTTAACGAAATTTTTTAGTATGTGCCTCACACAACTGACATTAGTTCTGTGAGCTTCTTTTTGTGAGAGAAAATAATTGATTTAAAATATGTGGACCCGAAAGGTGTAAGAGGTGGGTTCAGTTTTTGTCTCACAAAAAGAAGTCTCACACAACTAATGTCAGTTGCATGAGACACATAGTAAAATTTTCACCTTTTTCCGTTTTATAAAAAGACTCGCACAGTGTTTCTTAGAAAAAGGAAAAACTAGTGCTTACTTAAAATTAAACAAAGATAAAATCCAATGGATTGTGGTGAAATGAATAAGATTAATTTTCGGGAATTTAAATCATTTTATTTACTTGAGTTGAGTTCCATTTTTCTGGTTTTCCTCAAATACCCCCTAATTCAGAGAAAATGAGGAACAAGTCCACCTATAAAATAGCCTTACATCTAAAAATTCACAATTGCTAGATTTGCTGCTTCGCAACATTCCAATGGATGAAACTACGTCGTATCCTCCTATTGAACCATCCAATTTCGACCTTATAGTTATCGGCACCGGCTTACCGGAATCCATCCTCGCCGCCGCCGCCTCCGCCGCCGGAAAATCAGTCCTCCACTTAGACCCTAACCCTAATTACGGGTCCCACTACGCATCACTTACACTTAACGAATTCACTTCATACATCCAATCTCAATCATCGCAATCCCCAATTGCTGCAATTTCACGACCCGAAATTGATTCGGGTTATACCCGGGTCGGCATTTCGACCCGGCCGGTTTACTCGTCTGTTGAGATTAACTCTTACGGGTCGGAGCCATTGGAGCAATCTAGAAAGTTTAATATTGATTTGAGTGGGCCTAGGGTTTTGTTATGTGCTGATGGTATGATTGATTTGATTTTGAAGTCTGAAGTGAATCAGTATATGGAGTTTAAGGGTATTGATGGGAGTTTTATGGGTGATGGTGAGGGTAATTTGGAGAATGTACCTGATTCGCGCAGCGCGATATTTAAGGACAGGAAATTGAGTTTTACTGAGAAGAATCAGTTGATGAGATTCTTTAAGATGGTACAAGGGCATCTTGGTGGTGGGGAGAGTGAGAGGATATCGGAGCAGGATTTAGAGAGTTCGTTTGTGGATTTTTTAAGCAAAATGGGGCTCTCGAAAAAGCTAAAATCGTACAGATCGAATCTTCGCCTTTCTGTTAGTCACAGTTTCCTGTTTTATTGCTATTCCTTTTTTTTCGCTTTCGTTATCGTTTGCTTATGTTGATTGAATAAACAGTAGGAACATTAAAAGCATAAGTTGATTGTGTGATTCCTGTTGATGTCTCAGCCTAATAAAGTAGGAAGCTTTTCATTTTAATCAAAAGCATGCCAAACGGAGAGTATTTGCTTATCTAGTGCTACTTCTTTAAACAATTTGAACTGGGAGGATAATTTGTTTGTTCTGTTCTTTTTGTCTTTCCACATATGGAGAAGAAAATGGTTCATTGATATGTAAATGACATTGCTTATTGAACTTTATCTCCTTTCGCTTTTCAATGGACTTGAGACCGTTAATATCCAGTTTGATTTCCCAGTCTGATGAAGTTCTTGGTAATGTTATATTAGGCCAAAGTAGTTTACTGCTTTATATATGTTACTTGTATGATTTCCATAGGCATCAATGTGGTGGTCTGTATAAAATATTGATGCCCTCTATTGCAAAGGAGTTCTGATAAATTACTACATCTTTCCCATGGTCTATGTATCTTTTTTTATTTTTATCAAGTGAATGTATTTCATTCATAAACATGGCCAAAATGGTCGTATACAAGGGGTATACCAAAAGGTAAAGAATCTATTATTCTCTACAAACTCCACCAAATCATCTATACACAAGGAACTTTATGTGAGCACCAAAAGAAAATAAGGGAGCGGAGACTACTTCTCAACGGAGAGAAATTCGACTCATCCCTTCAAACACTCTCTTATTTCTCTCTCTCCAAACACCCATATTAGCGCAAGTGGAACCATGTTTCAAGCGCTATGTCTTCTCCTTCTTCTCCCACTCTTCCAGTTGAACATCAACTCTTCTACAGTTTTTGGTCATTGCCCATGAAGTGCCAAACCACCTAAACATATCTCACCATAGCCTCATGGTAATCCCACAATGTAGGAGTAGATGATTCATGTCCTCGTCCGCCTCCTTACACATGTAAACTGACGCAGACAACCTTTCACTTTCTAAGATTTTCCGCAGTCAAAATCACTGGACAGCCAAGCGAAAAAGCACACCTTCCTCACAGACAAAACATAGAATCCTTAGCATTTGTAAAAGTTCTACGAATCATTGTTTTCTACAGATGCGGATGATTTATGAATTTTAACTGCTTACGGTTGTGTATCCATAATTGAAATGGTTTATGAATATAAGCTGTTTACGACTGTGTATCCAGAATTTGGGATGTCATTTGGAGTTATTTTTTTTAAAATATTTTTACTGCATGTTAGATTCTAGCTATTATTCGCCTGACTTAGTAGTGAACTTTTCTATTTTAGGATTATTCTATATGCAATAGCAATGGCAGATTATGATCAAGAGATTGGGGATTTGTCCAAAAGTGTTCTCAAGACAAAAGATGGTATCGATCGGTTGGCCCTTTATCACTCATCCGTTGGCAGGTTACTTAGCCCTTCCTTTGTACGTAAAACTAGCATGTAGAAATCATGAAAGTACCTCTTCCTTTTTTTTTTTTAAACATAGAACAGTAGTGTACTAATCATTTTCAAAAAAAAAAAAAAAACAGCGGTGTACTAATCCTGAAGTACCTGGTCCATTTGTACATAAATGGTCGTGTACTAATCATTTTTTTTTTGATAAGGTAAATGATTTTATTGACAAATGGGAAATCCCTGTATACAAGCTTTATACCAAAAGGAAATGGTCGTGTACTAATCATGAAAGCACTTCATCCATTTTCTTGCTGTTTATTTTCCCCTTTGTCATACAACTGAGTTTCATGCTCCTAGTTATGGAAATACTGGATATTATTAGGCTAATCTATTTTTATTGCCCATTTGCATCTATAATATATGAAAACAATAAGTTCAATAGGAGGCATGCTTAGGTTATGCTTGCATGCGTGGGTGAAACAGATCTAACCTTTATACTCACACATTTGTGTTTTCATGTCTGTTAACTGTTCCCCGAGCATTTATGCTAAGTCAAACCTTGATCTTGTACTGGTAAGATTGTTAACTGAGAGATTCAAAAACCTAGAGAGCTCTATGTATAGTTGGGTTGGTCAATGTTACCAATTTAAAAAAAAAAAAAAAAAAGAAAAGAAAAGAAAATATTAGTTGGGTTGGTCGTTTTCACAAGGCAAATCCTAGAGACTATTTAATCATCTGTTGAAGCTGTTAGAAAAAAGAGAAGGCGATTTGATCTTCAGACTAATTAATCATAATAATGGATCTACTGAGGTGGAAAGTTATCTTTATATGCCTTGACATCTTATGGTCTTATGCTTCCTTTTCATAAACATAGTTTTATAGTTTACCTGTTGTTCACAAACTTTAGGTTTCCTAATGCACCCGGTGCTATGATTTACCCCATTTATGGTCAAGGGGAACTTCCACAGGCCTTTTGTCGTCGTGCTGCAGTCAAAGGATGCATTTATGTAAGTCTTTTAACATGTGTTTTCCTTGAGAACTCCATCTATTATCACTTGGTTTTGCATTTTGGTTCCACTGGGATTCTTTTCCTCCCCCCCCCCCCCCCCCCCCCACCCAATGATGTCAATAGTAGAGAGTATAAAATGTCCAATTATGTTTCTGGCCTTTTTTGTATTTTGGTTGTATTTATTTTCTCATCGCTTTGCCATCCTCCTTAAGATAGAGAAAAGTTCACGTTTTGTGAAAATTCAATCATAAGTTCCTCTGTGAAAGTGAAAAAGGTGCATTACATAGGACCGAAGAGCGTCCCTATGGGTCTTAAATCTGCTGTTGGATGATGTATCAGCTCTCCCAGCATGTAACTTAGGGTGCTTAGCTCTAGAGCCAGGAAGTCTATTAAACAATTTTGGAGCTAGTTGTTGGCCTTGATTTTTTGTTCCTCACACTGAGCTATACATTTGTGATTAGTTGCAATTTAGCCCTACTGCTTCAAAGTTAGAAATGTTAATGAACTTAGTAGTACTGAAAGACAAGCATTCGGGGATTATTCACACTGTTGTTTACCTCCTGAAGGATTACTGTTTAGCAAACTTAATTGATCTTTAATTCTGAGGACTGCTGAATGAGCTTAATTTTAATTTTTTGGTAAGTGAATGAGCTCAGCCTTTACGTTTCATTTCACATCAAATAAAAGATTCATCTTGTTTGGGTTTCTCTTCTGTTACCTTTTCTTCTATAATTGAAAAGTATTCTTTCTCTTGATATCTTCATTCATTGTTTATATTAAACGTTGTATTTGGAAATTTGCAAATGAAGTTCTTATTGCGCTAAACATCAAGGTTATTTATAATGCCTGTTCCTCGATGATCGTTAATTGATTTTTAGTTCTCTGGAATTCTTCGAATTGTCGTGTTATTAGTAGTCTTCCTTGAGGCTAATTGTCTATCTTTACTTCAACTTGTTTCCAGGTTCTTCGGATGCCTGTTAATTGTCTCCTTATGGACAAGGTTCGAAGTGATGCTTTTCTTGTTCCTATTAAGGCTTTTTTAACAGCTCTCTTTTGGTGCAACTAAACCTTTGTAAAGTTCTTGAGTTGACATGTCATTTTGATGATTTCACAGGCTAGTGGGAGTTACAAGGGTGTTTGCTTGGCTTCTGAACAAGAATTGTTCAGCCATAAGCTGATAGTAGCTCCATCTTTTGTGGTTGAATCACCACCGCCTCATTCTTCTCCTGATGCTCTGCAAAATGTATGTGGTGATTTTGGCTCGCGAAATATAACTGAGAAGCTGGTTAGGAGTATATGCATCTCAAAGCACTCTTTGAAATTGGATGTAGCCAATTGTCTGGCATTTTTTCCTCCTCGATGTAAGATAGATGCCCAAACCACTTCTTATTTTAAAATTTGAAATTTTTTTACCTTGTCATTTTTTTTCTCCAGCTCTCTTCCCTGAGCAGGTCACAGCAGTCCGTGCGCTTCAGTTGAGTAGCAATGTAGCTGTTTGTCCCTCTGGAATGTGAGTTCAGCCGCCTAATATCTATTTCACTACCATCATTCCATTGCTGTATGGTCTGCTGACACATCCCTGTTAACATATCACTAATTAGAATTCATTATCTGTTTTAGGATGTTCTCCTTAGTCCGCCTTCACTTTTAGAATGTTATTGCTCACGTTAACTACCTATTGTCTTCATAAGTCAAAGATTTCTTTAATAGACACCAAGTTCTTGTCAAGAAGTATGTGCAAGTTGTGTACATGACTCAGTCATCCACTGTCGTCTATCAAGTTTGTTCAGCTACCTATAACAAATATTCACCGTCAAGCTTTTGAAACCATGTTGACTACTCTAAGAATGTGGTTTCAGTATTGTGAATGGGCAGGGCAGCCTGGTGCACAAAGCATCCCGCGTTCAGGCAGGGTCCGGGAAGGCCCACACCCCCTCCGGTAGTCAGCTTATGCTAATGCAAGCATTAGTGTCTGCTACCACGGCTGTGAATATCTCTAAATATAGTAGTAATTAGTACTATTAAGTTGAATAGAATTGGAGTTACAAATTTTTGATTAATTCCTTAAGTATCTTACTCAATCTCAATTGGTTCTTTGCTTTCTCTTTCAGGTATTTGACTTATCTTTCAGCTATATGTGATGACGATGTTCAGGGGAAGAAGCTACTAAATGCAGCCATCAATGTGCTATTTCACATTCCTGTTTCTGGAAGTTCTGGAAATAATGATTCTGCTGAGGACCAAAGTGAAACTAGGGATGCAAAACCTGCCTTACTTTGGAGTGTCTTGTATACTCAAGAGCTTGCTAAGGTATCTGCAATATCTTGTTTTGTTTTTGGTTTGTTCTACATAGCTGCTCTTCCATTTTGTTTCTATAAGAATTATCCCCAGTTACTTGCTTCATTTCGCCAAGGAAATGTGCTATTGGTTTTGATATTGCTTTTTGTTTGTAAAAACGCTGAAACAGCTATCACGAACATTTCCCTTTTTGGGCCTTTGTTTCTGGTCAATTTTGTTTCCGTCAGGGCTATGAATTATCTTGTTTATTTTGGCCTGGAATCTTTTGCACATCTAGATATAAATTTTCAACTTATCAAATAGAATGTCTAACATGCACATTAGTGTCACTGAGCAGGGTGCATTAGTTGGTTGCCAGATAGGAATTATTTACTCTTGAAGTTAATCAATACTGTGGTTTGTGTGAAATTGGAAGTCAGACTTGAGCAGTTGGATTACGTATCGCCCAATTCAGTCATTAATTTATCTAGAGGGAGGCTGTGGTATTAATAGCCGGGGGTTAGATTCCATTGGTTTAGGTGTGAGAGTTACGCTTATCAAAAAGTGTGAGAATTACCCTTTTGATCCCCATTTATAAATAGGGTTAGGGGTAGCTTTTGCATCATTTCTCTTCCTCCTTCCTTCGTCCTTCTTCCTCTCCATCTCCTCCAATACAGAGCCTTTCCAGTTACGTCTTGCTACCTCCTGCGACTCCTCTTTCCTGCAGATTGCTTTAGCCTGCGCCGGTTGTCCACTCCCAAGAGGGAAAAGCCATGTAGCTGACATATACCCTTTCCTGCCTCTGGTCTCCTCCTCTTGTTCCTTCCTTCAGCAGATCGCTTAGTCTCTTTCCTTTCATTGGTATTTCTTTCTCCTTCCCTTGCAATTTAATGTATTCTACCCCTTTCTTTTCATTTCATTTTTCCCTTCATTATTCTTCTCCCATTCTGCAAAAATCATCTTACCTTTTTTCTATGTCCTGTTCTTCTCTTTCTATTTTCTTCCCAAAATTATTATATTTTTTAAACCAGTTTGCGATTCTTCTTCTTTTGTATGTAATACTTCATTGTTTAAAATTATGGATAATTAGTGTTAGATTGATGGACGCTATGAATTTGTGATGGAAAATTAAATATTGTAGTGTAGTTAATTAATCTAGTTTCATATAGATAATAGAAAAACTTGTTTTGCGTGAAGACTATTTTTGGACTAGTAGTTTAATCCAAGAGTGTAAAACGCAAGATTGGGTTACTGTCAAGGTATCACTGATATGATTAAGCCAACTGTAGCAAACGGCAAAAGAAGCATATCAGGTTGTGATTACCTTACAATCCCCAAATAATCATTGATCCATGAACTAATAATCTCTGTTTATCCGACATGTTGCCAAATGATCCCTGAGTTTGTGATATGTGCCTGGCGAGTTGTCCTGATTTTCCCAATTTGTGTCTATCAGTTGCAGGATGTACTAGATAACATCATTTGTACCCCTACGCCAGATGGGAGTCCATATTACCATGATCTTCTGGGTGCTACAGAAAAGGTAACATGCATTCCGCTTTTCTTAAATGGACCTCTCTTATGTTGGTCCCTATCTTCTTCTCCCCCTGATCCCGCCCTCTTTTTCCTTCTTTTTATCTGGTGTCCTCTTTACGATGGCCCTTTCACATGCATTTCCCAAGGGCTAATAGTGATTGAGGAGAAGGGTAGATACTCAACATTATCCAATTTGGTGCTGCGCTATTTTTTGCAGATATTTCAAGAGCTGTATTCTGGTGAAGAATTCTTTCCCAAGTCAACCTCACCGGAGGAGGGTGCTGGCCAAGAGCTCGAGGACTAGACACCAGTATTGACGTTGCTGGATATGTTTCCGTTTTAGCTGACAGAGGGGCGGCTAAATAATACATTTTGCATTGACAGTGTCAACAAGAATATCGTTGAAGTGGTTTCTGTCCCTATATGCCAATATTGAAGTGTTTATACGAAATACTTTGTTGTTGTAAGAGTAGCATCTTTAGCCTTGTTACTTTGGCTAAAGATTTTGTTTATTGTTGCTATTAGTTTTTGCGGTTGTTGATTTGAGACTTCACGAAACTTGAGCTTTTACTAGGCAACTATTTCCTATCTTCAAATTTGAAGTGATATCAACTAATAGTAGTTCTCTTATAGTGGTAGTAGCAGTAGTGAAACTGAAGAGTATCTCTAGTTAGGCATGTTAAATATATTTAGTAGGTCAACAGTTTTAACTAGATTTTTAAGAATATATCTATAATCACATCTTGTACGATAATGTAGGCTGGCTTTCCTTTTTGTATTTGGCGTGCTTCCCCTCCGTGTTCAAGATATGTCACTTTCTTAATTTCAGTAGATGTTTAGAGAAAATTAGTATAGATTTATTTATCACTTAAATAATATTGAAAGATTTAAATTTTTTATGGGACTTAACAGCAAGTAAAAAGATTTGAAGCTTGTATGTAAACTTGAAGAGACATTTATCCTTTCTCTAGAAAAAAACTCGAGTGATTTAGGTGAAAAATTACATTATATGCATACTTCCATCTTGGCAATCACCTGACTGACTAGGGGAGTAGATAAAAAGAAGAGATAGACAAGGAAGAACCCCAAACGTCTATGTGGTACTTCCATTTTGACAGAAAAAAAGGCCAATGGATGAATATCCCAAATAAAGAAAGTAGTAATACTTGCATGCAAATACAAATAAAAGAAAGTGGCATACGTTACTACTACTAGTCAGTAGTAGTATCATCAGTGAGTCGCCACGTCGCAAACATGCAACAAAATGCTCGTCATTTTTCACTTTTTGGCTGGCACGTTTTGTTTTTTTCAGTCTTTATAACAATTTTACTGTTCGCTTCTCTCCCTCTCAAAATATTTATAAAAAATAAGATAAAATTTAGCAGTTTTTTCTCATTCTACCTTTTATATTAATTACACATCATTAATTGAGTTGGCATTAAATATTTATTAAGGAGATATAACACAATGAAACATTTTTAGAAGGTAAAATAATTAAACTATTATTTTTAAATGCTTTCTTAAGGGACGTTTCAATGAAAAATACTATAATTATTTTGACACAAAGGAAGTAGTAATTTGTCAATTTATTTGTCAACTTTGATGAAACGCGTGATGTTTTGCATGAGCATTAATGGTGCCTCTCGCCAAAAAAGTTTCAGTGCTTTGGAACTAAACTAACAATTCATTCTTGAAAAATGACATAAAATCATTATAAACATGGCTTCTTTTTTGGGTCCTAATAAACATTGCTTTTTTTTTTTCTTTCTAATAACACAAGCATAAAAGTGTATATTTGAGTAAATTTTGCTTAACACCTCTAATCTTTTTGGTTTAAAAGAAGATTATGAGATAACAATATCTTCACTTTTTGAATTGAGGCATGACCTCCCTGAATCTTAAATTACTTCCTTCGTTCTTTTTTACTTGACCCAAGTTAATTTGATACTCTCTTTAAGAAATTACTTATTAGAGATTAATTTTATTAAATTAATTTTATTAATTATGCTTTGAAAATCTTAGTTTGACTACAAATGCTTTATGTAGTTAATTAATGATAAGGAAACTATTAAAAATAATAATAAATCTTTTTTAACTTACTAAATTGAGCAAGTAGAAATAAAATTTATTTTTAATATAAGCAACAAGAAAATGGAAATAACTAAAAGTAAATTGACTAATTCTATATTTTTAAAATACAAAAAATCAGATACTCTGACATGTTTTTAAGCCCTTTACTTTATTTTTCCCAAAATATGGCGTTTGGTTAGAAAATCTTTAAAAGTGTTTCATCCGATTTTTTTTTTTAATTTGTAAAAAAACTGAAGAAATTTTGAAAACAACCCAAAAAGTGAAAATACTTTCATTCTTGTTAACTTTTTTCTCGGAAACAAAAGTTTCAAAATTTTGACAACTATTATCTGCTTTGGATTACGAAAATCAAGCCTCAAAAGGAAAATAAAGAAAGAAAATAGATATCCAGCTATGAATGTGTTTAGTCAACACTAAAACTACAGTGATACGAAGAAACAGAAGAAACCGAACAAATGGAAAACAACAATAAATATAGGCATTACAGACTGAGGCTCATGCAAACCTCATTACTCATTCTCTCTTCTCTCTCGAACCATTCTCATTTCACTTTCTGTTTTCTCTCTTTCCATGGCTTCTTCACAGAACCGTACACTCACAGCTCTCGTCATTTTTCAAAACTTCTTGTATCCAGGTATATATCTTAATCTCTCTCTCTTTTTTCCCATGATTTTTCTGTTATCATGCCAAAATCTTGATATGGCTTGGTTTCTCGTATCCATATATATATATATATCTTAATCTGTCTCTGTTTAACTGTTTTCCCATGATTTTTGTGTTATCAAGCCAAAATCTTGATACGGGTCGGTGTAAAAATTAAGTCTTGATGAATCGTGTTTTTGTTTTCGTTAAAAAGAACTGATTTTTTCATGTAAAGTGCTCTGTTTTCACATGATTTTGGTGTTGTCAAGCCAAAATCTTGATACGGGTCCGTGTAAAATCAAGTCTTGATGAATCGTGTTTTTGTTTTAAGAACTGATTTTTTCATGTAAAGTGCTCTGTTTTCACATGATTTTTGTGTTATCAAGACAAAATCTTGATACGGGTCAGTGTAAAAATCAAGTCTTGATGAATCGTGTTTTTGTTTTCGCTAAAAAGAACTGATTTTTTCATGTAAAGTGCTCTATTTTCACATGATTTTTGTGTTATCAAGCCAAAGTCTTGATACGGGTCGGTGTAGAAATCAAGTCTTGATGAATCATGTTTTTGTTTTCAGTAAAAAGAACTGATTTTTTCATTTAAAGAGCTCTGTTTTTTTTTTTTTTTGGTGGGTGGGGGTGGGGTGGGGGGTGGGGGGGGGGATGTTAAAAGTAATAAGGTCTTGAATTCATGTTTTATTCTCACTAAAATGCAATTGTTTTTTTTTTTTTTTTTTATGGATAAAATGCTCTGTTTTCTTGGGGAATGTTAACAGTAATCAAGTCTCGAATTCATGTTTTTGTTTTCATTAAAATTCACTTGATTTTTTTTATTTTTTTTTAAATAAAATGCTCTGTTTGTTTGGGAATGTTTACAGTAATCAAGTCTTGAATTCATGTTTTTGTTTTCATGAAAATTCACTGATTGTTTTTTTTTTCTTCAAAAAATAAAATGCTTTGTTTGTTTGGGAAATGTTTGCAGTAATAAAGTCTTGAATTCATGTTTGTTTTTTTCCATTAAAATTCAATGATTTTTTTTAAGTGCTCTCTTTTTTTTTTTTTTTTTTTTTTTTTTTTTTTTTTTTTTGTTGTTGTGTGGGGGTTGGGGGGGAATGTTAATAGTAATCAAGTCTTGAATTCATGTTTTTGTTTCCATTTAAATGCACTGATTTTTTTTTTAAAGCTAAGGTGCTTTGTTTTTTTTTGTGTGGGAATGTTAACAGTCATGTATAGGTCGGTACATGTATACCGATCAGCGGAAGGAAAAGAAGAAATGGAAGAAAGGGAGTATTTGCTTCGTGAAACGAATAACTTTGAGGAAGTTAGGTTTGATCGAGTTATCACATTGTACAAATTTGATGTGTCTGCGCAGTTTGTAGGGAACCTAAATGGTGTATGGAAATGCATGTTTGTGTATGACTCCAATCGCGACCAATCAACCAGTGTCGATGCTAGTCCTGAGTGGCTTTCGATTGCTGAGTACGTTTTCCTCCTTTTTTGAGTATAAATCTTCTTGCTTTATTATCATCATCTTTGGTACACTAGGAAATTTTTCATTTTACTGTCTCCTTTCGAATCTCATTTTATGTGATGCTGTTTGACTAGATTAAATACAGAGTTTGATATACTAATTTGATGAATTATACATTATATTAATGATTGGTAAGGAAATGTTAATGTACTGGTTGAAAAACGGGAAAATATTGTGAGTCAGATGACACATAAATGCTTTTACTTGTTTCCTGTTTGGTCCAAACGTAAAGTTGGACTATGCAACATCGAGACATATACTTTACCCAAGTTAATTGTGGTGAGTTACTTCTCTTTATTAACTCTCTAATTAAAAGAAGAATAAGTTACTACTCTTTTATAACTCTATTAAGAGAAGAAGAATCATACAACTCTTAATATGATGGGAGTTGTAAGTGACATAACACTATTATAAAAGGGAGTGCGGAGGTCACTCCATACGGAGGTTACTCCATACACCACATTTGAGCTAAGCTTCCTTTAGATTAGAGTTTAGTTGCTGTGGAGAAGTTACAAGACTACAGAAGTGATTTTGTAAGAAATCGTTAAAACATAGTAAATTGCATAACTAGATTGGGGTTGTAGAGTCAAGCTCCTATACTAACTAGATGTAAAAGCGTGGCTTTATATAATGAAGTCATTCACGTTAATGAGCAGTGAAGAAAGTATTAAGAGAAGCTCACTTTACAGATAACCTCATTTGTAAATCTTCTTCAGTATCAGATGTCAGGAAAAAAAAAAAAAGTTCTAAAATCCATTTAGGCTCCTAATACTCTTGTCTTGAAGTTTCAGACTAATCATAATTGCAGATTCCTCCAACTGGAGCTGTGATTATAATTCAGTGGGACTAAAATTCTGTAGTTAATCTTTATATGTTATGGGCCATTGTTACTGTTCGCTGCTGTTTCTTATGTCATCTCAGTAACTGGGGATCAATTACTTGTCGTTGATTGATGTAACTGTCATCGTTTCAGCATTGAAAACTGTGTTTCCTGTCACTACCTGCAATTTTCGTTACTTGGTAATGTGCGCCTTTGACTCATTCTCTATGTGCTTACTTAATTCTTTTACTTTAAATGTTGTATCCAGAAATCCTAAGATAGAGTTTATACCAGCATTAGCCAATGCTCTGCGTGCTATATCTGAGTTAGCACTAAATGTCGAAGAGGAAAGTGGAGGTAACGATATTAAAAGCCATCAGCCAGAAAAGCAAAGCCTTGTGCCTGTACTGGACCTTAACTCTCTGCCTTGTTCAGACTCGGAGATTGAAGAAAATGACCAAAATGTGTCAGGTTAAATTCCAATTTTTGTTTATATACAGGAATGCATTTCAATTTCTGTATCAAACAGTTGGATATTGAACATGGAGTATCATAAAAATATTATTAGTATAAGATGACAACTAAGTCGAATTCTTTGATCATCGTTTTTGCTGGATTCTTATGCATTCACTAACAACTAGATGAGATCATATGAAGTTCCTACTGATTAATTTACAGTAAATCAGAGTGGTAGTGTAGTGGAACTTGTTTCCTTATGCATAGGATGTTTCGAACTATATTATTTATGACCTCAGAAGGAGCTATAAAAATATGTATTGCTTATCACAGTAGAGGATAGTGGGAATAGATTGCCCTATTTTGAGATGGATTTATACAAATGACGTACATCTCCCGTCCCAATTTATGTGTCGCTCTTTCTTGTTTTGTAACAATTTAACTTTAAACTTCACATTTTACCTTTACTTCCCATTTTACATAAAAAGAATGACACCTTTGTATATTTAGTAATAATTTAACTTTAAACGGCCCATTATACCTTTACTGAAATGATTTATAGCCACACAAATATCTATGACTTGTTTTAGACCACAAATTTCAAAAGTTCTTCTTTCATTCTTGAACTCCTTTGCCCAATCAAACACCTTCACATAAATTGGGATGGTGGGAGTAGCATTCTAGGCCTTTTATTTCTAACTCCTAATTCTGCTTGGAAACATATCAATCGGCACAAGTCCCGATATCTCACGAATTTAGCTAGACATTTCATTTTTAAAGTCTTCTGTAGTGAATCATACATTTTCAATTCCTTTAACAGTATTTCTCAAGCATTCACTAGGGTTCCAAACAATATGGCAATATGGCTTCATGCTCTGTATGTTCCGAATCACTTAAGGCTTTCTATCTTACAAGTGCAGCATGGTTTTGGCCTTAGCTTAATGCAATCTTCACTATTAGCATGTACGTGCCAAGCTATATAAAGGGCTAAATTAAATTAATGTAACATAACAATCTCCGTTCAGGTTTATATTTCCCTTCAAAAATCAAGTGATTGATTTGAAAGTAACAAGCTAAAACAAATCTTCAACAAAATTCAAATGTTGCACAGGATGATGGAACTTTCACGCAAGGTACTCCTTACCAGTAAAGGATGTAGTTTACCATAGTAGTTTTCATTAAGTAGTAGATTGGAGGAACTTTAACGTGATGGTCACTAATGTGGTAACTCTGCAAAATGCACCTAACAAGATATTTTCCAGAGAAATGCTACAAGTACCTTTTAGGTTACCTCTAACGGATCACACTTAATATTAGGTTACTTGTATATTCACTACATATTTACCTTACATGTATATGTCCATTGTAACTCTGTTGTTTATACTTGTATATTTCGTTTTCCAAAAGGAGAATATCTCTATAAATATTTCAGATCTTATTGGTTTAGGAACCTTTGATGACAATGGCTGTATGCCTAACCATGATAAAATTCTCTATTTAATATTTCAAAATCGTTCAACGTTAGAGGCCCTTGCTTTTATAGCCAGCTTTTGGCATTAGATATTAGAATATCCTAGCTAAGGAGAGTTTTTGCGGGGATAGGTCCACGTATTAGTTGCAATGATGTATAGTGTCATAATGTTTGTTGGAAATCCAAATATACTAACTAGGTGGCGAAAGCAATGTCATCAACATCTTGCGATATGATCATATACATATTTCACATTTGATGGAAAGGACTCGAGCCCCGCCGGAAAGTTCATGTATCATGGTGGATGGAAGATTTACATAATTTGCCTTTGTACCGTGTCTTCTTGTCTTGTGTCTGGCTGTACTATTGTCAACATATCATCTTAGTCGATTCTTGTCAAGATAGAATTTTGCTATAATATACTACTTAAAGCTATAGATGTCAAGAGAATTCTTTGGATTTAGGCTTTACTTCGGTCAATGAAATTTCTGTAAAGAAATGAACCTTGAGCCTAACTCAACCGCAAAATCTAGCTTATGAGGGGAGGAATGCCGAAGTGCATATAAGGAGTCCATGGACCCATCCCACAATCAATGTTGGACTCAACACCCATCGCAAGCCCAGGACTAGATATCCAGAGCATGCACGATATAATATGGTGGCCCAACATCGAATTAAACAAGAATTGGGATCGGCCTGGCTCTGACACCATGTAAAGAAATGGGCCTTGGGCTTAACAGGGGAGGATTGCCCAAGACCATATAAGAAGTCCATGTATCCATCCCACAAACGATGCGGGACTTAACACTTTCAAACATGGATTTCGTCAGGACGTGATGCGCGATTCTCAATTGTTGCATAGCTCTTCTACCGAGCATTTATTCCTTTCCTTTTAAAGTCGTAACTCCAGCACTAATTGCAAATAAATACTCCCTCTGGATCAAAAAGAGTGTCCACTTAGCCTTTATTTTGGTTAAAAAAGAGTGTCCACTTAACAAATCAAGAAAGAATTAACCTTAATTTTCCATATTTATCCTTATTAAGTGTTAAGTGACCAAATCCCAATACCTATTTAGGTAGGGGTATTTTAATCAAATTATCTATTTTTGTCTAGGAGTCAGTATTTCTTAAGGGTTGTGCAAAAAGTGGACACTCTTTTTGATCTGGAGGGAGTATAAGTTTATGTTATATTTGTTGTGCTCTTGTGAATTTCCTTTTCTTTTTGGAGTTTCAATTATATTTCCAGGATTGTAGTTTTATGCCAATTAATTGATTCATAGACTTTAGTATGCATGGATTTCATTCTTTTTCTTGTCTGTGGTTTGCAAATCTGAGCGCAATTTCATCAATTTATCTGCTTATAATTTAGGAGTCTTTAGTGATCTGCTTTTTTCTCTGTTTCAAGAAGAAGGTGCCTCCCCTCATCTATGACATTATTTCTAGGAAACTGGCACCTTGTTTTTTCTTTTCCCAGCTTAACTTATTGATAAATGATGATTTGGAAGATAATAGTTGGACACATTAAGTGCTTTTCTAGGAGTGGAATGTGAGAACTTTATCCCTAAAATATCATCTTTAGTTCCATAATGAAAAAACGACAGTGTATCAAGAGTAAAAATCTATTCATATCTTTATAGATGTAATTACAAATATGATTTGATATGTAGCTTATTTTGTTAAAAATATTAAGTGTCCAAGTAGATGCTGATAAAGGAAGTAAAATAGAGGGCAATAACAGTACATGATGTTGTCGGGAACAAGTTTCCTTTTTTAGTACCTGGAGGAGCAGCTTCTTCTATTGGCATGTTGAGTTATTGAGGTCTCCCATTTCAGTCTAATGAAATTGATTTGGGCTTAGTTTATTCTTACTTGCAAAAGGATGTGAAATTATACTAGGTCTTGTCGAAACCATGTTATTTAATTTATGATTTTTTTTTTTTTTTTGTTGCATATTTGAATGATTTGTTTGGGGTTTTGTGGAATTGGCCTAATTTGTGGTGTTAGTTACCGAGAAGGGCCAAAATGGAGATGTGCGGACTATTTGGGATCTATAAGCGAAGGTGGTGCGCAGAATTGAAGGTCCATCGCGTCACACTGGTGTTTCAGTGCTATGCAGCAAAACCAGCACGCCACGAGGTGCCCAGCATGACGCATTGGGCCTTCTCTTCTGGGCACCTTCCTTTATTACTCATCCGCTCCAAATAGCTTTCAGATTCCTTCTTTTGTCTCCAAATTGTCCCTTAGCTCTACTTTGGACCTTTTTGGTACCTAACACAAAGCTATATATAAATGCATATGGGATAGAGAATTACTAACACAGAGTCAGAAGAAGAGAATATTATCTTGATTGGATGTTAGTGGAAGACTGCTCTCTGATTTAGAACTGAGCTAAACACAACAGTGCAATAAAAAACTTGTTGATTCTGTTTACCATATTTTAGGACGTGGACTGAAATATCTGCCTTAAATGTCATCCTGTATGGACTTATTTTCTTGGCTTACACATCTGTCTCAGTATCTTATGCTGCAGGGTGAATTGAGGACACAACTTAATTGCTTTATAGAAAAGAAATCGTTCTAATGTATGTTTGTGCTTGATATGCTAATTTTTAATCTGTTGAAGGAATAATTAATGTCCGATGTGGATTAGTTTGCTGGAATTTCAGCTGATATCACAACCTTTAAATACTTTAACATGTATGAATGCACAAGTTTTTTCTGTGATAAAAGCTTAGACACTTGCTAAAAGAATTATGTTTATGTAGAGAACAAGAACCGGAAGGTGGCAAAAACCGACGACATAGCAAGACTCTCTTTAGAAGAACTTGCCAAGTACTTTGACCTTCCAATTGTTGAGGTTTCAAGAAGTTTGAAGGTTGGAGTTACAGTACTCAAAAAGAAATACAGGGAGTTCGGTATCCCTTGATGGCCACGTTGGAAGATCAAATCTCTAGACAGTCTCATACTTGATCTCCAGGTCTCCTCTTCAGCTGGGGTATATTTGCTCCTACTGCGTTAAAAAACACATTTCTTTTTTGTTTCATGATTTTTAGTGTATAGCCAAACGTAGGAAATTGGTCAATATTACTAGATGGCTTGACGAAACATTCAATATCTCTCTCTTATTCAGTGCTAGAAGAAACTACTTTGATATTATTCTGATATTGGTTCACAAGTTGGATAACTTAAGAATGTTTCTTATATTGGTTTTACTGCCTGGATGTATGTTTTTGTAGAAAGAGATGAAACAACAACCGGAGAAGACGAGTTATCAGCCATGGCAGTGGAAGAGAGAAAAATAATGATAGAATGTGAAAGAGAAAGCATACAAAAGAAGCCCTTCATGGACTTACAGGAAGAAACAAAAAAGCTTAGGCAAGTTGTTTTCAAGAGAAGATATAAAGCCAGAGTTCTTGACAACTGATGTCGAAAGTTATCGCTGTTATAAAATATCAGACATCAGCTAGTTAAAAGGAGCACCTGAGGAAATGTAATATTGTTAAAAAGGAGGAAAACGTACTCAGCAATCGAAAGCCACTCAGGACTAGCATCGACACTGGTTGATTGGTCACAATTGGAGTCATACACAAACATGCATTTCCATACACCATTTAGGTTCCCCACAAACTGCGCAGACACATCAAATTTGTACAATGTGATAACTCGATCAAACCTAACTTCCTCAAGGTTACTCGTTTCATGAAGCAAATACTCCCTTTCTTCCATTTCTTCTTTTCCTTCCGCTGATCGATATACATGTACCGACCTATACATCACTGGATACAAAAAGTTCTGGAAAATGACAAGAGCTGTGAGGTTACGGTTCTGTGAAGAAGTCATGGAAGAAAGAACAGAAACAGAAAGTGAAATGAGAATGCTTTGATGGAGAACAGAAAGCGTATTGAGGAAGCTGCAGAAAGGCGAAAGAAGAGAGGCGCTTTGCATGATTCGTAAGATAATAATTGGAGCAGCATCAAGTGCTCTTCTAGGTGTGCAATGTGAGAACATGGGGCTCTCTCTAAAGCCAATATCGTACAGATCGAATCTCCTTTCTCTCTCTGTTAGTCACAGTTTCATGTTTTCTGCAATTCCATTTTGTTTTCCTAATCCTTTCCTTATGTTGTATGCTTGTTCCATTCCATAAACCGTAGGAACCTGTAGCATTAGTTGATTGTGTGACTTCTGTATGATTATGATGTCTCAGCCTAATAAAGTAGGAAGTCTTATAAAAAATATAGTAGGAAATAGGAACCTTTTCATTAGATTGGAAGCATGCCAAAAGCAGAGGATTTACTTCTCTATTAAGACATACATCTTTGAACAACTTGAACTGGGAGCATAATTGTTTGTTCTGTTCTTTTGGCTTTCCACATATGGACGATTATTGTTTGTTCTGTTCTTAGGCCAAAGTAGTTTAGTGTTTTTCATATGTTACTTCTGATTTCCATGGTATCAATGTAGTTACTGTATGACTCCTGCTATTGCAAAGGAGTTCTGACACATTATTACATCTTTTATTTTTTGTGTTGATTAGTACATCTGTCCCATGGTCTATACATGGATCTTATAATTGTGGTGTAAGTGATCCCAAAAAATAAAATAAAATTGTGGTGTAAGTTAAAAGCTTATTAGAGTTCTCTCACATACAAATCCATAGATTATCTTATAATTTGTGTTCCTTTAATATTGTAATGGTCTATGAATCATTGCTTTCAACAAATGTGAATGGTTTATGAATTTTAACTGTCTACGGTTGTGTATCCAGAAATGGAATGGCTTATGAATATTAACTGTTTACAGTTGTATGCCCAGAATTTGGTACGTCACTCGGAGTAAATTTTTATTTTTATTTTTACTATACATTAGATTCTACTCCCTTTTTCACAATTTGTGTGACACTGTTTCCTTTTTTAGTCAGTCCAAAAATAATGACACATTTCTATATTTAGTAACAATTTAACTTTAAAATTTCAATTTTACCCTTAATAAGATGATTGATAGCAACACAAATATCTATGGCTTCTTTTAGACCACCAGTTTCTAAAGTCTTGCTTTATTTCTTAGGACATGGTTATAAGAAAAAAAACAGAGGTTGATACTTGCTATTTCTAAAAAGTCTTGCTTTATTTCTTATACTCCGTTTCCTGTCAAACACCTTCACATAAATTGGGACGAAGCGAGTAGCTATTATTCATCTGACTTAGTAATGAATTTTTTTTATTTTAAAAAAGGATTATTCTATATGCAATAGCAATGGCAGATTATGATCAAGAGAATGGAGATGCTTACAGTACTGTTCTTAAGAAAAAAGATGGTATTGATCGATTGGCCCTTTATCACTCATCCGTTGGCAGGTTACTCTCGCCCTTCCTTTGTACTTAAAACAGTCATGGAGAAATCATGAAAGTACCTCTTCTATTTTTTATTTTATTTTAAAAATACAGAAAACAATATTATACTAATCCTGAATGTAACTCGTCCATTTGTACATAAAATGGTTGTGTACTAATATAAAAGTACCTCCTCCATATACTTGCTGTTTAGCTTCCCCTTTGTCCACAACTGAATTTCATTCTCCTAATTACCGAAATTTTGAAAATAATATTATTAGGATAATCTATTTTTATAGTCCATTTGCATCTCTGGTATATGGAAATAATAAGTTCAATAGAAGCATGCTTAGGTTATACTTGCATGTGTGGATGAAACAGGTCTAACCTTGGAAGACTCATCATTTGTGTTTTCATGTCTGTCAACTTTTTCCCCGAGCATTTATGCTAAGTCAAAACCTTGATTTTGTAGTGGTCCGATGGTTAAGATTTTGTAGTGGTGCGATGGTTAACTGAGAGATTCAAAAGTCAACCTGGAGATCTCTATGTATAGTTGGGTTCGTCTTTTTGACAAGGCAAATCCTCGGGACTAGTTAATCATTTTTTGGAACTGTCAGAAAAAGAGAATGAGATGGAAAGTTAATCATAGTAACTGATCCACTGAGATGGAAAGTTATCTTTATATGACTTGACATCTTATGATCTTAAGCTTCCTACTCATAAACCAAATTCTTATAGTTTTCCCGTTGTTCACAAACTTTAGGTTTCCTAATGCACCTGGCGCTCTGATTTACCCCATCTATGGTCAAGGGGAACTTCCACAGGCCTTTTGTCGCCGTGCTGCAGTCAAAGGATGCATTTATGTAAGTCATTTAACATGTTTTTTCCTTGGATAATTCCAGCATATTATCACTTAGTTTTGCATTTTGGTTCCACTGAGATTCTTTTCCCTTTTCCCCTCGTGTTGTTAATTGCAATTCAGGGTAGAGTGTGTAGAATATTCCAGATACACATTATGTTTGTGGTACTTTTTTGTTTTGGTTGTATAATCTTCTCACCACCCTGCCATCCTCCTAAAAATAGAGAAAAGTTCATGTTTTGTTAAAATCCATCATAAGGAAGTGAAAGAGGCACATAACATAGGACTGAAGAGCGCTACTAGAGGTCTTAATTTTGCAGTTGGATGACGTATCAGCTCCCTCAGCATGTAACATAGGGAGCTTAGCTCTAGCTGCGAAGTCTATTGAACAGTTTTGCAGCTAGTTGTTGGCCTTGATTTTTTATTCCTCAGAATGCTAGCTATACATTTGTGATGAGTTGCAAGTTAGCCTTACTTGCTTGACAGTTAGAAATGTTGATGAGCTTACTTGTAGTATTTGAAGAAACTCTTTTCAAGCAGTGGGGGAGAATTCACGCTGTTGTGTGCCTCCTGAAGTATTACTGTTTACTGTTTAGTCAAACTTAATTTTTCTTTAATTTTGAGGACTGCCGAATGGGTTTAACTTTAATTTTCCCATAAGTGAATGAGCTCAGCTTTTTACGTGTCACTTGATTAGGTTTCTCTTCTGTTACCTTTTCTTCTGTAATAAAAAAAAAATAATCTCTTTGTCTAGATTTCGTCATTCATTATTTACGTTGTATTCAGAAATTAGAAAAATGAAGTTCTTATTGTTCTAAACATCTGATTCACTGTTTATCATGTCCATTCTTCAGTACTCGTTAATTGATGTTTAATTTTCTGGATTTCCTTGAATTGTTGTTATCATTAGTAGTCTTCCCTGAGGCTAATATTCTATCTTTACTTCAACTTGTTAGTCTTCCCTGAGGCTAATATTCTATCTTTACTTCAACTTGTTACCAGGTTCTTCGGATGTCTGTTAATTCTCTCCTTATGGACAAGGTTCAAAGAGATGCTCTTCTTGTTCCTATAAGACTTTAACCGTGCTCATTTGATGTAACTAGGCTTTTGTAAAGTTCATGAGTTTACATGCCGTTTGATGATTTCCCAAGCTAGAGGGAGTAACAAGGGTGTTTGCTTGGCTTCTGAACAAGAATTGTTCAGCCCCAAAGAGATGCTCTTCTTGTTCCTATAAGACTTTAACCGTGCTCATTTGATGTAACTAGGCTTTTGTAAAGTTCATGAGTTTACATGCCGTTTGATGATTTCCCAAGCTAGCGGGAGTTACAAGGGTGTTTGCTTGGCTTCTGAACAAGAATTGTTCAGCCACAAGCTGATTTTAGTTCCATCTTTTGTGATTCAATCACCATCACCTCATTCTTCCCCTGATGCTGGAAATTTTGGCTCGGGAAATACAACTGAGAAGCTGGTGAGTATATGCATCTCAAAGCAATCTTTGAAATTGGATATAGCCAATTGTCTAGAATCTTTTCCTCCTAGATGTAAGATAGATGCCTAACCCGCTTTTAGTTTTTTAAGTGATTTAAATATTTGATTTTTTTACCTTATCCCCCAGCTCTATTCCCTGAGCAGGTCACAGCAATCCACGTGCTTCAGTTGAGTAGCAACGTAGCTGTTTTCCCCTCTGGAATGTGAGTTCACCCCCTAATGTCTATTTTACTCATCACTGGTCTAATGCTGTACGGTCTTCTGACACGTCACTGTTAACATATCACTCTTCAGAATTCATTAACCACTTCTCTTCATAAGTCAAAAAAAATTACATTAATAGACACCAAGTTGGTACGTGCAAGTTGTATATATGACTCAACCTAAGTCATCCACAGTCATCTGTCAAGTTTGTTCAGCTACCTATAACAATATATTCCCTGTCAAGCTCTCGAAACAATGTTGACAACTCTAAGAGGTGGTTTCAGTAGTTTGATTGTAATATCTCTAAATCTAGTAGTAATTGGTACTATTAAGTTGAACGGAATTGGAATTACAAACTTCCAGTTAATTCCTTGAGTACTTCTTACCCTGTCTCAAATGGTTATTTGCTTTCTCTTTCAGGTTTTGACTTATCTTGCTATTACGTGCAGCCATCAATGTGCTGTTTCGCGTTCCTGTTTCTGGAAGTTCTGGAAATAATAGTTCTGCAGAGGTCCAAAGTAAACCTGCGGATGCAAAAGCTGATATATGCCTGGCGAGTTGTCCTGATTTTTCCAATATTTTGTCCATCAGTATCAGGATGTACTAGATAACATCATTTGTACCCCCATGCCAGATGGGAGTCCATATTACCATGATCTTCTGGGTGCTACAGAAAGGTAACATGCATTCAGCTTTTTTTAAATGGACCTCTTTTATGTTGGTCCCTATCTTCTTTTCCCCTTGATCCCGCCCCCTTTTTTCTTCTTTCTTCTTGTGCTCTCTTTGCCATGGCCCGTTCACATGCATTTCCCAAGGGCTTATATTGATGTAGGAGAAGGGTAGATAAGACATTATCTGATGTGGTGTTCTTGTGCTATTTTTGTGCAGATATTTCAAGAGCTGTATTCTGGTGAAGAATTCTTTCCCAAGTCAACCTCATCGGAGGAGGGTGCTGACCTAGAGCTCGAGGACTAGACACCAATGCTGATACTGCTGGATGTGTATTCATTTTAGTTGACAGAGGGGTGGCGGAATATTACAGTTTGCATTGACAATGATGACGAGAATATAGTTGAAGTGGTTTCCGTGCCTACATGCCAATGTAGTGTTCTATTCGAAATACTTTGTTGTTGTAAGAGTAATATCAGTAGTTTTCGAGTTTCTTCGGCCTACAACGAACAGGATTGAATGTAGAGGTTTGGCAATTATTTTCTTTTGCAATTTTTGATTTGAGACTTCCCAAGACGAGAGTTTTTTTTAGGAAAATCTCTAATTACATCTTGTACAATAATGTAGGCTGGCTTTCGTATTTGTATCTCGCGTGCTTCCCCCCCCCCCCCCCCCCCTATCCAAAATATGTTTGTTAATTTCAGCTTATGTTAAAGCTAAAATTAGATATATACTATCAATTACTCATTTTAAAAATAATATTCAAAGATCTAAATATTATAAAATAATACAAATTGAGAGTGAAATAAGAGAATTAGGAATGTGAGGACCCACAGCTGGGCGCTAACCATACTGTGACCCTGGGCCAGCTGGGCAATAACCATACTGAACCCCATGAACATGCATACATACATACATACATGACGTGACATACTGAGGTATTGTATGAGCAAGAATCACAGACAGTTCGCACACGCTGCAGCGCTTCGAACTCGTGACCTCTCCCCTTTTGTTCTCCCGAAGGAGACGACTCTTACCAATTGAGCTGCAGCTCAATTGGTAAGAGGCGCTCCATCGGGGGGCAAAAGGCTTGAGGTCACGGGTTCGAAGTGCTGCAGCGTGTGCGAATTGTCTGTGATTTCCTGCCACAATTACTCAGTAGTCCATGCGCAGTATGGTTAGCGTCCAGTTGTGGTATGTCAGCATGTCATGTACGCATGTATGTATGAGAGGGAAACCCGTTGTATGTATGGGTAACACCTTCGGATCCTCGACAAAAAGTCGCCTTATTTGTGAGGACCCACAGCTGGGCGCTAACCATACTGTGAACCCCTGGGTACAGCTGGGCGCTAACCATACTGACCCCATGAACATGCGTACATACATACATACATGACATGACATACTGAGATATTGTATGAGCAAGAATCACAGACAGTTCGCACACGCTGCAGCGCTTCGAACCCGTGACCTCTCCCCTTTTGTTCTCCCGAAGGAGACGACTCTTACCAGTTGAGCTGCAGCTCAATTGGTGAGAGTCGTCTCCTTTGGGAGAACAAAAGGGGGGAGGTCACGGGTTCCCTTTTTTGTGAGGACCCACAGCTGGGCGCTAACCATACTGTGAACCCCTGGGTACAGCTGGGCGCTAACCATACTGACCCCATGAACATGGGTACATACATACATACATGACATGACATACTGAGATATTGTATGAGCAAGAATCACAGACAGTTCGCACACGCTGCAGCGCTTCGAACCCGTGACCTCTCCCCTTTTGTTCTCCCGAAGGAGACGACTCTTACCAGTTGAGCTGCAGGCGACTTTTTGTCGAGGATCCGAAGGTGTTACCCATACATACAACGGGTTGCCCTCTCATACATACATGCGTACATGACATGCTGACATACCACAGCTGGACGCTAACCATACTGCGCATGGACTACTGAGTAATTGTGGCAGGAAATCACAGACAATTCGCACACGCTGCAGCGCTTCGAACCCGTGACCTTAAGCCTTTTGTCCCCCTGATGGAGCGCCTCTTACCAATTGAGCTGCAGCTCAATTGGTAAGAGTCGTCTCCTTCGGGAGAACAAAAGGGGAGAGGTCACGGGTTCGAAGCGCTGCAGCGTGTGCGAACTGTCTGTGATTCTTGCTCATACAATACCTCAGTATGTCATGTCATGTATGTATGTATGTACGCATGTTCATGGGGTTCAGTATGGTTAGCGCCCAGCTGTGGGTCCTCACAAGGAAGGAAGCTTGAGGAGAGATTTTATTGCCATAATTTTGATGTCTTACTTGGCAGATAAAACCTTCCTATTTATAGGAAGAGAAGTTCTTGGTCACCAAGTAACTAGTTAGATTCTAACTAGATTAGTTCAATAGTAACTATAGTTATTACTAACTTACATTGGTCTCCACCAAACCTTATTCTCCAAGTATAAATAAATACATATTTTGCAATACATGGACATTCACTTATAATATTATTTACGACACTCCCCCTTGAATGTGTATTAATAGATAGTCTATCTCGTTAAAACCTTACTAGGAAAAACCTATGGGAAAAATTCCTAGTGATGGAAAAAGAGTATACATATCTAATAATACGCCTTTCTAACTGCGTCATTAAAAACCTTGTCAGGAAAACCCAATGGGACAAAACCTTAGCTAAGGAAAAAAGAGTATAGTGCGTATTTCACTCCCCTGATGAAAACATCACTTTAGTTCTTGGAGACGGCGCATCCCAATCTTGTATACCATCTTCTCAAATGTTGAGGTTTATGATGCCATCTGCTGACTTGTCACTTGAATTTCTTGAATATACTTTCACCGCTCTTTTGACGATCATGTGTGAAAATAATTTTCGGCGAGATATATTTCTCGCTGTTTCACCTTCAATGTATCATTATTTCAGTTGAATTATGTTCAAGCAACATTGTCTTCATATAATGTAGTGGAACTTCATTCTTCAAGGATAATTCTTTGCATTTTTGAAGAGTTAGTAATAACTGACTGCATCCTTCGCATTTTTGAAGGGTTAGCAATAACTAACTGCCTTATAGAATGAATGATATGGCAGCACCCATATATGCACACATATAATTTGTTTGAGCTCGAATTTTATAGAGTTCCTATAAAGGTCCTACATTTCATAACCAATAAACCTTTGATAATATTGGTTAGAATTAATAAATTTATACCACTATTTGGTTCATTCTGATGTCTCCATGGATAGCAAGGTTATATCTTGCATGCATATCAATGAAAGCATTATCTCATAGATAATAATAGCAGGATACATTAGTGCATCAATTGCACTAAGAGATGGTACTTTCTGACCATTTTTGTGAGATCCAAAATTGATCTTTCTTTATGTTAAGCGATTTTACTGCCATTGTGGTACTCAAGGGAATCGCTTTAAGACCTTTTAAATCCTTTAAGCCTTCCCCCCTTCCCCCATAGTCCATTAGTGGGTAGGGTGGTCAACTTAGAGGGCGCCCGCCTCCTCTTCAGATGTGTCCTCGACAACCTGGCGGTTCTTCGGTCTCCACTTTTGGGGGCGGGAGTGCTTGGTCGCTGGGGGTTCCTTTTCCTCTAAACTTCACTGTCTAGCTAGACATGAAAATATTTCACTATAAGGATTCAAGTCTTTTTTCATGCACTGTCATGCATACTACATGATACCTCATCGCATCCACCACAGGAGAACACATCTCCATACAATAATGTCAGTACTTTTGCGAAAAATCTTTATACCACAAGGCACGAGCCGTACTTTATATCTTGTGGATTTATTCTTCATCTCACTTTTCGCTCAAAAATTTCTTTATACCCTGATCTTCAAATGTTTGGACTATAGATCCAAAATATTTCATATTTACCACGTGAAATCAAATATACTTGAATTGAGTATTTTCATTTGGCCAATCATCTATCAATCCACATTTCTTGATAGATTTGAATTCAAGATCCTCGTCACTATTTAATATTAAGCGCTGCATTTTATCAAAGATACTGTTGACGGTCATTTGAGATCGATTACAATGCGACATTATCGAGATCTCTTCGTTTTTTCATCATTTTCAGGTACCAGAACCTTTCCCAAGGTTTCATGAAATGTTATGTCATGGTGCTCTTTTAAAGGACTTGCCTCATTATTATGGCCATTTTGATCATTTGCTCCTCTCCTTCACGGAGATTTACCTTTGGAACTGATTGGTCTATCACGCTTCAGGCGTCCCATAGACTCTATCCTTCAAGGACTTTAATTCTAGCAGGAGCATTTGCAGCTGGAATATGATTTTCACTTTAGTCAAAAAATGCGTCTGACAATTAACTTGAATTATATTTTAAACGAGGATCATACTAGTGATAAATTTTTTTCCAGCTACTTATCATCTCTCTAACATTTACCGTCAGCCTTGTTTGTGGACCCATCTTTGTGCGTTATGGTGGAGCAATTGAATCATATACCGCACATTCACATTTTTAGATGAGAATTATTTGGTTCCTGACCTTGAACCAATTGTGATAGGGGAACTTTGTTGGCTTGATGCATATAAGCTGCTACATATTAAATAACACATCTCATACCAAAATTATGTTTGGGAGATTTATTCTCATAACCAATTGTTTAGCAACTAATTAGAGGCATATAATTTCTGCTAAAACAACTTGGATATAAATCAGCATTATCAACGTAATTTCATAGTTTGAAACCATGCTCTTAATTTAACAATTTGAGCAAACAACCTAGCAAAAACCAAACTGCAAGTTGATACCAAATGCACATGTGACCATAAAATAGATGCATCTATTAAAACTATATAATAGTAAAACGGTCCACATGACAAGTGAAAGGGCCCATATTCACATTTTTATGTTCCAAAATTGAGGAATTCAATCCCAGCTTTAGCTGGTATAATGTTCAATTTATCATGAAAACAAGGAGCATAAGAGAATTCTTGGAGATCTTTTATTTCTTCAATATATAATCATGTGAATTCTCAATTATTTTTCATCACATGAGAACCGGAATGGCGAATCTATCATGCCAATTGATATTTATTTCAATAAACTTCTAGTTTACTATCACATGTGATTCCACCATCATGCTCATATTTGTGTAGTACAAACAGGAAGGAAGCGTAACATTTCACATTTATATTTCTTACCCGCTATATGATTGCAGTAATATAAAGATAGGCCCCGTTTGTCCATAGAAACAAAAAAAAATCATTCTTTTTGGAATTTTGGAGTTGGAGTTGGAGTTGGAGTTGGAATTGTGTTTGGCCATAGTTTTTGAAATTGTAGTTTTGGTGAAATGTAGTTGTAAAAAATTAAAAATTTTTGAAAAACAAGTTTTTTGAGTTTTTGGTATTTCGAAATACAACTTCAAGTTGTATTGGGAATTCTTATGGCCAAATGCTGAAAAGTGAAAAAAGTGGAAAAAAAAAAATCCAGAATAAAGTGAATAATTCTTCTGGCCAAACGCCTACTAAATCTTTCCATCATTTATAGTCTCAATATGAATGGACACTTTGACGAATACCTTTGAAACTCAGTAAGTTTCTTTGAGACTTACGACAATATAATGCTTTCTTGATAATCAATTTCATTCCTCCAAAGCAGTAATAAATTGGCTCTTTTAGAGCTCCCAATTAATTGTGTAATACCACATATTTCATAACACCATCCGTATGGTGAACATATCCTTTAAAGGAGAAAATTTTATCTTTTCGGTCATGATCAAAATTATTATAGGCAATACTCATTTCTTGCTTTAACCTTTTCCCTTCAATAATCATTATCGACAAGATGATCAATGACTACTTATACCTTAATAACAATTTCTCTCAAACCTCTCCTAGAGGTGAGTTGTGGTACTAGCATAATACATAAGCATGCCCAATATCTTTTATCATATCTTGCCATATTCACATTCAAGGACGGGATTCACGATGCTTATCACAAGTCGCATTCTCTTCAAGGAATGGACTATAATTTTATATATGTGCTTCATAAATTTGATATAAACTCATTGTCATGTCTTAATATTTATCATACTTATATGATCCACCTCAACATCACTTTGAAAGGTCAAGTGCGCCTCCACTTTGTATTTCTTTCTTTTAATAGAGGGTTTATATAATTTATCAAATTAGGTCACACAACAATCGCATGCTCATGACATTGATGCAAATATTACTTCACCTTTTGAAGGATCATTTTGAGAACCCATAGTGTTCTTCCTTTTATAATTATCACAATGATGCCCATTATTTTGTCCCTTGTCAGGTCCATATTCATTCATACGGACACAATAATTATTTTGTCATCTTTTAGACTTATCATATGTTGCTACCACATTTACTTAAGGGAATGGAGCATATCAAACAGGACAGGCTTCACAGCTTTTATTAAAAATTCATTATTCTGTCTTAGCCATCATTATATCATTAATATCGTGCATTGGGACTTAAAACCAATTTCTTATCCATATAAAGGCGTTTTAAGCCATAATGTGATGAACTTGAACCCAACTTCTTATATTATCATCATAGTGCACTAGGACTCAAATCTGATGTCCTACCCTCTTGGTGCAATGAAACTTGAATCCACTGTCTTACCCTAAACTAATAAGCATAATAGGCTAAAGTGCACCGAGACTCACTCTCGAGTCTTTAAAATAACACCACTTTATAATTTTACGCATAACAATAATTAAGTTTTACCAAGACATGAAATATACCAATTCTTGTGGTCGAACATTTCTTGTAACCCGTATTACAGTTCAAAGTGGACCATAAAATCATGTCATAATATCTCTCGAATTTTTCATATTGCTCTTGGGGAGCAATTTTTTGAGGCATGATATAAATAATATTTCTCTTATACATTTCTTCAATAATAATCATTGTGGACCTAATGTAAAAGAACGCCTTAATTATTCAGGCTTTATTTATTAAAATAAGAATCTCCATTTCATGGTCAGTCATAAGCATAATCAAATTTAATATACTTATAATAACCAAACTTGAGAAATATAATAATCACTTTTTAATACTCTACTGTAAACTCTGTTTCTTAAGAGATCTTCTGATGTAAGATATTCAAATTAACGATAGTGTAGGGTAAATTTCATGCTCTGAAAAATAGTAATTAAATAGCATCACTCATACAAATTAAGAAGTTTTGTACATGCACTATGCAATAGTCCATCAAATGCTTCTATATGCTCTTATTGTTTGTTGCCACAACATTTTTATCATCCAAACGAGATTTCGAATATTGTCAAACGAGCCTGATAAATAAATGAATTGAGTTGTGTGGACAAAATATAGTCAAAAACAAACTAACATAGATATAACTGAAAGGAAATCAAATACAGTAATTACTATCAATCAGTGATTACAAGAAAACTTTATATATAAGGTTTTACCGTAATATAATAATTCATTAGAATCTTCAATGTGGCTTGGTTTAATTTCTTTCACATATCATCAAATTTAATGCTCTGAAAATTAGTATCCATTGGTAAGGGATCATAAAATTGTGACATTTAATAGAGATTAACCAATGTGAACAAAACAACTCCAAATAAGCAGTAGTACTAAGACTACTAAATTAACTTCCAACTTTTAAGTTCTCACTTTTGTATTGATTTAGGCCACAATTATATTGCTTCTTACTAAGTATATACTATATGTGTAGGAATATAACTCCACAAAAAGAAACTTAGTATGAGATCTAGTGTCTAGGGAGTGAAAAAGCATACAACTAGATGTTGGTGCATCAATATAAATGTATACTCTTACCATTGTCAAGAAAGATTAGAATATAATTACCTGGCGGCCAAAAATGTATAGGAGACCGAAGCCATGAAAGTCAAAAGAGCACCTACCATGTAATCTTGATTCTTGATACGAAAGATGAATTAAGCAATTCGTGCTGATAACGTGTTATAGAATAATACAAATTGGGAGTGAAACAAGAGAATTAGGAAGGAAGCTTGAGGAGAGATTTTATTGTCATAATTTTGATGTCTTACTTAGGAGATAAAACCTTGTATATATAGGAAGAGAAGTTCTTGGTGTCACGATCCCAACTTACAGGTCGTGCGGGCACCTACCATATTACTAACTAGTAGGCGAACCCTTACCTACCAACCCAATATTCAGCCAATTTATAATTAACAATTTTTTAAGGATCACAATATTTAAAAGAAAATGCTCATACGGACTCTGTTATAGATGCAAGAAAACTGCGAACTCCCGGGATCTAAGCTAGACAGATGATACGCTCAAATTACACCTGTTAATGGCGTAAAACCGACGTTGTCAAATAGTAACCCAAACAAGGTTAGGGTCGAATCCCACAGGGAATATGGAGAGAAAAAGGTACTAATTATATGCGATAATCGTCTTTAAAGGCTTTAATCCTATTCCTAGCATCTTAAAAAGGAGATTTGATTTGTGTTCGCTACTTTGAAGTAATTGAAATTTGTTTAGATTGGAAGAACCAAAGTTGTGTCACCGCAATGATTAGATGTTATGCTATGGGTGTCAATATGATATATTTCTAATGGGTCGCGATTATGCATGCACTTAATCTCTAATACACTTTCTAATATTTCCCAATAGTTAGAAAGTATTTCTATTCATGATTTTCCCAAATGCAGAAAAATTATAAATAAGGTTGATTAAATATGCCAAGTAGAACTCGTCTTATTCCTAAGCGAGTTCATTAAACGAGGGTTAGCGCCTTGAGTCCTTGTTATATTATTTCAAATCATCTTTCTAAATAAACTAGGGTTGGTGCATGAATAATGTTTGCAACCATTTGTAGAACAATGAATAAGAGAAAAAATAAAATACATCACATCCCATTATATATATATATATATATATATATATATATATACAATGTTAGATACCCATTACATAGCACCCATCATTTTGGCTCCACAACTCTGGTTAAAGAATATACTCACACATTTTGGTCTCAAAAGTGGTAAGCAATAAATGAGACATAAAGCTTACAAATGTAATAAAGATGGTGGAATATAGAATCTTGTATTTTCACTAAACTCCAAAGGGAGAGTATTCAATGCTCACCAACCAATGAGACTTTTTAGTTGAGTATCATAAAAGCTGAATACAATAAATGACCTAAAATGTTCTTTAAATAGGCTCTAAAAATGCACAGGAAAAGCTCACAAAATTGCCCTCGATAGCAAGATCGACGGACCATCGATCGTTCGACAATCCGTCGATTTCTTCATCGAATATAACTTCAGCACTGTGTGCCATTCGACGGTGCCGTCGACCAGTTCGACGCTTCGTCGAGTAATCCGTCTTTTTCTCCTCTGTTGAGAGGTCCCGCTTGTCGACACAAACGACGAACCGTCGATATGTTCGACGCTTCGTCGATGCCTCCGTCCTTTGTCGTCTTCAAATTTGTCCTCTCTGGAAAATTATGCTTTTTGACGATTCAATGGACGGTTCGTCGATTGATTGACGGACCGTCGATTCTCATTTCTGGCTAATTCTTCCATTGTTCTTTGCTTTTTGCTTTTGGGTCACTGTTTTCCTAAAACACAATAAAAACATATTAAAGAGAACCATACTTACTTGAGAACAATAAAAATTCCTAGTAAAAAGGCGTCGAATGTGCCACAAATCCGCGGCACATCAATACCCCCAACTTAAGATCTTTGCTTGTCCTCAAGCAAGCCAGACAAAACAACTACAAACTAGCATTGCAACTATGCTAAAACTAAAGTAAAAGTGACTACAATTTGTTTGCTCATTGCTACCGGCATGTGCATTTTTAAATAAACTCCCTCTTTCACCATTTCCCAAATAAGGTTCTTTCAAAACAAGCTTATTAGCATTGATCCTGACACTTCAATTGATGACATCACATTATTAGAAGCATTTATGCGCGTGAGTATTCACCATTTGCCCTCACTTAGCTTAGAAAATGTCCCACACACAATTTGACCATAAGAATTTGGACAAGGATAGATGAGAATATAAAGCACTCGCACTCACAAAGAAGTTCATGATTGCCAGTGCAGATACCATATGCTTGCCTTTAATTTCAAGGCCTACACTTTCGGATGGTTCAGTTGTGATCACTATAGGACTTGTTCTTGGGTTGTAATGTAGGCTCGGGGACGGGTAGGATACTCATTTGGGAATTAGTGACTCATCCTCTTGACACTACCAAATATGACCTTTCTTCTCATGCCCTAATCTATTCATTCTTCAACTCATGATCAAGATGTGATTTTACCATTACTAGAATTTATGATCTTTTTATGAGACAATATTATTATTGCTATAAAACTATATATATACAATTGTATATACATGCCCATATGTACATGAAATGTATATTTACATGAGTCAGACACACACACACACACACACACACACACATATATATATATATATATATATATATACATTTTTTTTTCACATCTGATTCTTGACTATGCAACTCTCACACCCCACTTTAGGCTTTTGGCCTTTACTTCACACCTATACCACCCCCATCTTGACGATTCGCCTCTTTTCTCTAGTAGTATCAAGGAGGAAATGAGTGCAAAGATGGAATGAAGTCATGAAATGGGGGAAAAGGTTTGTTACAGCAAATCAAGAGAAAAAGTCAAAGGCTCAACATGGGAACTAGTGGTATTCATATAGAACAGGTTTTGGGCTTTTTAAGGTTGACGTGACAATTCAGAAGGAAAGCCTATGATCACTTCTCAACCAACTATCCTATGCAATATAGCACGACCTACTAGGCAAGTTCTGGATCCACATATGCTAATAACGAACATAAGAAGTTCTCACACTCAATTTGGTATAAGGATTTGAACACTCAATTCATATACACTTTAATATCTATGATGTCACAAAAAGAACCATACATGTCAATTCGTTATAACCTGAGATACGCAATCACATTTTTAGAGGGGTCAAGATCAGCCCACAAAACACATCATTTACCCAAAATCCATGCCATAAGTTCAAAATGCAACAACCATGAGAGTCACAATTACTTTAATCCATAAAACAACTAAAAATATCCATAAAATAAATATAAATACTGAAAATTACATCAGCTTGCCCCACCCCCAGCAAAAAGAAGATGCATTGTCCCCAATGCATCAAAAATCATACCATCACCCCATGGTGGTGGTGCCGACCTGAACTACTCTAATCCTGTTTTTGCTGCTGAGGTGCCTCTCCCGCAGCAGTCTCTGCTGCTGGCTGGATGGTCTGAAGTGGTGGAGCTGACTGGCTCTGTGGCAGCAGGTCTTGAGGGGCTATCGTGATCGGCCTGACTGGCGCTGAGATAGCACTAGTACTGGAAGATGCGCCGATGAACCTCATGTCCAGGCGTGATCACCGAATACCCTCCTGAAGCTCTAGGTCATCATCGTCATTGTCATCCTCCTCATCATCAGCCTATTTGACAGGCCACTTTCTCTTGCGACTCTCGTTCGGCTCATCCTCAGTCACCAAATCGACCACTCTGATCAAATCGGAAATGCTAGTGACTGGTGCAGGTGGTATTGGGTCATCCACAACAATCGACTCTCTTGTCCGAAGGGCCACAATCTCAGCTCGGATCTGGTCAAGCTCGGTCTTCAAATCTCCCGAAGTGCCAGAGTCACTCTTCTTTTCAATAGTGAGTATGCGCATCTCCAGACTGTCAAGTCGTGCATTGACTCGAGCATGATGTCTTTCCATAGCCTCCTGAAGGGTCTCTAACTCTGGTGCAATCGCTCTCATGACGAACCTACCCAACTGTTCCAATATCCGGGTGACCTGCTGATCAGCACGCTCTGCTTTGATTGCAAACTATCAGAAGTTGGCTCGGTTGAGGACAAAGAGATCCTCAGAAGGATGAATATGAGATGCAGATGGAACAACGAGCCGGGGTGGTGCCTCAGAAGAAGGGGTAGCGCCAGCTACAAATGGTGTGGAGGCCTCTGTGGGGGACAATCCTTTTTTTCCCTGAGGTACTGAATCTGTGACCTGTTCAGCCTGCTCAGCCTGCTTACTCATGAACTCTAACAATGAAGTCCTGGTGACCTGAGATGCACGGAGGGTCTCATCCCTACTCCGCGTGATGTCGCACATCTTTGTTGCCTGATGAGTCTCTACAAAAGCCTCAAGATGCCGCACCTGGGCCAACCGACACAACTGCGTGATGAGGCACGAAAATATCAAAGTCGTTGCCGCCTGAGGTACGCGTTGCCAAATGGTCTTGCTGATCAAATCACCGAAGTTGATTGGGTACCGCGATAGCATAGAAGCCATGATCACTGCTCTATCTGGTGTAACTATGTTATCTACGCCCGTGGGCTGAACCCGATAAATGACGAAGTTCCACCAGAATTTAGCTTTCCAGCTGAGATTGCCTTACGGATGGGGGCATCCAATTTCTTTACCCATGGGGCCTCATCCGCCGGCCCTCAAGCCATCACTATGGCAAACCATTCCCGCACTGATTTCTCAGCTCGTCTCTCAAACTTATCATCAAACTCCACTGTGGTTAGTGCGACGAAGTCATCATAAAAATAAAACCTGTTGATTGTGCGGGATGAGATAACAACGTGGACACCCCGAACATATACCTCATCCAAAGGAGGGGCAGCTTTGAAAGTGCGCTTGTTCTTGTACCGCTGATCGAGCATTTCCCTGTAGGTAGCATAAAACTCCCGAACCATGGTCGGGCAATAACCCCCAGGAGGCTGTGTGAATGCCTCAGATGATAATGCTGGATGAGATCCGTAATGCGAGGGTATCTCTCTAAGCCGCTCCAACTGATTTGTTCTTCCTCTTAAATATTTCTCCTTGGATTACCCCTGCTGAGTATTGTGACCCCTTGAGTATAGTATTTTCGGCATCCTGCATAGGGGAAACGGACAACAGCTACCTCCATCTTTTGCAGTCGCAGCCGCTCATGATCCTCATCTGAATTTGGCTCGAAAGCAGCTGGTTGTGCTGTTGCTGCATCGCTGGAATCAGCGGGTGTGGAGGACGAAGACCCCGCTACAAACTGAGAGGAGACTTCGGTGGGTGATTCTGCTTGGGAAGTGGTGGTCCGGGCCCTCGATCTAGTTGTCGGTATTGCCGCTTGATGTTCCAAGTTCGAGGAATCATCCCTGAGGGTAAGGGTTGTTTGACCCCGACCTCGGCCTTGTCTAGGACCAGCACCCCGCTTGACTTGCTTCTTTTGAGTTATTCCTGAGAAAAGAATACACTTCATCGTTAATATAACCATAAAGCATAAAAGAATCAGTTAAAAGTACAAAATATGTGATCATTGTTAAAGCTGCCAGTGGGCCGTCGATCTGCCATAGAATCGTCGAACAGATCGACAAAATGTCGAAGTACCCGTCGAACTGTTCGACGCGGCGTCGATCGCACCGTCGATCGCGTATTGGCCACTGGAAATATTGATCATTCGACGGTGAGAAAGAAGCCCTGTCGATCAATTCGATGGGACGTCGATCGCATCGTCGATCTCATTTTATCACCAAAATACCACTGGAAATATCAATCATTTGACGGTGAGAAAGACGCCCCGTCGATTGATTCGACTGGTCGTCGAATCCACCGTCGATGCTGTGCTTGGCAAGTTCATTAGACAAGGATCATTCGACGTCGAATAGGAAGGTACGTCGATTGAATCGACGGGCCATCGAATTGGATGTCGAATGGTTTTGGCAAGTTTAGACTATAGATCCTATACGCTTTTTGGTCGATGTGCCAATCGTCACGAATTTTGGGGTTACTCAAAGTTCACCCCATGTCGGCTTGGGTGGGCAAAACAACACGAAGGTCGTAATGCCCTCCAAGCCATTGTGACACCCAATAGCCCTATTTAGCATTTCATCGAACAGTTAGTGGGCAAAACAACCACAACGTCATGACTGAAGCGTATTTGTCGGAATTCCCTCCCACTTGAATAAAAATCAAGCACTCAACAACCATAATCAATTGAACACACCACCCCCAGCAAAACAATTTGAGCATACCAGGTGAAGATAACACGAGGCAAACAACACAAGGAAAGCAAAAAAAAATAAGAACATAAACCCTAGTATGCAAAAACAAACAATCACAATAGAAAAGGAGTCTAGCAAGCAACATACCGTGAAGATTAGTTCAATGTTCTAGAATGAAAATTACTCGAGAAAATTTTACACAGACAATGTGGGATAAAGAAAGGGGCAGGGGAGAGGGGGAAATAGTGGTAATGGCTGGGGAAGAGAGAGAGGAGGGTGGGTAGGGTTGGGGAAGTAGTTAAGGAGAAAGAGGAGAAGTGGGAGCAAGCGAGAGAGAGAGAGATATAGAGAAAGGAGACGTTACATATGAAAATGGGGAAGGCAACAGACGTGGGTTTATAACCCACGTCACAGAATTATCGGCTTAAAACGACGGAGGGAGAGGACAATCGACAGAGCGTCGATTAATCGACATTCCGTATTTTTGACACACCTCTCCGCGCCTCTCCTTTTTTTTTTTAAATAGCAGAAAAATGCTCGTCGATCTGATAGTTGATTGGATCGACGGAGCGTCAAACCTAGCGTCGATTTCCCGTAATTTTCAGTGACCAATGGTGCCTTTAATCCACTCGACGGTGCATTCGACATTTCGTCGATTGGATCGACGGAACGTCGAATGTGTCGTGCAACTACTGCCCTGGAAATTTTCTGGGTTTCAACACTTAGGTTCTGCAACATATCAACAAACATATAAAACAACACAACAACAAAAATTAACGGAATGAAAGAAAAAAAATATTGCAACAAATGCACATGGGTTGCCTCCCAAGAAGCGCACAATTTAACGTCGCGGCACGACGTGCTACCACTTTGGATGCTAAGGTCCGGTGCCATGTTTTAACCGGTAAGCATCGACAATTCTGTCACCATCAACCATCTATTGGTAGTGCTTGACCCGATAGCCATTGACTCTGAAAGTACGCATCCCGTTATCAGACTTTAACTCTATTGACCCATTGGGTGACGCACTCACCAAAGTAAAAGGGCCGGACCATTTAGATTTCAACTTGCCCGGAAAGAGTTTCAACCTTGAATTGAACAGCAGCACCGAATCACCCGGTTGAAAATCTCGCTTCAGAAGTTTGACATCATGATAATGTTTCATCATTTCTTGGTACAAACTAGCACTCTCATTGGCATGATGCCAAAACTCATCCATTTCATTCATTTGAAACAACCGCAGCTTGGTTGTTTCGTCCCAATTCATGTTCATTTTTTAATTCCCACAAAGCCTTGTGTTCGAGTTCAACAGGTAAATGACAAGCTTTACTGAACAACACCGGTAAGGAGAAGTACCAATGGGTGTCTTGAACGCTGTTCTGTAAGCCCAAAGTGCGTCATCAAGCTTGGATGACCAATCAGTTCGGTTTGCATTAACCGTCTTTGCTAAAATACTCTTTGTCTCACGATTGGAGACTTCGACTTGCCCACTCATTTGGGGGTGGTAAGGAATTGCCACCCTGTCCTGCACTCCATACTTCTCCAAGAGATTAGCGAATTGCTTGTTGCAAAAGTGAGTGCCACCATCACTAATGATTGCCCGTGGAGTGCCAAACCTTGTGAATATGTTTCTTTTGAGAAATTTGGTGACACTCTTTCCATTATTGCTGGGAAATGCTACAGCTTCAACCCACTTGGACATATAATAAACCGCGACAAGGATGTATCGCATACCACCAGAACTTATAAAGGGGCCTATAAAGTCGATGCCCCATACATCAAACAGTTCAACCTCCATGACAAAATTCATTGGCATTTCGTGTTTCCTCCCAATTGATCCTTGGCGTTGACATTGGTCATAAGATTTCACCATCAAATTTGCATCATGATAAATGGTGGGCCAATAATAACCACACTCAAGCACCTTAGCTGTTGTGCGGCTTCCACTGTGATGCCCCCCCACGGGAGAGTCATGGCAAGCTTTCAAATTTTTCATAGCTTCAGATTTGGCCACACATTGCTGAATGATGTTGTCGGCACAAGTGCGGAATAAATAGGGCTCATCCCAATAGTATTGACGACTATCTCTCAGGAATTTCTTCTTTTGATAAGCTTTGATATCGTCGGGATAAGACCCGTCACCAAGAAGTTGGCGATATCTGCGTACCAAGAAGCAACATCACAAGTCACAGCCAAGAGCCTTTCATCCGGGAAAACATCATTCAACTCAAGATTTCCACTTGATCTCCCCGCTTCCTCAAGTCTAGACAGATGTTCTGCAACTTGGTTTTCATAACCTCTTCGATCTTTGACCTCAAAGTCAAACTCTTGCAACAACAAGACCCAAAAAATCAACCTTGATTTTGGATCTTTCTTCGTCATCAAGTATCTCGAAACCGCATGATCTGTATGAACAATCACCCTGGATCCAAGTAGATAGGCCCGGAACTTCTCAAACGCATAGACAATGGATAGAAGCTCTTGCTCGGTGACAGTGTAATTCATTTGAGCTCCATTGAGGGTCTTGCTAGCATAATAAATTGGGTGCATGATTTTGTTGTGCCTTTTCCCAAGTACCGCACCAATAGCAAAGCCTCTTGCATCACACATGAGCTCAAATGGCATTGACCAATCCGGAGATACAATAATTGGAGTGGAGGTGAGCATTTCCTTTAACTCATTAAATGCCTTAAGGCATTTCTCATCAAATGCAAACTTAGCTTCTTTTTCTAGAAGCTTACACATCGGGTTGGCGATATTGAAGAAATCTTTGATTAATCACTGGTAGAAACCGGCATGTCCCAAGAAACTGCGAACCCTCTTTACAGAGATTGGTGGAGGGAGATTGGCTATTACATCAACTTTTGCTCGATCTACCTCAATGCCCTTCTCGGAAATCTTATGGCCTAAGACCATCACTTCCGTCACCATGAAATGACATTTCTCCCAATTAAGTACAAGGTTGGTTTCTTCACACCGCTTCAATACCCTACCGAGATTGGAAATACATTCATTAAAGGAGTCACCAATAACAGAAAATTGGTCCATGAAGACTTCCAAGAAATCTTCCACCATATTTGAGAAAATAGACATCATACACCGTTGGAAAGTAACCGGGGCATTGCATAAGCCGAAAGGCATGCGGCTGAAAGCAGAAGTGCCATAAGGACAGATGAAGGTGGTCTTCTCTTGGTCCTATAATTCAATGTTGATTTGGTTGTAACTCGATTACCCATCCAAAAAGCAATAATAAGCTCTTCCAGCTAGACGATCAAGCATTTGATCAATAAAAGGCATAGGGAAGTTGTCTTTGCAAGTTGCGGTGTTCAGCTTTCGGTAGTCCATACACACTCTCCATCCGATGACTGTCCTTGTAGGGATCAGCTCATTCTTGGAGTTAGGGACAACAATGATGCCCCCCTTTTTTGGCACACATTGCACCGGACTAACCCATGGACTGTTTGCAATTGGGTACACAACACCCGCATCCAACCACTTGATTATCTCTTTCTTCACCACTTCTTGCATAGGAGGGTTTAGCCTCATTTGATACTCGACACTTGATGAACTATCCTCCTCAAGCTCGATTCGATGTTCACAAATACTGGAGGGAATTCCCCTAATATCTACGATAGTCCACCCGATAGATCTTCGATATGCCCGCAACACTTCAAGCACCTTTTGAGTTTGGTCCTCACTTAACAAAGATGATAGAATAACCGTTAAAGTATTATCTGGGCCAAGAAAATCATACTTCAAATGAGAGGGTAGTAGCTTGAGCTCAAGTTTTGGAGGCTCAATAATCGAAGGCTTAGCTGGAGGAGTGGTTCTTTTATCAAGATCAAGAGATAGTTTCTTCGGCTCATAAAGGTATGACCCCCGGCCAATGAGAGAATTAAATGTTTCAATATACCCCTGCATATCATCCGCCTCGAAGTTCACTAGGATAGCTGAGAGTGTCTCATCAAAATGCTCTTCTTCTAACTGATGCTTCACCGCTTCGTCTATCTCATCGAATGAATCAATGACCGAAATGCTCTCATAAGCACTAGGCAGCTTTAACTCCTTGCTAGCTTGGAAGGTTACTTCTTTATTATTGACTCGGAATTTTATTTCATTCTTTTCCGAGTCCATTAGGGCTCTCTCGGTGGCAAGAAATGGTCTTCCCAAAATAATTGGGACTTCTTTGTCAACCGCACAATCGAGGATGAAAAAATTGACCGGTAATAAGAATTCCCCCAATCTAACAAGGATATCATCAACAACCTCTACCGGTCTTTTGATGGTTCTGTCGACCATTTGGAGACGCATGCTCCTTGGTCTAGGTGTTGCCAGACCAGCTTGCTTATATATGGCTAGTGGCATCAAATTAATACTAGCACCATTGTCACATAAAGCCCGAGCAAAATCATGATGACCGATGGTGCAAGGGATAGTGAAAGCCCCAGGATCTCCCTTCTTCTCTACATTTGATGACGAGATAATATAACTCACACGGTGGGTGACTCCAACCGTATCATGCTTGATTGGCCTTTTCTTTGTCAACAAATCCTTCAAATATTTAGCAAATCCCGGCATTTCTTGGAATGCGTCTAGGAATGGGATATTCATTGACAACCCTTTCAGTTGGTCGTAGAATCGTTGACACTTGGCATCCTCCGTTCTTTTCATCAATATTTGTGGAAACGGGGGAGGAGACTTATACGTTTGAGTCAAGGGTTTAATTTCCCTCTTGACCTTGCTCTTTAGAAAGCTCTCTCCGGTGGCTTTTTCAACACTTGGCTTCTCGTCACCCTTTTGAACACTAGGGTGCATTTCCTTCTCTCTCTCAACAACAATAGGCACTTCAATTAGTGCCTCTTTTTCTTCTTCAACCTCTTCTTCAATAACCTCATCAATGATTGGCTCGACAATGATAGGTTCAACCACTTTCTGATTTACCGCGTCAAGGACCTTTCCGCTTCTAGTGGAAATAGCTTTGAATGAGGCAATGTGATCGCCTCCACTACCCCTTGGGTTTGGAACTGTGTCGCTAGGAAGGCCCCCCTCTTTGCGGTGGATGTTGCTCACGAGAAAGATGTCTCATTTGTGACTCAAGTTTATGAATCGAAGCGGTGTGAGAGCCTACCACTTCAGTCAAATTTTCCATCTTCTTGTCACTCTTGTGTTGGTTGTCCAATATCTTTTCAAGCATAGATTCCATCCGAGAGGTCCTTTGATCATTGGAAGGACTTTCTCGCCAATTCGGAGATTTAGATGTACGGCCCTTTGGTGGAACATAGGCATTGGAATTCCGTTTACCATAATTATTGTTGTTGTAATCCCTCCTATCCGAACCACCATATTCATTTCGACTATATTGATTGCTTTGTTGTTGGGGTCTCCATGGTTTTTGATACCCCCTTGAGAGTGATCGATATAATTTGCATCCTCACGTTGTGGATGCCCCTCTAGATAAGCTTCCTCTGAGACTTGGTACATTCCAGGAGTATGAGGTGGCATCTCTTCGACAATATTCACACTTTTAGCTTCTTTGTCCGTAAGCCTCTTTGACAACAAATCCACGGTGGTTTGCAATTGAGCGAAAGCATGATCTCGCTCATGATTTTCTTCGGCCATTGCGGCAGTAAAGGGACTACCATATGACAGGACTTCACTATCACTCGAGTGCCAAGCTTGATTATGGGTGGTGAGCTTATCCAGCAAACGGGTGATAACTATAAATGATTTGTCCATAAAGCATCCTCATACGGCTGTATTGACGGCAGTCTGGTTTATTGTATCCAAACCTTGTAGAACTTTTCCGTGAGGATAGCATCCGGAAATCCATGAGTTGGGGATTGAGCTAGATAATACTTGAAATGCTCCCACACTGAATATAATTGTTCCCCCGGAAGTTGCTTGAACTCAAATATCTTGTCTCTAAGCTCAGCCTTTTTGCTTGGCGGGAACCATTTCTTTAAAAATGTATTTGCTAACTCATTCAAAGTATGAATAGAATTTCATGGAAGCTTTTCATACCATTCCCTGGCTTGACCAGCCAAGGAATATTTAAAGACCCTTAACCGAAGTGCATCGGCAAAAACAGCTCCTTGAGATTGTTGAGCACATACATGCAAGAAGTTCTTCAAATGACGAAGTGGACAATCCTCTGAAGAATTTCGAAAATAACCTTCAAGTATCAGCAGTTGATAGATAGAACTATCAATCTTGAATGTAGCATTTCCAGTTCTAGGAGGAACCACAATAGAAGCATAATACACTTCATTCATGAATTCCGCAAATATATTTTCATCAACATCCTCTTCTGGAGCAGGTGGGTTCACTTGGAGTCCACCTTGGCGATTCGGTCTTCCTGTTACACCTCGGAAAATTTTCGTTCGTGCACAGTGAACCGATCGACGAAAAACAATTACGAGTATCAAACTAATGATGCCTTAATGATATTTTGGAGAAGAATTATAATATCCCTTATATTGGTAATGAAGTTCCAAGTAAGTTTCAAGAAGGATCCATAAGCCAAACATGAGCATAAGCCATCCGAAAGGCGAGTTAAGGAAACATCTTCGTAATGATCTGGTTTGGAGGGGCCAAAACGTTATTATAAAGTTGGAATTTGGGAAAGACACCACAAGATGAAAGTTGTAGACAATTGAAAGAGCTTTCTAACCATAGGTCATGGGCCCTCACAGCCTATCGGGATCAAAAGCTATGGCCATTCTACGATGGACAGCTTGGCGCACCTTGTGGCGCAACATGCGGCTCCGCAAGTTCGACATGCAGTAACGCAGCCTCGCCGCAAAGTGTGCCAGTGAGAGTTGGTCAGCTGGCACACTTTGCGACACGATATGCGGTTCCGCAAGTTTGACATGCGGCTCCGCAGTTCAATCGCAAAGCGTGCCAGTGAAAGTTGGTCAATTGGCAAGCTTTGCGGCACGACATGCGGCCCGCATAGCATGCTTTCCGTCTTGCAAAGCGTGCCACATGTCGTGTCGGTCCAGAATTTTCTGGACCACTTTAAATATACCTAACACGTCCAAAAATCATAATTTTTCATCATTTTGGCCAAGGAAACCTCTAGAACCCTCTCTAATATTCACCCACACGAAAATTCAACGGAAATCCATGATCAATAACACAAGATCCATGAATCAAAGTGTATGAAACCCAAGTAAAGTTCATCTTCCTCAAGGAAAACCAAGAGAGGGAATATAGGGTTTTGGTGCTAGAAAGGAAGACTTCACTCAAGGCTTGTTCAACCATCATCCAAGGTAAGTTTCATGACCATTACATGTTGTTTAAGGTATTGAAGGGTTAAGGTACCCGACTTATAGAGAAGCATAACAAATGGGTCATTCAAGAGTGAATAGTGTCATGTTTGGATGATAGTTGAATTGAATCATGAATGTTAGGGTGTTGTGAGTATGAATACATTATAAATGGCTTGTAGACCATGATATAAGTGTGATACGTGGGAAAATACGATATCGAACCTATAACCACAAATGTGAAAAAATTGGAGAAAAATGGTGGATTTTGCCTAAAGTATATAAAGGACGATTGCTGCTTGCGATATTGTGAGTTGTATTGTAGATGTTGGGAGTTGATATAAAATACGAGAAAAGTAGTATGAACAACGGAAGTATTGCCCAATTTCTCTAGAATAGTAGTGCGTTCTTATGGCTAATTGACTAACGTTAGTACGACTTCTATTTTGAAGGTAGAGGCGCGACATTGAAGGAGAATAAGCAAACGCTAGATCGATTAAACGCGAAAGGTATGTGAGGCTTAACTCTTCTTCCAAAAAGGCATGAATCCTTCAAGTTTTCCATAATCCTTCTATAAGATGGAGCTTATGAGTCCTTCTAGGTATGAAATCACATATGAGTATGATAATGGTGTTATTATTGTTAACACTCGCCTTATGCTTTATTTCCTTCAAGGCGAGGCAAGATATTCATAAAGGCCCATAATACACTCGGGGGTTCCCGACCTTATGTCACCCCGACATAGCGGGATTGTATTAAAGCTTAACGTATGCTATGATAGTAAAATGATCAATGATACTAACTTGAAATATGACTATAGAGTACTAAGAGAGGTATAATGATAATGTGTATGATTGAGGTTGTGATGATACGATTTCCACCGCGCCTATATGGCCGGGCATGTCACCGCTAATGCGGGCTGCTAGGATTTCCACCGCGCCTATATGGCCGGGCATGTCACCGCTAATGCGGGCGGCTATGTTTACACCGAGCCTAGAGGGCCAGGCATGATCTCCACTAGTGGGTGGCATATGAGGGTTACCCGGACGCAGGTGACGATACAGATGATGATGCGATGATGTATATGACGATGTGTGAGATGATGTATGAGATGTGCTAACATGTGTGCTATAATTATGTAAAATGTGATATAAGTAAGTAATGTAATTGCCTATAACATTCGTGCAGGTTATATCCTTGTCTCTTGACGCATGATCCTTCCATTATGTTTGTTTATTTCATTCCTGCCTTACATACTCAGTACAATATTCGTACTGACGTCCTTTTTTCTTTGGACGCTGTGTTCATGCCCACAGGTAGACAGGGAGGAGATCTCGCTCCGGATTCTTAGAGGCTGCTAGTTGATTGAAAGCCCTCCATTGCCCCGGAGGTGCTTATGATGATCCTTTTGTGTACAATTGTAGATGTCATCTCATAGAGGCTCGTAGATACTCGATGTGGGTCGTATGGTTTTTATGGCAGGACCCTTATGCATGTATATATATGTATATATGAATTGTTTTGCTAGCCTAAGAGCTCATGTGTATAAAAGTATTTTGTTCTAAATGAAACAATTTCTTTTTATGAATTGAGCATGATTTGGATAATTGATTGCTAATAAGCCCAAGAAGTAATAATACGAGCGGTGCTCGGTGGATAGCCTCGGGTACCCGTCACGGCCCCTAGCCAAGTCGTGACAAAAGTGGTATCAGAGCAGTTCGGTGTTAGGAAGTGTTTACGAGCCGTGTCTAGTAGAGTCTTGTTTATGGTGTGTAGCGCGCTACATCAGTAAACAAGAGGTTACAAGGAATTTAGGAAAAATGACCATCTTTCTTCTATGAGATCGTGCGATAGAGCCATGCATAGGATTTTATCCTCCCTAATAGTGTGTTGTGATTTCAGCGATGCTGCCAAAGAAGAAGCAAATCCGCAAATATTAAATGCCGCCGGTGAAGGCACCAGCCGACAGTTGAGTTGGGACATAGCGAGGCTCAGGGTGCTACTTCCTCGCATGCCACTCCCACTTCTTCTTCTACCCCGCCTAATATGGAAGAGCATGGAGGAGCCCCAGCTCCGCCGGTTGCTTCGGGTCAACAAATGACCGAGGCTATTAAGTTATTGACCCAGTTGGTGGCCGCACAAGCACAATGACAGAATGTGGGTTCGAGTGACCGGGCAGCAATTACAAAGGCCCGCGATTTTATGAGTCTAAATCCTCCAGAGTTCTTCGGGTCAAAGCCGGAGAAAGACCCACAAGGTTTTATCGATGAAATATTGAGGCCATTGAAGATTGTCCATGCCTCCGAAACCGAATCTGTGGAGTTGGCATCCTATAGACTCCGGGATTTGGCGGTGTTATGGTACAACAATTGAGTATTGTCAAGAGGGGAGAATGCGCCTCCTCTAGTTTGGCAAGAGTTCGTGGATGCTTTTACTCACCATTATTTGCCACCCGAGGTCCGCCGAGCTAAATCAGATAGGTTTCTGAATTTGAGACAAGGGAACATGAGTGCCCGGGAGTATAGCATGCAGTTTAATTCCTTGGCTAGATATGCTCCGGCTATGGTGGCCGACATGGGAGATTGGGTACATAGGTTTGTGAGTGGTTTGGGACCACATCTATTTAAAAATTATTTGACGGCTTCTTTACAAGACGGGATGGACATTTCCCGGATACAGGCTCATGATCAGAATTTGGAGGGGCGACAGCAACAACAAAGGGGTGATCGCGACAGTGATAGGAGGCCAGGCAAAAGGGCTAGATCTATGGGCACAGGCAGCGATTATAGAGGGGGATCGAGGCAGGCTTATTCCTGACATTCAGGATAGTCAGCGACTAGTGCACCTCTCCGGTTTGCAGACAAGGGGTTCGATCGCTCTTTTCCATCGGGACAGGGTCAGAGTTCGAGGGCCTCAGGTTCTCAGTTCGGGGGTGATCATGGTCAGAGGCGACCACCAGTGCCACGATGTAGCCAGTGCGATAAATTGCACTCAGGACAGTGTCGCCAGGGCACAGATGGTTGTTATGTTTGCGGGCAGACTGGACATTTGATGCGAGATTGTCCCTCACGATATGGTAGAGGTGGGGTTCAGTCCACAGGCTCAGTAGCGGGTTCTTCATCAGCACGCTCGGCAGGGCAGGATCCTCAGGAGACAGCAGGCCGAGGGGCAGCATCTTCTTCAGGTGCCACTCAGCCCCGTGCATATGCTTTAGCGGGACGACAGGATCTCGAGTCCTCTCCGGATGTAGTAACAGGTATATTATCTATATTCTCTCGTGATGTGTATGCGTTGATAGATCCATGTTCTACATTTTCTTATATTACTCCATATGTTGCCGGTTGTATTGGGGTGAAACCCGAGTTTATTAAACCTTTTGAGGTGCTTACTCCGGTGGGTGAACTCGTGATAGCAAGACAAGTATACAGAAATTGCGTCATTGTTATATGTGATCGTCAGACCCAAGACGATTTGGTTGAGCTGGAAATGGTAGATTTCTATGTATGGGTATGTATTGGTTGGCTTCATGCTATGCAAATGTTGATTGTCGGACAAAAGTGGTTCGATTTCAATTTCCGGGAGAGCCCGTGCTTGAATGGAAGGGCAACGCAGTATCGCCAAAGGGTAGGTTTATTTCCTACCTCAAGGCGAGAAAGACGATAGCCAAGGGTTATATTTATCATTTGGTTCGGGTTCATGACACTGCGGCGGAATCGCCAACTTTTCAGTCAGTTCCGGTGGTAAATGAATTTCCAGATGTATTCCCGGATGAACTTCCAGGCCTTCCACTAGAAAGAGAGATTGATTTCGCTATTGATGTGTTGCCGGACACAAAGCCTATTTCTATTCCTCCTTACCGAATGGCTCCGGCAGAATTAAAAGAGCTAAAAGCACAACTGAAAGACTTGCTCGAGAAGGGATTCATTAGACCCAGTTCATCACCGTAGGGAGCGCCGGTGCTGTTTGTAAGAAAGAAAGACGGCTCCCTACGAATGTGTATTGACTACAGACAATTGAACAAGGTGACAATAAAGAACAAATATCCTCTTCCGAGGATCGATGATCTGTTCGATCAGTTGCAATGTGCTAAGTGGTTTTCAAAAATAGATTTGAGGTCGGGCTACCATTAAGTGAGAGTTAGAGAGGCGGATATTCCTAAAACGACCTTCAGAACGAGATATGACCATTATGAATTTCGAGTGATGTCATTCGGGTTGACTAATGCTTCGGCTGTATTTATGAATTTGATGAACAACGTATTCAGGCCTCTCTTAGATCTATTTGTGATCGTATTTATTGATGACATTCTGGTATATTCTCGCACGGAATCGGAACATGCAGACCATTTGAGGATTGTTCTTGGTATTCTTCGAGCCCGGGAATTATATGCGAAATTTTCAAAGTGTGAGTTCTGGTTAAATTCGGTAACATTTCTGGGCCATGTTATTTCAAGTGATGGCATCCGAGTCGACACTCAGAAAATAGAAGCTGTGAAGACTTGGCCAAGGCCTACGACGCCCACAGAAGTTCGTAGCTTTCTGGGGTTGGCAGGCTATTATAAGAGGTTTGTAGAGGGCTTTTCATCTATTTCAGCCCCACTGACGAAGTTAACCCAAAATCAGCTAAATTTCAATGGAGTGATGCTTGCAAACGTAGTTTCTAAGAGTTGAAAAACAGGTTGACCTCAGCCCCGATCTTAACACTTCCAGAAGGGTCAGATGGTTATGTTGTATATTGTGACGCTTCGGTGTCGGATTGGGATGTGTATTGATGCAGCATGGTAAGGTTGTTGCATATGCTTCGAGACAATTGCGGAAACATGAGAAGAATTATCCAACTCATGATCTCGAATTGGCTGCAGTCATTCATGCCTTAAAAATGTGGAGACACTATTTATACGGTGTGTATGTAGATATCTATACAGATCACAAAAGTCTTCAGTACATTTTTAAGCAGAAAGAGTTGAATCTGCGACAGAGGCGGTGGTTGGAGTTATTAAAAGATTATGACGTCGACATTCTATACCACCCCGGGAAAGCGAACGTGGTAGCCGATGCACTTAGCCGCCGATCAATGGGCAGTTTATGCGAATTCCATCCGGAAAGAAAGGAGATGGTTCAAGAACTTCACCGATTGGCTAACCTTGGAGTGCGTGCAATCGATTCGGGTGATGCCGGGATTAGTATCAATGATTCCACAATTTCGTCCTTAGATATGGAAGTGAAAGAACGGCAGTATGAAGATCCCCAGTTATGTCATCATAGAGACACATCTCATGAAAAGGAAAAGCCTCCATTTGAAGTTTCCACGGATGGAATCCTTAGATACCGAGGCAGGTTATGTGTGCCGAATGTGGCGGGTTTGCACCAACTAATTCTAGAAGAAGCGCATTGTTCCCGGTATTCTATTCACCCAGGTACGACCAAAATGTATCATGATCTCAAGATGATGTATTGGTGGGATGGTATGAAGAGAGACATAGCAGAAATTGTGGCACAATGTCCAAATTGCCAACAAGTGAAAATTGAGCATCAGAAGCCGAGAGGCTTATTGCAGGCTATAGAAATACCTACTTGGAAATGGGAAGTGATCAACATATATTTCATCGTGGGATTACCTCGCTCTAAGGGTAAGTGTGATTAGATATGGGTGATCGTGGATAGGTTGACGAAAGCAGCCCATTTTCTCCAGTCAAAACGACGTACACAACAGAGGACTATGCAAGGCTATATCTTAAAGAAATTGTGCGACTCCATGGCATTCCATTGTCTATTATCACAGACAGGGGAGCACAATTTACAGCTAAGTTCTGGAAGTCTTTTCAAGAAGGTTTGGGCATGCAAGTGAAGTTTAGCACAACATTTCATCCACAGACTGATGGGCAGGCTAAGCGTACCATTCAAACCCTAGAAGATATGCTACGGGCGAGTATGCTGGATTTTGGTGGTAGCTGGGATGATCACTTACCCCTCATTGAGTTTTCATATAACAACAGCTATCATTCTAGTATACAAATGGCTCCATACGAAGCATTATATGGAAGGAAATGTAGATCTCCAATCGGATGGTTTGAAATAGGAGAAGCACATTTAGTGGGCCCTGAATTGATCCAACAAGCAATAGAGAAGGTCAAAGTGATTCGAGATCGGCTGTTGACAGCTCAAAGTCACCAAAGGTCCTATGCGGACAACCGCTGACGAGACTTAGAGTTTCAAATTAATGATTGGGTATTTTTGAAAGTGTCGCCAATAAAAGGGGTGATGAGATTTGGCAAGAAAGGTAAGCTAAGCCCGAGGTACATCGGACCCTACAAAATCATCCGCAAGGTGGGCCAGGTAGCCTATGAATTGAATTTGCCTTCGGAGTTTGAATCAGTTCATCCAGTTTTTCATGTTTCGATGCTCCGCAAGTGTGTTGGAGATCCCACAAAGATTGCCCCGATATATGATGTGCAAATAACAGAAAAGCTATCTTATGAAGAGGTGCCTATTTCCATCTTAGATAGGCAAGTGAGAAAGCTTCGAAACAAAGAGGTAGCTTCAGTCAAAGTCCTGTGGCGGAACAACAATCGGGAAGAAATGACTTGGGAAGCGGAAGAGAGTATGAAGTCTAAGTATCCACACTTATTCCAACCCCCAAGAGAAATTCAAGACGAAACGACAATGAAGTAAGGTACGTATACTTTAATTTTTATGTTGTTGGTCGTGTGTGGCCAGAGTGATATTGTCGTTGTTATGTAGCCATGTGAGGTGATGATATTATGAGTTGTTGTGACAGGTTAGTAGTGCCATGTTACAGGGGAAACTCTGGCGAAATTTTCGTAGAATCCCGAATAGTTTAACATTCGAGGACGAATGTTCCCAAGGGGGGGAGAATGTTACACTTCAGAAAATTTTCGTTCGTGCACAGTGAACCGACCGACGAAGAACAATTACGAGTATCAAACTAATAATGCATTAATGATATTTTGGAGAAGAATTATAATGTCCCTTATATTGGTATTGAAGTGCCAAGTAAGTTTCAAGAAGGACCCATAAGCCAAACATGAGCATAAGCCATCCGAAAGGGCGAGTTAAGGAAACATCTTCGTAATGATCTGGTTTGGAAGGGACAAAACATTATTATAAAGTTGGAATTTGGGAAAGACACCACAAGATGAAAGTTTTAGACAATTGAAATAGCTTTCTAACCATAGGTCGTGGGCCCTCACAGCCTATCGGGATCAAAAGTTATGGCCATTCTACGATGGACAGCTTGGCGCACCTTGCGACGCAACATGCGGCTCCGCAAGTTCGACATGCGGTAACGCAGCCTCGCCGCAAAGTGTGCCAGTGAGAGTTGGTCAGCTGGCACACTTTGCGACACAATATGCGGTTCCGCAAGTTTGACATGCGGCTCTGCAGTTCAACCGCAAAGCGTGCCAGTGAAAGTTGGTCAACTGGCAAGCTTTGCGGCACGACATGCGGCCCGCATAGCATGCTTTGCGTCTCGCAAAGCATGTTGCATGTCGTGTCGGTTCAGAATTTTCTGGACCACTTTTAATATACCCAACACGTCCAAAAATCATAATTTTTCATTCACCCACACGAAAATTCAAGGGAAATCCATGATCAATAACACAAGATCCATGAATCAAAGTGTATGAAACCCAAGTAAAGTTCATCTTCCTCAAGGAAAACCAAGAGAGGGAAAATAGGGTTTTGGTGCTAGAAAGGAAGACTTCACTCAAGGCTTGTTCAACCATCATCCAAGGTAAGTTTCATGACCATTACATGTTGTTTAAGGTATTGAAGGGTTAAGGTACCCGACTTATAGAGAAGCATAACAAATGGGTCATTCAAGAGTGAATAGTGTCATGTTTGGATGATAGTTGAATTGAATCATGAATGTTAGGGTGTTGTGAGTATGAATACATTATAAATGGCTTGTAGACCATGATATAAGTGTGATACGTGGGAAAATACGATATCGAACCTATAACCACAAATGTGAAGAAATTGGAGAAAAATGGTGGATTTTGCCTAAAGTATATAAAGGACGATTGTTGCTTGCGATATTGTGAGTTGTATTGTAGATGTTGGGAGTTGATATAAAATACGAGAAAAGTAGTATGAACAATGGAAGTGCTGCCCAATTTCTCTAGAATAGTAGTGCGTTCTTATGGCTAATTGACTAACGTTAGTACGACTTCTATTTTGAAGGTAGAGGCGCGGCATTGAAGGAGAATAAGCAAACGCTAGATCGATTAAACGCGAAAGGTATGTGAGGCTTAACTCTTCTTCCAAAAAGGCATGAATCCTTCAAGTTTTCCATAATCCTTCTATAAGATGGAGCTTATGAGTCCTTCTAGGTATGAAATCACATATGAGTATGATAATGGTGTTATTATTGTTAACACTCGCCTTATGCTTTATTTCCTTCAAGGCGAGGCAAGATATTCATAAAGGCCCATAATACACTCGGGGGTTCCCGACCTTATGTCACCCCGACATAGCGGGATTGTATTAAAGCTTAACGTATGCTATGATAGTAAAATGATCAATGATACTAACTTGAAATATGACTATAGAGTACTAAGAGAGGTATAATGATAATGTGTATGATTGAGGTTGTGATGATACGATTTCCACCGCGCCTATATGGCCGGGCATGTCACCGCTAATGCGGGCTGCTAGGATTTCCACCGCGCCTATATGGCCGGGCATGTCACCGCTAATGCGGGCGGCTATGTTTACACCGAGCCTAGAGGGCCAGGCATGATCTCCACTAGTGGGCGGCATATGAGGGTTACCCGGACGCGGGTGACGATATAGATGATGATGCGATGATGTATATGACGATGTGTGAGATGATGTATGAGATGTGCTAACATGTGTGCTATAATTATGTAAAATGTGATATAAGTAAGTAATGTAATTGCCTATAACATTCGTGCAGGTTATATCTTTGTCTCTTGACGCATGATCCTTCCATTATGTTTGTTTATTTCATTCCTGCCTTACATACTAAGTACAATATTCGTACTGACGTCCTTTTTTCTTTGGACGCTGTGTTCATGCCCACAGGTAGACAGGGAGGAGATCTCGCTCCGGATTCTTAGAGGCTGCTAGTTGATTGAAAGCCCTCCATTGCCCCGGAGGTGCTTATGATTATCCTTTTGTGTAAAATTGTAGATGTCATCTCATAGAGGCTCGTAGATACTCGATGTGGGTCGTATGGTTTTTTATGGCAGGACCCTTATGCATGTATATATATGTATATATGAATTGTTTTGCTAGCTTAAGAGCTCATGTGTATAAAAGTATTTTGTTCTAAATGAAACGGTTTCTTTTTATGAATTGAGCATGAAGTGGATAATTGATTGTTAATAAGCCCAAGAAGTAATAATACGAGCGGTGCTCGGTGGATAGCCCCGGGTACCCGTCACGGCCCCTAGCCGGGTCGTGACACTTCCAGCCATGTTCACCTGGTTCACCACCACAGCAAACGAGGTGCGATGGAATAGAAAAAGTTTTAAAGAATATTTCACAACAATCTGTAATTTCTAAACCGTATTCCCCGGCAACGGCGTCAAAATTTGACACGCTCAAATTACCTCTGTTAATGGCGTAAAATGAACGTTGTCAAATATAGTAACCCAAACAAAGTTGGGGTCGAATCCCACAGGGAATATGGAGAGAAAAAGGTACTAATTATATGCGATACTCGTATTTAAAGGCTTTAATCCTATTCCTAGCATCTTAAAAAGGAGATTTGGTTTGTGTTCGCTACTTTGAAGTAATTGAAATTTGTTTATATTGGAAGAACCAAAGTTGTGTCACCGCAATGATTAGATGTTATGCTATGGGTGTCAATATGATATATTTCTAATGGGTCGCGATTATGCATGCACTAATCTCTAATACACTTTCTAATATTTCCCAATAGTTAGAAAGTATTTCTTTTCATAATTTTCCCAAATGCAAAAAAGTTATAAATAAGGTTGATTAAATATGCCAAGTAGAACTCATCTTATTCCTAAGCGAGTTCATTAAACGAGAGTTAGCGCCCCGAGTCCTTGTTATATTATTTCAAATCACACCCTAGTTCATCTTTCCAAATAAACTAGGGTTGGTGCATGAACAAATGTTTGCAACCATTTGTAAAACAATGAATAAGAGAAATAATAAAATACATCACATCCCATTATATATATACACAATGTTAGATACCCATTACATAGCACCCATCATTTTAGCTCCACAACTCTAATTAGAGAGACTACTCACACATTTTGGTCTCAAAAGTGGTAAGCAATAAATGAGACATAAAGCTTACAAATGTAATAAAGATGGTCGAATATAGAATCTTGTGTCTTCACTAAACTCCAAAGGGAGAGTATTCCATGTTCACCAATGAATGGGACTTTTTAGTTGAGTATCATAAAAGCTGAATACAATAAATGACCTAAAATGTTCTTTAAATAGGCTCCAAAAACGCACAGCAAAAGCTGACAAAATTTCCCCCAATAGCAAGATCGACGGACCGTCGATCGTTCGACGATCCGGCGATTTCTTCGTCTTATGTAACTTCAACCCTGTGTGCCATTCGACGGTGTTGTCGACCAGTTCGACGCTTTATCGAGTAATCTGTCTTTTTCTCCTCTGTTGAGAGGTCCTGCTTGTCGACACAAATGACGAACCGTCGATCTGTTCGATGCTTCGTCGATGCCTCCATCCTTTGTCGTCTTTAACTTTGTCCTCTCTGAAAAATTATGCTTTTTGACTATTCAAAGGACGGTTCGTCGATTAATTGACGGACCGTCAATTCTCATTTCTGGCCAATTCTTTCGTTGTTCTTTGCTTTTTGCTTTTGGGCACTGTTTTCCTAAAACACAACAAAAACATATTAAAGAGAACCAGACTTACTTGAGAACAACCAAAATTCCTAGTAAAAAGGCGTCGAATGTGCCACAAATCCGCGGCACATCAACAGGTACAAGAGCTCCTATTACACGAGGATAAATAAAAATAAATTACCCAGCCTCTGCCTGGAATGAGATAAGCGAGACTGTAGGAGGATGCCTGGTAATCCACACAAAGAAACTTCAACTTAAACGTGCAACATACCTACACCTAAAAAGGATGTAGCAAGAGTAGTATCAGTAAACCATTATAGGTCGACTAAGATTAGCTCATGTAACACAATAAAAAGTCAATAAGGTATGCAGATAAGTCAACGATCCTCAAGACCCCCAATATAGATTATTATACCGTCACGAACTTGCCTTTCTACTTCCAGTTATTCGCTTCTCTTATCCCTATAGAAATACTAATTATCTGACTAGTCATTGAAGTCTCATTCCATATTCCCTTAAGGCAATTAATTAAGTCTCATCTCCTCATTTGCGCTAACACCTAATTCCTAACTTTTAGCCGTAGAGCTTTTCTATCCAGCTCACTTACTAAGATATGATACACCCATGGAACAAACTTACCACTTAGAAAGTCATTCTTACACTTACCTTCATAATAATCACCACCTCACACAACTTCAACAAAATTATAAGAGATGCACAATGCAATATAACAGATTGACAACCATACAAACATAAGGACATAGCAGTATGAAATGTAATGCAATGCAGATGCGATGCAAGGGCCCAATCACATGCTAACTGATGCCATTGCTCAGTAGCCATGACCTGTAGGGGACCCATGGTGTCCATGTACCACTCATTCCAGAAACTCATTGGACCCGAGCCATAAATCCTCTTCTCTGGAAAGAACCTCGGACGCCGATCCACATCATATAGATATACTTACCTTTACATTACTGTCAATGATTGGCTGTCAAATAGTACCTCATATTCAACCCAACTTGGCCATACGACCAGATAACACAACTGGCACGCACTCAGACTTTCTGCTGCATGTATTACCTCATAACCACATGCAATGTATGAAATGATGCTAATGAATGAAAACAATGTCATGAATTATGCCCTTGATGGGCATAACACTATTATGCCTCTCTTTAATCCTCCCAATGCAATCCTCTTTGTTAACAAGAATGACAAACCTATGAATTATTTCAATGTACTTGAAAATAAATACAGAAATAATTACCCCTAGGAATACATATCCCGAACAACGAAATACCCCTTTTTAACCATGACTCACTTCCTATTCTGTAGTGCATAAACATCAACGATAGTAGCACTTTGTACTCAATTAACCACTCTTTGTTATCCTAGTTTCTATTAATACAGAATTTTCATTAAATTGCGAATATATCCATCCAAACTCTGTGTCCAAAGACCTAATTATGCACTCTCCCGTCAACTCTAAATGTATTTTCGATTCACTAATAAAAGTCTGACTTAAGTAAACCGTAACCTACCTCGATGATGAACAACTACTTGAATTTTCCATGAAATATTCGCCCTCTTAGCCCTTATCCGAATCCATGAGAGATGATGGTTGTGGGGAAAGATGTGAAGAATGTTGGAAAAACCTCTTTTCTTGGTGTCAAGGGTTTTTCTTCTTGTGAAAACGTAAGAGCAGCTTTGAAGGGTCTTTTATTAATAAGGAGGGTGAAATATAAAAGTGAGTATAGAAAACGTGCCTACTAGTGCAGTGGACATAGCCTCGTTATAGCGGACCGCTGCGGCGGTCCCTTGGCTGCTATAGCGGGCCATTTCCTGCCCCGGGCCCACGATTTAACTCTTTCCGAAACTGATTTTTCCCACTATTAAACCTTTAAACACCCTATTGGGCTTACTATTTAAGATCATAGACCTAGATTGGGCATGGGTTCACGAAGTATTAAATAACGACCGGGCGGGTCGTTACGCCTGGTCACCAAGTAACTAGTTAGATTCTAACTAGATTAGTCCAATAGTAAGTATAGTTATTACTTAGTTACATTGGTCTCCAACCAAACCTTGATCTCCAAATATAAATAGATACATATTTTACAATACATGGACATCCACTTATAATATTAGTTACAACACTAAAATTTTAAAGGGAATTATAATAAGTAAAAAGATTTGGAGCTGCGTGTAAACTTGAAGAGACAATTATCTACTCTCTGTAAACTGGAGGATTTAGACATTTAGGTGAAAAATTGTACCATATGTATACTTCCTTCTTGGCAATCGTCTGACTGAATAGGAGACCAAATAAAAAGAAGTGTTCGACTGGAAGAATCCCAAACGATTCTGCCGCACTTCCATTTGGAGTAGATTTATTCTATCTCGACAGACAAAAGAACCAATTGATATATACAAAAAGGCTATTCGTACACAAATGCATCCCTCATTCACTAGGGTCCGAGAAAGGGCCGCATTTTTAAAAAGGTGTGATGTAGACAGTCTACCCTGATGCAAACATCAGGAGCTCTGATTTCACAGCTTAAACTTGTGCTCTATAGGTCACACAAAGACTAAATTATCATTGCTCCAAGACTTCCCTGCAAATAACCAACAAGAATTGCAATGAAATTATAAGTATCTTTCATTCTTAATTAGAGATTCAAGTTTGAGTCTTTGATTAGAATTCAGCCTTTCTATTGAGAAACACGTTTCCTGAAATATCGAATGAGAAAATAGAAAATATTCCAAATAAAAGAAAGTACAAGTACTTGCATACAAGTACAAACAAAAGCAAGTAGCGACCTTACTGTTAGTAGTAGTCAGTACTCAGTAGTAGTATCATCAGTGAATCTAGTAAAGGCCTGTGAAGCTTATGAGGCTCTTTCACCCGTCGCCAACATGCAATAAAAGGTAATGTCATCTTCCACTTCTTTTGCTAGCACGTTTTTTATTCAGTCTTTATAACAACTTTTTTTTTTTTTTTTTCGTTTAAGAAATTCACTTCTACTTCCACTGGCAGCGTTTCAGACGCTGGCTTGCTACTACTCCCTCCGTCCATTTTTACTTATCCATTATGTTATATTCATTTTTATTTGTCTAATTAAAAAAATCAAGATAAAATTATCACTTACTTCCTAATTTATTTTTATTATTGAATATAATTGTTTTCAATGCATATTTCAAAACATTAAATTTATCAAACTCAAGTGGCGATATGGTAAACTTATCATTTATTAATTACTCTCTCCGATTCATTTTACTTGTCATTATATTTTGTACGTTCCTTAAGAAAATATTACTCCTTCTGTCCCATAAAAAGTGTCACCTTAGCAAAAAAACACACATATTAAGAATATATATATATATATATATATATATATATATATATATACCAAGTTACTATGTGGCTTTTCCAACATCATTTAGATGTTACTTTATTGTCTAAGGATAGAATTGGAAAAAACTAGTCAAATTTATGTCTTGGTTTCCTAAGACGACACTTATTATGGGACAAAACAATTTGTCAAAGGTGACACTTATTATGAGACGGAGGAAGTACCTAAAAAGGTAATTTAACAAAATTATCCTTATTTATTCTCTAGTCTTAATTTACTACTACCACTCTTTTTGTTTTTACCACATTAGTCTCTTGTTACACTTCGAAATTTTTTGCGTCGTTTGCGTCGTCAATAAACTAACGTAAGCTCGGAGAGGTCATATATGGAACTCTTATAAGGTTAAGGAATACTCTTAATAAGTTTTAAGCAAGTGTCTAAAGGTTCTGGGATCGAGCAAATCGAATAAAATAAGTTTGTAAAGAATTTGGGAAAAAATTGGCAGAAATTTTGGGTCAAATTCAGAGAGGTATATCTCTTGGGATATGAGGATTTTTAAGGTGTTTCAAGAGCTTAAAATGAAACTCGTCGAGTGTAGTTTCCAACGCAACAAACCGTTCATCAATACGACATCGGAGTAGGGAGTTACGGGCATTTCAAAACGGACTGTCAGAAGCCTGCGAACCTACACGGAAATTCTAGAAACTACTTAAAAGGCCCACTAGTTTCGGCCCATCAGCCCAACCCGATTGGGATTACTTTATATACCCTCCTTAAGTCACCTAAATCACTTAATTTTTCATCATTTCTTATCTCCACACCTCTCTAGAACCTCCCACAACATTCATCCAATATCCACCCCCCCCCCCCCCCCCCCCCCCAAACATATCCCAAATTCTCTCGAAGATTCCTCCAACTTCCACAGCATGCACACATATTCCTAAAAGTCTATATGACAATTTTGGTCATTTTTAATTCATTTTTTACATAGCCCCAAGTCCTAGGAAGTCCTAGAAACCTCTCCAAACATATTCCAACATATTTTCAAGCCCAAACCAAGGATCAAAGTGAAGATTAAAGTGGCTAAGGGTTCCAAGTGAGGTCTACACTTGTCTCCTCTTCTCGAAGATGTTTGGGTGAGTATTTTTAAGGTGGAGTAACCATGGAATTGAAGTGTTCTTGAATTTTGAGGTAAGATTTTGTAAAACCCCGCATCTTGGAACTAAGTTTAAGCTCATATCATTAGAAGTCTAGCGAAAACACTGAAGGTTTGAGCGTTTGCAAAAATGGTTGATAAGCTTATTTCGGGCGGCGATAACTCCTTGATCCATTGCGAATCTGGACGAACCTCCTTGATGAAAGTTGTAGCCCTATTGAATAGCTTTCCAACGGTATATTATGGGGATTAAACGGACATCTGTGCAAAGAGTTATGCCCATTTGACTGAAGCCTGTTCGCTGGAAAATTCGTCTACGTTACGGTGACGTTACGGACCGTAACTCGTGTTACGGGCCGTAACAGTGAGCCGTAACACAGACGAAATTTCCAGAACCTCACTGGAAATTTCGTTCACGATACGGTCCGTCCCTTGTGTTACGGGCCGTACCTTGTGTTACGGACCCGTAACAGCGTACCGTAACACAGGGAGAATTTCCAGAAACTTTCTGGAAATTTTCGACAAGGTACGACGCCACGTTACGGTCCGTCCCTTGTGTTACGGGACCGTAACATGGGCGTGTTTTGGTCCGCAGTTGAGTTTCGGGTCACCTGACTTCGGGAGGCCATAACCCCATTGTAAGTTGAGAATTTGGGAAAACGCAAAGAATGAAAGTTGTAGATAATTGAAATACCTTTCCAACCATAGGTTGTGGGTTCACAGGCTACGTCGGGATAGGGAGATATGGACGTTTTAAGACAGAACAGTCCCGACCCGTTTTCAAGTTGGGTCAACCCATTTTCCCCTTGGTATATATAGAAAATAAAACCCTAGCAGCCCACTTTTTCTCCAAAATTCAGATTTTAGAGAGAGGAAGTGAGAGAGAAGGGAATCTAGAGAGAAGAAGGAGAAAATCAACCAATTTTAAGGCCCCAAATCTCAAAGTTCGTGAAGGATAATTTGTAGTACAAGTTGTGGTCGTCATTTTAAGCTAAAGATCGGACTTGGGGGTGTTGATTTCGTGGTGACTACCCAAAAGGTAATATTTCTACTCCCTATTCACTTGTAGTTGTGAATTGATGAATTCTTGGGAAAATAATAATTGGGTTTGTTGAAGATGATTATATGAATTATGCTAGAATTGTTGGATTGTTGACTTGGGATTGTTGTATTCATATGGTTGATGAAAAATGATGTTAATTACATCTAATGGAGATTGTAGAATTAGCTAGAAGTAAAAGGATGGGGATTTGGTGAAGAAAACACCATTAATGAGGGTTATAAAGCTTCACGCCTATTAAGTGTTTGATAAAATGCTTAGATGAACAAAACATGGATATGGTTGCTAATATAGAATCCCTATGACTTGTATTGCTATAGATTGAAGTTGAAGGGATTGAAAGACATTGTGATACGCTCAAAAGCGGGAGGTTAAGGTATGTAGAACTTCCATCTACATGTGGGAACCTCTACGTTTTTCCCCATGATCCGTTTCGTAAAATCTATGAAGTTCAAATCCTAGGGCATTAAACCCAACATATTGGTAGCCCGTAATTATGTATGTATGTACACGAGTTTCGTATCTATGTTCGTTATTGTATTCCTAACCTTCCATTATGGATATTAGGAATCCTAACTTAATCCATGAATCATGAATTCTTTCTCATGTGTTCTCATTATGTTCATATGAAACTGCATGAGTTATTTTGCAAGTCATAAACATGTTTTCAAGTCAACTACAAATACATGATTATGAACTATTGTATTACTCATAACTCAAGGATATGTTTACAAGATTATTGCATGAACCCATGTTTACAAGTCATTTCGTGAAATCATGATTTCAAGACAAGTACAAGTAAATTCACGAAATTCATGGGCTTTTTAGCCAACTATATTATGTTCATGTTTTTGGGAGTTGCACAAATTACCGAGAATGCTCAGATATCCTGAAACTACGGAGCCACCGTAGGACAAGGATCGCTCTGCCCAGATAAGACGATACCTTAATTTTACACTGAATGGATCCATCAGGTACCTTACTACCTCAGGCAAGGTATGAGGGCTCTGCTGGTCCGGCGAGGTACCAGACTCCACGTACCCACGTGGTAAATTACTACCTTATACCCTGGCAAGGTATAGGGGCTCTGCTGGTCCGGCGAGGTACCAGACTCCACGTACCCACGTGGTGATATGATATGATATGATATGATATGTCGGTTTATGAAATGCTCTCCCTACTTATCATGTTTTACTCATGTTATGTATACGTATATGTACTCATGCTCATGTTCATGTCCAAGTTTCCAGTTTCAGTTCTTATCATGTTATTCCATGTCCCCTGTTGTTTCTTCCGGTTGCTTTACATACCAGTACATTCAATGTGCTGACGTCCCCTTTTATTGCCCGGGGGCCTGTATTTCACGATGCAGGTACGGAGTTACAGGACGACGCTTCTGATCATTAGGATTGACTCGTACCAGCTTATCGGTGAGACCCATCTCATTCGGGGTTTAAACATTGTATTTCTCTGTTTAGTTTTGCATGTAAAGGTATGCTGGGGGCCTTGTCCCAGTAATTATGTTTTCCAGTCAGACTCATGATAGAGGTTTCATAGACTAGACCAGTCAGTTATGTTATGTCAGACATTTGGAGTCGTATAGCCATTTTGGCTCACTCATGTTTTAAACAAGTACTTTATTAAGTATTATGAATTATTACGTTTTACAAAGGATCATCATGCATTCACGTTATATTCCGCTTATGTTATGCATCATGATGATTTAGCAAGTCATGTGGTTCGCTCGGTCACATGTAGTCAGGCACCGAGTGTCGTGTTACGTCCAGGCCATGGTTCGGGGCGTGACAGATTTCATCTTAGTTTCATGTTTATGAGTTTGTTTGGTAATTATGTTAAGATTTGAGGAGAAGAAAATTGGAGGAAAAGTTCAAATATGCATTCGATGATATTTTGAGTTGTGAATTAACTTGAGATATAATTATTTGTATGTTTTGAGCATGATCTTGTTATGAGTGTTGACACTCAATTTTGTTCCTCCTTTATTCCAATTCATTTTTCTTGAGCGTCTAAATTATTAAAAAACTAAATATCTTATTTTCATCCTTACTTTATTACCATTGCTACTAATATATAATTATTGTTAGGAATTTTTACTTTATTAATACCTCGTACATTGTTGCTTACTCATTACGTATTAATCATAAGATATAACCTAGATAATATTCTTACTCTATTATTACCTTACTTGGATTTTATTAAATTACACCTTATTAATTCTAGTGGCTAAATTGTTATTATCACATAAAGATGGTATTATGTTAATGCAAAGAAGCCCAAAGAATGAATTAGAATAGGAAAAGAGACCATTGATTCAAGGATCAACTAAGTATATATACATCTTAAGAAAAAATATTTACGAAACGTGACGACAGTTTTATATTTACAAAACATAACATTACAAACTCTATATAAAACATGCTTTTTTTTAAAAAAAATTACATTTTAAAAAAAAAATTTAATGTTTTTTTCGCTCAAAAATTTATGTATGAAAGTTGTCTGAAATGTGTATATCTCACTCAAGGCGTAAAAAGTTCGCTCAAATTTAATGTATGAAAACAGTATGAAAAATGTATGAAATATGTATATCTCGTTCAAGGCTTAAAAAATCCGCTCAAAATTGTGTGTATGAAAATAGCATGAAATTTGTATCTCGCTCAAGTCTTAAAATTTCGCTCACATTTTCGTGTATAAAGTTCATGTTAGATTTCTGTAAAACTAATACAACTACAACAACATTGTATACAACTTTTGATGTAACATTCAAGACTTAAAATAATTGCTCAAATTTTTGTGTATGAAATGTATATATCTTGCTCAAGGCTTAAATATTTCGCTCAAATTTTATGTATGAAGACGTTTGAAATGTGTACATCTCAATCAAGGCTTAAACATTACGCTCAAAATTTTATGCATGAGAATGATATGAAATGTGTCTATCTCGCTCAAGACTTAGAAGTTCATTCACATTTTTCGTATATAAAGTTCATATTAAGTTTCTGAAAAATTAATACAACTATAACAAAATTGTAACAACGTTCATACAATATTCAAGGCTTAAAGTTTTCGTTCACAATTTTGTGTATGAAAATTATATTAAAAATTTGAGGTAATTTTTTAAGCCTTTGAGCAATATATATATATATATAAATTATTTAAAAAATATATATATTTTTTCCGGAAAACAAATGAAAATCCGTCATGTTTCAAAATATATTGTTATGTTTTGTAAATAAGGAAAACTATCGTTACGTTTCGTAAATATTTCTCCTTAACATGTATATATACGTAGTTTTCCCTTAATTCAACCCAATCAGCCCAAAAAAACTCTTCTTACCCATTTTCGCCCAAAAATACAGTAGCCCACCTCATATCTCTTAGACAAAGCTAGGGTTTTCCTCTACCCTCAAAGTGGCTCCTTCTTCCACTTTTGGCCAAGAAACATTTCTTTCCATCCATGGCAGAAGATTGCCCCTCCAATTTAGAGTAAGTTTCTGACCTTTTCACCTTTTCTCTCCTCTCCTCTTAATTACAAGATTCGGTCAACATATAAAAGAAGCCAAGAATTCTTTTCAAAAAATCTGATTTGCTGAATCATAAGAGATCCGTTCACAGGCCTAATTCAAATGGCTATTTGTTTCAAAATCCAGCCTAAAATACCACTTCACAAACCCTGACCTTTTCCTATAAATACATCTCTAACTCTCAGCCGAAACCACCATTTTTTACCCAAGATTTACCATAGTTTCACTGTCAACACTATTGCTCTAAAGAAGCTTTGGGCCGCCGCTTTCACCTTTAAAACACTCTCATCTCTTCCAAAGATTTTCCTTTTGTCTCGGTGAACTTTAGCCACGACAAAGGTATTCGAACTTATCCGACTCTAGTTTTGAATCTGTTCATAACGAGAGAGTAGATTTGAGGCCCCGACGTCCTAGTTCACTACACCACAAATATCCGACTCTATTTCGATTATTCTACTTTGGTTTTAAGAGAATTCTACGTTTACTTAGAGGAGTCATGACTTAGGTGCATTCTATATTCACACTGATACATTTATGTGATAGGTGTATTCAATATTCACACTGATACATTTATGTGATATTAAGAGTCATCCCTTTTTTCTTCTTCTTTGTTCTTGTTGTTTGTTAAGTTGTAGTTGGAATGTACATCTGGACATGTATTATTACTGCATGTTTCCCATGAAATTATGTGTTTATTAAATACTAGAAATCAGGTTTCCATATTCGTCTAGATAAAAGACGAGTATGTCTTGTTCTTCCTTAAGTAGTTTTAGTAAAATAAATGACTCCATGACTAAGATTATTCTGCTCTAAAAATACGCTTGCTATGTTTGTTACGTGCACACAACACACTACTTTTTTGCTGATTTGGCTTTGCCTCTTGTGTTAAAAAATGATCACGATGTAGTGTTCACCTCATTGTAGAAATTATATATAGGTTACTATTACTGTTTGTATTTATTATGTATGAAAAATGCTCTGTCATACTTTCATTCCAGGTTTAAATGTGTTCCCTTGCTAGTTTAATCAGTGCGTAAAATGTTGCATATGTGATTTGCCTGTTACTGTTAAACATGGGATGGGATTTTGCCACTGCTATGTGTATTTCATCCCGCTATAATGTTAATATTTCTTTTACCCAGCTAATCTTTATTTCCCCTTCTTTTACATGTACACTTTGGAACAAAAATAGAGTCTTCATAAAGACTCTCACTGCCCGAGCAGTCTCATTTTGAGACTATGCCGCTGCTAGATTCGGGACCAACATACAATCCTCACTCATTCCATGCATCCGAACCGAAAATGAAGAGGGGCGAGAATAGAACATTCTATCATAGTCCTCTTTTGTTTCTTACTACATGAACATTATATTTGCCTATTCTGTGTTCATTATGAATGTTTTGTTTGTCGTTGGTAGTTTTTGTTTTAGAAAAAAGAGCTTGAAGTATTTGTCTTCTATTTGATCACTTGAAAAATCGCTAGTGAAAAAAATCTCATAACCTTAACATAATTAAGAAATAACCCAATTCCATCTTCTTCTTTTTTCCCTTTAGTTCTAAAGAAGATTTACTTGAACACATGTAGAGCATTTTGAACTTAATCCCCTTCTATGTTAAAAAATAATTTTGGTAGAAAGCAACTTTAGTTTTCTTTATTCACTTGTTTAACCATGTTTTTTTAATACTTAGTTATAAATTACTTTCCTACCATATGATATATTAGTATTTTACACTTGACACAAGGCCCTTTAATTAATATAAGTCCGGTTGGTTAACCATTGTTAATGGATCTTATAGGATTCTTAATACCTTCCCTTTCGATTAATTGAACTCTTACCTAGAATCTTTAAGTTTAGTAGACCTTAAACGGAGTTAACTTTAGATAATAACTTTAGTAAATTTTAGGTGTCCTAATTCACCATAATAATTAGGTGGCGACTCCTTAACTTTAATTATTCCTGGAATTACTGGAATGTTGTAAATAATTTTTTACTCTAGTTAAAATGGGGTATAACAATGAGGGATAATAATGATGTTAAGGAATTGTCGTATACGAGTGTATAAGGGGTTGTATGAAATTTTTGTTATGGATTGATTATGAAAAGAGGTTTTAGGAGTAAATTGAGTATAGTTTGAATGTAATCTTTTGATTATGGAATTGTTGATGTTTTATTATACTTTGAGAGTTGTTTTGAAGATTGGAGGGAGTAGAAGATATAGGGGAGATGCTGCCCGAATTTCGGCAGATTCTAGAAAGGATTTAATTTGAAGGCTTAAAATAAACATACGACGATAAGCCTAACAATAGTATGAATGGTTTTGATATGTTGATTGCGAGACTGGAAGTAGGTTGGAAAGTCGAGAAGTGAACTTTCAGGTATGTTAAGGTTGTTCCTTCTTTTCTTGGCATGATTCTATACATGGTAGGAGCGTAAAGAACCTTATGACTAGAGATTTGTCAAAGTAGAGCTCGTCATATTGTAGCATAGTTTCCGAGTGTTATGTTGTTCTTTTTTAGGGGCCATATCCCCTCCCTATATCCTTGAGTTTATAGAGAGACAAAAGAGACATGTTACAGTATTAGTGTTTTTCAGCATATGCATGATATACATATATATTTTTCTTTAGCTTGGCCACTTGGTCAGTGAGACATTTTTTTTAGCCTAACCACTTGGCCTACGGGTCAGTGAGATAGATTGTCTGGACCACGAGTCAGTGAGACAGATTGCCTAGCTTACCAATCAGTGAGACAGATTGCTTGGCCGACGGGTCAGTGAGATTGTTCAATTGCCTAGCTACTTGGTCAATGAGATATATAATAGCATTATATTGCATTTCATATGAGACAGGTCAGGTGAGATATTTAAGGCATTCTTTGGCCTCCAGATTGTATTGTTTTCAGTTTAGTTTCAATTATCATTTGTCTTACATACTCAGTACATTGTTTCGTGCTGACGTCCCTTTTGCCGGGGGGCGCTGCGTTCAAGCCCGCAGGTTTAGGTAGCCAGACAAGAAATCCAGCTTAGTAGGCCTTCTGCTTTGCTACAGACGGTGCACTCCACTTAGCTCGGAGCTGTAGTCCCTTCTGGTATGCCATTTTGACATGTATATACGGGTATGACAGGGCTTTGTCCTGTCCTTTCTACAGCTCGTACTCCATTGAGATCTGTAGACAGTTATATGTAGTTGGGATGTTATGTAGCCTTGTCAGTTCTTATTTTTGTTGTGCAACATACGTAGCGACCTAGTCAGTTTGCACTGTTATCTTTAGCACGTATGTTTATATATATGCGTTGGTTGTGAGTTTTCGATGCGAAGTCTATGGTATTAATCTTACAAGAGATGGTATAGCTCAGTTATAAGTTATTTATGGGCCACCAGGTTGCTCAGTGAGATACAAGTGCGAGATTAGGGGTGCTTGGTCAGTAATGGTCGGGCACTTGTCACGTATCATCGGCCTGGGTCGTGATATCTCTCTTCATATATTATTGAGCAAGGATAAAAGTGAAAATAAATTGTTAATTACCTCTTGATTTTCTAAAATGACAACTATTTTGAACCATCTAATTTTAACAAATGCGACAAGTAAAATAGACCGGACAGAGTACTACTCGTTAAAGGGTCTATCAAATTAAATTAAATGACTCAGTAAAAATGAACGGAGGAAGTAATAATTTGTCAATTTCTTCGTCAACCTCGATGAAACGTGTGATGTCTTGCATGACTATTAATGGTGTCTCTCGCCACAAACGTTTCAATGCTTTGGAACAAAACCAAGATTTCATTCTTGGAAAATGACATAAAATCATTATAAACATTGTTTTTTTTTTTTTTCAAATAAACATCGCTTAACTTTTCTTTTCTAATAACACAAGCATAAAAGTATATTTAAGTAAATTTTTGCATTAACTCCCATAATCTTTTTGATTTAAAAGAAGAATATGAGATAACAATATTTCTTCACTTTTTGAATTGAGAGGTGAACTCCCTGAATTTTAATTGCATTCCTTCGTTTCATTCCTCTTACGAAAGTACTTCCTTAGTCTCAAAATCTGTGTCATTTTAATAAAAATCACGTTTACCAAGAAATTAATAAATAAAATGTGGAGCTTATAACAAAACTACCCTTATTTATTGAATGTTTAGAATTGAGCAATATTAAAGAGGACCACTTTCTTTTAATGTCTAGGGCATTGTTGGAAATACTGGAAAATTTTGTCTTGATTGCTAAGATAACACTTATATTGGGACAATTTTTTGCTAATGTGATACTTATTTTGGGACGGATGGAGTATTTATTAAGGATTTATTTTAAATATGCTTTGAAAATTTAAATTAGAATATTAATACTTTATGTAGTTAATTAATGATATGGATAATATTGAAAGAGGATAATAAATTTTTCTTGCTTTGCTAAACTGAACAAGTAAAAATAAAATTTATTTTTAGTACTATAAGCAAGAAGAAAAAAGGAACATACAGAGTAGCAACCAGTGTTTTCAAAGGGGTTTTCGGGGCGAGTCTGGAGGTGAGTCCAAAAACGCTACGGGGCGCAAATGAAAGGCGTTGATCCACAGGGCGTACGACCTAGAATTTGGAGCGTAAGTCCCGGGCGCAATAGCGTAAGCCCCAAGCATAAAAGCATACGCCTCGGGCGTTAAATTTAATTTTTTATTATTTTAAAAGTATTTTTGCTATAGAATATGTTTTTTATTATTGATGTAATGAAACTTATATTTCATATTATCATGTTTTCATGTTGTAGTGATTTTTTCTAAAATATATAAATAAAGAAAACAACTCTCATAAAAAGCACTGTCATAAATAGTTTTTTTAGATGATCATATCTGAAATTGATATGACAAAGATTTCACAGCACTATGTTCTTGAAGAAACTTTATCCATTTTTTGTTATTGCTCTTACACTTTAAATATTTTTTTAATTACATAGAGAGTAGGGGAAGGAGAAATGGGAGAGAGAATTACAATATTAAGATTCAAACCCTCACTAATATGAGAATTACAAATATTAGTTGTGAGTGGGAAAAACTAATACATGTGGAGATTGATATGGAAGTGAATGCAGTTTCATTTTAAAGATTATCGAGGCTATTATCTTTTTTTTTGTGTTGTTATCTTTCTCAAATAATAATTGTAATGATTTTTTTTATATATAATTGATGACTTATTTGAATTTATTTGCAGAATTTTAATGAAAATTTTGCTTTTACTTATTTTTTTAGTAACAAAATTATAAAATTGGATATCCGTAAGACATACACCCTCGCCTCTTAAAATACTGATAACAACTAAAAGTAAATTGAATCATTAGGTATTTTAAAATATAAACAATCAGATATACTGAAGTGTTTTTAAGCCCTTTGTCTTTGTTTCTCTCATGTATGGCGTTTGCTTAAAAAAGCTTAAGAAGTGTTTCATCCGATTTTTTTTTTTTTTTGAACTATATTTTTAACTAAACACCAAAAAGGAAAAAAATTGATTTATTTTTATTTTTAAAAACAACTCAAAAAGTGAAATACTTTCATACCTGGTATTTCTTTTTCTGAAACAAAAATTTCAAAATCTTGGAAAGTGTATCTATAATTTGGATTAAGCAAATATGCCCCAAAAAGGAAAAATAAAGAAAGAAATTAAATTTCCAGCTATGAATGTGTTTAGTCAACACTCAAACTATAGAGATAGGAAGAAACAGAAGAAAAGGAAAAGAACAATAAATAGTGAGAGGCAGAGGCTTTGGGAAGTGACAACTGAGACTCATGCAAAACATATCACCTTTCTGCAGCTTTTTCATTACTCATTCTTTTCTCTCTATCAAACCATTCTCATTTCACTTTCAGTTCTTCTTTCTTCCATGACTTCTTCACAGAACCGTACACTCACAGCTCTCGTCATTTTTCAAAACTTCTTGTTTCCAGGTATATATATATATATCTTAATCTCTCTCTGTTTTCCCATGATTTTTGTGTTATCAAGCCAAAATCTTGATATGGGTTGGTTTTTTGTATAAAGGTATATATATATATGTATATCCTAATCTCTCTCTGTTTAACTGTTTTCCCATTATTTTGTGTTATCAATCTAAAATCTTGATACGGGTCGGTGTAAAAATCAAGTCTTGATGAATCGTGTTTTTGTTTTCGTTAAAAAGAAGTGATTTTTTCATGTAAAGTGCTCTGTTTTCCCATGATTTTTGTGTTCTAAAGCCAAATTTTTTATACAGGTCGGTGTAAAAATCAAGTCTTGATGAACCATGTTTTTGTTTTCATTAAAAAGAACTGATTTTTTCATGTAAAGTGCTCTGTTAAGCCAAAATTTTGATACGGGTCGGTGTAAAAATCAAGTTTTTGTTTTTATCAAAAATGAATTGATTTTTTTCATTTAAAGTGCTCTGTTTTTTTTTTTTGTGGGGTGGGGCGGGTGGGGTGGGGGGGGGGTTGGAAGGAATGTTAAAAGTAATCAGGTCTTGAATTCATGTTTTTGTTTTCACTAAAATGCGATTTTTTTTTAGATAAAATACTCTGTTTTCTTGGGGAATGTTAACAGTAATCAAGTCTGGAATTCTTTGTTCACATTGAAATTCACTGATTGTTTTTTTTTCTTTTTTCCAGATAAAATGTTCTGTTTGTTTGGGGAATGTTTTCAGTAATCAAGTCTTGAATTCATGTTTTTGTTTCCATTAAAATTCACTGATTTTTTTTTCTTAAAAAAAGTAAAATGCTCTGTTTGTTTGGGAAATGTTTAAAGTAATCAAGTCTTGAATTCATGTTTTTGTTTTCATTAAAATTCACTGATTGTTTTTTTTAAAGATAAAATGCTCTGTTTGTTTGGGGAATGTTTACAGTAATCAAGTCTTGAATTCATGTTTTTGTTGTCACTAAAATTCACTGATTGCTTTTTTTTTTCTTAAAAAAAATAAAATGCTCTGTTTGTTTGGGAAATGTTTACAGTAATCAAGTCTTGAATTCATGTTTTTGTTTCCATTAAAATGCACTGTTTTTTTTTTTTTTAAAGCTAAGGTGCTCTGTTTTTTTTGTGTGGGAATGTTAACAGTGATGTATAGGTCGGTGCGTGTATACGGATCAGCGGAAGGAAAAGAAGAAATGGAAGAAAGGGAGTATTTGCTTCGTGAAACAAGTAACTTTGAGGAAATTGGGTTTGATCGAGTTATCACATTGTACAAATTTGATGTGTCTGCACAGTTTGTAGGGAACCTAAATGGTGTATGGAGATGTATGTTTGTGTATGACTCCAATCGCTACCAATCAACCAGTGTTGATACTAGTCCTGAGTGGCTTTCGATTGCTGAGTATGTTTTCCTCCTTTTTTGAGTATCTTCTTGCTTTATTATCATCTTTGGTACACTAGGAAATTTGTCATTTTACTATTTCCTTTCGAGTCTCATTTAATGTGATGTGTTTGCTAGATCTGGATTTTGATATATTAATTAGAATTATACATTATATTAATGATAGGCAACAAAATGTTAATGTATTGGTTGAAAAACAGGGAAAGATGTTAGTCAGATGAAATATAAATGCTTCTACTTTTTTCGTGTTTAGTCCAAACTTAAAGTTGGACTATGGAACACCCATGATGGGTTAGACTTTAATTAGCCCAAGTTAAATGTGGTGATCAGTTACTTCTCTTTATTAGCTCTCTAATTAAAAGTAGAATAAGTTACTTCTCTTTTATTACTCTATTAAGAGAAGAAGAGTTATACAGCTCTTAATATGGTGGGAGTTATAAGTCACATAACACCACTATAAAAGGGAGTGCATTTAGGGTACTCCATACACCACATTTGAGCTAAAATTCTTTTAGATTAGAGTGTAATTGTTGTGGAGAAATTACAGGACTCCAAAAGTGATCTTGTAAGAAAAAGTTAAGGCAATTGGTGGTGGTAAGTGGTAACACACAATTGAATCCTAGCAAGAAGGTATGTTTAATTCCGCATAAATCTCCAAACTCTATATAGACATCTTTATTTCCTTGAGTTAAAGGGAACAACTGAATTTTGTTGTAAATAGCTTTTATATTATGCACCTCCCTGGTGCTTTTGCAGATAAAGTATTTTACCTTCTTCGAAAAAGATAGTTTGAGATCGAAAACATCACATCAAAATTTAAGCTTTGAATAGTTTTTAATGAATTTGAATTTTTGAAAGTTGTCAAGGTGTATAAAAATGGGATTGTGTCAAATATTTTGGTATGTCTCAAACATGAAGGGTGTCATATAAATTGGGAGGGAGAAAAGATTTTTCTAGTTCTCTTGAATCTTTCAGAAAAACATGACCGCAAAGTTTGTAGCTTTTTCATAACTGGAGGTATTTTATAGGTCATTGCTGGATCATAGCTGTGCCTGTTGTGTTCAAACTAGTACTAGTAAAGTAATTTGTTTTTTGATTATTTAAGAGGTGATGCGAAAACAATCTCTTTTTTCTTATTCCCCTTTAAAATACTAGCCCCTTCATAGTTGAATCCTTGAATATGCTTGATATCTTTGTTTTCTGGTAATCTACGATTCGTTCTTTTTGGTTAATTTCTAGTTCATCATTTACTAAGCCAGAGCAGCTAGCAGTAGCTCTGGAAGTAGAAAAACTACTGCTGGAAGTAGATTCTGGAAAAAATTGGCTTACATTGGCTATGCTCTGATCAGTTGTTAGATGAATTTATCTGCCTGTAGAGGTTCTAAGGCAACTACCATATAGCCATTCTGTGGTTTCAAGGTTTACTCCCTCGGCTAATCCTGCAATGACAGATCCATCCAAGGCAAGGAAATTCTGTCATTGTACTTAATAGAGAGGTCAACATGAAGGAGAATGGCGGCAGAATTAATCCTTAAACTTTAGGAATTAATCATTGACATATAACTAGATTGGGATTGTAGAGTCCAGTTCCTATACTAATTAGATGTAAAAGCGTGGCTTTATATAATGAATCCATTCACGTTAATGAGCAGTGAAGAAAGTATTAAGAGAAGCTCACTTTACAGATAACTTAGTCTGTAAATCTTCTTCAGTATCAGCTGTTAGCCTGTTATATATTGGTTCAATTATTGAAAAAATAATGAGCCTTGAAATCCATTTAGGTGCCTAATACTCTTGTCTTGAAGTTTCAGACTAATCAGATTTGTAGATTCCTCCAACTGGAGCTGTGATTATAATTCAGTTGGGATGCTATAATTCTATAGTTAATTTTTATATTTTATGGGCTACTGACTGTTTGCTGCTGTTTATTATGTCATCTCAGTAATCAGGGATCAATTACTTGTCGTTCGATTGATGTAATTGTCATCATTTCGGCATTGAAAACTGTGTATTCTGTCACTACCTGAAATTTTTGTGACTTGGTAATGTGCGTCTTTGACTCATTTTCTACGTGCTTACTTAATTCTTTTAATTTAAATGTTGTATCCAGAAATCCTAAGATGGAATTTATACCAACATTAGCCAATGATCTGCGTGCTATACCTGAGTTAGCACTAAGTGTCGAAGAGGAAAGTGGAGGTAACGATATTAAAAGCCATCAGCCAGAAAAGAAAAGCCGTGTGCCTTTACCGGACCTTAACTCTCTGCCTTGTTCAGACTTGGAGACTGAAGAAAATGACCAAAATGTGTCAGGTTAAATTCCAATTTTTGTTTATATACATGAATTCCTTTCTATTTCTGTATCAAACAGTTGGATATTGAACATGGAATATCATAAAAGTATTATTAGTATAAGATAATAACTAAGTCGTATTTTTTTATCATCGTTCACGCTGGATACTTATGCATTCACTAACAACTAGATGAGATCATATGAAGTTCATACTGATTAATTTACAGTTAATCTGAATGGTAATATTGTGGAACTTATTCCCCTATGCATAGGATGCTTCCAACTAGATTGTTTATGGCCTCAGAAGAAGCTATAAAAATATGGGCATAATACATAAACAGACCCTTAAACTTGGGCTCAGTTGGGTATGCCCTCCAACTTTGGGTGTGAACAAATAGGCACCTCAACTTGTATAAAGTTGAACATGTAAACACAAATGCTGACGTGTCACATAAATTTTGGAGTGCCACGTCAGTGTCAAGTCAATGTCACGTCAGCATTTGTGTTTACATGTTCAACTTTATACAAGTTGAGGTGCCTACTTGTGCACACTCAAAGTTGGAGGGCATGCTTGCCAGCTGAGGCCAAGTTTAAGGGCTTGTTTATGTATTATGCCAAAAATATGTATTGCTGATAACAATTGAGGATACTGGGAATAGATTGTCCTATTTTGAGATGGATTTGTACAAATGAGATACTTCTCCTGTCCCAATTTATGTGACACTCTTTATTTTTTTAATCAGTCCTAAAAAGAATGTCACCTTTCTATATTTAGTAACAATTTAACTTTAAACTTGGGATAAGACACTATTACCCCCCTAAACTATACCCGAAGTTGCTACGACACACCTTATCTTTCCCTGGGTACTATTACCCCCTAAATTTATTTAAAATGGAATAATTACCCCCCTAAACGCTGATGCCTACTCTCATATGGGAGAGTGACATACACTCTCCAAGCCACATGAGTTTTTTTTTTTTTAATTTTTTCAGCTTATGTGTCAATTTTTTTTAAAAAAAATAAAAGCTGAATTTTTTTAAAAACCCTTTAAAAAAAAAAACTAAAAACATGGATTAAAAAAAATTTAAAACTGAATTTTCTTTTAAAAAAATGATTTTTAAAACCCGTTTAATTTAAAAAAAAAAAACAAAACTGAAAACATGGATTTTTTTAAATTAAAAAATTGAATTTGTTTAAAAATATTTAAAAAAATCTGAAAATTTGATTTTTTTAACCCCCCCCCCCCCCCCCCCCCCCTTTTTTTTTTTAAACAAAATTGAAAACATGAATTTTATTAAAATATGGAAAAATGGATTTTTTTTTAAGTATGGAAAACTTGATTATTGTTGGAAATAATAATTCAAAATTGTAGGAAACCAAAATTGATTAGGATTTGGTATTTTTATCCATGGCCAATTAGGATTTATATTCAAATTAGTATAGGAATGAGTTTTCCTGTTTTGAGTTAAAGTAGGTTTTATATTATTAAAAATAGGGTTGCTGCTAGTTATTTTATATTATAGAGATTGTAGAGAGCGTTAAGAGATTCATAGAGTTTATCAATAGAATATTTTCCTTCAATTATTTTTAAAAAATGTCTTAAAAAATCTTGATTTTCATGATTTCGTTTTCTTAGGACACTTTTATTTTTCAAATAAATTCCAGAAAAAGTGTTTTTTCTTGTCAAAATGTGAAAAAGTTGTATTTTTATAAAATTTTGGAAAAATTAATTATTTTTCTAAAAAAACAGATTTTTCATATTTTTTTAAAAACAATTCAGTTTTTCATATTTTAAGAAAATATAGATTTTTAAGAAAAAAATTAAGTTTTCCCGTTTTATGTTTCTCACTCTCCCGAAGAGAGTGAAACACACTCTCTTTGCCACGTCAGCGTTTAGGGGGTAATTATTCCGTTTTAAATAAGTTTAGGGGGTAATAGGACACAGGGAAAGGTAAGGTATGTCGTAGCAACTTCGGGTAAACTTCCCATTTTACCTTTGTTGAAATGATTTATAGTCACACAAATATCTATGGCTTGTTTTAGATCACAAGTTTCAAAAGTCTTTTCTTTCATTCTTAAAATCCGGCCCAGTCAAACACCTTCACATATATTGGGATGTAGGGAGTAGCATTCTAGGCCTTTTATTTGTAACTCCTAATTCTGCTTGGAAGCACATCAATCGGCACAAGTTCTGACATCTCACAAATCTAGCTAGACATTCGTTTTTAAAGTCTTCCATAGTGAGTCATACATTTTCAATTCCTTTACCAGTATTTCTCAAGCGTTCACTAGGGTTCCAAAGAACATGGTGTCATGCTCTGTATGTTCCGGACCACTCGAGGCTTTCTATCTTACGAGTGCAGCATGGTTTTGGCCTTAGCTTAATGCAATCATCATTATTAGCGTGTACGAGCCAAGCTCTATAAAGGGCTACATTAATTTAATGTAACATAGCAATCTCCGCCCGAGTATATATTTCCCTTCTAAAATCAAGTGATTGATCTGAAAGTAACAAACTAAAACAAATTTTAAACAAAATTCAAATGTTGCTCGGGATGATTGAACTTTCACGCAAGGTACTCATCACTTGTAAAGGATGCTTTTTTACCATAGTAGGTATAGTTTTCATAAAGTAGTAGATCGGAGGAACTTTAACGCGATGGTTACTACAGTGGTAACTCTGCGAAATGCATCTACCAAGATATTTTCATGCGAAATGCACCTACCTAGATATGTACCCATCCCACAAACGATGTGGGACTCAGAACTTTCAAACGTGGATTTCGTCCGTACGTGATGCGCGAGTCTCATTTGTCACGTAGCTCTTTTATCGGACATTCATTCCATTTCCTTTTAATGTCATAAATCCAGCACTAATTGCGAATAGATATAAGTTTATGTTATATTTGATGTGCTCTTGTGAATTTCCTTTTCTTTTTGGAGTTTCAATTATGTTTTCAGGATCATAGTTTTAATGCCAATTAACTGATTCATGGACTTCAGTTTCATGCATGGATTTAATTCTCTCTCTTTTCTGTGGTTTTGCAAATGTGAGCTCAATTTCATCAATTTATCTTCTTATTATTCAGTAGTCTTTAATGGTCTGCTTTCTTCTCTGTTTCAAGAAGAAGGTGCATTCCCTCATCTATGACATTATTTCCAGGAAACTGGCCCCTTGTTTTTTCTTTTCCCACCTTAACTTACTGATAAATGATGATTCAGAATATAATAACCGGAGAAGCATCAAGTGCTTTCTAGGAGTGAATTGTGAGGACTTTATCCCAGAAATATCATCTTTAGTTCCATAATAAGATGACGAAGTGTATCAAGAGTAAAAATCTATTCATATCTGGATGTCATAAATTCTTGTAATTACAAATATGATTCCACGTGTAGCTTATTTTGTTAAAAGTATTGGATGTCCAAGTAGATGCTGATAAAGGAAGTAAAACAGAGTACATTAACAGTACATTTGAGGGTTGTCTGAAACAAGTTTCCAAACAGAGTACATTAACAGTACATTTGAGGGTTGTCTGAACAAGTTTCCTTCTATAGTACACTGAGGAGCAGCTCCTTCTATTCGCATGTTGAGTTATTGAGTCTCATTTCAGTCTAACGAAAATGGTTAGCGCTTATTTTGTTCTTACTTGCTAAAGGATGCGAATTATACTCGGTTGAGTCCAAATCATGTTATTTAATTCATGATTTTTCCATATTTGGATGATTTGTTTGGTGTCTTGTGAAATTGGCTTAATTTGTGGTTTATTGTGGTGTTAATTACCGAGCAGGGCCAAAATGGAGATATGGGAACTCTTTGGGGAGCAATAAAAGAAGGTGGTGCCGAGAAGTGAAGGTCCGGTGCGTCCTGATGGTGTTTCAGCGCGCCGTGAGCTACCCAGTGTGATGCAGTGGACCTTCTCTTCTGGGCACCTTCTTCATTTATTGCTCTTCCGCTCCAAATAGCTTCAAATTCCTTTTTTTGCCTCCAAATTGTCCCCTTAAGCTCTATTTTGGACCTTCTGTAACTAGTTCAAAGCTATATATAAATGCATATAGGATAGAGAATTAATAACACAAAGTCAAAAGAAGAGAATTATCTTGATAGCTTATTAGTGGAAAACTGCTCTATGATTTAGGACTGAGCTAAACACAACAGGGCAATAAAAACTTGTTGATTCCATATTTTAGGACGTGGACTGAAGCAATATCTGCCTTAATTGCCTTCCTGTATGGACGTATTTTCTTGGCTACACATCTGTCTCAGTATCTAATGTTGCTTGGTGAATTTCAGAGAACACAACTTAATTGCTTTTAGAAAAGATATCATTCTTTTGTATGTTTGTGCTTGAATGTTCACTATGGTTTTGGGTTCCTTTTCTTTTCAGTTAGCAGGCATACAGCTGCTCGGTATATTTTAATTTTTTGTCTGTTGAACGAATAGTTAGTGTAGTTCATTTTCTTGGTGTCCTGCAAGTGTTGGATACAGGACCCAAGATATGTTAATTAACATCAGTTGCATTAAGCTAGTTTCTCTCTGTCTGATGTGGCAAAGGTTAGTTTGCTGGCAAATTCTGCTGTAATTATCAGATATACCACAGCCTTTAAATACTTTAACATGTATGAATGTACTAGTTTTTGCTGTGATAAAAGTTTAGGCACTTGCTAAATGAATTATGTCTGTAGAAAAAAAGAAACGGAGGGCAGCAAACACCGAAGACATAGCAAGACTCTCTTTAGAAGATCTTGCCAAGTACTTTGACCTTACAATTGTCGAGGCTTCAAAAAAATTGAAGGTTGGAGTTACAGTACTCAAAAGGAAATGCAGGGAGTTCGGCATCCCTCGATGGCCACGTCGGAAGATCAAATCTCTCGACAGTCTCATACTTGATCTCCAGGTCTCCTCTTCAGCTCATGTATATTTGCTCCTACTGCATTGGAAACACATATTTCTTTTTTGTTTCCTCGCTTTTAGTATAAAGCTAAACCTAAACGCAGGAAATTGGTCAATATTACTAGATGGCTCGACCAAACATTCAATCTCTCTTATTCAGTGCTAGAAGAAACTATTTTAATATTATTCTGATATTGGTTCTCAAGTTAGATAACTTAAGAATGTTACTTATATTGGTTTTACTGCCTGGATGTATGTTTTTGTAGAAAGAGATGCAACAACAACAGGAGGAAGACGAGTTAGCAGCTATTGCAGTGGAAGAGAGAAAAAGAATGATAGAATGTGAAAGAGAAAGCATAGAAAAGAAGCCCTTCATGGACATACAGGAAGAAACAAAAAAGTTTAGACAGGTTATTTTCAAGAGAAGATACAAAGCCAGAGTTCTTGAGACACATCGAAAGTTATCGCTGTTATAAAGTATCAGACATTAGATAGTTAAAGGAGCACCTGAGGAAATGTAATATGTTAAAAAGGAAAACGTACTCAGCGATCGAAAGCCACTCAGGACTAGCATCAACACTAATCGGTTGATCGCGATCGGAGTCATACACAAACATGCATTTCCATACACCATTAAGGTTCCCTACAAACTGCGCAGAGACATCAAATATGTGCAATGTGATAACTGGAGCAAATCTAATTTCCTCAAAGTTACTCGTTTCATGAAGCAAATACTCCCTTTCTTCCATTTCTTCTTTTCCTTCCTCTGACCGATATACATTCACCGACCTATACATCACTGGATAGAGAAAGTTCTGGAAAATGACAAGAGCTGCGAGGGTGTGGTTCTGTGAAGAAGCCATGGAAGAAAGAACAGAAACATAAAGTGAAATGAGAATGCTTTGACAGAGAAAAGAAAGAGTATTGAGGAAGCTGCAGAAGGATGAAAGAAGAGAGGTGCTTTGCATGATTCGAAAGATAATAATTGGAGAAGCATCAAGTGCTCTTCTAGGTGTGAAAATGAGAACTTTATCCCTAAAATATCATCTTTATGTCCATATTAAGACGACAAAGAGTATCAAGAGTAAAAATCTGTTCTCATATCTTTATGTATGTCATAAACTTTTGTAATTACAAATATGATTCTGCATGTAGTTTATATTGTTAAAAATATCGGATGTCCAAGTAGATGCTGATAAAGGAAGTAAAACAGGGTGCAATAACAGTACATTTGATGGTTGTCTGAGACTCCTTTCCTTCTATAGTACATGGAGGAGCATCTCCTTCTATCTGTATGTTGAGTTATTGAGTATCCATTTCATTCTAATGAAAATGGTTCAAGCTTAGTTTACTCTTACTTGCTAAAGGATGTGAAATTATAGTAGGTCGAGTCGAAATTGTGAGGACCCACAGCTGGGCGCTAACCATACTGTGACCCTTGTGCCAGCTGGGCGCTAACCATACTGGACACCATGAACATGATCTGCATGACATGACATACTCAGGTATTGTAGCAAGGATACACGTGTCCGCACGATAAACCATCTTCACGTTGCAGCGCTACGGGTATCGAACACGCGACCTCCATGCCCTTTACATTCCCCTGAGGGAATCGACTCTTACCAGTTGAGCAGCTCAACTGGTAAGAGTCGATTCCCTCAGGGGAATGTAAAGGGCATGGAGGTCGCGTGTTCGATACCCGTAGCGCTGCAACGTGAAGATGGTTTATCGTGCGGACACGTGTATCCTTGCTACAATACCTGAGTATGTCATGTCATGCAGATCATGTTCATGGTGTCCAGTATGGTTAGCGCCCAGCTGGCACAAGGGTCACAGTATGGTTAGTGCCCAGCTATGGGTCCTCACAAAAAAGGCGACGTGAACAGTGCGCCGCCGTGAATAGTGGCGCCGTGAACAGTGCACCACCATGAATAGTGGCTCCGGGAACTTCTCTCTCTCTCTAAGCTTGAGAGCCCCTCTCTCTAACTCTAAGTTTTCTCAAGTTTGAAAGATGATAAATGAGTTCCTTAGTCATCAATTTGACTTAAATATCATGCCTACTAGTTGGACACATGTCCCACTCATGGCTTGAGCCCATCAAATTTGGCCACATGTCTTGGTGGGGCCCACACGACCACTAGTGCCTAATTAGTGAATAATTAATTTTTAATCCCCACTTAATAATCTAATCATGGTTAATTAATCCCTAATATCCATTAATATTTATACACTAAGTAAAATTTATAAGCAATTCATGTTCTAATAGAAACCGGAAATTAAAGATTTCTACTTCGTGCCCGAAAATGATCCCGTCTTTAACTTGAGTCGATTTGCTTGCGGGTAATTTGTCGTATAAATGTACGGGGTATAACATCCTTCCCCCCTTTAGAACATTCGTCCTCGAATGTTGAACTGATTCTGAATTCTCAATACTTTCTCAAGTGTTCTCTTAGTTAATTATGTCCGTCACATACCTCTTCTGTTTGTCGACTTGCTTTAATCCATTATAACGCAATCCAGGTCCTTACGTAGTCATTCCTGTAGTATTTCCCCTTTCTGTTGCTTCCCGAGGTAATAATTCCACGTCATTGCCTTCACTCTCCTCTTACTTCGCTGTCCGTTGTCAGTTGTATTGCGAGCTCTTCCGTTGAAATCTTACTTTCTTCCTTGTGCGCTTAGTCTTAACTTGACTCCTTCTTCTTTCAATTAACTCCTCCTCTTCCTGTGTTCGCTTTCACTTTCGTTACCACTTGACCTTTATCCTAAATTTTCCCTATAGAACTTTGTAAGTCTTTCTTATTTTATATTTGCTTTCCCGTTTCACACTAATCACATCATATCTTCTAGTTACTTCCTTGCTAGGCTTCACTCACTTCTATAACAATCCTTATGGTATTCATATTACATCCTGCGGACTAGGCGTACCTAACCCTTCACCTTTTCTGATTGATCTTTCCCTATCGGTATCAACTTTCAAGGCACATTATGAACCTATATTTCATTCTTTTTTTTTTCTTATTCCCGGGAAAATTTGGGCAGAGGTTCCTCTGTATTTCTTACTATTCCAAAACCTGCACGCAGGAAATACCAACAATGCCTCACAGGGCCAACATATATATGCATATATCATATCGTGTCATAGCCACACAGGGCTCCCAATATTAACAACAGTATGAAAATGATGGACTTACCTCGTATGTCTAATCCAAACTGCACCTGTTACACTTTCCTGTTTACCTTCCCTTTCAATCTTTAACCTTACATTTCAATCGTACTTCAAATACCTTACCCGACATACATTCTTCGTACCGTTGCTTACCTGCGTACTTTGTAACTTCCAATAATATTAGTCACTTTTTTCTGTCGATGCCGTTCTACCGCTGAAACCAAGGGTTAGTGTAAGGAATTTCATTTCCTATGACTGGGCTCTATCGCACGATCTAAGATATGAAAGAAAGGTAACATCCTAAATGTCCTGTAGCCTCCTGTTTATAGATGTGGTGCACAACACACCGATAAACAAGACTCTACTAGACATGGCCTGTAGACATTCCGAGGACAAACCGCTCTGATACCACTTCTGTCACGACCCAACCCCGTGGGCCGTGACTAGTGCCCGAATTGGGCACCCGAACACAATCACAAATCCGAGTGGCAAACAGATAACTTATACCGACACAAATATCAGACACTGCCTCAGATTATATCAAACCCATCCAGGCATATAACAGAAGCCGACAAGGCGGTGTTTCATATTTATGAGATTTTCAAAGAAAATTTCGGCAGAGTTTCCTTTGTTTTTCGGACTATCCAAAATAACCCTGTACACAGCAAATACCAACAAAGGCCACACAGGGCCAACAGAACAACATATACATGTGCGAGCCGACAAGGCTGCCATAACGAATAGAGTCATGCAAACACATCCGTACAGAAGTAGGCACACACACCCACAAATACGTCTACAGACCTCTAAACAGACAAACCGAATCATATGGCGGGACAGGGCCCCGCCGTGCCCCTGAACAAATACATATATACATAGCGAACGAATATATATACCAAAATGTGTGCTCTGAAATGAGAAGAGCACTCCAAACAGCAGAAGAGGGTGTCCTAAATGGGTAGATCACCAAACTGTGCGTCTGTACCTGCGGGCATGAAACGCAGCCCCCCGAAGAAAGGGGGTCAGTACGAAATATGTACTGAGTATGCAAAGCAGAAAATACAGAAACAAATCTGAGGCATAAATGAAATACTAGTACAGAACATAAGTATAAATCCAACATATCAAAATTTGTTTACTTTAAAAAATATGTAAGTCATGCGTAGGGTACAGAAGAATATGGTCGCCCGCCCGTCGATGGCGCCATAACACAGCATAACACCAGAATGTTTCAAATCTCCGTATCCCCGTCACATATCACAACATAACGCCATACACAGCATAACACCAAATATAGGTGGAACCCGACCCTCTTTTGCGAGTAGCTCGGTGAACCATAAACACAGCATAACTCCGGAGTATATCAAAGTGCGCACGATAACAGAACCGGCCCGGGAACCGGCGAAAGATATAACAGAACGCACGAGCAGAGTCATGAGTAATCATATGCATAAAATCATTATCATAGACTCAAATATAAGTAAATGACCATACTTGAAATTCGAAATGATAATCATACCAAATTCTTTCAAAAGTCGTCCGAATTACATAAAGGAAAGTCGCGGGACCCACGGACGGGTATTGACCCCAGCCGGGCCCGCCTATGGAAAACATACTTATCATACGCCATACAAACTTCTACGAACATATCAAAGCAATCCGAGCCTTTCTGTGAAAGATATGGCGTTCAAAAAAATTTCAAAATTCCTTAAAGTGAAATCTTTTTATGCAAAGTTCGGAAAACGATTATTTCAAAGACATAATGGTTCATATTTCATCAAATCATACATAAGAGTGCCAAGGGATACATAAGGGTCATAACATGCTCGGATTTCGAATCTTAGAATTTTCCTCAAGGCTTATAATCTAGCCTATTGAAAACTAAGGCATGCCAAAAGAAAGAAGGGTTGCGCTTTACATACCTCGTACGCACTCCAAGATAGCCAATCTAAAGTAAATCCCAATCTACGCCTCGGGCTCCCCAAGGTCTACAAATATGCCAACGAATATCCAATATTAAACATAGGCACTTAAGCCATTCATTCCAAACTAACATTAAATTCTACAGAAAATTTGGCAGCATTTCCCCTGTAAATAGGCCAACCCGAGAATTTAACTCGCTCAAAATCAACAACAACAACCACAATAACCAACCTAGCAACTCCAATAACCAATCCGAAAGACAATATTACATTAATACTCTCTTTTTCATCATTCGACAACTTTCCAAATATTCAATTCAACGGCTTACCTTCAAGCCAACATCAACGCCTATACATTCAAATACTAACCCAAACCCATACTAACAACATTCAAGAACATTCTAAGCAATTCACATAATATTTCCAACGATCCAACAATTTCTCCAAATTGGGCCGAAAACAGCCCCAAAAACCGAGAGCAGCCCCTTTACCACATTCCTCATTTTTAAGTCATGATTTGTATCAACAATCCACACTATAACGATATAATTCTCATAAATATAAAGATTGCATTAATTTCACAAAATTCTCCAAATCAGTCCGCAACATTCACCATATTAATTTGGGACATTAAACTCTCATTTCCAAACTAGAATTCATAACGACGACAACTAAAACACTAAGCGATATTGATTCATCCTTTGCCAAACATTGGGGCTATACACGGCCACACTACACACATACACATATATTGATGATTTTTATTCTCTTCTCCACTCGACAACAATCAAACATGCTACAAAAATTTTATTCATTAACCCAATCACACACCCATTTACACGGCTAGCTCCCCAAGCACACAACCCACTTCCAACATACAATATTTCACCAATTTCATCCATATTAACATACCACAATATGCATAAAACATTTATAGCCCATAAAACAATAGAAATTCTTACCTTTGTTCTTTACTCCACAAGAAAGTTAGGGTTTGCGATTTACAAAAATGGATGGTTTGATCGCTCCAATAATGCTTCCACGCTACTTAGGGACCTCCAAATAGTGGGTTAACACCAAGGAATTATTTTTGGGAAGGCTAGAAATGGGGTTGGATTTTTCTCCTCTTGGCCGTGAACAGTGGCGGCATGAACAGTGCGCGTGAACAGTGCACCACCATGAATAGTGGCGCCGTGAACAGTGCGCCGCCGTGAATAGTGGCTCCGGGAACTTCTCTCTCTCTCTAAGCTTGAGAGCCCCTCTCTCTAACTCTAAGTTTTCTCAAGTTTGAAAGATGATAAATGAGTTCCTTAGTCATCAATTTGACTTAAATATCATGCCTACTAGTTGGACACATGTCCCACTCATGGCTTGAGCCCATCAAATTTGGCCACATGTCTTGGTGGGGCCCACACGACCACTAGTGCCTAATTAGTGAATAATTAATTTTTAATCCCCACTTAATAATCTAATCATGGTTAATTAATCCCTAATATCCATTAATATTTATACACTAAGTAAAATTTATAAGCAATTCATGTTCTAATAGAAACCGGAAATTAAAGATTTCTACTTCGTGCCCGAAAATGATCCCGTCTTTAACTTGAGTCGATTTGCTTGCGGGTAATTTGTCGTATAAATGTACGGGGTATAACACACGCGACCTCCATGCCCTTTACATTCCCCTGAGGGAATCGACTCTTACCAGTTGAGCTGCAGCTCAATTGGTAAGAGTCGATTCCCTCAGGGGAATGTAAAGGGCATGGAGGTCGTGTGTTCGATACCCGTAGAGCTGCAGCGTGAAGATGGTTTATCGTGCGGACACGTGTATCCTTGCTACAATACATGAGTATGTCATGTCATGCAGATCATGTTCATGGTGTCCAGTATGGTTAGCGCCCAGCTGGCACAAGGGTCACAGTATGGTTAGCGCCCAGCTGTGGGTCCTCACAGAAATCATGTTATTTAATTTATGATTTTTTCCCATAGTTGTGAATGATTTGTTTGGGGTTTTGTGGAATTGGCCTAATTTGTGGTTTATTGTGGTGTTCGTTACCAAGAAGTGCCAAAATGGAGATATGGGAACTATTTAGGGAGAAGATATGTGAACCTAGTCCTCACAGCTACCCAGGACCAAGACCTTGGTGATGAAGATGGCATTAGTCACCAGAAGGTTCCAAAAAATGATCAGGAGAGGAGGGTCAGGCCCAAGCCCATCATTGACTGTGTTATTACTTGTTTTGTCTACCAAATCCTTAACGGGGTTCGTAACATAGATTGTTATAAGTACCTTGGGATGGGGATTACATGTCTGTTTTCTTCTACTTTTTGTGCCAAATAATTTTTTTTACAATATAAAAGGCCGGGTTGTTTAACAATAAAAGAAGGTGGTGCCGAGAGGTGAAGGTCCAGCGCGTCGCGCTGGTGTTTCAGGGCTATGCAGCAAAACCAGCATGCCGCGAGCTACCCAGCTTGATGCAGTGGCCTTCTCTTCTGGGCACCTTCTTTTATTGCTCATCCGCTCCAAATAGCTTTCATGTTCCTTCTTTTGCCTTCGAATTGTCCCTTAGCTCTATTTTGGACCTTCTTGGTACCTAAGACAAAGCTATTTATAAATGCATATAGGATAGAGAATTACTTACACAAAGTCAAAAGAAGAGAAAATTATCTTGATAGTAATTAGTGGAAGAATGCTAAAAAAAAAGTGGAGATTGCTCTATGATTTATAACTGCTAAACACAACAGTGCAATAAAAACTTGCTGATTCTGTTTACCATATTTTAGGGCGTGGACTGAAGCAATATCTGCCTTAATTGCAATCCTGTATGGACTTATTTTCTTGGCTGAACACAACTTAATTGCTTTATAGAAAAGAGATCATTCTTTTTTATGTTTGTGCTTGAATGTTCACAATGGTTGTTGTGTTCTTTTTCTTTTTATTTAGCTGGGTAAAAAGCTGCTCGGTATATAGTTAATCTCTTGTCTTTTGAAGGAATAGTTAATGTCAGATGTAGCAACGATTAGTTTGCTGGCAATTTCTGCTGTAATTATCAGATGTACCACAACCTTCAAATACTTTAACATGTGTAAATGTACAAGCTTTTGCTGTGATAATTTTTTTTCTAAAAGGACTATGTCTATGTAGAGAACAAGAAACGGAGGCCAGCTAGACATAGCAAGGCTCTCTGTAGAAGATCTTTCCAGTACTTTGACCTTCCAAATGTCGAGGCTTCAAAAAGTTTGAAGGTTGGACTGACAGTACTCAAAAAGAAATGCAGGGAGTTCGGCATCCCTCGATGGTCACTTTGGAAGATCAAAATCTCTAGACAATCTCATACTTCTTCTCCAGGTCTCCTCTTCAGCTGGTGTATATTTTCTCCTAATGTGTTGAAAAAACATATTTCTTTTTTGTTTCCTCGTTTTTAGTATATAACTAAATGTAGGAAATTGGTCAATGTTACTAGATGGATCGACCAAACAATGCTCTTGTAACATTCAATATCTCCTATTCAGTATTAGAAGAAAGTATTTTGATATTATTCTGATATTGCTACACAAGTTGGGTCACTTAAGAATGTTTCTTATATTGATTTTATTGCCTGGATGTATGTTTTAGTAGAAAGAGGTGCAACGACAACAGGAGGAAGATGAGTTAGCAGCTACCACAGTGGAAGAGAGAAAAAGAATGATAGAATATGAAAGAGAAAACATAGAAAACAAGCCCTTCGTGGACATACTGGAAGAAACAAAAAATTTTAGACAAAATATGTTCAAGAGAAGATATAAAGCCAGAGTTCTTGAGAATCAATGTCGAAAGTTATCAGTATTATAAAGTATCAGACATAAGATAGTTAAAGAAGCACCCGAGAAAATGTAACTATAGATTAGCTAGCTAGACTTTTTACAGAGATAGCAATCCTTCCCACAAATCTTAGACTTTCCTTGTGGGTCATTTTTGTTATTATGCAATTCAATATCCTATTCTGTGGGTGTTTAAATAAACAGCTTGATCAAGTTATTCATAGGACAACTGGGATCATTGTCTAACGGATGGTTGTGTTGTGGCAATCAAAGCTTAATTTTGAAGCTTATTAGCACTTTGATTACAGAATCACTCTATCAAATGGTTAATTATTACTTTTAGTTGATCATCTTGGCTGGTCATCCATTTGAAAAATTCCCCTGATGTCATGCTTAGTATGTTTTGAGTATTGCACTTTCTGGTTTAATGACACACTAAACAGTAAACAGAACTCGAATTAGTTCATATGACATGTATGAACTCTACTAAGGTTGTGCTATAACTGCCTTAGTGGATGAAGAAATAAAGGTGCTTTTCTGGTTTTTGTGCTGTAGGCAGCAAAACATGTAGCAACAAAAAAACATTTCTTCATGCTGCTGATTTTCTACAGCTTGTGCCAGCTGAGTTTGTCGCTCCTTAATCTTGAACACCTTTACAACATGACCAGATATTTTACAATCCCAATATTTCTCTCCAGGTCTGAAACCAACAATACTCTCAGTGTGGGGAGCTTTTTTGCAGTGCGGACGTCGCAGAATTTGCCTCGCTTCTCTCCTTGCTTCTGAGCCAGCATCTTTTCTATCTCCAGTGGCTCTTTTCCACCTGAACTTGTTTGAACTTTTTCCTTTTAGCTTGGCCACAAACACTTTTTCATTGCTCTCCTCCATCCTCGGCAATCTTATGTTTTCAGTTGCTTATAGAGCATTTACAAGCTACGGCAAAGTTATTTTGTTATTATCTTTGGGGTCTTCAATATATGATTTTTTCTATTCAGACCTTTCCGGAATGCTCACCAAGACCTTCTCCACAAGTTTCATCATCTAGTTCTAACCCGACAACCTGATCCGGTTCAACACCTTCAAAAGCTTGTCAGAGAACTCATTCTTAGTTTCTGTATCTTTCTTTTTCAAGGCCTCAATGCATTTGCTTTGGTTTATCACTGCCTTCGAACTCTTCCTTACGCTTTTCCCAAGCTCATTTGCTGTTTCACAAGCCATAATCCTTGTGAATATTACGTCTGAGATAGTAGAGTGTATACAAGACAAAGCCTTGAACTTCTTTGCAACTTCTAGGGCTGTGTTGCTTTAGTTTGTCTACCATTCCCACTACTATGCAAAGATCAAAGGCTCTCAAATAAGCGTTCATTTTAACTGCCAAAATCTGATACTTTTTCCTGTAAACAGAAGAGGTGCAAGGCTAGAAAATTACTTGTAGCCATTGAATGGAGGATGTTTTTCCAGCTCTTTTATTTAAATATCCTTCATCCTTGCTGGATCTCTCCCAAACTCTCAGAGTCCCACAAAGAACATGCGCTCTGATTCAAAATGAAGGTTTTCTTTTGAAAGGGTAAAAGGACAGACAGAAGTTATAGTCAAGATAGCAAACTCAAGAAACAAACAGCTGATTGAAAAATGCAGGAACAGAAAAAAAGAGCGATGGAGTTGGTGAATAAGTAAAGTAATAGCAAAAGCAAAAGGAAAAAAAGGTTTCCCTCCCCTAGCTGCAAATGAATTTTCGTTTCTTAAAGGTAATACATACATTTACATACAGAATCAGCACTGCAAATTTCCCAGAAGTCAAGCTTCGCGATATCCTACAAGCAACTAAGGATTCGGCGCCAGATTTGGAAAGTGATAGGTATTACTGATGGGGGCAAATATTAGCTGAAGAACTTGGCTATTAGCAATGAATTTATTCATAGATTCAACTATTTCTGATTTGGTTGGAGTTCAATTTCATCATATCATTATTTTGTGCACACTTCCATTTTTTAGGCCGTTTTTATCAACAATTTTCTTGCACTCTGTCACCTCTGTCTGTGTTTAACTGTATTTTAACTGTTAAAAGTTACTTATAAAAAGCGATTTAGTCTGTGGATTGGGAAATTTTTAATCAGAGTTAAGTTTATGCTTGCTTAATTTGTCTTTCTATTTCTATGCAACTGGAGAAGACTGGAGACTCGCATGTTTACTCCCATAAATTATTTTTAGCTTCAGCCTAAGCCCTTTAATTAGACTAGTGTTAATGGCACTCCATTTTGATGATTTGTTCCTAAGATGTAGTTGGAAAATCTACTTTACCCTTTGCCATGTTTTGTTCGTTTCTTTCTTTAAGTCATAAGGGACAAATACATAGGTTTTTGAGGGTTTGAAAATTAGGTCGATTTTAGGTAAAAGAAGGCCAACATACCAAAACTGTGAATTACAATGTGATGTAAATGCAGGCCCTTATAATTCGCCCACATCGAGGATGCTGCTAACCAACTAGAGATCCCTAACTTTTGCATTTACTTAGCTAAATCACCATCATCAGCTTTCTATCTCAGTGCCCATTTGAGGGTACAGATACCCTTTTCCAACAGCATGTTTTGAGTATTTCTGTCTAATATACCTCTTTGTTTTATTCTTTTTTCTTCAATGTTTGTCGTTCTTGTACTCTATATGTAATCTTTATATGGAGTATAATTCCATATTATTAGCACGAGTCTGAGGAAATACGGGGTCTTGACCAAAAAGAAACCAACTTTGAAGGGTGATCTTAATTTATAACAGGTTATTTTGATGGTCTAATATGCTTTCTGTTTTGGTATGAATGTTGACTGCAGGTTCTGACTCTTCGACTACAATTATTTGAATTTGGTTTGCGATTGAAAAAATGTTGAAGACAATTGATGGTTTAGCAAGAAGGTTTGTGGGGAGTTCATTCCTCTACATGCGCAGATTTTTGTTCCGCATTTTATCAGTAGGTCCAACTCCAAACCACATCGCCTTTATTCTGGATGGGAATCGGAGGTATGCCAAGCAACGGAATATGACTGCGGGCACTGGATACAGAGCTGGATTTTTGACTGTTATGTCCATGCTCAAGTATTGCTATGAATTGGGTGTCAAATACATGACAGTATATGCATTCAGCATTGATAATTTCAAAAGAAGGCCGGAGGAAGTTAAGTACTTGATGGACTTAATGCTGGAGAAAATCGAAGGACTACTCAAGCAAGAAAGCGTTGTCAACGAATATGGAGTGAGGATACATTTCGTAGGAAACCTGAAGCTTCTTGACGAGCCGGTTAGAGCTGCGGCTGAGAAGGCTATGCAAGCCACTGCCAACAACACCAAGAGCATTCTCCTTATCTGTGTGGCATACACTTCTACTGATGAGATCCTGCATGCCGTTCAAGGATCCTGCCAAGAGAAATGGAACGAAATCCAAGAACTTAACGCGAACCAATCTCAAAATGCAGAAATAACTGAAGAAAAATTGGAGCTAGATCATGTCATAAAGCTGGTAGATATAGAGAGGCATACATACATGGGATTGGCACCTGATCCTGATATTCTGATCCGAACTTCGGGTGCAACTCGCCTTAGCAATTTCCTTCTTTGGCAGACTACAAACTGTTTACTGTATTCACCAAAGGTGTTGTTTCCTGAGATTGGTTTACGACACTTGGTATGGGCAGTGTTGAACTTCCAGCGACTGTATCATCATTTGGAGAAGGAAAAGAAGCAGTTGTAAAATCATTGCTATTGTTCCTTTATGAGTCTTTTACATGTACTTTGCCCTTTTTTCTTCAGATCACCAGTTGCAATTATTCATCATTGCTAATGTCCACAATTATTCCAAAGGGATATCTCAAAGTTTATTGAATCTGATATTAAGGATGATCAGTGATCATTTCAAAAATTTAACATTCCTCAACTATTTACTAAAGTCTTTATTTGGATTGAAATCCACAGTATACTGTATATCAAAATACATTCTCATTATAAGTGCATCACAAACAGTGCAATTAATTTTGTAACAGAACAATTGATTAAAATCATCTTATTGTATTAAACGAATCAATTATGAGTAAGCTTCATCAAAGCACGGCCTGCATCCTCTACTTTGGCCTAGCATATGAAAATTGACTTACAAGACATAAAGATGAAAGAACTGAAACAGGTTGCCTCATCCTTTTCACTTTTCAGTGAAGAATTAAGCAGGTTCACCATTAAACAATAATGGAGAACAAAAATGAAATTAAGCAAAAATGAAATTGAGGAAGGTTAATCTGAATAAGCTTTGCTTGTTCCTTTAATTACCTTGCAATGGGATAACTCTCGGCATTCTCATTGTGTTTAACTTCAGCTAAGCCTCATCGGCTAACGTTAGTAAATAGCACTTAGTTATACTTTTTGACTCGTAACATGTAATTAGAAATTTCAGTTTAGCCTTGATCTCATTTCATTTCTTTCTTTAAGTCATATGCACACATTAAGAAATGTTAAGATGCCCGACCTTGGTTGAGGGAAGGACTTGTCTCCTCATATGATTTTGAGCAATACTCACTTTATAAGTTAGCTTTTAGGGTTGAGTTAGACCAATGCCTGCTTTCTTAACATGATATCAGAGCCACCCTAATCCATATTCTTGGTTTGTCTCATAGTGTTGGGTCCTCATATTATTATGTTGTCCATGCTTCAAGTGTCTTCAATTAGGTGCACGATCTATTTTCTTAACAAGAAACAATAACATAGGTTATTTAGGCACACTAAATCGGCGGATTTTAGGTTAAGTAAGGCCATCATACGAAAGCTGTGAATTGTTTTATGATGTTTGAGCTTATAATTTGCGTCTATCTCCCTAACAAGTACCACATAATATGCTCACACAGAGAACACTGCAAACAAACTGGAGGTTCCTTTGTCCTGCTTCTTCTTTCTCGGCAATATATATATATATATATATATATATATATATATATATATATATATATATATATATATGTATATAATTCACTTTCACTTAGCTTTGACAGCACTATCATTGGGCATCTCAGCTTCCATTTAATTTTTGGACACACACAGAGAGTCTGTTTTACAGCTAATGAGTACGAGTAATTTGGTTTTACATACGTATACCTCTCTGATCTTTTCTTTCAATGTTTTTTAGTTATACTTTATGTAATAAGTGTAGAAACATGCTTTTGGAATACAATTCTAATATTACTACTTGATAAGGGAAACCACATTTGGATGGCGATCTTTGTTAAGTTCTTTTTTTTTGTTTTGTTTTTGTTTTGTTAAGTTCTTGATAATTGTTCTACAATTTGTTTCAATTTTGAGCATGTTGGGTGTTTTAACATCCCCTGTATTTATCACAATGTTGACTGCAGCTTCTGACTCTTAATTAAATTGTAGTGTCTGTTGAACTTGGTTTGTACTGGAGAATGTTGAAGAGAATTGATGGTTTAGCAGTGAGTTTGGTTGGGGGTTCACTCCTCTACATCTTTACTCTTGTGTGTCGCCTTTTATCTGTTGGTCCGGTACCAAAGCACATCGCCTTTATTCTCGGAGGTATGCCAAGAAGTGTAGTATGGCTGAGAGAAAAGGATACAGAGCTGCGTTCCTGGCTGTTATGGCCATGATCAAGTATTGCTGGGAATTGGGCGTCAAATACATGACGATATATGTATTCAGCGTAGATAATTTCAGGAGGAGGCCAGAGGAAGTTCAGTGCTTGATGGACTCAATACTGCAGAAAATCGAAGGACTACTCAATCACAAAAGCATTGCCAATCAATACGGAGTGAGGGTACATCGTTGGGAACCTGAAACTTCTTAGCGAACCGGTTAGACTTGCAGCTGGGGAGGTAATGGAAGCCACTGCTAACAACACCAAGGGCACTCTCCTGGTCTGCTTGGCTTATTCTTCAACAGATGAGATTGTGCGCGCTGTTCAAGAATCCTGCCAAGAGAAATGGAATGAAATGAAATACAAGAAGTTAACTTGGACAAAGCTCAAAACATTGAAACAACTAAAGAAATTCTGGAGTCAAATGATGTGATAAAGCTGGTGGATATAGAGAGGCATATGTATATGGGATTGGCACCAGATCCTGATATACCGCCTTAGCAATTTCCTTCTTTGGCAGACTACAAATTGTGTGCTGTATTCACCAAAGGTATTGTTTCCTGAGATTGGTTTGGCACACTTGATATGGGCAGTCTTGAACTACCAGCGACAGTCTCCTCATTTGCAGAAGAGAAAGAAGCAATTGTAAAATCATTACTGTTATTACTCTGCTAGTCTTTTATGTATTTTATCCTGTTTTTTGCTCAGATCACCCGTTGCCTACTGTTAGTCTTTTATGTATTACTGAATTCCACTGTTTAAGAAACATTACAGTAGTAATTTGATTCACTTGTTCTCAAACAAGGGTGTCAAATGGCCTGGTTGGACGGGTTAAAATGGGCTATGTGAAATGACCCACCCAAAAGTTACTGGGCAATTCGCAGGAATGCCCCTCATTCGGGGTGGTCTTTAATTTTTGCCCCTCAAATTGCTAGTCTTTAATTTTTGCCCTTCGCGTAGAAACCTTGAGGTTCTGGGTTCGAACCCCGCCTTCAACATAAAAATAAAAAATAATTTCGCAAGGCAAGGCTTGCGGAAAGTTATGTCGGATCCGGCATATGCGCCTTAAGGCTTTTATGCCTTAAGGTAATTTATAAGGCAGACTTTTAGTTATGCCGGGGACAGCATAAGTTGTCTTAAGGCATAACTTTAATTATGCCTTAAGGCAACTTATGCCACATAAGGCAGACTTTTCTCAAACTCTTGCCTTGCGAAAATATTTTATTTTAATGCCTGAGCGGGGGTTCGAACCCAGAACCTCAGTATTTTCGGCCACCTTTTCAAGTGAAGGGCAAAACTTAAAGACCACCAATTTGAGAGGCAAAATTTAAATACCACCCCAAAAAAAGGTCAATCCAAAAAAAATGAAAATTACTTACGTTGAAATGGGTTGGGCTTGTCACGACCCAACCCCGTAGGCCGTGACTAGTGCCCTACTTGGGCACCCTGACATACCTACCCACATCGAATCTCATACAAACAGCATATATGGCTATAACTGCTATATGCCGTCTCAAACTATATCAAACTTTATTAGACACATTTCAGCGCAAACATATACATATACATATATCAAAAAGCCGGCAAGGCTATCAAATATTGTTACGTCCCGTATTTTTATACATTGGGACAACCCGGATTAACTATGATAAGTTAGGGCCAAGACTATTCCGGGATTTGAAGACGGGACTTTTGACTTGTGATTTTATTTTGAGACATAAGTTATATATGAAATTGTTGGCATGGAACACTTAGGAAAAATCGGGACCAAAATTCATATAATTGGAATAAAAAATCTTGCTCAAAAAAAAGGCCATTTGGCCATGTGGCTTTGGAATGGACCCACACATTTGGTGGCCAATTTTAATTGGTCCACCCCATGTGTGGGCCATGGACACTTGGACAATATTCATATAAGCACAAAAGATGACCAAGTAGTCATCTTTTCTACCATTCCAACATTTAAAAAAAAAAAAGAGCAAGAAGTTGAAGAACAACTTCAACCACACGGCCAAGAACAAGAAAAAAAAAATCCAATTCAAGCCATCCCAAAATTATTTCTTTGGTGTAAACCCACTATTTTGAGGTCCCTAAGTAGTGTGGAAGTGTTGTTGGGGCGATCAAATCATCCGTTTGGTAGAATCGCAAACCCTAACTATTTGTGGGATTGAAGAAAAAAGGTAAGAATTTCTCTTGTTTTATGAGTTGTGAATGTTATATGCTTGTTGTAGTATGTTAATATGGGTGAAATTTGTGAGATATGGTGGGTTTGAAGTTAGCCGTGTAAATGGGTATTTTGATTGGGTGTTGAATAAATTCCTTGTAGCAAGTTAAATTGTTGTAGTGTGTAGGATGGCTAAGAATCATCAATATATGTATATGTGTAGTGATAGATGAATATGGGTCATGCTATATGCCAAAGAACACTAATGTCGCTTAGCGTTTTAATGGTTGTTGTGATGACTTTTATGTTGGAAATGAGAGTTTAATGTCCCAAAATGATATGGTGAATTGTTGCGGACTGATTTAGGCTTATTGTGCGTTTGACGTAATTTGTATATTTATGAGAATTATATCGTTATATTGTGGATTGTTGACACAAATCATGAATAGAAGTTGAGAAGTGTGGCATACGGGGCTGCTCTCGGTTTGGGGCTGTTTTCGGCCACATTGGATTAAATTATTGGATTGTTGGAAAAATTATGTAAACTGTTTAGAAAGTTCTTGAATGTTGTTGGTAAGAATTCGGGTTGACAATTGAATGTATGAGCTATATTGTGGCTTGAATGTAAGCCGTTGAAACGAATAGTTGGAAAGTTGTTGAATGATGTAAAAGAAAGTTACTATTGTTATTTTGTCTTTCGAATTGATTATCGATGTTGCTAGGTTGGTTATTGTGGTTGTTGTTGTTGATTTTGAGCAAGTTAAATTCTCGGGTTGGCCTATTTACAGGGGAAATGCTGCCGAATTTTCTGTAGAATTTAGAGTTAATTTGGAATAAATAACTGCTTAAGTGCCTATGGTTAATATTGGATATTCGTTGGCATATTTGTAGACCTTGGGGAGCCCGAGGCATAGATTGGGATTTACTTTAGATTGGCTATTTTGGAGTGCGTACGAGGTATGTAAAGAAACCTCCTTTCTTTTTGGCATGTCTTAGTTTTCATAGGCTAAATTAGAGCCTTAAGGAAAATTCTAAATCCGAAATCCGAGCATGTTATGATCCGTATATGTTCTTTGGCACTCTTATGTATGACTTGATGAAATATGAACCTTTACGTATTCGAAAAATCGCTTTTCGAACTTTGCGCAAAAAAAAAGGTTTCACTTTAAAGAACTTCGAAATTTCCGAATGCCATATCTTTCACATAAATGCTCGGATTGCTCCAAGATATATTTTTATAAAAGTTTGCATTACGTATAACGAGTATGTTTTCCATAAGCGGGCCCGACTTGGGTAAATTCCCGTCCGTGGGTCCCGCGACTTTCCTTTATGTAATTCGGGAACTTTTGAAAGAATTTGTTAAGACTATTATTTCGATTTTCAAATATGATCATTTTACTTATGTTTGAATTTATGATAATGATTTTATGCATATGACTACTCACGACTCTATTCGTGCACTTAGTTATTTCATTCGCCGAGTCCCGGGCCGGTTCTGTTATCGTGCGCATTTTGATATACTCCGGAGTTATGCTGTGTTATGGTTCTCCGAGCTACTCGCTAATGAGGGTCGGGTTCCACTTATGTTTGGTGATGTGTGGTATATGGCGTTATGTTGTGATGTGATATGTGACGGGGGTACGGAGATTTGAGACCTTCTGGTGTTATGCTGTGTTATGGCGCCATCGACGGGCGGGCGACCATATTCTTCTGTACCCTATGCATGACTTGCATATTTTTGACAGTAAACAAATTTTGATATGTTGAATTTGCACTTATGTTGATATTTTCATTTCGTTATATCTCAGATTTTTGCTTTCCTTACATTCTGCTTTGCATACTCAGTACATATTTCGTACTGACCCCCTTTCTTCGGGGGCTGCGTTTCATGCCCGCAGGTACCGACGTACAGTTTGCTGATCCCCCAGTTTAGGATATCCCCTTCAGCTGTTGGAGTGCTCTTCTCATTTCAGAGCATACACTTTTGGTATATATATATTTTGTTCGCTATGCATGTATATATTTGTTTCGGGGTACGGCGGGGCCCTGTCCCGCCATATGATTCGTTTGGTCAGTATAGAGGTTTGTAGACGTATTTGTGGGTGTGTGTGCCTGCTTCAGTGCAGTTGTGTTTATATGATCTCTTTCGTTATGGCAGCCTCGTCGGCGTGCGTTTTGTATATGTTTTTGGGCCGTTGCTGTCACGACCCAACCCCGTAGGCCGCGACTAGTGTCCGACGTGGACACTCGTATATACTTACCCACCAAATCTCACTTATGCCTATATATTATGAATCTCGTGCGTCCCAAATTATAAACATATCTTTTAAACCATTATTTATATCATAAAACATAGATCGATCATATTAACGTAGTGTAGGGGCAAACTGGGCACAAACCAAGCAAACATCACTGACCAAACACGACCCATGACCCACATACATGTCTACAGGCCTCTAATACAGACAACGGAATCATATGACGGGACAGGGCCCCGCCGTACCCAAAATAACCATAAACACGAAATCATATACACCAGAGAGTTCTGTACCGAAAGTATGGGCTCCGGATCAAAGGAGCACTCCAAGCAGCAGACTGTGTACCCTAGGCTGGCGGATCACCACAATAAGCGTTTGTTCCTGCGGGCATGAAACGCAGCCCCCGAAGAAAGAGGGTCAGTACGGAATATGTACTGAGTATGTAAAGCATGGAATACAGAAATCAGAACTATAGTCGAAACAAGCGGTAAAAGAATCAGTACATGGTCCAGAATATCAAATCACTCACTCCCCAGACCCAGATCATACAGATCATCACAGATCATACAAACCGATATAGCCTGTCAAAAGGGTTGCCAAACGTACAGGGTTTCCAGACACAACTTATGCCTACCTAGCTCATGTGTCAGCCGGAATGTATGACATACATAATACTCAGATGACGTCATATATAAAAAGGAATACGGGACTTACCGGGTACTCAGATGATATAGTATACCGGTTGGAATACAGGACGTACAGAGTATCAGAACTTACTTTCCAGACGCAGATCACACATAGTGCACATTATAGTCATATGCCATATCAGAACGCCATAGCGTATCGGATCAAACGCTGCAACCTGGGAATCATATGATGTTTACAAGAAGTGTGCCACCTCGAGCTCAGCCCAGTACAGTGGTCACACCATACATAAATGTAACGTATCAGGCGGCGTATAGCCGGAATATATCATATCAGATCATATCATATCATATAGGAACACGCGTCTACAAGGGGTATGCCACCTCGAGCTCGGCCCAGTACAGTGGTCATCCCATGCAGAAACTGCCCGTTTTTCCCGCTCGAGCTCTGCCCAGTTGATGTGGCGTGATTTTACGCCACAATCGATGCTTTTTAACTATAAGTTTTACTTGTTTTTAAGCAAGTCTATGTCATTTTACGTAGTTTTTGTCATGTTTCAGGTAATACGAGGTCCCTAGAGCCTAAGTGTGGAAAACAAGCAAAAAAAGTTGCAAAACTGGAATTTACTGGAGGTTCTGGAAAATATCGTGGAAAAATACTCTGCGCGATCGCGCAGAGTACCCACGCGATCGCGCTGGAATTTAACGCGATCGCGCCTACGCGCGTTGTTAATTCCACGCGATCGCACAGTATCGACACGCGATCGCGATGAAGGGAGCAGTGGAAGCTGACGTCATCCACGCGATCGCGCAGACACATGGCGCGATCGCGATGAAGGATTTTCGGCAATTTCGACCAGAACTCGGATTTTGACGATTTCTTCCATTCCAGTACATATAAATAGAAAATTAGGGCAAAACATGAGACATCTTTGGCACAACACACAAGTTCTTGGAGGCTAGGGTTCATCACCAACACCTTGGAAGAGAAGATTTGGAGACACCAATGAGAAATTCTTTACCCATTTCTTCTACTCTTGCTATGTATTGAATATTTATGTGTGTAGTATTTCATTTCAATACTTGAATTTCGTTTATGGAAATATTCTTGATTAAAGTTTGGATTGAATCTCTTGTTTTGCTTATGTGTTGAATGATTTTATTCCTAATGAAGTGAGTTATTGTTTCTTTAATTAATCTCATTTTGAATGATTCTTAAGGGAGTAGCTAACCCTAAGACTTGCCCATTTATTTCGGTTTAAACTTGGAAGAGGCAAACTCGGGATTGGGAAAAATTAATTAACAAGAATTTGGGGCGTTAACCCTCATCTAATGGAAATCGACCTAGGAATAGGCGACACCACTTGTAGCCATATTTGGGTGTTCTTAATGCTCCTAATTGCTTTAGGGATATTCAATTAGGTAGTCTAGTTAGTCTTCGGAAGAAGCTAATTTAGAGTCATTATCCGAGGCTAAGTAATATAAACTCACCATTATTTGTAAATCATGAAGTACATTGGATCGTTACTTGAGTGTAGTTTCCCTTGTATCCATGCTTGTGGCCATTGATCATTTTACTTGCTTTCTAGGTTAGTTTACATTTTTGCATTAGTTATAATTCTCTCAAACAAAACCAAAACATTATCTATCGTTTGGCTTTAGCGTAGTTGGTGAAAATTCCTACTTTTCCTAATCGCCTACATATTGTTCTCTGTGGGATTCGACCCCGACTCATAGTTGGGTAAATTATATTTGTATACGACCGTGCCCATTCCAATTAATAGGGTGGATTTGGACGTTATCAAAAATGGCGCCGTTGCCGGGGAACAATTGGTGTATTTTGGCTAATCTAGGAAATAAGCTAACTTGCTTTGAACCGAACCCGTAAATATTTGTATAAGTATTTTCTGTGTTTTATTATATATAAAAAAAAAATGGCATCTTGGAATGAAAATGGGTTTGATGGTTGTAATCCATATTTTGATGACCCATGTCCATATTGTGGAGGACCCCACTTTTGGCAAGATTGTGAATATGCTCCCGGGAGAGAGATGTGTGCACCGTCTCAATCCTATGATGAGAGTATTTGTAATATATGTGGTGGTCAAGGTGGACATTGGGGTGATTGTCCCAATTATTTCACTTCCCCTCCCCCTAGTTGTTCTAACGAAAATGCTAGTTGTGCTTTTGAGTTTGATAGGAACAATGATATGGCAAACGAAGGGCAAAGTACCGAATATGAAGGTATCATGGAATTGCTCCAAGCATACTTTGACCGGGAAAGGGAGGAGGAGCGAGAACTCGTCGGGCAATCCATTTTGGAAATGAACAAATCACTTGAGGATGAAAAAATTTCAATTTCCATGGATGTGCCTATTCCTCAAAATGAAGTAGTTGAAGAAGAGATTTCAAATTTACAAGATGAGCCCGGAAATTCTTGTGACCACAACGAGAGTTGTGAAATTGAAGAAATGGTTCAACTTGAAGAAAATGAGCTAAGTCATGAAGAAGAAATTTCCAATTCTCGAAAAGAGGAAATTGAGGAAATGTTGAATGGCATTATGGCGAGAAATGAAAAATATGGGAAGATTGTGGCCAATTGGTGGGAAGTAGTTCAACATGGAGATGATGAAACTGTCCAAAACATGGATTTCTCCATGTTAGGATTTTTACAAGCTTTGGACGATTCTCACCATGAAGAAAAACTTGACAAAGAGGAAATTTTGAGCCAAGATTGGCTAATGAATCAAGCTCAACAACTTGAAGCCTATGAAAATCACCGTGAAGGCTTTTCACGGATGATGGAAGAATATCTAAAAATGCATGTTGAGCAAAGTCAAGAAATGGAGTCACTTGAAATTGCTATCCAAAAATTGGAGGCCGAATTCAATGCAAAGATTGAAGAATGTAACACTCAATATCAAAAAGCCATGGATAGTAGTGTTAAGTTGGTTTCCAATGAAGAAGTGGCCACTATTGATTTTCAAGAGCTAATCATAAATTACCAACCAACAAATCCTAGAGTAGTGAATGATGCCGAGATTGAAGAAATGATACTAGAGTTGCATAAAAAAGTTCATGAAATCATTTTTGAAGACTCTAGTTCATTAATGGGTAAGAATGTCAAAATTCATGCAAACTTGGAATTTGAGCGCGTTGGACCACATTCGAGCCATTTTTCAACATTGTGCTTGGTTGATGATATGAAAGTTGAACTAACCGAGCCAATAGAGAATTTTGGATATGAAGAAGAAAGCGTTTTTATTTTAAAGTTTGCTATGCCAAGAAGACAAAATGGCATTCCTCACTCAAAGGCCAAAAAGTGCAAAATGAGACATTCGAGAGTTGGCCTATTTGTTTTTCTGCCACCGCCCCATGAGCGTCATCATAATCTTGATTCAAAGTTGGGGCGCAAATTCATAAGCTCCAAATGGCGAGAAAAGCGGTAAAGTTGGTATCCGTCGTGTCGCGACGTTAACTTAAGCGCTTGGTGGGAGGCAACCCATCGTTTTTAAATTTTTAATCATTTTTTTTTTAAATTTGATTTTTTAAAATTGTTTAGTTTATGATTTGTGACTAATCTGCAAAATTTCATAATTTTTGGAATTGTTTTGAATAGGTTGAGTTTTCAGAACAGCCACAAATCAGTAGCTGCTGGTTTCTGCTTATTTTCTGAACTGCTGGTTTTTGGCCGAATTTTACTCTTCGCGATCGCGCCAAGAACCCACGCGATCGCGTCCAAAAAAAAAAAAAAAAAAAAATTTAACTCTGCGCGATCGCACCACATCATCACGCGATCGCGCAGAGGCGCGTTTCCAGGTTTCAAAACAGAGTAAAGAAAGGGCAAAACGGCTTAACCCCTCATTTCCTCCACTTTTTCTCAAAAACAAAAAAAATCTCTCTCAATTTTCTCTCCAATTCAACTTCAATTTTTAAGAAGAATTCTTCAACTTGCAACCACAAGGTATGTGATTCTTTCATTGTCTTGTTCCTAGGGTTGTTTTTATCATCTTTCCATGTTAGAAATTGTGAAAGAAAAATTTTCTTCCACTTGTTTAAGCATGAAAATGTGATGAAATTGCTGAATTTCTTGTCATGTGAAGTGTTGTTTGTTGTGAGTAATGTGAGTTGAGAGATGGGTGTTGATATGAAGAAAAAAATGGGGCAAAATACAAGCTTAAAATCGTTGAATCGAAGCCCCAAAAATCATGCACGCCACCTGTTTGTCAAAATGTTTCTGAGAATCTGAAAAGACTCTGCGCGATCGCGCTGAAAATAGACGCGATCGCGCTGAATAATTTCTGAAAAATTACGCGATCGCGTCATGTTGAACCGCGATCGCGGTGAACAAAATTCTCAAATTGGCGCGATCGCGCCTGGTTGCCACGCGATCGCGATTAAGAAAAAGTGGCAGTGCCCAAACAGAATGCTCGTTCAGAGCTGCTCAAAATTTGGGGTCCAGTTCAGAGGGTGAGCAGAGATGACCATAGCACGCAGTGCTAGGAGGTATGAAAAAAAAAATCTGTGTTGATGTACTGCAGTGAGGACACTGCAAGTTTTTTAGTTAGGGGTAGGAACCTCCTCGACTTTTCTTTGCCAGAGTTCTTTTCCTGAGGGGGGTTTTATTTTGTTGAAACTGGCATGTTTAGGATGTTACTTAGGTTGAATAGAGTAATTTTGTTTTATTTGGTACTACTTGGCAACTAATGGCATGTATTGTGTTTTGTTGAAATTTTTGGACCCCTCGAAAAGTTGAAAAATGCATACTTAGAACAGTTATTGTCTGACATGATTGATTCTTTATATGACATTGTGATTATTGGGGTGTTGTGTGTGATGAATTACTACTTAGGAAGTCACAAGTGTAAAAATTATTGTCCTTATGCCGATGTGTGTGTGAAGTGTTAGTTTGATTCTGTTTATGCATGTATAATCTAGAACTTGCCCGGTTGGTCTTGTTTGAAATGCGAAAGTTAGTTTGGTTGTGAAATGATCTTAGGCTTTCTTTGTTGAAATAGTCACTTTGCCTAAATAAGCCTTACCAAAAGTGTTAAATACCCTTAGTTTCCCTTTTGTGCCTTTTTGACCTTTTTCTTGGCTAGCAAATTATGAAACCTTACCCTTTGTGAAATTAATCCATCTTCGCACCCGTTCCCTCCTTGATGCTACTAGTTAGATGAGGCAAAATGCCTAAGTTGGGGGTGAATTAAATGTGGAGTACATGTTAAAAACATAAGTTGGGGGTGGTGGAGTTTGCTAGTGGAGATTCGATGTGGTAGTTGCGTATAAATATATATATATATATATATATATATATATACGGGTCACGGATCAGTCTCGGGAGCTCGAGCTCTGCCCAATACACTCCCAACGCGTCCGCCTGGTATCAGATTATGTAGCGCAAATACTGTCCGCTTTGGGGATCGAGCTCAGCCCAGACCACCCCTCACGGTTTTATTTCAGAACACTGTAGACAACATAGGGGAACAGCGCACGATAACATATCCTGGCCCGGCTCAGTGAATAGACATGCTAAGGCTCGCACGAGCAGAGTAGTGAGAAACCAGATGCACATGGAAACCAAGACTCGACAGACAAACGTCCTTACCGATACCTGGAGGCTCGGAACGGATTTCAGGTCAATCCAACGTAGTATGAGAAAGTTACGAGCGTTTGAAGTACAGAACGCTTCGTAAGCGTTTCAGAATCCTTTTTCAGAGAATCAGAGTCATAGTCATACTAGGCACCTTCAGATGTCCTTACGAATCAGATCAAACAGAGATTTTGGAACCACATGTACATACAGAAAGATCATGAGCATTTTTGGTACCGGAACCTCTTCGGGCACTTCTAAGCAATCCGATGTCGTATACGAAAGTTGGAGACGCTAAAGTTTACAGAAAACATTCATATTGGATACTCACATCAGAGTACTTGTATCAGAATACTCATAGTAGAATACTTATAATAGAACACTTACATCAAAAATCTTGTTTCAAAATGCTTATGTCGAATACTTAGCTTTTCCATATTCATTAGCTAGTTCAAGATCATCCAAATACATTCAATAGCATTCCAAACAATATTCATGAATTCAAGTATTCCCGCTAATTTCATATTCCATCCGATGTTTCTACAAACGTAACGAAACTTCCAACTCACATTGTTTTCCTTCCTAACTCTTTAACAACGACAAAAATTCACATTTGAATCTTACTTCCATACTTATATAAAAATCTTACAAAATTTACATAATTTCTCATAATTACCTACAAGCAAATTCAAGGCTAATTCAAGTCATTAAACCTTCATTTGTGTCACAATGGTCACAACGACGCAATTAACGAGCTAAATAAAATTTAACTCACCGCTTTCTACCAACACCATGGCACACGGCCATACACCACCCTACACACACACACACGGCTTCACACACATATCACAACTCCACAATTCTCATCAAATTCTAATCATTATAACATATATACTTATTGCATAACATAAAACATAGAATTCATACCTTCCCTTCACATTCCAACTTTCCCGCAAACGTGGTTCTTTCGCTAAACTAATTATACCACGTCGAAGAGCGTATTGAGCTTGTTAATAATTCAAGAAAGACAAGATTTTTGGAATGAAATCAAAGGCTTGGAATTTTTTTCTTTCCTCTTTCACTAGGGCCGAATGCCCTCTCTTTTTGTGGTGTTCTTCAATTTTTGTGATTGTTCTTGAATTTTCTTGAACATTATCTCCTTTTATATTAATTTGTCTTAGTCACATGACAAATTAATAACATGGGCTTGGGCTAGCTTCATGGCCGGCCACCCCTATAAATTTGGGCCTCAATTTTTTTTTTTTGAGCCCATCTTGTTAGAATTCTCGTTTTGTAATTCCCGAAACTAATTTCCGAAATTCCAATTTTGCCCTTGGCCTTCCCCGATGTCTCCGCGTCAACACTTTTCATACACAACAACATATAGGTCCGATGAAATCAAAATGTGGCCTTATTCTTTACAAGTCACAATTACTCCAAATTTTCCGAATACGCGAAAACACGGGATATAACAGTTGCGCCATTTGGTAGCCTTGTCGGCTTTTGACATATTTGATAGCCTTGTCGGCTTTTGACATATTTGATAGCCTTGCCGGCTTTTTGATATATGTATATATATATGTTTGCGCTGAAATGTGTCTAATAAAGTTTGATATAGTTTGAGATGGCATATAGCAGTTATAGCCATATATGTTGTTTGTATGAGATTCGATTGAATAGGTGCGTCAGGGTGCCCAAGTGGGCGCCAGTCACGGCCTACGGGGTTGGGTCGTGACAAATATGTCAAAAGCCGACAAGGCTATCAAATATGTCAAAAGCCGACAAGGCTATCAAATGGCGCAACGGCCCAAAACATATACAAAACGCACGCCGACCAGGCTGCCATAACGAAAGAGATCATATAAACACAACTGCACTGAAGCAGGCACACACACCCACAAATACGTCTACAGACCTCTAACAGACCAAACGAATCATATGGCGGGACAGGGCCCCGCCGTACCCCTGAACAAATATGTACATACACAACGGACAAAATGTATACCAAAATGTGTGCTCTGAAATGAGAAGAGCACTCCAACGGCAGAAGAGGGTGGCCTAGACTGGAGGATCACCAAACTGTGCGTCTGTACTTGCGGGCATGAAACGCAGCCCCCGAAAAAAGGGGGTCAGTACGAAATATGTACTGAGTATGCAAAGCAGAATGTACAGAAAGCAAATCTGAGATATAAACGAAATGGAAGTATCAAACATAAGTGCAAATCCAACATATCAAAATTTGTTTACTTTCAAAAACATGTAAGTCATGCATCAAGTACAGAAGAATATGGTCGCCCACCCGTCGATGGCGCCATAACACAGCATAACACCAGAAAGTCTCAAATCTCCGTATCCCCGTCACATATCACATCACAACATAACGCCATACACAGCATAACACCAAATATAGGTGGAACCCGACCCTTTTTTGCGAGTAGCTCGGTGAACCATAAACACAGCATAACTCCGGAGTATATCAAAATGCGCACGATAACAGAATTGGCCCGGGACTCGGCGAAGGAAATAACAAGGTGCACGAATAGAGTCGTGAGTACTCATATGCATAAAATCATTATCATAACTTCAAACATAAGTAAAATGATCATGTTTAAAAATCGAAATAATAGTCTTAACAAATTCTTTCAAAAGTTCCTGAATTACATAAAGGGAGTCGTGGGACCCACGGATGGGATTTCTACCCAAGTCGGGCCCGCTTATGGAAAACATACTCGTTATGCGTAATGCAAAATTTTATAAAAATATATTGGAGCAATCCGAGCATTTTTGTGAAAGATATGGCATTCGGATATTTCGAAGTTCTTTGAAGTGAAACCTTTTTGCGCAAAGTTCGAAAAGCGAATTTTCAAATACATAAAGGTTCATATTTCGTCAAATCAAAGAACATATACGGATCATAACATGCTCGGATTTCGGATTTGGAATTTTCCTTAAGGCTCTAATTTAGCCTATGAAAACTAAGACATGCCAAAAAGAAAGGAAGTTGCCTTACATACCTCGAACGCACTTCCAAGATAGCCAATCTAAGTAAATCCCAATCTACGACTCGGGCTCCCCAAGGTCTACAATTACGCCAACGAATACCAAACATTAGCTAAGGGCACTTAAGCCATTCATTCCAAACTAATCATTAAATTCTACAGAAAATTCGGCAGCACTTCCCCTGTAAATAGGCCATCCCGAGAATTTATCTCGCTCAAAATCAACAACAACAACCATAATAACCAACCTAGTAACATTGATAACCAATTCGAAAGGCAAAATAATAATAGTAGCTCTCTTTTACGCCATTCGACAACTTTCCAATTATTCAATTCTATGGCTTACATTCAAGTCACAATATCGTTCATACATTCGATTATCAACCCAAATCCATACTAACAACATTCAAGAACATTCTAAACAATTCACATAATTTTTCCAACAAGCCAAGAATTTTTCTCTATGTTGGCCGAAAACAGTCCCCTTAGCCGAGCAGCCCCTTTTTTTCACTTTCCTCATTTTCAAGTCATGTTTTGTATCACAATCCACAATAGAACGATATGATTTTCATAAAATGTACAACTTACGTCAAACGCACAACTAGCCTCAAAACAGCCCACAAATTCTCAACATCAAACTTAAGTCATTTAAAGCTCATTTCCAAACTAGAATTCGTATCGACGATAACTAAAATACCAAACGATAGTAAAGCGATCTTCGACACATTATAAGACTCACATTCGTCCCCACTATACATATACATATGTTAATGATTCTTATATATAAGGATTGCATTAAGTGCACCAAGTTCTCCAAATCAGTCCGCGACGCCTACTGTATCAATTCGGGACATTTAACTCTCATTTCCAACCTACAAGTCATCACAATAACCATTACGACGCTAAGCGATATAAATTCATTCTTTGCCAAACATTTGGGGCTGCACACGGCTACATTACATCCATGTATACATATATTGACGATTTGAATTCTCTTCTCCACTCTACAACAATTAACAAGCTACAAAGAACCAATTTATCAACTCAATCACACAACACACACATACACCCCACACGGCCAACATACCAAACACACAACCCAACTTCAACATTCCATATTTCATGATTTCTATCCATTTTAGCATACTACAATATGCATACAAGATTCACAATACATAAACAAGATCAAACTTTACCTTTGTTCTTCACTTCCACCAATAGCTAGGGTTTGCAAATGGCACAACTAATGGTTGGATGACCCAAACAACTCTTCCACGCTACTTAGGGACCTCAATATAGTTGATCTATACCAAAGAAATAATTTTAGAGAAGCTAGAAATGGGATTGGTTTTCTCCCTCTTTGGCCGAAAACAGTGGAAAAGAATGGAGCTCTCAAGTCTTGCTATTTCTTTCTAAGTGTTGAAGTGGGAATGAGAAAAGATGACTTAGAGTCATCTTTTTAAGTCCACATATATCTCTTAGTTGTCTTTGGCCCACACAATGTGTTGGACCAATTAAAATTGGCCACACAAGGTGTGGGACCATTTCAACTTACACGGCCACCAAGGCATTTTTGCACCACATTTTTAATTCTAATTTTATGAATTGTGGTCCCAATTTTTTCTAAGTGTTCAATGCCCACGATTTCATATATAACTTATGTCTCAGAATAAAATCAAAGGTCAAAAGTCCCGACTTCAAATCCCGGAATAGTCTTGGCCTTAAATTATCATAGCTAATCCGGGTTGTCCCAATGTATAAAAATACGGGACGTAACAGGGCTAAATGGGGGTCATAACCCAACCCGCTTAATTCTGAGTAAGTTTCAATTTCTTTGTTTGTTCTTTACAATTTTTGAGTACATTATAAAATTATTTTTTTCTCTATGAATATATATAACATATCAATTACCAAAAAAATTTAAAAAAATATTTTGACAAGGTTTGTTTGGGCTAAAATCAACGTAATTTGGACTACATATTAAATTGGGTTGAAATGTGTTGGGCTAAAATGTGTTGAGCTAATAATGTCATATTTTTATGGGCTAATTTTGCCACCGCTATTCCATTTTTTGTGCGGATTTCCCTTCAAAGGCACTGGTCTTTAATTTTTGCCCCTCAAATTGGTGGTCTTAATTTTTTCCCTTCGTATAATACCCCGAGGTTCTGGGTTCGAATACCAGCTCAGTAAAAAAAAAAGAAGGAATTCCGCAAGGCAGAGGTTCGGATTCGCATGCAAAAACTCTGCCTGAGGCCTAACTTTGCTACAAAACTCTGCCTTGCGATTTTTTTTCTAATTGAGTCGGGTGTCACGACCCAACCCCGTAGGCCATGACTAGTGCCCGAGCTGGACACTCGTATGCACCTGTTAACCACAATCATCTACAGCTAGCATAACAAGGATTTATATATATAAAAAAAAAAGGCAAGACGTTGCCTTAACATTGTCGCATATACGCATATCATAGCCACCTATCTCCTGAGGAGTTACAACTTTCATATCAAATATATATATATATATATATATATATATATATATATATATATCTACGCAAGCCGACAAGGCTGCCACTACGCACAACATCCCAAAACATATGCATAGATACGCAAGCCGACAAGGCTGCCATTACGAATGGGTACGCCCCAAACATAAGTCATAGTCATACAACGCAACAACAACTATATACAGACCCACAAAGATATCCACAGACCTCTAAGAGTAACGACAATATCATATGACGGGACAGGGCCCCGCCGTACCCCGAATAAACACTTATATATACAATAAAAGGGAGTTATACCACAGGCTAGGCTCCAGAACAAAGGAGCAGTCCAAAATAGCTGAATAGGTACCCTAAGCTGACGGATCTCCAAACCGAGCGTCTGTACCTGCGGGCATGAACGCAGCCCCCCGAAGAAAGGGGGTCAGTACGGAATATGTACTGAGCATGTAAAGCATGAAATGTAGTAATAGACTCATAAGGAGACAAAGTATGTAGGACCCAATGCAACAATCAGAAATTCATAAAACTTGCCTTTGGACATATTTCATCTGTATCATTCTCATATCAATATCGTTATAGAGTTTTGTAATCAAAGTTGCAAAATCATTCTGTATATAACATATATAACGTGTCCCGGCCCTTTAATGAGGGACTCGGTAATTAAAATCATAGCATCATAAACATAAACATAGACGTGTCCCGGCCCTTTAATAAGGGACTCGGTAATAGGGAATATGCCCTCCTGGCCACCATCTCCATATCATTATGTCATCATATCATCATATACATATATATATATATATAACGTGTCCCGGCCCTCTAGTGAGGGACTCGGTGATTAATATAGTAAATATGCGCACGAGAACGTGTCGTGACCCGGGACTCAGTGAAGGATATAGCGGTAAGCACGAGCAGAATAAATAGCAACCACATATATGCAATTCATCTTTTGAGACTCAATGGACAAGCACTAACCAGCTCTAAAGTGTCAAAATAATATTCATATTCAGTTCTTTTTAAGTCTCATAACAAACTATAACAAGAAACGTTTCAGATTTCGTGTACATGTATCAACTTAACATGGTGTAGCTTTTGAAAGTCAAGTATGCCTCTATTTGTGCAATTCTTTAAGAGTAGGAACTTCTATACATCATTCATTAGTCAATCATATAGTAGGCTTGTGACAATAGCATTAAGGAAATATAGAATCATAAGTCATGCATGGAACTAGAGAGTAGAATTTACCCCAAGGTTCATATCGTTTCATACTTACGTCTAGGACATGCCAAAAGAAAGAAAGAATAGGCTTTACATACCTGTCGACGACTATCCGTGAATCCTTTTTGCCTCGTCGCTCTTTTCGCCAATTTATATAAAAGTGACGCTATCGTTAGTAACTATATTTTCTAGTTTGTCATTCTATAGTTCATTCTCCTATAGGACCTATATTCTAGTCTATATATATTCTCTTTTAAGTTTTCTATTCTAACATTTTGGCGAAAATTCGGCAGCACTTCCCCTTATAGGTTCACCTATTCCAAATTTCCAATTGTGCTCCTGTAGACACAGAAATACCAACGACAATATATGGGCATACTTATCCTTCCAATTCCTTCAATTCAATACAATTTGACAATAAGGTCGTATCAACACAATTTCAACTTTAACTTTCCAATCTTTTTGCCATATAGTTCGGAGCAACAACAACTATAATTCTACTTAAAATTAACTATCATGTTTGATTAAAACAGCTCCTACTCACGGCCCAAAACAGCAACATAACATTACTATTTGCAATTTCTTGTGATCAACACATATCTATCAAGTTTACAAGAGCCACAACAACTTGCAATTGTCCAACTCCAACCAAAACAACAACAACACGTTTAGCAACATTGTTTTCATAATCGTAAGAAATTATATTAACAACATACTAATTTCTACAAACAGCCCATAATGACTTCCCTCCAATTTTTAACCATCAATATCCTCATTCTTATTTTAGAACCCATGACAACAACAATCAACATTCCAAATAAATTAGCCCATTCTTTTTACATAAAACAGTCCACGGTTGGACTGTTTTCCCTACTCCCACACATATCATTTCTTTTACATCTTAATTCACATATTTACAATGCAACCAATACACCACAACGTCCATAACAATCAACAATTAAAGCATCACACAAAACAGTCCATTAACTTCCTAAATCAGCTCCTACACGGCTTCAACACAACCACATACAAAATTCCATAATGTTTATTCCTCTCATACACACTACCATATTCAAACCATTCTTAATACATGTACAGGAAATTCAAACATTACTTCACATAAGCCCTTCACACGGCTAACTTCAAATTTCAACAACATTCAATACCAACATGCACCATTTTATACATATTCACAATGCATCCAACTCATTCTAAATGTAAAAGAAATAACCAATTCTTACCTTGAATACTTGGCTCCAATTTGTGTCTTAAATTCTTATACTTGTTCTTGCTTTTCCACCTCTATCTCCTTGTCTTCTCCTTAGAATTTTATTAAGCTACAAACTGATTTTTTTTTTTTTTTTTTTTTGTTAAACCTCAATCTGGCCGTGAGCAGCCATAGATGTCTTCTTGTTGTTCTTGAAAGCTGATTTTCAACAAGTGAAGTTGGAAAATGTCATTTGCACTATGCTTTATTTTATATATGGTTTCCCATCATGCTACACGTACTCCCCCTTATGTTGAGTCATCTTTGCACTTGTTTTTGTTAATTTTCAGATTTTGATTCCTTTATTTTTTTAATTTTTTTTATTCGGGTTGGGCCCACATGTCCCCTTAGGCTTAATTAATTAATTAAGTGATTAAATTTTAATCCCACTTAATAATCTAATCATAGTTAATTTACCCCTAATCTCCAATAATATTTTTTTTTATATCAATAAATTTATAGGCAACTTGTGCATTGAAACAAAATCGGGAGTTAAAAGTCTCTACTTTGTACCTTAAAATAGTCTTGTCTTTAACTTGTCACGTTTAGTTTAAAACGTCCCAATGTATGAAAATATGGGATATAACATCGGGGTTCGAACCTCAACCTCATGGTATTAGGCGAAGGGTAAAAATTAATGACAAACCAATTTGAGAGGCAAAAACTAAAGACCAGTGCCTTTGATGGGTAATCGTGCCAATGATCCCTTGTAACTTTGATGACCGAATTGGGTCATTTGAACTTTTCTCCTGCGAATCCAAACCTCTGCCTTGCGAAATTTCTTTTTCCTTCTTTTTTTTTTTTTTTTTGTTACTGAGTTGGGATTCAAACCCAAAACCTTAGGGTATTAGGTAAAGGGCAAAAATTAAAGACCACCAATTTGAGGGACAAAAATTAAAGACCAGGGCTTTTGAAGGGCAATCCGCACAAAAAAAAAAAAAAAGAGTTACAAGCTGGTTCTGATTGCGGAGGTAATCTTTAGGATATGGGTTCGATATAACCGATTAGTTTTGCCCCAAATCATGTATATATGTGTCAAGAAATTAATTAAATATTTACAAAATTAAATTTAACCTAGTTATTAACACTTAGATCGTCGTCCTAAAATTCAGAACCCACAAAATTCAATTCCTGAATCCACTTCTGGTTCTAAATTGGGCGTCAATGACAATATATGCATTCAGCATTGATTATTCCAAAAGAAGCCAGAAGGAAGTTCAGTATCTGATGGAATTTGAGCAAAATATGATTGGTGTAGTGAGTATTTTTATTAATAAATTTTTTCTCTTCTTCATATTGACCAAGTATTAGGTCCTTCCGTGCCAGCATTGTCTCGACAATGACTAATGATCCAATCATCAGGTACCATGATAGGCAAGGTGGAACAAACTGTTGCCTGTTGACTTCATTTTCTTCATGATAATGACGTTACACCTAAAAGTTACCACTCACGAAAATTCTATGAAACTCTGTCCATCTCAGTCGTCTTGCTTGGAGACTTTGAAACTTCAACTAAAGTGAAGGCAGGAGGACACATTATTTCCATGGCCAAAAGCTCTAGCAAGACTTAAATTTAAAGGTGTCACCTAGCGGTCATGAAGTGAAAATTATGAGAAATCAAGATTCAAATTCTAGCAAACATAAAAAGATAGGTAATCTTTTCCTATTGTTTAAATCTTAGTGAACAGAGTTACCTGATACTTACGTTGGTTGAAGGTCACAGGTACCGAATGGAATAGTCCAAGTGCACACAAACTGGTATGAACATTACTATTATAAAAAAGAAAGAGTTGTTGTAAGATTCATAAAGAAAATAACCTTGCATTCTTTGTCACATATCCTATTTAAAGCCTCCATTAGAACCATATTTCTTTGTTAGATTACAATGGCTCTCTCTGTATGCTACTCTTCTTTTCTGCCTTATCTACTTCTTTTCGTCCTCTTGACTAGTGAGGCTAGCTCAACTAATCACCACCATCACCACCACCATCACCAGCACCACCACCACAATGAACTCAAATCTATCCATTTTACTCTCTTTCAACAGGAAACCATAAATAAAACAGCATATGGTATAGTGAAAGGTGTTGCAGGAGCGGCCATTAGCCAAACCGCAACCCCTTTTGGCACCGTATATGTCTTCCAAGATCCTCTAACTCTAAAAGCCAATTCAAACTCAAAGATAGTAGGGATAGCTGAAGGAACATCGATAACATCCTCATTGGATGGACTGCAGAGCATCTCTATTGCTAAAATCACTTTGAAAATGAAGCATTACAAAGGCTCAATATCAGTTGTGGGAGGCACACACAATACAAAGCCATCTAACCATCCTGTTGTTGGAGGCACTGGTGATTTTCTGTTCGTTCAAGGTTACGTGACATCTTCTCCGGTGGATCTGGCTGGGATGACTGTTACTTATAAGATCCAGTTTCACCTCTATTGGCCTCCCTATGCCATTCCAAGTCATTCCATTTAATGGATTTAAGTCTAGAATTCTACTTTTTTGCAACTATAAGTTTTCTGCTGTTTATCTCAGAAGCCTGTTATTACTTCTCACTTGTTATGTTCCTGCCTTTTAAAACCACATGTTTAGTAATAATTTTGAAGAATTAGGAATAGATGAAGCAGGCCAAGCAAGTGTTTACCCTAAAAATACTTCATCTGGATGCCACAATGTTGTGTTTATCCTAAAAATACCTGATCTGGATGCCACAATAGTGTGTTTACCCTAAAAATAACTCATCTGGATGCCACAATGTTGTGATTTAATTTCTAGTAAATCTAATTCATCAAATTATATTTTTAATTTCTAGTAAATCCAATTCACCAAATTATATTACCTCACTTAGTAGAAACAATATTTCCTTGAATACACATCGTGTGGGCGCACAAAGGTGTGGTCTAATGATCAATGAAGTGAGCGAAAACCATGGCAGACTAGGATTCAGATCCCAACAAAGACAAAAATGTTTGGCGATTATTTCTCATCTACCTAAGCATTGGTGGGTAAATTTACCTGGTGCCTATTTCATGGGAGGTAGAGCAAGTACCCAATAGAGTAGTCGAAGTGCAGGAAAACTGGCCCAAACACCATCCTCGTAAAATAAGTAAGAAAAAAAAAAGTACTTCTTGTAGGATGGCTACATGACATAATATTTCCTGAACTAGCTGCAACCATCAGCTCTTGCCCTCCTTTGGGACGTGAGGTATGCATCAAGGAGAAAGGATCATAAAGGACAAATGAAAGGAGTTCAGACAAGTTAGAGAGTAATAGTAAAGGGTTACCATATCATGTCGAAGTGGAGATTCAATTTCTATAAATATCAATCATTAAATTCGTTTTCAATATACAGATAATCATGTAATAGGACCTTTCAAATGGATGATCAAAAAGAAAGTTGTCAAAAGACATGAAAAGAGCGCAATAACCAAATTTTTACAAAGCATATCAAATATCTGGCAATTTTAGCAACATAGCAACTATCAAACATTCGGAACTCAGAATCAACGCCTTGATTGGTGCAGGCTAGGCCTATTACAGAACATTCGACCATTGGCTCTCACAAAAGCAGCTATGCCCAAACTTATGCTTGCCCAAACCATTGCATATAGCAGACTCCGTAGATCATGTCGAACTATAGACAGGGAAGTATAAAACATGGTACACATGTAAGGTTAAAGAGCATCAAGAGAAATAAAGATCATGAAACAGGCTGTGTCATATCATAATAAACAAAGAGGAAAGGCTAGGTTTGCCATCCACAAGAATTAACATACGCTCATAGATTTTTGACAGAAAGGATCAGGGCAATGTAAATTAGAGGGCAGTATATTATTGCTGATATACTGCAACATACTCGTGGTGCAGCTCAGTTCTTCTTCAATCCTTGTTATGTTGAAGTTAAATTAAAGACAACTTACCTCAATATTAAAATATGATCGAAGAATTATTAGCCCATTATTACCTTATTCCTTTTTGTTTGTTTAAAATAAAGGAATTAAAGGATTTGGATTTTTGAATAGAACTTCAAAGATAATATCGTAGAGCACAATAAGAAAAACATTCAAATTATGCCAGCTCACCTTTCCTTAGCGACAACATAGCAAAGAATAACCCCGTCAATATCAGCGCCAATGCCAGAGGAAATGACTGTAATCATAAGATATTTGTTAGGCAAGTGTAGACCTTAATTATAACAGACAAATCTGAAAGTTAATACTGCACGCTTGAGACAATATTCATGAAAAAGGAAAAAAAAAATGAGATACAAAGAAATAAAAAGAACATCGTGTAGACCCCGGTTAAGGGTGGTCAGACAAAATAGTTGGGGAGTAGATACCACGATGTAAAACAGTAAAACCAGCTCAGGAAGCAGAAAATTTCATCAATTAGCTAATTGGATAAAGATCGAATGAGAAAGCATAGGTTTAGAGCTCTAAGGGATAAAATTCATGCAGGTCTCTGATAAGCAGATGAGCACAGGCTTCCTTCTTTCTTTCTATAGCTATCACTGCTGTATGATCAATATTATTGGCCTAAATCTACTTTGATTGAATGGGGCACAGAACGATTAAGCCAATAAGGAACACACTCTTATTTGTGGCTTAAATAAAGACCTCACACATATGCTTTGGACCAAAGTCACTAACAATGTATTGGTAAAAAGATAAGCTTGTCAATCCTTTGAAGTTACAAAAAAGAATAAGACTGATGGGTCAATAATCAATGGATTAAACAGTGGTCGGTGAACACTTTGGTCTCAAGTCAAAACAAATTTGCAGATGCAATTAAGAGTATTGGTGCATATCCGTGCTGTCCAAATACTGGTAAATTCTAGCTGATAGTGCTCAAAGAAGTTGCATTTCTATCTAATTTCTGTTGGTGGCCGAGGTCACAACTGGCTTGGTGGGAAAAATTGGGAAGGATGCAACTCATTGTACTTGTGGGCCATTGGTTGAGACATAATGCTTAAACACTGTTTTCTGAGTGTCCAACTTAAAATGAAACTAAATTCTTTGACATGTATTTGAAGCTGATGGTGCTTTTACTGATTAGCAATAACAGAAGCATATGTGGGATGGCCTTCTCTGCAGCATTGCAACAATAAAATATCATTCTATCATTCTTTTTCTCTTTTTAGATCTATATAACTTTCTTTTACTAAATTTAGAGATAATTTCAAGTAAACCCATGTTTTGTTCCTGTACCAGGCTTTAAACCGCGTAAAAAGAGGAGGATAGTTAAGAACAGGAAAAATGAACTTCAACTAAACTACTTTATAGAACCCTTGATAGGACACTACCAAAGTCAATATGGTCTAATCATGGGAATCTGATGAATAGGAGAATGTTAAGCTTTATTACAGTAGAATAAGTTATAAGACTCACGGCTTTAGTCTCCATGCCTCCTTTTTGGGATGACTGTTTCATATCTCGAGTGACAGACAGAATATAGTGTCCTTGCAACAAATCAACTGCATCCTTCATGATGTAAAAAGAAGGAAATAAGAATTCAGTGTCCAAATTTGAAATATAGAAGCTCAAAGTTATTGCAGCCAGTTCCAAACTAGATACTGGTAGACATAACAAATTGAACATTCTTAGTGAGAGCATCTGATCACCTGTGTCAACTGAGATAGTAATCATGATACTAGGTTCAGTTAATATATTGCAGATGGGCTTGGACATGTGAAGCTTAGTTCTATTTAAAGAATGGTTTCCAAAATTTCAGCTGGTGGATTAGTATGAAACCAAGTTGCCAGTGACAGAACATAATAAAGCTACCAACTTGATGTGATGTACAAACCTGACTAACAGCTAATTGCTGGTAAGAAGCATCATTACCTGTTTTGTACCGTCAACAAAGTTGTTCAAGTAGTATCGTGTTAGGGCATTACATCCATCAGCGAGAATCCCCTGGGCTGTTCTGTGACCATATCTGCATATCGAACAACAATGTAGATTTTAGTTGGGACAATGATCAGTGAAAGAAAAGCTTGAGGTCATAATATCAAGGTTTAAAGAGTACTGAAGAAAACTAGGTGCACATATAAAAGCCAAATCCCGGAGCTTAGTTCTCCAAAATATCATGCAAAACATATGTTAGCTTTTTAATCTCAAAACAGATATATTTGCAGGACGGAAAGAAGTCTAGACATCCCTGGGAGTTGTTTCTAGGTATTCAAAATTGGGACATCAGGAAATAAGGTGATAGGTGAAAGGTTTACTATCATACTGCCACACAACAGACATATACAGAACAGAGATTTACTTAAATTCTAAACCTCTAAATTCGTATATGCTATATCCATTACTATCCGAGATAAACTATCCATGGAATTATGGAGTTACCATTTAAAGATCCAATTCCAGATTCTTACTCTTGATATGAATGTAATTGCCCAATAATTAGTACCAACATCAGTGATGGTTCTTAACGTCCATTGATTTAGGAACTTCGACAGGGTCCTATGTATTTATATTAATGCACTCTCCAATATTATGTTTTTTATATGAAAATATTTATACATTTTTTCAGATATGGAAATATGAAATACAAGCTAACTTACAAGAATAACTCATGCTGCCAAGAAGATATTACCAAAATGTTAAGTTAGTGGATATTGAAAAGCATTTCAACCCTTCACATAAATACCATCTTTCCACTTGAGCAGAACAATAAAGTTGTTACCTGACAAAATCTCCCTTTAAAGCAGGAGTGCCAGAATACTGGATGCTTATATCATCCCCATGGTTGGCCCACACTGTAAATAGTTTTTAAGGTAAACGAATAAACGGTCTAGGTAAAGAAGCTTAATATCTATCCAGCATAGAATCTTTAACACAGATATCAAAAAAATTCTCACAGAATTTGAAGCTTTCGTCAAGGTTGGGGTGTGAGCTAATAGTTTCTTCAGCATCAAAAGTACCAAGCCTTCTGAGTTGGAATTCAAGCATTTTCCGACCTAGCATACTCTGCAGACAAACATCAACAATTACAACATCTGTAAAGTGTGACAAGAAGTTGAAAACACAAGGACATTTAATTTAGTTGGTACAAGCTCCTCTAGTGATTCAAGTCCCAAGGCTGGATAACTTAAACCCTGATCCATATCTCCTTATGGAAAACTCAAGGACATTTAATTTACAGAGGATACAGATCCCTTTGAAGTTCATCTAACTTATTTTCCCTGAACAGGCAAGTACTAATAGCAGCAAAGCAGCTGCTTCTCAGAGGTCAAACATAAACTGCTAGATAGTATTGTTCTTACCAGATAAACAAGGCAAACTTTTTTAAAAACTGTTCTTCAAACTAAGATCTAAATCCCAATCTACGATTGCCGCCACGCTAAGAGATAGGGGAGATTTTACTCATATGTATCTCTTAAATGGTTATGTTGAGATGTTTAAAATTAGGATTTATCATTTTATTAGTTTCGCTATCCTTATGTTTCAATTAAAGAAAAAGTTTTCAATTTTGTTTACCTGAGTTACATTTGTATGGTCTAAGCAGTCAATGCAGTTGGTCCTCAAAATTCCAAGTTGCAGCTCAACTTTCTCACCTTTCTCGTTTAATAGAAAGTACCTATACCATAAATATAAGAAATCCAAATTTAATGACCAAGGTCAGGTGAAACAACAATTGAATACAACAAGAAACAAAGCTGGTAAAGGATATGTTTCTACTCCTCCATGCTTAATAAAACACCAAATACAAAGAATTACTTTATCATCGATGCAAATTTAGAGTCTCTTAATTGATATTTGATCCACACAGAGGCTCCCTTGTTGTGCCCAATGCCATCCACATGCTCCCTTTTTTCTGCTCTCTCTCTCTCTCTCCTGACTTGTTCTGCTATTTTGTTTTAGTGTTTCAGTTTCGCCCCAATTTTCAAACCAAATAAGAAAACAGCTCTCTCCCTGCTGCCTCTGCATGCGATAGAGGCGTTTGGCATAACTTTTGCTTTGGAGATGTATAACATGAAATGACACATTCTCGTATCACTTATTTGTTTCTAATAGTTCCTTCTATGAGAGTACTTCTTATTCAGTATTAACGTAAAAGTTGTCACAATGACTTCAAGTAGATTCAAGTGCACGGCATGGTTTATTTGTCCTCCAGAAAGAATAAAGAGCAAATATAACAGTTAAAATTCTATATAATTAACCCACCATACCGTCACAATTTACACACCAAACCTAGCCCAATAGCTACTGGCCAGAATGGGTCCTTATCTTCCTCTCCAGGTAGATGAGATTCAGATTAGGAGCATATTGTCATGTTATCCCACATTACTTGCGACTAATAAGGGGGTAAACAAAACTGAAACTGTATACAAGATAGTATAAATATGTGTGTGTGTGTGTGTGTGTAGCTCCACTCGGGAAAGGATATACCTATTTTTTATGAAGAAATCCTCAATTTGATCATAGAGGATGGAAAGACGCTCAAAATGAACATGTCCACATATGTGGTGAAAATCAAAGTGCAAGTATCTGCAAAGGTCATAAGATATAAGAATGGAGTGTGATACTTACAGATTCAAATGATTTACCACAAGGAAGAAACCTAGAAACCCACCTCACATCATCAGCAGCAATATGCTGCATTGCATTTGCGAACTTTTCACTTAAGCGTCCTTCTCCTCCATGCTGATAAGAGTATTGAGAAAAAAGTCAAAGGACGAACAGATGAAATTTTCTAGATATATCCATGCAAATATACATAGTATGTTTTTCATACATATCACATTGAAAGATCAAGGATGAGACTGCCTCCGAGGTATCATTACATACACACACAGAGTAGTCTGGGAGAACAAGAATGAACTGAAATATTATACCTTATTGACGAGATCAATTGATAGAACATTTCCGTACTTTTTTCTCAGATCCAGGTAGTGTCTCTCAACAACTCTAGGCTGCAGAATGTTACACAACAAAGTCATTAAGAGTGAAGGACACATTAAGAAGGACACATTAAGTGTGTTAAGCAGTCAAGAACTAAAAAGGCAGAGGTTGCTACTCAACTGCTTCTATAATTCTCACTATCTCAAACTTGGGCTTATATGTCAAATCAACAATCTGATTCCACAGTAATGGGATTGACCCTCTGACCTACAAAGGCAATAACTTTAATGAAATTACAAAATGCCTCAACAAACGTGAAAATGAAGATATTTGCTTAGATCTATCACATACAGTATGAAGCATTCCAATAAGTGATATATCAGCAAATCTCAAGCATTCATTTAAGATTATAATTTCCCAACCTTTACTTTCACTGCTAGCCAAAGGATTCTTCCTTTACCGTACAGAGATAACTTTGATCATATAGATAGTCATTATCATATTGGACAGCAAAGGAACCTTTTATGCTCCTCACTGTACAACTCCACAGATTCTGAATCCAGTCAAATTAAACTCAGGAAACATACCAAAATAAAGAATCTCATCCTGGACCACACAGAAAACAAAACCCTTCTACATTTCTTATTAAACATGTAAAGAATAGGTGACTGGAAACCTGTAAAGAGAATGTTAAAGAGATAATTCACACACGCACGCAAAAACAAAAACTGGTTATGCGAAGATTATCTACTGCTTCCATAGTACAAATGCTACTTTATCTTGTTCGATCATTCAATAATTTCCTCATGACAGGGTCAGCTATACACCTGTAGGAAATAACTAATGAAAATCCTAGCAAATGGAAGATGTGTTATTGTCAGGCAGAGAGTTAAGCTTTATTTCCTTTGCCACACCAAAAATGTACAGTGCATCTGAGAGGTCCTGTATTGAGAATTGAACTGTCTTTTATCAGTAAGCTCATGAGATAACTTTTATATGTCAAATAAATAATGCAGATAAGCAGGATTTCTAGAATGGTCTGAACACCAAAAACTATCTTGATAATTGATTTAATTATTGCTTTATTCTGATGACATCCTGTTCTCCTAACTAGTATTCTCGATTCCTTCTAATCAACCCCTTCTTCTATCACCAAAAGAGAGGGAAACACACACAACTTGCACTCGGAGAAAGTAGAACAAAAGTTACTAGAATTTTTAGTTAAGACATTTTATCACAACAATATCAATTCAACATCAAATTCTAATATAACAGAATTTTAAGTATCCCCCTCAGTGATCTGCATATGTATAAGGGTATTCGTGAGCGGCAAAATTGTTGTTGTATAAACAAGTCATAATCAAACTTTGAACAAATGTACCTGAACAAATGATGCTGTATACCCTTTCAACTGGATAATTTGTTCACTTTCCACAAAATTTGCAACAAATCCATCAGAATCAGCCCCTCTTCTCCACATTCGAGTGCCTACATTAATGTAAGTAACCAAGAGAATAGGTTAAGAGTAAGTAAATAAAATAAACTGAAGACTTGAGTAACAAGTTGCAATATGGAATCTAATTAATTTGCATTCATTTCATATACAAGTTAATGAAAATGGATGGTTCTACAGAAAACACATAACACTATTTGCGACATCGTCCATTACGATCATGCTTAGTCAAATTGCAGATTTAAAGAGAAAAAAAAAACAAGAAGAAGAAACAAGAAATACCAGCTCTCCTGTTGCACCTCCTTGCAATTAGCGTAACATCAATAATGTCTTTTCCAATTGCAGCTTGAAAATTGTGAAAACCTTAAGATATGTTAAGGCATACATCAAAAGAGAACAATAATAGCTCCCATCACGCCGGAGTTGAAGTAGCTATACTACTTGGAAAAATCTATGTATTTAACTGAGTTGCAAGGATACTGCCTTGGACAACAGGAAGCAAGAACGGGTCAAGCTGTAAATGCAAGGCATAACAAATGAGTCAAAACCCTAATGAGAGAATAAAACGAACCCAAAGCACATAGATACCTCACCTTGTTATCTATCAGCTGTTCCATCATATAGTTGTTCCAAACAAATCGAGGGTCTGCCTGCGTAACAGAAATTAAAGCAATCTTTGAGATTACAGTTGCTTGTCAACCGACTAAGATATAACAAAAGCAAGAAAGCTACTGCATGTACTAGATGAATATAGGCAATCAGAGCTATGCCATCTAAAACACTTACTTGTCTCCAGAGAGGAAGCATCTTGGATTCATCACCCAAATCATGCAGTCGCTGAGCACTGCAGTGTGAACCATAAGTTTCTTACTGTTAAGCACTGCACTTGATATCTTAACAATCAGATGAAAGATAATCAGCAATATGAATGTGTCAAGTAAATTCCTTGTGGGCTGCAGAAGTAACACTTCCAAATTGAAAATAATGATACTTTATACTTAAAAAACTCCTAACTCAAAGAATTCACCTTCAAAAATGGTACCCTAAATAGGTCCAATGATGATGAGAAAAAAAATTCAGGGGTTAAATGATATGAGATCAACATAGAGGTGTTCAAACAAGTAACCTGGTATAGACTAACCAATACCCTCCAAAAGAACAAAAGGCTAAAGTCCTAAACTTCATACATTGAGAATATATACTTATGTAGAAAATGGATTGTGTGCCTAGCCGAACATTTAAAAAAAAAAAAAACTCTTAAGAGTTTATTCTACAAGGACAATTGGTAAAGTTACAGACTGATGCTGCGTAGAATTTGTTAGTCACAAGGCTCAAAGGTGGAGGAAGTGTGGGATAATATGTTAATTCCTTCTGAAGTTTGAAATGGAAGTGGTCAGAAGAATAGGTTTTAGCTCTGAGAACTTTCTTTACTTTGCTTTGCTTTTTTTTTTTTTTTTTGCTCCTACTAACACTCTGATGGAATACTCTCATTTCAAATTTAAAACATAGGATGCAGCTCAGCATATAACAAGATAGAAATGCATATCAAAGGTCATCATTAATTCTTATCTTTTACTTTTACTTGTATCACAGGTATCCTTGTTGAAATTCAGTAAAATGAAAATACTGTACAGGTCACCAGACCTGCGCTGTAATATCTCCTCATCGCTAAATTTCATCATTCGTGAACTGATGAAGAGATAACACATTGGATCCCGAAATAAGACATTCAAGTAACAGTTAAGTGTTCTAAAACTCATCCAGCATGACAAGCAATATGCCCTATAGCAGATATCCAACTTTAAGTATAACTGCATCTCAAAGCATAGGATAAACAAATAAGCGTCAGCTATCAGGGAGAAGACTTTGAAGACTTAAAATTTATGTATATGCTACTGCTGTTAAGCTCGGGATACCATCTCCTCCATGATACCAAATAAATTTTTCCATACTAAGTCAATAGGTAGTTCTTAATTGACATAAAGAGCAAGGCTGCTAGTTAAGTTCCAACCATACCCCAAGACAAGGAAAAAGAAAAAATTCAACATATAGAAAGTGTAAAGTTGAGAAGACAATTCACCTCAATGTTATATTGACATCATAAGAGAAGTACAGACCAGGAGTCCTCTCTGCAACATTAAGTAGTGCAGAAAACTGAGCTTCCATGTTTTTCTGTCAAAAGCCAAATCTATGTCATAGGAACAGAAATAGAAAACACTACCATGTGATTGGGAAGAAACAGGGATAGGAAAGTAAATTGGAAATCAGGGACCTACCTGTTCAGCAGTAGAATTCTTGAGAGAGTGATCGCAAGGAAAAAATTTCATCGATGAAACTTTAAAGATAGGGTGCCCGAAGTAAGATCCAACACATTCACGATCTGTTATGACCAGTACATATGAACCTGAATGCAGGAGTGGCACACACTAGATCAGAGCAAGCTTTTATTGATACCATCAAATGCATAATTACTATTTCTCTTTCAACTCCATTCTACCATGTTGTGTCTTTTCATTCTTCTCTGATATAGAGATAATATCCAAAAAAAAAAAAATGTTTTTCAATAACTTGGTAAACTTTTTTGTCTTAAGTTTTATAGTCCTGCTTTTGCTCTACAGCTGGAGATGTAAGATAACCATCAAATGCATAATTGAGCAAGACCAAGACAATGGTATATTCTCCGTATTTATTGTGTGTGATTATTTTATGGAACAAAATCTGCAAGAGAATGATCAACAAAACGGTACACTCTTGAGTCTTGACATGTACAATAGACAAATTTTTTGATAATGTAAGATTTATTGAATGTCAGAGAGCCGACCTGCTATTGAAATATAAATAAAAAAAACATGATCTTTTAGTTCTTCCTAAAATTACTTACCAGCCAGAAGCTTTAGTATGCCTATAACACCAAATATTTTCTGAATTTTCGGAACACGAACCGAACTGCATTCTGGAACCTCATCTAACATAGAGAAAACACACCAGAAATAAAATATCATTAGCTTAAATAATAGTTTTAAGTGCAGAAGAAAATCAAGAACAGGAAAAGAAGCAACCTATTAGTTTCACAGACCCATCAACGCGACTGATTTCCAAGCACGAACCGCAGGATCCATCAGTAGGCTCAACAACATACTGATCTGGAAATTCCCAAAGTCGCATCCTTGTATAAAGTTTCTGTGAAGGATCTCCCTTCTCCATCATTATTAAAATGCGACTGACACTGAAACACAAAGTTGATTACCAAACCATTTTCGCGGATCAATTTAAGCGGGATGTACAAAATATGATTTATACCAACACAAGAATTCAAAAAGATGGGTGACAGTGCCACAAATACTAGTAAACTCTGATACAAGTTATAGAGAAGTGTAGTTAGGTAACTAACACAAAAAAATAATGCAGCTGCAAACTCAAAAGAGATTATATGTTGGGGTTACATTACGTCCAAAGTACTTTCTTTCTTAGGATAGCATTAAACTAATTGCCTTTAGTAGTTTCTTGAATCTCCATTCTGTTGGACTGAAAATCATATAATGAGAGAGAAAACATTAAAGCTTTTCTTCTTTCTATTGGATAGATATTCAAGAACAACTAAATCCAGGCTTCCCAATCAAATATTTCACACATTGAACCCTGTTTTAGAAAACAAGATCGTTATCTCAAGAAACGTATCTAAAACATTCTTGACATGGAGATTCTTGAAAAGTTATTCATCAAGAAATCCCATGTTACAGATGATTAAAGAAAGTGAAAAATTGAAGTACCTGAGAAAAAAGTTTGCCTGAAAAAACGAAAAGGAAAAGGGAAGTAGTAAATAAATCTACAGGTCAAGGGAGGCTTAGCCTAATCCAACACGAAAGAAGGATCAAGAATTGTAACAATGGAAGAGGAAAAGATAGAAAACTTTTAATTGGCTTTTCAGTCTTCACTATTCTTTGGGCGCAAAAAAACACAAATGCCAGTAAAGGAGTGAGATATAACGGCCAATTCGGGTACAATTAACGGACTACCGAACTATGCCTTAGATGTCGGCCTATAATAGTGCATGTCACTTTCTTGTATAGGATTTAGATTTAGAATATATATAATGTTAGAAGACAATAGTGAAAAAGTTTATATGTTAATGCCAAGTACGAATATTTCATGTCTATCTCCTTGTTATAGGGATTCACACAAATGTCATTTTTTATGCCACCGTTTAGATTTTGAAGCCTGTATTAAAAGTTGTGAAAATATAACACCCGAAAATTACCCTTCCATACCACGTTAGACTAGAGTATACTGTTTGCTCATATATTATCCAACTTTAGAGACAAAACATTAAATTGTCTTCTAACGTTCGCAATTACTTATAAAATTTTAGACTGTTGTCTAACGCTCAAGAAGACACATAAAATTACTAGTATTTGATGTTGAAGGAAAGAGTGTTTAAACCTTCATCGACGTCAATGCAGTCATTGTGCCAGTTTGTTAGGGTTGAGTACTAGAGACCAGTAGGACCGTGTCCGCTAGCGCTCATGTATAGAGTGAAGAGAAGGCGAAAGAGCATCGCCGAAGCAGCATAAGCATGCTTTTATTGCGATGTAACAATAAAAGGTCCATAAATTATAAGAGAAACAAAAATATGACTATTTACTAAACAGTTGTCAAATTTTTGTCCGAAACTCAAGGCTGACACAGGAGTGGCTCTAATAACATTAGTAGCAGTCCAGCCCGCTAGTGATATTATCCGCTTTTGGCCTAGGCCCGCACTGCTTTAAAACGCGTCACTAGGAGATAAGGCATGCCTACTTATATAACCAGCACCTCTCCTGTGTTATGCCGATGTAAGACTTTCCTCCTAAACTGGGTGTTACATTTAACATGCAGTAGTAATTTGTTTTATTTTTTTAGGCTACTTGTTACGTCCCGTATTTTTTATACATTGGGACAACCCGGATTAACTATGATAATTTAAGGCCAAGACTATTCCGGGATTTGAAGTCAGGACTTTTGACCATTTGATTTTATTTTGAGACATAAGTTATATATGAAATTGTTGGCATTGAACACTTAGGGAAAATTGGGATCACAATTTATAAAATTGGAATTAAAAATCTTGCCCAAAAAATGGCCTTGTAGCCGTGTGGTCCACAAAAAGGTCCCACACATTGTGTGGCCAATTTTAATTGGTCCAACACATTGTGTGGGCCAAGGACATAGAGATATTTTGTGGAGCCTTAAAAGAAGACTTCTAATTCATCTTTCCTCACTTAACACTTAGAAAGAAATAAAGCCAAGTTGAAGAGCTTCACCATGAAGCTCACGGCCAAGGGTGGAGAAAAACCAACTCCACTTCAAGCCTTCCAAAAATTAATTCTTTGGTTCAAACCCACTATATTGAGGTCCCTAAGTGGCGTGGAAGTATCGTTTGGGTCATCCAACCATTTATTTTGCCCATTTGCAAACCCTAGCCTATTGGGGGATTGAAGAAGAAAGGTGAGTTCTAATTTTGTTTTTGTGTTATAAAGGTTGTATGCATATTTTAGTATGTTAATATGGGTGAAAATCATGAAATATGGAATGTTGGAGTTGGGTTGTGTGATGGGTGTGTTAGCCGTGTAATGTGGGTGTGATTGTGTAAATGGGTGTTGTGATTGAATTGATGAATTAATTGTTTGTAGCGTATTTGATTGTTGTAGAGTGAAGAAATAAATTAGAACCATCTATATGTACAAAGGTGGGTGTGGCCGTATATATGGTCCCAAATGTTTGTCAAAGAATGAATTAATATCGCTTAGCGTCGTAATGGTTATTGTGGTGACTTTTATGTTGGAAATGAGAGTTTAATGCCCGAAATTGATATGGTAAATGTGCGGACTGATTTGGAGAGCTTTGTGCATTGAATGCAATCCTTATATATGAGAACCATTCACATATGTATATGTGTAGTGTGGACGAATGTGAGTCATATAATATGCCGAAGATCGCATTATTATCGTTTAAGCGCTTTAGTGTCGTCGTTATGAATTCCAGTGGAAATAAGTGTTTAATGACTTAAGATTGATGTTGTGATTATGCGGGCTGTTTTGAGGCTTGTTGTGCGTTTGACGTAATTCGTATATTTTATGAGAAAGTATATCGTTATATTGTGAATTGTTGATACAAAACATGACATGAAAATGAGGAAAAATGAAAAAAAAAAAAAAAAAAAAAAAAAAAAAGGTTGCTCGGTTAGGGACTGGTTTCGGCCAGCTTGGAGAAAAAAAAAAATTGGGATCGTTGGAAAAATTATGTGAATGGTTTAGAAGTCCTCTAATATTGTGGGAAAGGATTCGGGTTAATAATCGAATGTACGAACGATATCGTGGCTTGAAAGTAAGCCGTTGAATCGAATGTTTGGAAGGCTGTTGAAAGATGTAAAAGAGAGCTATTAATGTTGTTTTGCCTTTCGAATTGATTATCAATGTTACTAGGTTGGTTATTGTGGTTGTTGTTGTTGATTTTGAGCGAGATAAATTCTCGGGATGGCCTATTTACAGGGGAAGTGCTACCGAATTTTCTGTAGAATTTAATGATTAGTTGGAAAGAATGGCTTAAGTGCCCTTAGCTAATGTTTGGTATTCGTTGGCGTATTTGTAGACCTTGGGGAGCCTGAGGCGTAGATTGGATATTTACTTTAGATTGGCCATCTTGGAGTGCGTACGAGGTATGTAAGACAACTTCCTTTCTTTTTGGCATGTCTTAGTTTTTCATAGGCTAAATTAGAGCCTTAAGGAAATTCCAAATCCGACATCCGAGCATGTTATGATCCGTATATGTTCTTTGGCATTCTTATGCATGATTTGATGAAATATGAATCTTTATGTATTCGAAATAATTGTTCTCCGAACTTTGCACCCAAAGGGTTTCACTTTAAAGAATTCGTAAATTTGGAATGTCATATCTTTCGTATAAATGCTCGGATTGCTCCAATATTTTTATAAGAGTTTGCATTATGTATAATGAGTATGTTTTCCATAAGCGGGCCCGATTTGGGTAAATTCCCGTCCGTGGGTCCCGCGACTTCCCTTTATGTAATTCGGGAACTTTTGAAAGATTAGTATAACCATTATTTCGATTTTCAAATATGACCATTTTGCTTATGTTTGAATTTATGAAAATGATTTTATGCATATGACTACTCACGATTCTATTCGTGCATTCTGTTATTCCTTTCGCCGAGTCCCGGGCCGGTTCTGTTGTCGTGTCGCACTTTGTTATACGCCGGAGTTATGCTGTGTTTATGGTTCACCGAGCTACTCGCAAAAGAGGGTCGGGTTCCACTTATATTTGGTGCCATGCTGTGTATGGCGTTATGCGGTGATGTGATACGTGACGGGGTTACGGAGATTTGAAACTTTCTGGTGTTATGCTGTGTTATGGCGCCATCGACGGGCGGGCGACCATATTCTGTACCCTATGCATGACTTACATGTTTAAAACTAAACATTTTGATATGATTGGATTTGCACTTATGTTCGGCACTTCTGTTTCGTTTATGTCTCAGGTTTGTTTTCTTTATATTCTGCTTTGCATACTCAGTACATATTTCGTACTGACCCCCCTTTCTTCGGGGGGCTGCGTTTCATGCCCGCAGGTACAGACGCACAGTTTGGTGATTCACCAGTTTAGGACATCCCCTTCTGCTGTTTGGAGTGCTCTTCTCATTTCAGAGCATATATGTTGGTATATATATTTGTTCGCCGAGTATGTATATATATTTGTTCAGGGGTACGGCGGGGCCCTGTCCCGCCATATGATTCGGTTTGTCTGTTTAGAGGTCTGTAGACGTAGTTGTGGGTGTGTGTGCCTACTTCTGTTCCGATGTGTTTGTATGATGCTATTCGTTATGGCAGCCTTGTCGGCGTGCATTGATATTTGTGTTTTGGGCCGTTGTGCCAATTGACAGCCTTGTCGGTTTTTGACATATTTGATAGCCTTGCCGGCTTTTTGAGATATGTGCATATGTTCGGCGATGTACATTCTGCCGCCTCTTTTGATTTTGATATGATGTTTTGTACGCGCAAGATAATATTTGTTCCCAACTCTGTTTAAAAATGATGGATATGAAATCCGTGTTAAGCTTTGCTATGATGATTTTGTTTGTATGTCCGTTTGGGTGCCCAAATAGGGCACCAGTCGTGGCCCACGGGGCTGGGTCGTGACACTACTAATCTCATTTTTTGGAGTTCTTTGGTCAAATGGTCACTCACTATTGAAAAATATGTAGTAAAGTCATTTTTTTATTTGCCATTTCACACCAAGGTTCATTTTGGCCGTCACGTAACTATTGGAAGTATGACTACATAATCAAACATTTCCTTCCGGGTGAAGCAAATGCATGCTTACACTATTCATACGAATCAATTCTTAACGTAGAATTGTTTAAACTTTAAAAAAAAGCGCAAACTAATATAAGCTCCTACTTTCCAACTGTGTGTGTTACAATAATAGGCAGAATTACATGATTGTTATGAAGATGCTGATGAGGCTGATAGATAGCAGTTCCAGGAGAAGAAGCTAACTGAAGTGCCAGCTGGATTCGAGCTGTCCAAAAGTTAGTTAGGATTTAAAAGTTAGTTAGCAGTTCCAAATGTTAGTTACAGTTGTTATAAATGTTAGTTACAGTTGTTATATTGTTTTGTGTAGCTAATGACAGCTGTAATCTTGTAGATTAGATGCTAATCACTCAAAGTGATCTATAAATACTTGTAACAAGATACAACTCATCATTCATGAATATATAAGATTAACTCTCTCTCTCTATATTTCTATCTTAGCTCTCTCTCGGATTATTCCCTGAATTGCTAGTTACAATTCTTCGACTAGAACCCTAGAATTGTCTATCCTGTTGTTGATATCCATTTACTATTCCATAAACAGTCGATATACACTGATATACAGTGAATATACATCAAATATACATCAGTGTGCTGTGTTGTTTAGTCTGGAGCTAATTCACTTTAGTTAATATGAAGTGAAGCTCTTTCCCTGTTTTGGAACCCAAAAACCATTCATGACAAAATTGATAAATAAGTAATAGTACAAGAAAAGATATAGTATATAGTGTCTGTAACTTCCATTGCTTCATTCATTCATATTACAACAGCAACACAAAACGAATGCATATGTATTAGGAATGCTCTCCTTATTTCATCTTACTATGATCACCACCGCATTATACATCTTGCTATATGACTGGAATGAGTTATTAAAACTCGCATTGATATCACCTCCTTCGAAGCCATTAAAAGCTTCATCTTCATATGCTTGGTCTCACATTAAGCCTAGAAGCAAGCTTTTGACCCAGAGATTTGTCAGCCTGCAGTAATCCATTTAACATTGTCAGGAAATTTACAGAATCACTCCTCACTCTATGAAATTTACTGCCAAGATTTAAGTCTAGCTTGAGAAAATTTGACCGAATAGTCTAGAGGCGAATTCAAAATCTAGAGTGATTACGTTCAGAATGTGATCTTATAATATGTTTTCCTTTTAATTATTTTTTTGCATGTATACATAGTTTGAACGGTATGATGGAGTACTGACCTGAGACCAGTACGAGATCCAAATGCTGCGTATTTCATAAGTGATACGAGGATCAGACAAGGCCTCCACCCACCGACGAATAAAGCGTTCTTGCCTGTGGTTGGAAAAAACAAGTATATCAAACAGAGTGAAGGATATGGGGTTTATCACTACTGAATGTAACTTACAACACAACAGTTTAAGATATGTCAATCATGTTTACCTGTCAGGTGTGAATGTGCGGTACCTTTCTCCTGCTTGCTTGAAATTGTTCTCTTTCTGAATGATGCACTGTAAAAAAAATCAGCAGCACAGAAGTTAAAATAGTCTTGTGTAGGATTAAGGACGCATCTCCTGGATATCTAGTTAAGTTGTTAGAGCCACTGGATCAATTCAGTGTCTCAACTTTACACTGCTTCAGAATTCATACTTTAAGTTCAGCTTCAAGTATTATTAGATAATAAGTAAAAAGGAACAAACCTTCTCGCGTTTGCCAGTGCACATTGTAGTAGGAATAGGATACTTCTCAGCATGGCGAACAGGATCATATCTTGAAGGAAAGTAGTCGATCTGTAATTAACAATGCATTAACTATTATAAAGTAACACCATAAAGCAGACATTAAATGAACTAAGGTTACAACACCCTACTATGTTTTTAAAAAGCCTAAAGATCATATCCGACAAACTATTTCAATGTGTATGAACTTCCACACTAAGCAAAAGGCACGACATTTGCTGCAATAACGTATTGGTATTGTGTGGTATTGGCATAGGATTTAAGTTATAACACCGAAATGTAAAGAGCTTTAACAATAAATGTGCAAAATAACTGGCTATTTCCCCATCTTTTAAGTTACTATATCACCTTTGCTATGAAAAGTAACTTTTTGTTATATCTGGTAAAAATAAAAGAATGTTAACCTGGTATAAAAAATCATAGATATGTTCTTTTATGGAAGGAGGAGAGAACACGTACCTCCTCATCCCTGTGCATAAAATTCATAGAGCCATCATAGTGGTTGTTGTGATGGGCACACTTTGGAGCATTAGCAGGAAGTTGCAAATAGTTTGGTCCAAGTCGGTACCTCTGAGTGTCAGAGTAGGAGAAAATACGAGTTTGAAGCATCTTATCGTCTGTGTAATAAACCCCTGGAACCACAAGAGAAGGGCAGAAAGCTAGCTGCTCATTCTCATTAAAGAAGTTATCAATGTTCTTGTTCAGAACTAATCTTCCCACCGGCTGCAAAGGCAAGATATCCTCTGGCCAAGTTTTTGTCACATCGAGTGGATCAAAATCAAATCTGTCTTCGTGATCAGGATCCATAGTCTGAATAAAGAGCTTCCATTCGGGATAATTTCCAGCTGCAATAGAGTCATAGAGGTCCTGAGTAGCGTGGCTGTGATTTGCTCCTCCGACTTTGATTGCATCTTCTTCCAACAAGGACTTGACACCGCATGTGGGCTTCCAGTGGAACTTCACATAGGTTGATTTCCCAGCCTTATTGATCAATGTGAATGTGTGGACACCAGATCCGTCCATGTGCCTGTAATCTTGTGGAATACCAATATCGTCGAAGAGGAAAGAGAACATGTGCAGGCTTTCAGGATGATGAGAGAAGAAATCAAGGACCCTCCAATTCTCCTGGATATGGGACTTAGGATTTGGTTTCAGAGCATGGACCATGTCAGGGAACTTCATTCCATCACGGATGAAGAAGACCGGGAAGTTGTTCCCTACCAGATCAAAGTTTCCCTGATGCAGGCATATCACAATTCGGGCAGAAGATAAGGATTAACTTCAAATACAATCAACAAATCACAAATATAATGCACGCTTGTTTAAAAAACAACGAGATCATTTCTCGATGAGACTATGAAAAGGCAGGCATGATACAAAAATCAGGCAGCATAAAATTCACTGCATGATAGTGGAAATCACAGGGCCCTATGATCTCTAGTGCGGTGTTAAGCAAGATGAACAATCCGCTTCATATTTCATAACTTGATAGAACGTTAGCAAACACGTGGACCCGTATGCAGGGTACTTAAAGACAGATCCCTATGACACGCAGATACACACAGAAAAAATTAAATGAACTCCATATAGTATTTTCAGATTGCAACATAACATCCTCTATGAAGCAGTCTAGGCAACAATTAATTAGGAAGAAAGTATTATAAAGCCGTGTGCCAATAAGGAAATTATTAAAACATGCATACTCCAGTCTGTATATGGAAATTGAAGTATGAAGGTAACAGAACTATAGTATTTATAACTCGTCAAATTGATGTTTGGCATACCTCTCTGGTGTAGAACTTGACAGCGAAACCACGAGGGTCCCTCAGAGTTTCAGGACTACCCCTCTCATGAATAACAGTAGAGAATCTCACAATGACCGGAGTCTGGACACCAGGAGCTCGAAGGAAATCGGCACAGGTAAGATGAGTAATGTCATGGGTAACTTCAAAGAACCCTTTGGCACTAGCACCTCGGGCATGAACAACACGTTCCGCAATACGTTCCCTGTCAAAGTTGGCAAGTTTCTCCACCAAATGGTAATCCTCAAGCAACACAGGACCTGTAAAGAATATTATAATCAGCCACAAACACAAATATGTAAAAGAGTCTATCATACATGATACAACAACATCTCTCTCCATATCAGGTTTAATATAGGAATGTAAAAACAGGGTGATTACCTTCTATAACCGGCTCAATTTATAGTGTAAAAACTCTTTACACTGTAAGTATGAGATAACATAAACTCTATCTAAAATTAACACTGGTTCTACAGCGTGCTAGTTACGTTAGCAAACATCTCGAAGAATAACTTAGCAATCGTTATTTGGAACTTACATCCAAATATCATCAAGATGCCAATATCCAATTGTGTCAATATACCAATATATTCAGGGGTAAGGTTTTTCTCTGAGCTAAAGTAATGATCATAATGATGACTGCTGGTAAAGCCAGAAAGTCAGAGACCAAAAAAGCTAGATTTGACAATATAATCTAATACTAATTTTAGGCATAATACCTAAAGACCCCCCATCAGGGGCGGATCTACGTCTAAGTGAGGGTGTTCCTCGGCAAAAAATTACAGTGTATATATAGGGTAAATTTTCTGTATTTATGTGCATATATTAACTTTTGAACACCCTCAGCAAAAAATTACAGTGTATATTTAGCTTCTTTTTTTTTCCGAATACCCTGAATGAAAATCCTGGATCCGCCATTGCCCCCCATAACGTGGCTTGTTTTATTCAGGTCCCCTTAAACTATGTCTGGTCCTAATTACCCCTTGTACTTGGCTTTTTGTATAAAAAGAGTGGCATAAAAACCTCTGGAAACCAAAACAAATGGTGATTGCTGTCAAAGCTAGAAAGTCTGAGACGAAAAAGGCTAGATTTGGCAATAGAATCTAATACTCCCTCCGTCCCAATTTGTTTCACACTTTTCGCTTTTCGAGAATCAAACGAGTTGTTCTTTGACGTAATTTTTTCATGTCTTTTAAATATTTTAAATTATTAATTATGGTGACTTATACTATTTTTTACGTAGTTTCCAAATATGCAAATTTTATTTCAAAAAATTTAAAGACTATGTTCAAACACACCGTCAAAATTAAGAAGCTTGACTCTCGAAAAGCGAAAGTAGTAATTTTAGTGAAGTGCTACTGATGAAAAGAATTTAGGTTACAGGGAACCAGTGGCGAATTTAGGGCCTTTTTTTGGAGCACGTGAACATATGGTCTCGCCAAAAAGCTAGGTATTTTATGTATACATTTTCTAAAATTAGTATAATACTACCTACGGGAACACATACTACAAAAGACTAAATGGTGCACTTGGTTGAAAATTGAGTGGTCAACCCATGCTCCAGAAATCCTAGATTCGCCTCTGCAGGGAACACATGTCATAGGCATAAAGGTAAGCAACTTCTAATTAACCAAGCATAGACCAAATAATACGTACGACAATGAATTTAACTCCTGCGCATTGTTAATGCATATAACTTAAATCCTAAAAGATAATTGGCAAAGCACATTTCATTGCCCTAATCAGAAGTATTTATCAATAAGACAGCAAGCACATTGGAGTTGTTTTCAAATTAATAAAAAGTAGAAGACATTTCCATTTAAATTAATTTTAAAGACAAATTACATACCTCTGGGACCAACAGTAAGAGATGAATTGTTGTTAAATACAGGAGCACCAGAATTAGTGGTGCAGAATGGAGAATTGTAGGTACTTGATGGACGGTACTGCATTTTATTTTAACATAAGTTTAATTTCACATGAAAAATAAATAACAAAATCTAAGTTGGAAGGAAGAAATAGAAGTTGTACCTTGTAAGGATCCATTAGTTGACTTGAGAAAGCTAAAGAGAGAGAGAGTTTGTAGATTAACTAAAACGGGGGAAAAGGGAACTTGGTGGTCTTAACTAATCGAGTACCTGGAAATAAATACTATAATATGAAGAGGAGGTAATGGCACGTCTTATTTATATTCATACTTTGATTTTATTTTATTTTTGATATAGGTTAATTTTCCTCCTCATACGCATCGATATAGACCTTTTGGCAGAACCCAGAAAATTAGAAAGAAAGGAAAAAGTGATTAGTCTTAGTTAATGTAGTACATAGTTAAGCAAGTTAAAAAGTAAAGGGAAGTTTTATAACAAGTTTTTGGTCAGGTAGTTGAGATTAATGCACGACTACTAGTAAGTTTTACGTAGGAATAAGTGTGAGATCTAGTTCTAATTATCTTAAAATACAAATTATATAGCATTTGAAAGAAATTGACCTAAACAGATCAAAATAGATATAAATGATTTACCTTTTCTTTTTCAATAAATGATTTACCTAGTCCATCCAAACTGTTGGAAATAGCTATCGGATCGGGTTTACCCATACCAGTAGCTTGTCTTCCTCCAAACCCTACTTAAAATGTATAAATACATCATTATGGGTTCAGAAAATAGAAGTTTTTTCACATTAGATGACGGCTAGGTTTTCAATAGAGAAAAATGTTTTGCATCCCCTAAATGATATATATTCTGTGGACAAAGCGAATTCATTCTCGATAACCGGTGACACGAATCGTGGTTGTTATAGATTCGCTTCCGTTATGGAGAAATCCGTAAGTCTCCTAAACTAGTATATTTATTATAATTGGAATACTACACATATTATCTTGGTTGCCTAAATGATTGAACTAAATTACCCAATTAAATGATGAGTTCACACTGACTACATGCTAAATTCACTAAGAAGAGTACTAATATCTGATCGACTGGTGATTTTTACACATGATTAAATTGCAAAATGTGGAGGGTATCAGGCTTAAACGGAGAATAATTATTTTAAATTATTATATTCCCAGAACGTAAACTACTCCTACAAACTAATACGACCTCCATATAAAAAATAGTGAAAATTAAGCTTAGCTAATAACTAAGACGTACAATCGCTCGTGCCGTATTTTACGGGGAGGAAAAAAACAAATGGCCCATAATTTGTGTCGTCAGCTCCTGGTTAGGAATCACAAGTAGAAAAAGGTGGGTCCAAGTAGAATTATTTATTGTGAAGGTGATAAATAGTGGAGTTTGGATAATACTTGAAAAATATGAGAACATAATTTATTCAGAGTTTCCTTATCTTGTTTTATTACTTACAGATGCATCTAGGCTGTAGCTAGCAACAAGTCACAATAAATATATAAGCTTCTCGGTACCACTAAAAGGCAGAAACAAGGCTAAGGGATCATTTGGAGCCACATAGAATGTAACATCAAAATGTTAACACTTGTCATTATAAAATGTACGTGAAGATGCTGTTCACATTAGTATTTTTTGTTCGTTAGGCTTTGAGGGAGTGGAGAAGAAAAAGAATTAAAGATAAAGTACACTCCCAACACACGCATGTAGTTGAAAACTCACCTACCTACACCTTAGATTAAAAATAACTCTAAAAACGTGATATTAAATATCGAAGAGGAAAACACTATGGTTTATGAATTGGCACAGAATGGCAAGAAGAGCGATTGTAAACTTTCTTTTTTTGTTATGTCTGTGAATTACGGACCAAAAAGGAAAATAATTGTAACTACTAATACTCCCTCCCGTCTCAATTTATGTGGACATTCTCCTTTTTAGATTATCCCAAAAAATGTCACATTTTTATAATTAAAAAAAACAATCTAACTTTAAAATTCATCTTTTAATCTTAATGAAATGATTTATAGTCACACAAATGCTTATGATTTGTATTAGAATTTAAATTTTAAAAATCTTTATTTCTTTGTTAAAAGCTATACTTAGTCAACTGTCACATAATTAATTAGTACGAAAGGAGTAATACTAGTGAATTAAGGATCTAACTTGTACTACTAGTGTTAGACCCCACATCAGTTGGAACTTGAAAATGGGTCACTTTATATGTATTTGGCATAACTTCAACCTTAAAAGTATGGGCGTACAAAGAAAACCGATAAATCGCACCAAATTGATAAATTGAGTCAAATTGATAAATTGAGTCAAATCGAGAAAAAAAATTGATAAGTGTTTTGGTTTGACTTGATTTGGTGTTGGAAAAAAAACATATCATAATTGATTTGGTTTGGTTTTAGCTAAAAAATAATTCAAACTGAACCAAACCAACCCAACATTCCATGTATTCAATTTTTTAAAAAAATTTATACATAAAAATATTTATTTGTAATGTAATTTATAAATATGTCTTAAATTTTTTCATAGTTTTTTGTCTTTTATCATATTATTTCAAGCTTGGACTTAAAATTTTGAATGTCAATAATTTTTATATTCCATGAATGTTAGTAACTAAAATAAAGTCTAAAATCAAAACCAACTCAATACTAGTGCTAACAAAAGAAATTCAATTCTAACACTAGGAATGACAATAATGGATATCTATTCTTTAGTTTTGCATAAGTGTTTTAGAGAGTGAAAATAAATAACTTAATTTTATTTTTTTCTGTCATGTAATTAATACTTATTAGTCATACTTATTTTAGCATGACTTAGTATTTTTAGATTATGATCATTTTCTTTATGGCTTATTAAATAGCTATATTTATTTTAACCAATTTTATTATCTTTTTTGTTGAATATTTTAATGAAATGTCATCACTCATTTCACATTTTATGTTATATTCCTAAGGACGCCTTAATTATATAGTTGTATGTTAGTAGTACTAAAGAAATAATTGAAGTAAAAGTTAAATGTTTTGTATGAAGACTTTTTTGGTAAAAAAAAACCCGAAAAATCCGAGAAAACCGAATGACCTCAGAAAACCCGAGGTTGAAAAACCCGAATTTTATTGATTTGATTTGATTTGGTTCATAAAATTAAAAACCTAACACAAATAATTTAATTTGGTATTTGAAAAATCCGAACCAACCCGATCCATATATAACTACCCTCCGAGAACGGATCCAGGAGGATAATTCTTTTCTTTATTACCACTGCTTTTGTTCTTAATTTTCAAAGAAAGAAAAAACCACAATATCAAAGCATTAGAATATAAATAATTAAAACGTTATGAAGAAAATGACGTTGGTGTCGTATAATGGAGGAAAACATTTAGAGCCATTTGGTTGGTGGGATAAGGAAAATAATTTTGAGTATTTTATTATAAAGAAACTTAATTAGTCTTGTGATTATTTTATCCCACCATTTGTACTAAAATGGTGAAATAACTCTCCCATATAGAAGGTGAATAAAATAACACCCCTTAAACTTAGCAATGAACAAATTTATGGTTTGCATTTCAAGAGTTTAGTCCTAATAACAAAGATTGTATGAGTACTCAGTTGAAAAAATAAGACAACATTTATTAGACAAAGTTTATCGTGCAAGGCATGTGCAACGTATGTGGCAAAACAACCGAAAATTTTCTTCTTTCAACATTTTCTGCTTTGAAACAACATATATAAAAAATATCATAAAATAAGTAAATCACTTATTTTCTACTATAATTTTTCAGGAATAATTCTCCTTCATGTCTAACACACCCGTAACTTTCTATTGTTATGCCACATGCTTTGCACATGCCTTGCACAAGCTTTGCAATGTAAACTTTAATAAATTTTGCTTTATTAATTTACTTAGTACCTAGTATAACTAATGTCACATATTTATAAACTAACATCTGCAAGGATTTGAAACAAAAAATAGAATTGAAAATAACTACTGTAACGACTAAGAAAAATAAAACAAAGAGAGAGCCATGGAAAAACAAGAAAAATATTTTCCTGATAAATATTTTTGAAGAAATAAGTGATTTTTACTTATTTTCTGATATTTTCTATATTTGTAAGAGCGGAAAATACTGTTGCAAAGTAAAAAAATGTTGAAAGAAGAAACATTTCGGTTCTTTTGTCACATACGTTGCACATGCCTTGCACAAGAAACTGTCTAATAAATGTTGTCTTATTTTTTTAGTTGAGTACTCATACAATCTTTGTCATTAGAACTAAACTCTAGACTACGTTGCAAACCATCAACGTACTCATTGCTAAGTTTAAACTTTTTACTAAATCACAGGTGAGAGCTATAATTAGTGCTAGTTCATTGAATATATGGAAAACAAAAGCTGTGGCAATAAAGAAAAGGAAAGAATAAGCCTTCATCCATTCCTCAGATAACCAAATTAGATAAACTTACATTTTTTTGATCCTTAGAGGATCTTTTCTTAGTTGGAAATTTCCATGGAGACGTGTTGTATGAACCTGTTGATGAGGCCATGGCTGCTTTGAAAGAACAAGCAAGATCGGTATTGCTGAAGGAACAAGGTGCTGCCATGGGATGGGAAAAAATATTAATTATAGCTCTCAACGATAATCTAAGATATTGTAATATTTAGTAAAAAGTTTAATGTATCACCAAATATGCATAAGATTTAGTTGTTTAATTAAGAAAATAGTTATCTATCAAATAGGTATCCATATAATTGTATCAATGTAATTTGAGTTGATATATAAATTTTTAGCCAGTTATAATTTATTTAAACTGCTTAGCAAGAGCAATCAATAAATATTTACACTGATGAATTGAATTACATGCAAAGTGACCAGAATGTACTAATAGGAAAATTGTTACTCTCTTATTATATATACAAAGTCCACTTCAATGTTACTCTTTTTGTTCACTTATGGTGAAGGAAACAACAAAAGGAAAAAAAAAATGAAAACACAATAGTTGAGAATGATTCTTCAATTTTTTCTTAACCCCACCTTTTTTGTTCTTCACATGTTCAAAGAGAAAATCATACTATCATAAGCAAATATAAATTAGGTGAAGAATTAGGAAGAAATTTTTCTGTTATTTTGGCACATACTTTGCACATGGCTTGCACAAGCTTTGCACCATAAAATTTGTTTAATAAATGTTGCTTTATTTTCTTAGTACCTATTAAAATTATATAAACCAACAAGGAGTTGAAACAAAAAAAAAAATTGAAAATAACTAATGTAACGTAAAAAGAGAGATGAAAAAAAACACAAATTATCCATAAAACAATAAATATAAAAAACTCAAAACTATGGCAATTGCCTGATTAGAGAAACCAAGGGGCTTATTATAATCACCAATAGTTGTCCCATTGATCTAATCATTGAAACAATCAAACAAATATTGTAACAAAAGCTGTGATGATAAAGAAAATGAGAGAATAAGCCTTCATTCATCCCTAAGATAACCAAATTAGAAAAACTTACACTGTTTTGATCCTTAGAGGACCTTTTCTTAATTGAAAATTTGCATGAAGAAGTATTGTCTGAACCTGTTGATGAGGCCATGGCTGCTTTGAAAGAAAAAGTAACATCGGTCTTGCTGAAGGAACTAGGTGCTGCCATGGGATGGGAAAATGTAGTACTGATTATAGCTCTCAACAGTAATCTAAGGTATTATAATATTTAGTAAAAAGTTTAATGTATTACCAAGTATATATAAGTTTACTCCCTCAGTCTCAATTTATGTGGCATACTTTTCTTTTTAGTCTGTTCTAAAAAGAATGTCACATTTTTATATTTAGAAAAAATTTAACTTTATGAGATGATTTACAACCACACAACTATCTAAGGCTTGTTTCGGACCACAAATGTCAAACTTACAAGGTCTTACATTATCTCCCCCCTTAAGAACATTCGTCCTCGAATGTCGGACTGCAGCTCGAGGATCTAACACATTATTTGCACATCTGGGGCGTGCCCGCCCTAATAGGGACTTCGTGTTTACTTAGCGCTCTAATCGCAATCAAACGAAGTAGAATGATTCCTTAAGGCACATCTCTATTGCATGAAGAGTATGAAAGAAAAGTAACATTTCCTAAATGCCCTGTAGCTTCCCAATTATAAGTGTGGTGCGCAACACACTCATAAGTGAGACTCTAAACCACGGCTTCATAGACTCTCTATGAAACAGACCTGCTTTGATACCAAGTTTGTTAAATTTACGAGGTCTTACAAAAAAATTCAAAAGTCTTTCTTCCTTTCTTAAACTCCGTACCTATTAAAATGGTACCATATAAATTAAGACATAGGGAGTGTTGTCTACTTAAAAGAAATTAGTTATCTAATAAATATGTAACCATATAAATGTATCAATGTAACTTGAGTTGATATATAAGTTTACTCAGTTTATAATCTATTTAAACTGCTTACCTAGAGCAATTAAGTAATATTTACATGAATGGATTGAATTACATGCAAACTGATCAATGTACTAATAAGAAAATTATTACTTTCTTCATAAATTTAAGGAAACAAAATAACCAAAAAATATAAATCAAGTGAACCATTGGGAAGAAAATTTTCTCTTATTTTGCCGCATGCCTTGCACAAGCTTTGCACTGTAAACTTCTTTTAAAATAATTAATGTTGCTTTATTTTCTTAGTACCTGTTATAATTATATAAACTAACAAGGAATTGCAACAAAAGAGAAAAATAAAAATAACTACTACAAGGAAGAAACAAAAGCATGGTTGTTTCGATTCCTAGAAGCTAAGACCTATTCTTAGTTGGGAAATTTTCATGGAGAACTAGCATTATCTGAACCTGTTGATGATGCCATGACTGCTTTGAAAGAACAAGCAAGATCGGTATTGCTAAAGGACCTAGGTGCTGCAATGGGATGGAAAAATGTAGTGCTGATTATAGCTATCAACTATAATCTAAGGTATTTTAATATTTAGTAAAAAGTTTACTTGTATTACCAAATATGCATAAGATTTACTCCGTCCGTCCCATTTTATGTGACACTTTTCTTTTTAGTCTATCTAAAAAATAATGTCACTTTTCTATATTTAGAAATAATTTAACTTTATGAAATCATTTATAGCCACACAAATATTTAAGGCTTATTTTGGACCACAAATTTTAAAAGTCTTCCTTTATTTCTTAAACTCTGTGCCTAGCCAGATGGTACCACATACTTTGTGATAGAGGGAGCAGTTGTTTATTTAGTAGAGGTTAGTTATCTAATAAATATGTAACCATATAACTTATCATTGTAATTTGAGTTGATATATAAGTTTACTCAGTTTATAATTTATTTAAACTGCTTATCAAGAGCTATTAAGTAATATTTACATGAATGGATTGAGTTACATGCAAACTGATCAATGTACTAATGAGAAAATTATTACTTTCTTCATAAATTTAAAGAAAGAGAAGAACCAAATCATAAGAAAATATAAATCAAGTGAACCATTAGGAAGAAAATTTCCTCTTATTTTGCCACATCCCTTGCACAAACTTTGCACTGTAAACTTTCTTTAAAAATAATGAATGTTGCTTTTATTTTCTTAGTACCTATTATAATTAAACTAACAAGAATAAAAGCATGGCTGTTTCAATTCCCAGAGGATCTTTTCTTAGATAGAAATTTTCGTTGAGAACTAGCATTGTCTGAACCTGTTGATGAGGTCATGTCTGCTTTGAAAGAACAAGCAAGATCGGTGTTGCTGAATAACTAGGTGCTGTCGTGGGATGGGAAGAAGTATTACTGATTAAGGCTCTCAATTGTAATATTTAGTAAAAAGTTTAATGTATTACCTAATATGCATAAGATTTACTTCCTCTGTTCAATCTATGTGGCACACTTTTCTTTTTGGCCTATCCAAAAAAAAATGTCACATTTCTATATTTAAAAACATTTTAACTTCATGAGATGATTTACCGCCACACAAACCTCTAAGGCTTGTTTTGGACCATAAATTTCAAAAGTCTTCCTTTCTTAAACTTCGTGCCTAGTCAAATTGTACCACATAAATTGAGGAGCAGTTATCTAATTTAAAGAAACTAGTTATCTAATAAATATGTAACCATATAAATGTATCAATGTAATTTGAATTGATATATAAGTTTACTCAGTTTATAATTTATTTAAACGGTTATCAAGAGCAATTAAGGAATATTTACATGAATGAATTGAATTACATGCAAACTGATCAACGTACTAATAAGAAATTATTACTTTCTTCATAAATTTAAAGAAAGAAAAGAACCAAATCATAAGAAAATATAAATCAAGTGAACCACTGGGAAGAAAATTTTCTCTTATTTTGCCACATGCCTTGCACAAGCTTTGCACTGTAAACTTTTTTAAGTTAATTAATGTTGCTTTATTTTCTTAGTACCTATTATAACTATATAAACTAATACCTATTATAACTATATAAACTAACAAGGAGTTGAAACAAAACAGAATAATAAAAATAACTTCTATAAGGGAGAAAAACAAAAGGAGAAATGAAAAAGAACACGAAAAATATCAATAAAGCAAAAAATATAGGGAAAAGGGTTCAAAACACACTGCTACTTTAGCCAAAATTGCTATAACATACTTCAACTTTACGGGGGTCCTATGACCCTCGAGGACTATTTTAAAGTAAAATTATTACCTTCTTAAAAAGCCAAAACCAAATTTATATCCAGGGTGGAATACATGCGCCTGTATTTTGCCCTTTATTTTTATTTTCTTCAGAATTTTCCCTACTTCTTCTTTATTTCTTTACTCTTTCTATACCTTCTTTCACCATTAACACTCAACCTCTCAATTTAGACCTTTACTACTGGAGGATCTCACATTAAAATCCAACAAAAACATCTCAAAACTTTCTTTTAGACTAAATTAGCAAAAACTTCGTTGAGAAATTCAAATCAATAGAAAACCCAAATCATCTGAAAAATCAAATTCACATTTCCTGCCATCATCCCGATGGATCTGAAGATTAGGGACTCCGAATTTTATTTGATTTTATCTTTTGGGTTTCGAGGGACAAAGAGAAGAGATGAAATCAAAGAAACAAATGGGTGGCCGGAGTTGCAGAGAGAGATGGCGGTACTCGGCGGATTTTCGATTATCCAATGGTGATTAATCTATTGAAAAGCCATAGATTGAGTTCCCTTGAAGGCAAACTTGGTGAAGAGGATCAATCCTTCATACGTTAATGGTGGCTAAGAAACCCAACAAAGGGGATGAAGAGACACATAATGAAAAGGAAAATGAAAACAAGAAAAAGAAAATAGAAAAATAAATATTTCTAAAAACTGTTTATAAGATAAATTTTAAACATTTTTGTTTCTTCTCTCACTCTCTTTGAGAGACTGAAATAATTTCTTTGCCATCTCGGCACATAGGGAGCTAATAATTCCCCTTTATAGTAGTTTAGGGGGGTCATAGGACCCCCGCAAAGTTGGAGTGTATTATAGCAATTTCGGCCAAAGTTGAAGTGTGTTTTGAACCCTTTTCTCAAAAATATATATAACTTTGAACCCTTTTCCCAAAATATATATAACCTAAAAATACGCCAATTGCCTTGTTAAAGGAACCAAGTGGACTTATTACAATCACCAATGTTTGTCCCCTTGCTCTGGTCTGGAAAAAAACAAATACTTCAAGTTATAATTAGTCTTTCTCTGATGGAGTAAAATTGAGATCTGGCTCACGGTACTTCCCCACAGAGTTTGTCGCGTTCAAATTAGGAACCACGTCGCTTATAGTTGCAGCAACTGCCTGTCTTCCTTGTGTGCTGCCTTTTCTTTTGCTTTGTCCTCAACAATCGATCCGCTGTCTGACACTTCTGTGGTTGAAGATAGGCAAATCCATCCCTGTTAAATATTAGAAGAGGATATGGCCATTCGGAACCACAATTGAATTATGGTTCAGTAGAACTCAATAGTTTTAGCTCAAATTTTGTATTTATGAGAACTGATAAATTTAAAATTCTAAACATGCCTCTGAATATGCATCTTTCTTAGTGAGACTGATAGGATGGAGCACACCATATGCCAAAACAAGGCTTTGGTTGAATGAATGTCTTTTCCATGCACCACACGTACTCTCTGCTCTTCCAAGGAAGGGTATAAGGTGCCACATGTGGTACATTTTGCTTGACATTTTTAATAATTGATTGGTTATAACTGCCTCCTCCAGCTGATGATGATGATTCTTCACCGGACACATCTCGGCCTTGTACCTCAACATTTCGAGAAAAAACACTTAAAGTGGCACTCGCATTGCCACTAATGTGAGTGTCACATGTGGCTCCAGTTTTACTAGGACGAGGAGTGAGACTTGAGGAAGTAAGAGGAGCAATAGCGTTCTTGGATAAACGGGAATGGGTGAAGGCTTATTCTCTATTTTTTTTTTTATTCCACCGTTTTTGTTCTTCATATATTCAAAGAATAAAAAAACGTATCATCAGAAGAAAATATAAATCAGGTGAAGCATTGAGAAGAAAATCTTCTGTTATTTCGGCACATACTTTGCACCTTTGCACCATAAACTTTGTTTAATAAATGTTGCTTTATTTCCTTAGTACCTCTTAAAATTACATAAACTAACAAGGAATTGAAACAAAAAAAAAATGAAAATAACTACTATAACGGAGAAAATTAAAAAGAGAGATGACAAACAAAAAACACAAAATATCCATAAAACAAAAAAAAAATATATATATAAAGAACTTGAAACTATGGCAATTTCCTGATCAGAGAAATTAAGGGGACTTATTTACAATCACCAATGTTTGTCTCAATGATCTAATCATGGAAACAATCAAAGAAATATTGTAATTTGTAAATAGAACTAAGTTAAGATAATTCAACACCATCAACACGTATGTGAAAAAATACCAAATACTTCAAATTTTGATTAATCTTGCTCTGGCGGAGGGAAACATGAGATTCGGCACACGGTACTTCCTCACAGGGTCTGCCACATTCAAATCTCTTCCTTGTGTTGCCTATTTATTGTATTGTCCTTCACAACCTCTTTCGTCTGACACGTCTGTGGTTGAAGATGGACAGATCTATACCTGTTAAACACTAGAGTAGGATATGGCCGAAATGGAACCACAATAGAATTTACGGGTTCAGTAGAATTTAATAGCTTTGGGTCAAATCCTATATTTATATAAGAAACTCAAATTAATAAGTAAAAATAATGTATTCCGAACCCACTAGACAAAAAGAATAATTATTTAGAAATTATAAATTTAAATCATAAATTCGCCTCTAGGTACTTTTCTTCTTGTTAGATGGTAGCGCATCATATTCCACGGAAAGCTATAAGGTTTCACGTGCGGCATATTTGGATTAACATTTCTAATTGGCTGATAGTTGTAATTGCCTCCTCCAGATGATCCTTCACTAAACACATCATGCGAACGAGGCCTTGAGCGATTGTAACGACATCATTATTGCGAGTCCGGAGCCTAAAGGGTATAAAAATACACGGTATTTATCAAAACGGAATGACTAAAAATTTATATACCAAAAGGGGTATATCGTGGGATGATCCACGATATACCCCAAAAAAAAAATTTCATCTGACACGAAGTCAACGAAAAATTAAAAAAAAAAAAAAATTGATTGTATAACGTGGACTGATCCACGTTATACAATATAAATTGTATAACGTGGATCAGTCCACGTTATACAATTATAACTTGTATAACGTGGACTGATCCACGTTATACAATTTATATTGTATAACGTGGATCAGTCCACGTTATACAATTAAAAAATAATTCCAGCGTTTTACGAAATAGGAGTCCGGAACCAAAATGCCCGAAGTGTTTTTTCCATACTTTGACTAACGATTAGTCGTGTGTCAAGACTCCGAAACGTCAATATTTTATCTAGAACCTGATATTTTTTTTCTGCATACAATAATGTAGGCCCAATACATCAAGGATACGTAGACGTTCGGATCGTCATTTTAGGGGTTGAAAAGGTGCCCGAAGTAAGTTTTGTTTGAAAAAACTTAATGATTTTTTCATACTTTAACCAACGATTAGTCGTGTGTCAAGACTCCGAAATGTCAATATTTTATATAGAACCTGATATTTTTTTCTGCGTACAATAATGTAGGCTCAATACATCAAGGATACGTAGACGTTCGGATCATCATTTTAGGGGTTGAAAAGGTGTCCGAAGTAAGTTTTGTTTGAAAACTAGTTGTAAAGTGGTCAAACCAGCTCAACTGGTAAGAGGCGCTTCCTTAGGGAGGACAAAAGTGACTGCAAGGTCGCGGGTTCGAAGCTCTGCAGAGTGTGCGAACTGTCTAAGCACCCTTTCACATACAATGACCCAGTAGTCCATGCGCAGATGCATGTCAGCAGAGAGGGCAACCCCAGTGCAGATCACTATGGATCCTCGACAAAAAATCGCCTTTTTTGTGAGGACCCACAGCTGAGCGCTGACCATGCTGTGAACCTCTGGGTATCTGACCCCATGAACATGCGTACATGACATGACATACTCAGGTATTGTGCGTGAGAGGGTGCTTAGCCAGTTCGATATACGCTGCAGCGGTTGGGATCGAACCCGCGACCTTGCAGTCACCTTTACATTCCCCTGAGGGAATCGACTCTTACCAGTTGAGCTGCAGCGTATATCGAACTGGCTAAGCACCCTCTCACGCACAATACCTGAGTATGTCATGTCATGTACGCATGTTCATGGGGTCAGATACCCAGAGGTTCACAGCATGGTCAGCGCCCAACAAGATGGTCATAACTTTGCGCTCGGAAGTCCTTTTTACGCGTTTTTTTTTTTTTGAACTTGCATATTTTTTCGAGATCTACGCGGACAAACTGCCATAGGCGGTTTAGCCGAGCCGATTTTTGAAAAAACACCTTTTATCTCATTCAATTTCAATTTTCCCCCAAATTGGCATGAAATTTTCAGATTTATGTACTTATAAGATGATGATACGCAATAGATTTCAACGTAAAAATCCCGGGGTAATGTAGCTGTGAATGTCAATTTCACTTCTGTGGTTTCAATTTTTGAAAATAAAGTTGACTAATTTTCTCGACATATAAAGTTGACTAAAATAACCTTACAGTCAAACACTAAGTTTTTTCAAACAAAACTTACTTCGGCTTCAGGAGCGCGGACTATAACTAGAAGGAGGAATGAAGTGTAGTACGTGCAAGCAAACAGGTCATAAAAAGAATCGCTTCCCCGACAGAAATCAGTAGTTGTTGTTGCTTGTTGGTTTTTATGTTTTTTCTTAAGTTGTACGATCGTTGTTTCCTTATGTAATCTTCCAAGAATAAATAACATGTTTTGTACCGTTTAATAGTTAGTATGTAATTTAACATTTACTACTCAATTAATGTGTGACGTTTATTTAACTTATATTTTATTTTTTATTTCTGTTCGCATATATAACACATTTAATTATTGCATGTGTTAAAATATTTATTTGAGTTAATCATGCTTTAAAAATTAAAAAAATCAATAAATTTTTTTATTAAAAACATAACCAAATATGATTTAAATTTAGGCAACGTCTTACCAAGTATTTGTTAAAAAAAAAATTGATTGTATAACGTGGACGGATCCACGTTATACAATATAAATTGTATAACGTGGATCAGTCCACGTTATACAATTATAACTTGTATGATTTAAAGTTTTCGTTGACTTCGTGTCAGATGAAAAAAAAAAATTGGGGTATATCGTGGATCAGCCCACGATATACCCCTTTTGGTATATAAATTTTTGGTCATTCCGTTTTGGTAAATACCGTGTATTTTTATACCCTTTAGGCTCCGGACTCCCATTATTGCTATCAAAGGGGCGAAATACTCCTTGTACACCAATATTTCAAGAAAAACTACATAAAAGGGCACTCGAATTAACACCAATGTCAGTGCCACTTGTGAACTCCTACCGCAGTTCCACTTTCAAGAGGAGTGGGACTCGGGGAAGCAAGAGGCGCAAAAGCGTTCTCAACGCGATTGGGGTTGGGTCTAGGCTTATTATTAGAATGGCAATAGGGCAGGTTAGGGTGGGGCAAGCCTTGCCCTATTAAGGTTTTGACCCGCCCTGTCCTGCCCCGTTTAGCTTTTCCAAAAAAATTGCCCTGCCCTGTCCCGCCCCACTAAGCCGCGCCCTAACCCACCCCGTTTATGTTATCTTCCCTTTCTCCTCTTTATTTCCACTTTGTAGCATGTAATTTTTTAAACTTCTTTTGATATATTTTTTAATACTAGTACTGCAATTGCTTTTCTTCAATGCAATCTATTGACTTTGTAAATACTATTTTTCCAACTTGGCCTACATTTTTTGACTTTATAAATACTATTTTTTCCTACAACTTGCTCTTCGTTTAATCATTTAGTACAGTTTTAATGCAATGTGCAGCTAATTAGTAACTCTGTTTATTTAATCTCGTTTGATATTTGAATAATGAGAAAAGGACGACAACAAAAAACTATGATATAGAGAAAGTATAACTAAACCCATAGGCATTTAATTTTTACTAAAATAACCGGGGATTTGCTTGATGGTTTATGATTGTACCCAACTTCAGGGGCGGAGCCAGGATTCCGACGAAGGGTGTTCATATTTTAGGACAGGGAATGTGTGAGCGATAGTTTGCACACCCTTAGTCGCTAGGCTATCCTTCGTTTCTATGTCAAGGTTGTTCATTACTAGTATATATCCACAAAATTCTATATTTATCATAGGCATTCGATAATTTTTTTCGACGAAGGGTGTTCATATGAACACCCTTCAATGGATGTGGCTCCGCCACTGCCCAACTTCCTGCTTCTGTCAATCAATCATTAGTATTCATGCTTCTGTCAATCAGCTTTCTCAAAATATTAGTGAGTATATGAGTCTCATTTCACCAACTTTTGGAAATTATTAAATTACCAAACGAAAGAAAATGAACAACAAAAAACTGAAAAGGAACAAACTCATATATCGAAGTGGGAATTGGGATGAATAAAATACGCGGGTCACCTGGTTTTACCCGACCCACTTTTAAACTCGTACCTTGCCCTGCCCTGCCCTGCCCTAACTCATTAAAAAATTTTAAAAATATTATTTTGCCCTGCCCTCACTACAAAAAAATGAATAATTTGCGGAGGTTGAAAGTTGCAATTCGCGGAGGTTTTAGCCTCTTCTAGCAACTAATGGAAGCTAAAACCTTTGCGAATTGCAACTTTCAACCTCCGCAAATTACTCATTTTTTTGTGGTGCCCTATTTAAATCCTTCCCTGCCCCGCCCCATTAAGGGTGTGTCCTGCCCCGCCCCATTAAGGGCGTGCCCTGCCCCGCCCTGCCCTATTTAAATCCTTCCCTGCCCCGCCCCATTAAGGGTGTCCTGCCCCGCCCCATTAAGGGTGTGCCCTGCCCTGCCCCAATTGTCACCCCTACTTATTATCTTGCTTTTCTTGATCACCGCCATTTTTATTCTTCGTATATTTAAAAAAAGAAAAGATTCATATTATCATAAGCAAATATAATTAATTAAAACGTTATAAAGAAAATGACTTGGTGTCGTATAATGGAGGAAAACATTTAATGTTAGCAATGAACACCTTTTTGGTTTGCAACGTATAGTTTAGAGCTTAGTCCTAATAACGGAGATCGTATGAGTACTCAATTGAAAAAATTAGACAACATTTATTAGACAAATTAAAGTTTATTGTGCAAGACATGTGGCAAAATAACAGAAAATGTTTTTCTTTCACTATTTTCTGTTTTAGGATAATATTTTATGCTTACTTATCAAACATAAATTATTTTCTACACAAATATTTTGGAGAGAAATACTTGTAATCCACATGCTTTGCACAAGCATTTGCACCGTAAACTTTGTTTAACAAATGTTGCTTCACTTTCTTAACCTATTATAACTAATGTCATATAATTATAAACTAACAAAGAATTGAAACAAAAAAGAGAGATGAAAATAACTACTATAACGGAGAAAAATAAAACAAAGAGAGACAAATGAAACACGCAAAATATGCCCCCCAATAAATATGAAATTATGGCAATTGGCTGATCGATTAGAGAAATCAAGGGGACTAATTACAATCAGCATTGTTTGTCCCCTTCCTTTAATCATATGGAAACAACTAAAACTGTAAATGAAACTAAATTCTGATAATTCAAAACCATTAACACATATGGTGAAAAAAATACCAAATACTTAAATGTTTTCTCTTACAAGAGTATGAACACTCGACACATTTAACTTTAACATTTTTAATTCGCTGGTTACGTCATATTGCCTCCTCCAGCTGATGATGATGATCCTTCACTAATCGAACACATCATGTGACCAAGTCTGCCGGATCGCAAGACTATGAGCGATTGCAACAATGCATCATTGGATGTTGGACCTTGTACCTCAACATTTCAACAAAAACCATTTAAAGTGGCACTCGCAATGCCACTAATGCAAGAGTCTCATATGGCTCCAGTTTACTAGGAGGAGGAGGGGTACTTGGGGAAGCAAGAGGAGCAATAGCATTCTCAGGGCGATGAGAATTGGTGAAGGCTTATTCTATTTCTTTTTTTATCCCACTGATTTTGTTCTTCATATGTTCAAAGAAAGAGAACATATTATCATAAGAAAATATAAATTAAGTGAAGCATTGAGAAGAAAACCTCTTTCTATTTTGTTACATACTTTGCACATACCTTGTACAAGCTTTTCGCCGTAAACTTAATTTGTTTAATAAATGTTGCTTTATTTTTGTGGTGCCTATTAAAATCATATAAACTAGGAATTGTAACAAAAATAAAAAATGAAAATAACTATTATTATAACGGAGAAAATTAAAAGAGATAAATGCAAAAAAAAAAAAATACACGCAAAATCTATATAAATTAGAAATCTAGAAAAACTTGAAACTAAGGCAATCGGCTGATTAGAGAAACCAAGTGGACTTATTACAATCACCAAAGTTTATCCCCTTGCTCGAGTCATGAAAACAAGAATTGTCATTTGTAAATAAAACTAAGCTCCGATAATTCAACATCATTTACACGTAAATAAAATACCAAATACTTCAAGTTTTAATTAATCTTGCTTCTGATGGAGGAGAATTGAGATCCAGAACAGGGTACTTCCCTACGGGGTCTGCCACATTCAAATTAGGAACTAGGCGGTGTATAGTTTGACGTGGTTTTGCAGCAGCCGCCTCTCTTCCTTGTGTTGCCTGTTCTATTGCTTTGTCCTCAACAATCTCCGCTAATAGTTCCGTGTTTGAGTTAAGATAGGCAGATCCATCCCTGTTAAACACTAGAAAAGGATATGGTCGAATCAGAGCCACAATAGAAGTTACAGACGATTCAATAGAACTCAGTAGCTTTGACTCAAATTCTGAATATATATAAGAATTCATAAACTTAAAATTCTGAATCTGCCTCTGAATATGCATCTTTCTTACTGAGACTTATTGGATGGAGAACACTCTATGCCCAAACAAGGCTTTGGGTGAATGAATGTTTTTCCATGCACCGGGCGTACTCTCTGCACTTCCAAGGAAGGCTATAAGGTGCTACACGCAACACATTTAGGTTAAAAATTTTAATAATTGGTTATAACTGCCTTTTTCAGCCGATGATGATGATCCTTCACTGGACACATCACATGACCGCTTCTGCTCGATCGCAAGGCTATGAGCGGTTGCAACAACATCATTGCTACCGATGGACGCTGAACTTGTACCCCAACATTTTGAAAAAACCACTTAAAGTGGCACTCGCAATGCCACTAGAGTGTCAAATGTGACTCCAGTTTTACTAGGAGGAGGAGCGTGGGACTTGATGAAGCAAGCGGAGCAATAGGAAATGGGTGAAGGCTTATTCTCTAGTATTTTTTTCTATCTCACCGTTTTTGTTCTTCATGAACTCAAACAAAGAAAAACGTATTATCATTAGAAAATATAAATTAGGTGAAGCATTGGGACGAAAATCTTCTGTTATTTTTCCACATGCCTTGCACAAGCACTCCACCATAAACTGTTTCTAAAAATTATTGTTTTATTTTCTTAGTACCTCTACCCTCCTCAAACCTCACCTGTGGGATCACATTGGGCTGTTGTTGTTGTTGTTTCTGAGTACCTATTATCCATCTATCTATATATATACTATATTATAAGCATGAAGACCCTAAGCGAAATGTCGTTCGTCTTTACCATTTAAAACATATTTCACATTGGATAAAAATTTAATTTAGTGATTTTTTTGATATATAAGAATTTAAATTCAACTAAAATTTTGGTTATTAAATCTTTTCTTATTTGAATTATGTAGAACTTTAAAAATAATCAAATTCTTACCTTAAATAAATCCTCTTCTTACTTGAACAATAAGCTAAATTTGACAACGATAAATGCAATTGTCCTTGTTGTATATTTGCAAAAGAAACAAACTTCTTGTGTTGTCAAACTCCTCTTCGAACTTTTTTTGTTTCTCTGTAATTTTATTATCCTTTGCAATATAGAAGTTATTAAATCATATTGAGTTCTCTATTAGATCACTAAAATTGATTTTAACTTTTATTTTATAACTCAAACATATCATTTGATAATATTTGTATAATTTCTAAAATCGTGTACTCATTAACATGGGTACGCGCTTTAGTACTAGTAATTACGTAACTAATAAGGAATTGAAACAAAATGAAAATAAGTACCATAGTGGAGGAAAAACAAAAGGATAAATGAAAAAAAACACGCCCAACATATAGCCGAACACAAAAAATTAAAATATAGAAACTTGAAATTATGGTAATTGCCAGATTAGATAAATCAAGGGTCTGTACAATCATCAATGTTTGTCTCCTTGCTCTTATCATGAAACAAGAATTGTAAGTTATAAATAAAATTAAGTTTCAATAATTCAATACTATATATCTAACACATATCGTGAAAGAATACGAAATACTTCAAGTTTTGATTAATCTTCCTCAGGTGGAGGAAAATTGAGATCCGGCACACGGTACTTCCTCACAGAGTCTGCCACATTCAAATCTCTTCCTTGTGTTGCCTCTTCTACTGCATTGTCCTCAACAACTTCCTTTGGCTCAGTTGGCTCAAATTCTGTATTTATATAAGAAACTAAGTAAAAATAATGTATTCCAAACTCAATAAACAAAAAGAGTAATGACTTAGAAATTATAAATTTAAAATTTTGAATCCGCCTATAAATATCACCTTTCTTACTATTGGTTGTTGGATGGGAGCGCATCATATTCCCTAACAGTGTATACGGTGAAAACCGGATGAGGGCCAATCCGGGGTAGCCGTGGCTCGGAGGAGGAAAAGGAGGGAAAGTTCGTGTATAGGCATCTGGTTTCCGGATAAGCATTCGGATCAAAGCCGAGCGGAAGCATCATCGGTCCCGGTTTTTAAGCTACCGAAGGTTCGGATCTCTTTCTGGGGGGGTTACCGCCGGAGGTCCGGTACCCGTGAGTCCGTTGGTCCGTTATGACCGTTACTGGGGCGCAGCAGTGGTGTCACATCATGGTCGGCTATCAACTATGCGTGTGTCAGACGGCGCCGTCAGTCAGATCCCATCACATCCATTCAGGGGCTGTCCCTTTATTATTATTTTATTAATTCATATTGAGGAAGACCCATGGGTTCATCACTATAAATAGGGCATTCCCTCCTCCCTTTGGGGGTTGGTTCATTTTTATTCAAAAGAACACTTGTAACACAATACCTATATATATACAGTTCTTGCAATCTCAATATTGATATTTTTCATTGTAAGTTTGTCATCTGTATCATATTTCTTCAATCAATTGGCCATACGCGGAGTCATCCGTCACTTGCGCTCCTTGCTCGCTTATCAATAAGCATTCTCATCCACGGTTTGTAATAAACATTGGGACTCAAGCACATATCCTATACTCACACACAAATTCAATTGATTACCGAATCCGGGGTAAACAGTTTGGCGCCCACCGTGGGGCAAGGATAATAGTTCTTGGTCCTGATTCTTGTCGTTCTCACCTCCAAACCGTAACACTCCCACCCCGTTTGTCTCGTCAAAAACGGACTAATGGCTGATGTTGAGCAATCTGGCCATGTCAATAATACCGAGATTGTGGCAGAAAACGAGGAAAGCGAATTACGGGGACTACCGAACCCCGCTGACCCGAACCGCGTCGACTCGAGGGAGGGCCTCAACCGACAAAACACGGTGGATCAAATTAATGCCGCCCTACCGGCCACTGATCCTCTAAGAACTCGTAACTCCGTCACATTGTCTCGGACCCAAAGCCAGAGAGAGCCGGAGGAAGCGAACGACGGCATTAATTTGCGTTTGATTTTCGAAATGTTGCAGGAACAAAGAGCGGCAATCGCCGAGCAAGGAATGGCGATTGCCCGGTTGCAGAGCGGACAAGGGGAGGCTGGACCGGAAAAGGCCAAGGGAACAGCAGAAATCGAGAGAAACGGGCCGCGGATAGTCGAGAGCAATGATTCCGGAGCCGGTTCTTCCACCGAGGTACTGAAGATGCTTGAAACCTTGGCGAAGCGAGTAGACTCTACCGAAAAAAGGGTAGAGACTTACAATTCTCGGGTAGATCAGATACCGGGGGCTCCACCTTTGCTAAAAGGGTCTAACTCGAAAAAATATATTCAAAGGCCTTTTCCTCCGAGTGCAGCACCCAAGTTAATCCCGAAGAGATTCAAGATGCCGGACATTCAGAAATACGATGGCACCACGGACCCACATGAGCACGTGACCGCGTACGCCTGTGCTATAAAGGGCAATGATATGGAAGAGGATGAGATAGAGTCAGTACTGTTGAAGAAATTCGGGGAGACTCTGTCAAAGGGGGCGTTGACGTGGTACGACCATCTGCCCGAGCATTCGATCACTTCTTTTGAGATGCTCGTCGATGCCTTTGTGAAAGCCCACGCCGGTGCAATAAAGGCGCAGGCCCGTAAGGCTGACATTTTCCGGATAACCCAAAGGGACGGCGAGTTATTACGGGAATTCGTCACCCGGTTCCAGAGGGAACGAATGGAGCTACCCCCGGTGCCGGAAGAGTGGGCCGCACAGGCCTTCACAAAGGGACTCAACATGCTAAGTTCGGTGGCCTCGGCAAAATTGAAAGAGAGCTTGCTGGAATACGAGGCCGTAACATGGGCCGACGTCCACAATCGGTATGAGTCAAAGATTCGGGTGGAGGATGATCAATTCGAGTTCTCTCCGGTAAGGACCAAAATAAGTAGAGGTTTCGAGCCGCCAAGGAAGGGATACGAGGCCAAATCTGAATCATCGAAAGAAAGGTTTCGGCCATATCCCTATCCGGATAAGAAAAGTTTCAGGTCGGAAAAGGCAATAGAGAGCCCGAGCCATTTCTCAGGACGGGGCAGCAAACGAGTGGAGCGGCCATCGAACAGTCGGGGACTCTCGTTTAGGAGCGATGCCGGAAGTTCCGCCGGCAATAAAGTTCCTCCAAAAATTTCAGAATACAACTTCAACGTTAGTACTTCAGGACTTGTCTCGGCTATTGGACGTGTCCCCGATGTAAGGTGGCCTAAACCATTGAGGTCGGATCCGGGTCAGCGAGATCCGGGTGTAGTGTGCGAGTATCACGGGACCCACGGGCATCGAACCGAAGATTGCCGTCAATTGAGAGACGAGGTAGCCCGGTTATTGAAAAATGGTCACCTCCGAGATCTGCTGAGCGACCGGGCCAAAAATCACTATAAGGAAAGGGAATCTTTTCAAAGGTCCGAGCCTGTCGAACCCCAGCATACGATCAACATGATAGTGGGCGGGACAGACGCCCCTCGAGGGCCGGTAATGAAACGGACGAAGATCTCTATTGTTCGTGAAAAGCGCACCCGAGGCCATTCGGCCGAGGGATCCATCTTCTTTAATGACGAAGACACAGAGGACATCGTTCAACCCCACAATGACGCATTGGTAATCTCTATACTAGTCTTTAAAACTAAGGTTAAACGTATTCTGATTGACCCAGGTAGCTCGGCCAACATCATCCGATGGAGGGTGGTTGAACAGCTAGGACTGCTCGGCCAGATCGCACCAGTGGCCCGGGTGCTAAGCGGGTTCAATATGGCGAGCGAAACCACAAAGGGGGAAATCTCATTGCCTGTAAATGTGGGTGGCACCATTCAGCAAACGATGTTCTATGTGATCGAGGGGGACATGAAATATAATGCATTATTGGACAGACCTTGGATACATAGCATGAGGGCGGTGCCCTCAACACTACATCAGCTATTGAAATTCCCCACGCCGGAAGGAGTAAAAACCGTCCGGGGCGAGCAGACCGCTGCAAGGGAAATGTTTGCAGTAGAAGAAGCGGCACCTCGGCCCGAGGGGCCGGAATGGAAAAGTGCAACCGGAGGAGAGATTCCCAAATAGCAATCAAAGTGCGTCGGGTTGAACCCGGTACATAAGGAGGAAGATTACGAGGTACCCAGATCGTTCGTCATGCCAGATGACTCGGATGCAACTCAGTCAACTGTGGAGGAATTGGAGCAGATCATCCTGTTCGAATATCTCCCGGACAGAAAGGTATACCTGGGCACGGGGCTCACCCCGGAGCTCAGGCGTCGATTAATTGAATTTCTTCGTGCTAACGCTGATTGCTTTGCATGGTCGCATATAGATATGACAGGTATATCACCAGAAATAGCAACTCACAAGTTCAGCCTGGATGGGAAGTTTACTCCGGTGAAACAGAAAAGGAGACCCATGGCGGAGGCTAAACACGCATTTGTGAAGGACGAGGTAACAAAACTTTTGAAGATAGGATCCATCCGAGAGGTAAAGTACCCGGACTGGCTGGCCAACGTCGTGGTAGTACCCAAAAAAGGTAACAAACTTCGAATGTGTGTCGACTTCAAAGATTTAAACAAGGCATGCCCGAAGGACTCATTTCCGTTGCCTCATATCGACAGAATGATCGATGCGACGGCCGGGCATGAGATGTTGAGTTTTCTCGACGCTTACTCCGGGTATAACCAGATCCGGATGTACCCGGAGGATCAAGAGAAAACATCCTTCATCACCCGGTACGGGACCTACTGTTATAACGTCATGCCTTTCGGACTAAAAAATGCCGGTGCAACTTACCAACGCCTAGTTAATGAAATGTTCGAAGAACAGATAGGGAAAACAATGGAGGTTTACGTTGACGATATGGTTGTTAAGTCCCTGGAAATAGAGGACCATTTAAAGCATTTGCAGGAAACCTTCAATGTGCTTCGCAAATACAACATGAAGCTTAACCCGGAGAAGTGTGCATTCGGTGTAAGATCTGGCAGATTCCTAGGTTTCATGGTGTCAAACCGAGGGATCGAAATCAACCCGGACAAGATCAAAGCCATCGAAGATATCGAGGTAGTGAACAGCATAAAGGGGGTTCAGAAACTCACCGGGAGAATCGCAGCACTAAGTCGCTTCATATCGAGATCCTCGGACAGGAGTCACCGGTTCTTCTCCTTGCTCAGAAAGAAGAATGATTTTATCTGGACACCGGAGTGCCAAGAAGCTCTGCAGGATCTAAAGAAGTACTTGTCTAACCCCCCTCTACTGCACACGCCGAAGGCAGGTGAGACACTATTTCTGTACCTAGCGGTCTCCAAAGTTGCGGTAAGCGGCGTTTTGGTCCGAGAAGAATCAGGTACGCAATTCCCTATCTATTACGTGAGTAGAACATTGGGGGATGCGGAGACCCGTTACCCCCATCTGGAAAAGTTGGCGTTGGCACTAGTAAGCGCCTCCAGAAAGCTTAAGCCTTACTTTCAAAGCCATCCCATATGTGTAGTAACTACTTATCCTTTGAAAAACGTCATGCATAAACCCGAGTTGTCGGGTAGGCTAACGAAGTGGGCTGTAGAGGTCAGCGGCTACGACCTCGAATACAGACCCCGAACGGCCATCAAATCCCAAATTTTAGCCGATTTCATAGCAGACTTCGCCCCAGCCATGGTCCCCGAGGTCGAAAAAGAGTTTCTGCTGACCTCGGGAAAGGACACGGGCATTTGGTCTCTGTATACGGACGGGGCTTCGAACCTTAGAGGTTCCGGGCTTGGTATTGTCCTTAGGGCCCCGGCCGGTGATGTCATTCGACATTCCATCAAAACTATCAAGCTAACTAACAATGAAGCTGAGTATGAGGCTATGATTGCAGGATTAGAATTGGCCCGGAGTATGGGGGCAGAAACTATCGAGGCAAAGTGCGACTCGCTTTTGGTCGCAAACCAGGTGAATGGCACGTTTGAAGTCAAGGATGAACGGATGCAGAGGTATCTCGAGAAAACCAGAGTGATACTTCACCGATTTAAAAAATGGACCCTGCAGCATATACCGAGAGAACAGAACTGTGAGGCCGATGCATTGGCAAATTTGGGATCTGCGGTCGAAGGGGTCGAAATCAACTCCGGAGAAACGGTGCTACTGACAAGAACGGCCATAGAAAGCGGACACGCTGAAATATACTCGACAGGTCTGACTTGGGATTGGCGCAACAAATACATTGACTACTTGCGTGATGATAAGCTTCCAAGCGACCCGAAGGAGTCGCGTTCGTTACGAACAAAGGCAGCCCGATTTTGCTTTGTGGATGGCCAATTATACCGACGCTCTTTCCACGGACCCTTGGCTAAATGTTTGGGCCCTGGGGAAACGGAGTATGTGATGAGGGAAGTACATGAAGGGACCTGTGGCAATCACTCTGGTGCGGAAGCTCTGGTCCGGAAGCTGATCAGGGCCGGGTATTACTGGAATCAGATGGATGAAGACACGAGAAACTTCGTCCGAAAATGTGACGGGTGTCAGAGGCATGCCCCGATGGTTCACCGGCCCGGGGAGTCGTTGCATTTAGTGGTCTCACCATGGCCGTTCATGAAATGGGGAATGGACATCGTGGGTCCGTTACCCCGGGCACCAGGTAAGGCACGCTTTATTTTATTTATGACTGACTACTTTTCTAAATGGGTCGAAGCGCAGGCCTTTGAAAAAATCAGAGAAAAGGAGGTTATCGACTTCGTTTGGGACCACATCGTCTGCCGTTTCGGCATTCCAGCCGAAATAACTTGTGATAACGGTCCTCAGTTCATGGGTAGTAAGGTCAACAGTTTCCTCGAGGGGTTGAAGATCTAGAAGATTGTGTCGACCCCATATCACCCGTGTGCAAACGGACAGGCGGAATCCACTAACAAGACAATAATCCAAAGTCTAAGGAAGCGGCTGGAAGCATCGAAGCACCGTTGGAGAGAAGTGTTGCCCGAGGTATTATGGGCTTACCGAACCATGGCCAAGTCCAGCACGGGCGAGACCCCTTTCTCGTTGGTATACGGGACCGAAGCCCTTATCCCCGTCGAGGTTGGCGAGCCGACTCTCCGTTTCAGGTATGCAACCGAGGAGTTAAACGGGGAGGCCATGGTCGTAAGGCTCGACCTGGCAGATGAGATGCGCGAAAGAACATTGGTCCGAATTGCGGCTCAAAAGCAGAGGATGGAAAGGTACTACAATCGGAGAGCCAACTTTCGGCATTTCCGGGTTGGGGACTTGGTACTTCGAAAAGTCACTTTGTATACAAAAAACCCAAACGAGGGAAAGCTAGGACCAAACTAGGAAGGGCCGTACAAGGTGACCGGTGTAACAGGCAAAGGATCGTACCAGCTGGAGTCCATGGATGGACAATGCCTACGCAACAACTGGAACATAGCCCATCTGAAAAGATATTACTGCTAAGGTATGATCCTCTCATATACCTTCTGTTAACCGTATTGTCTTTTTGCAGGAAATCGAACACGACACAAAAATAGAAACTTAGGACTGAAAGCACGTGTTGCACTCTTTTCCTTAAGTGCGGTTTTATCCCAAAATGGGTTTTCCGCCGAGGTTTTTAATGAGGCAGCGAGTACAACGTGCTACGCAATAAAGGCAAAGGGCCAGAACTCGGACACCCGAGGTTGCATCTCCCGAGTGAGGGCTTGGTAACACTCACCCGACCTCGAAGCTTGGACCAGTGTTAAGGGGCCACAGTACCCACATCGAGGCATGGCACGATAAAGAGAAACAAGGGAAGAAATTCAGCATTTGCCACGGCAAAAGCATAGGCCGGCCACCGGCCACCGCCTTCGATGTAAGGACCAAACGATCATAATGAATCGTGTCCCATTCAGCATTTGCCACGGCAAAAGCATAGGCCGGCCACCGGCCGCCGACTTCGATGTAAGGGCCAACGATCGCAATGAATCGTGTCCCATTTAGTGTTTGCTATGGCAAAGATACAAGGAATGAAAATTCTCCTATATGTACGAACACTTGTAATACAAAAGTTATTACAATAACCAATATTTTGGCAGTGCTCAAGTTGTACGCCCAAAACACTGGGCGAAGTGAGGTCATCTCAAATCGGCCTTAAAGATAAGTCTCACGGGCAGAATTAATCAACGACCACGGATCATCTTGTCCGAAATTCGGACCAATAGTTCAAGGCAGAATAAAAACAAGCAATCAAACGAAGACACAAGAGAAGTGTAACTTTCATATACGCAAAGGATACTTTTATAAAGAGTACATTTACATCAAAAATAAAAAAGATCCTATGCTACTCAGCCCGGCTAGAGTCAGAATAATCGGACTCGGTTCGTTCGGAGTCATCCGAGTCGGACCCAAGGGCACGGTTGGCCTCCTCCTCCATCTCCTTGGCCTGGGTAATCAGGGCCGGAAGATCGGATAATCCGCGATCGGCCTCTTCAAGGGTGAGCCGCCGAGACTTCCACTTCTCATACTCGGCAACAATGGCAGTATGGGCCTCGGCCGTCTCCACGCCTTTCCAGGCTTCTTCCAAGTGGGCCTCAACCTTAGCCAACTTAGCCTCTAGCTCGGCTCGGCCTGCCACAGCGATAGTCCTCATGTGGACAGCAGCTTCTAGCTCGGCCTTAAGAACGTCGTTGGCACTCACCGCCTCCTCCAGCTCGGCTTTTAAGCCCTCACTCATCCGAGACCGCTCCTCGGCCTTCTCTTCGAAAACTTTCATGCGTTCTTCGTACAGGGCGGTATCAGATTCCAGTTGCCGATTCCTCTCGGCCAAGATAGTCGCATCGGCTTTCACCAAGTCAAGTTCCCCTCGGAGTTGAGAGACAGTGGTCTCCAACTCGTCCAGCCTTGACGAAAACTGAGCTTTGTCTCGGCTGAGGCAAATCTTATCAGCCTCGAGGCTTCGGTTATAATCAGTCATGGCGGCCAACTCATTTTTTAAACGACAACTTTCGTCCTTAGCCGCATCGAGTTCGGGACGAAGGTTGGCGAGAACGGCGGCCTGGCTCAACTCTTCCTCTTTTTCTCGGAGGAGGTGCTTGTATTTCTCCGTTTCTCGGCCCTGGGCGTCTAGTTGGCCTCGGAGATCATCCATCTCGTGTTGGGCACGGATGAAGGCTTCGTTCACCAGTACTACACTCTGCAAGGAAAGCAAACATAAGGAATCAAAACCAAAATGAGCGCAAAATCTGATTGATATGCAAAGATGGCTGTAAGTTCTACCCGGTTGCCCGCGTGCATGCCTTCGTTCATGAGGCATTGCCAAGTGACCCCGGTCATTTTGCGCTTATCCGAGTCGGAAACAAGAGGACGCAAATAACTTGCCACTCCTACCGGACGTGATAGAAAGCCACAATCCTCGGGGACGGTGACTACGGCCGATCTGGTCCTTCTCGGCTCAACGCTCGGGGCTGGGAAGATGGTCACCAGGTTATCCCTAGAGCCAGATTCTGACTGTCGGTTGGCCGACCTCGTGACCCGAGGAATTGGAAGATGGCCAAAACCCGCAGCTTCACCGGTAGCCGGAGGAGTGGCTGAAAACATATCTTCGAAGTCTGCAACCCTCGGGGCAGGGGTAGACGAACTCGGTATAGACTCAATATTCCTGGCGAGGGTCGGGGGCTCGGAAGTAGAAACCGGTTCATGGCCGGGCGATGGACGAGCCTGAGTGGGGGCTTCGGTCTCCGGAACTGGAACGGTCCCTTGATCGGTTGCAGCAACAGCTGTTTCCCCGGCTCCTTTTCTCCTTTGCAGGGGAGTATCTTCCGAAGAAGTTTCACCTGAAATGTCGACGAAGTCAACCGACCGAAGAGGGGCCGGGGAAAGGATTTCTTTCGCGCTTGAAAGAAGAGCGGGAATTAAGATACCTTCATTCATAGAAGGCAAGGGCGGTTCGGAGTCAGTCTCCTCGGGTACTGGGGCCGCTAACGGTGCCGGGTCTACCCTCCGAACAATGATGTCGGACTCCACCTCCTCCCTCGGTGGCCGGGCAACACTCCTTGCTTTCTTTCGTTTGGACGGTTGGCCCTTTTCGGGGGGTCGTTTCCTTTTGGCGGCTTCGGCGAGAACGCGAGCGGAACCCGCCATGTCGAACGCGGAAGCCGGTGCAGGGGAAGCGGCCCCCGACTCCGATATAGATGCCACCGAACCCTTCGGCAAGCCTGAATGACAAAAGCATAGGCAGGTTAAGAAAATTGACGGCCTCGAATGGCTAAAGAGGCAACGAGATCAAAGGAAAGCCAAATATTACCATGATTTTGAGCGATCCATCGACCGCGTGATAAGTGGGCCCAAGTCCGGTCCTCATAGGGAAGCTGGTTGAGGAGCGCCGTGACCCACTCACTCAGATCTCGAATAACCGGGGGAACAAATCCATTTGCTGTAAAGTAACGAAAGGGTGGTGAGAAAACAATACCGTAAGCAACTGAACATATGATGACGATTACTCAAAGGATCGAACTTACGTTTGTCGTTCCATTTCTCCGGAAAAGGTTGATAGGAGGCCGGGATTATGTCCTCGGATTTTACCCGGACGTAGCGTTCCAACCACCCCCTGTCCCGGTCTTCGTCCATCTTCGAGAAGAACGGGTTCCGGCTGTGCTTGGCTAATCTTATGACACCACCCCGGAATATCCTCGGGGAATACAAACGTATTAGGTGGCCCAATGAGAATTCCTTCTCAGCCCTGATGGCCAGCAACCGGAGGCAGGCAACGACCCTCCAAACAATTGGGCCGATCTGAGCCAAAGTTACGCCATAAGTCCGGCACATATCCAGTATGACCGGATCAACCGGGGGGTCGAGCTTAAGGGTGAAGGGGTAAGTGTACACGTACAAAAACCCCTCCCGGTGGTCGGTTATGGATTCATCTGGCCCGGGTGCGAAAACCCTTACCGGGCGTGTGTCCCACCCGCAGTCTGTCCGAACTGTGTCGAGCCTGTCCTCAGTTATAGAGGAAGGATATCGCCTCACGTCGTATCCCTGGTCTGAAACGACGGAGGGTTTTTCTACCTCCAGGTCTTTGTTGAAGTTAAATTTTGCCGGTATAATATCCGAGGCCGCAGTTTCGGGATTACCCTTTTGTTTGACCGGGGATACGGCCTCGGCCCTCGGGGACGAGATTGAAGGAACGTCTGTAGAAGTGGTTTCAAACATGATTGAAAGAAAAGGAGAAAAGTAGGGAATGGCGTAAAGGAAACGAAGGAAGTGACGATTTGAAGAAGCAAAGAAGCAATTGACGAGAGTAGTGACAAAGCTAATTCCCTTTCCTTTCTTTTTTTTTGTATTGGTAAGAGAAGGTTTGGCAACGAATTTGTGAACGGAAAGGATGGTTTTTGACGCACAGAAGGAAGAAGAAAAGGGAGAGCAAACCAGAAAAGTGAAAAATGAGGAAAGGAGGGGCTTTATATAGGCGTAAGGGAGGAACGGTTATCGAGGGCGGCCAATCGAGGATCGCCACGTGTTGCGACATTAATGCGAGACGACGTGTAAAAGGCGGTTGACAGGAACGAACAAACCAGAATTGGACACGTGGGCAACAAAAAGGAAGACGAAACGCAGCCGTTCCCGCCAAAATAAAGTGATAAGAATTGGCCGTCCGGGTGGCCGGATGTACGATTCATTCACTTCCCATCACTCCGATAGATCGTTGGTCCGGGAAGCGTGGGGCTATCTGTATACGGTGAAAACCGGATGAGGGCCAATCCGGGGTAGCCGTGGCTCGGAGGAGGAAAAGGAGGGAAAGTTCGTGTATAGGCATCTGGTTTCCGGATAAGCATTCGGATCAAAGCCGAGCGGAAGCATCATCGGTCCCGGTTTTTAAGCTACCGAAGGTTCGGATCTCTTTCCGGGGGGGTTACCGCCAGAGGTCCGGTACCCGTGAGTCCGTTGGTCCGTTATGACCGTTACTGGGGCGCAGCAGTGGTGTCACATCATGGTCGGCTATCAACTATGCGTGTGTCAGACGGCGCCGTCAGTCAGATCCCATCACATCCATTCAGGGGCTGTCCCTTTATTATTATTTTATTAATTCATATTAAGGAAGGCCCATGGGTTCATCACTATAAATAGGGCATTCCCTCCTCCCTTTGGGGGTTGGTTCATTTTTATTCAAAAGAACACTTGTAACACAATACCTATATATATACAGTTCTTGCAATCTCAATATTGATATTTTCCATTGTAAGTTTGTCATTTGTATCATATTTCTTCAATCAATTGGCCATACGCGGAGTCATCCGTCACTTGCGCTCCTTGCTCGCTTATCAATAAGCATTCTCATCCACGGTTTGTAATAAACATTGGGACTCAAGCACATATCCTATACTCACACACAAATTCAATTGATTACCGAATCCGGGGTAAACAAACAGGGCTTGGGGTGAATGAATATCTTTTTAGGGCACCACGTATTCTTTGTCTTTCCGGTGAAATCTATAAGGGTTCACACGGGGCAGCTTTGGATTAACATTTCTAATTAGCTGATAATTATAATTGCCTCCTCCAGTTGATGATGATGAAGATCTTTCACTAAACACATCATGCGACCGCTTTCGCCCGATCACGAGGCCATGAGGGGTTGTAGCAGCACAATTGCTACTAAAAGGGCACTCCTATTAACACCAATGCCAGTGTCACTTGTGATCAATCCTACTTCAGTTCTACTTGAAGGAGGAGTTGTACTTGGGGAAGTAAGAGGAGCAATAACGTTTTCAGCGCGATTGGGAATGGATGAAGGCTTATTCTCGTGCTTTTCTTGATCACCTCTGCTTTTAGTCTTCATAAAAAAAAAAAAGGAGAGAAAATCATATCATCATAAGAAAATATAAATATTTAAAGATTGGGAAGAAAGTAAAATCGGTGATACATAGTGGAGGGAATCATTAATCCTTCCTCTCGGTTTCATCTTGTATGTCTTAGTTTGACTGACACAAAATCTAACAAAGTAAACGAAACTTTTAAATCTTGTGAGAGATGTGTATAATATACCAAAATGTCTTTGAATCTTGTTGTTTAAACATGTCATATAAGAAGGGGAGTACTACTATATTAGTAATCTTCTACTAGGAGTACTATTTAAAGCTTTGCATACGGACTATTTTAATATACTTTCTTAATAATTACTAAATTTATTTGATCATATAAATGTCAACTGGCAAAATACAACTGATGAGTACTCATATATGAACCAGATCTACGTGTTACATATCCTTAATTAGTTGATTTGCATACATTTGGACTGAACACAAAATGAACTAGACCTATGAAATGTCATTTTTGTAGATAGATCCTATGTAATATAATTAGATAACCAAATTGGAAAGACTTACATTGTTTCGATTCTTAGAGGACCTTTTCTTAGTTGGAAATTTCCATGGAGAACTTGTATTGTCTGAACCTGTTGATGAGGCCATGGCTGCTTTGAAAGAACAAGTAAAATTGGTATTGCTGAAGGAACTAGGTGCTGCCATGGGATAGGAAAAAGTAGTACTTATTATAGCTCTCAACGATAATCTAAAGTATTGTAATACTTAGTAAAAAGTTTAATGTATTACCAAATATGCACAAGATTTAGTTGTCTAATTAAAAAGTCAGTTATCTAATAAATATGTAACCATATACCTGTATCAATGTAATTTGAGTTGATATATAAATTTAGTCAGTTTATAATTTATTTAAACTCTTTACCAAGAGCAATTAAGGAATATTTACACTGGTAAATTAAATTACATGCAAACTGATTATAACGTCTAATAGGAAAATTATTTCTTTCTTATCATATTTACGTCCACTTTAATGTCACTCTTTTTATTCACTCATGCTCAAGGAAAGAAAAAAGAAAAAAAAAATGAAAGCACACTAAGTTGAGAATGATTCTTCAATTTTTATTAACAATAACAACTATTGTATATCACAAAATAAAAATAATTAGGGATTGATAACTGTATGTATCAATTGTATCAACTTCGATCCATTTATCCTCGTTTCATTTCGCTACTTAATAATTTATCTTTTAGAACAAAAATTAAAATTAATTCTTTAAAACTAGGGATAAAGTCTGTGAACATCCTATTCTTCCATTTGCAAGTTCTTAAATTATATATTTCGCTATGTAATTTAGGGCATCGTCCTTTTTAATACTATCAGTGATCATGTTGTAACCTATATATGCATAGGTGCATTCCAAAATTTTCGTGTGACATGATCAAATCATCTTAGGCCATCTTTTTCCCTCTATGTCTGCTCCTTGCATCGTCTGTATCATTTCTAATAATCTTGAATATATAATCACATTAATTAGTTCATCTTATTACATATAGTTTCTACAATATATGCATATCCTTGTGGATTTCTTGGTCCTTATATACTCAACATTCACGTCCGTATAGCATTATTGATCTCATAATTATTTTAAAAAACTTTCAATCGCTCAGAAAGATGGGATCCTACTATCCAGCTATGGACCCAAAATTTCTAAGTTGTGAATGCTCAACAATCTTTATCAATACTTTTGCATACTATAACAATTTTTTATTAGAGAAAATATAATTTGGATAAAACACAATGCCTGCCTGAGCACCCGATAACGTTAGTGAAGGTCCGCTAATATTGCTCCTATCTCACAAAATCTGCTAATACTCTTCCATTTCAGACATCAAACCTTAATATTGTATGTAGTAGGTAATTTATCTTTTTTTTCAAGATCACAGATTTCACATTCTAGCGATGCTGGCCAACAGATAACCTTTGGATGACCGGATGGTGTGAAAAAAGTTACATTGACGGTGTATATAACTTAAAACTCATATTTCAATAATATATCAAAAGTTGTTCATTAGTTTAGGTTTTATTAGTTTAGGTTTTTGATGACACTACTAAAAAAAGGGGATTTTTCCACCAAAAAATTTCGACCTCACTTTTTGGTGGAAAAAAATCGACCACATGAGGTCGAAATTTCCAAATTAATTTTTTTATTTTATTTTCTATAGGATTTTGACCACATGGGGTCGTTTTTTTACGGGAAAATATGATTTCGACCTCATGAGGTCGATTTTTTTTTTGTACAAATAATAAATGAAAAAAAAATCATTTTGCACAAAAGTAAATTATATAAATATAAAATAATTAATTAAAAAATTAAAAAAAAAAAAAACAAATTTCGACCGCATGAGGTCGAAAATTTTAATTCAAATCTGGCTTAATTTTTTCGACCACATGCGGTCGAAAACTTTCAATAAATAATACACCCACACAGGCGGATGAAAATATTTCATCTCCCCCCAAAACTTTCTCTTCTCTTTCAAAAACATTTACCCTCTCTAAACTCATCTTCCCCAAATTTCCCACCACCCCACCAACACCGGCGTTGTCCAAGTAGGCGACGCCATCTAGTTAAACCACTGGAGTAGCCACAAGCCGCCGCCGACTGAACAGCGAGCTGGGTTAGTCCTTTTTTTTTTTTTTAATCTCATTTTATCATTATTAGTTGCATTACTTTGTATAGTTGTAGTTTAATTAGAAGATTTGTTAACTTTATTGATTGTTCAATGTTTCTTTTAGGTATTAGATGATTTAGATAATATTTCTTTGTTTGCTTTTTGGTAAAAGAAAAGAAAAGAAAAAACAAAGAACGAGGAAAAAAAAAACTTCAAACGAAGAAAACACATTCTTTTGCTCTTTCATTAGAGCATTTCTTGAAATCTTTAAACCTTTTCGATTTTTCATTAATTTTCCACGAGAAATTGGACTGGTTATTTAGTACAGAAAATAAAGGAATTTTTCAGTTCATTTGCTTACCAGATCTTGGTTGTTGAAAAGTTTGATTTTTTTTTTTTTTGAGTCAAGTTGAAGTAATATAGTAATAGAAGAAAAATGAAGTGTTGCTTTTATACTTGTTATTTTTTAGGAGAAAAATCGAGATTGGTTGGCAAATCATTGGTTTCTTGATCTATTTGAATTTGAGTTCTTTTTATTGTCATTGAGGATTTACAAGTTGATTGATAATATCTGATCTGATTGGAGTTATTTAATAAATGGTACTATTGGATTATTTCTTGTTATGTTTGTTATTAAAGTACAACATTGTTTGATCTGCATTTCTTGATATATATTTTGTTTGTTTTGATCTATATGAAATTTGATTTAAAGGGTATTATTCCTCATTGTTATCAGGGGATACTTTATGCCATTGGGTTAATTTGGTCATGGTGATAAAGACTTGTTTATGACATTTTATTTTGCTAACTAAGTGTGCTGTAAAAGCTCCAACTTTGGTGAAAAAATAATAATCATAGATTGCTATAAGTCTATGGATGTTGAAGGGACTATGTTGTTTTCTTTTAATTTGTATGGATTTTATTTAGGTTGAAATTCCAATTAATCTTGTTCATCAAAGCATCTGAACTTTAAGATGACATAGTTAAGGAACTATGGTATGGTGTGCTTAATCTATGTTGGTCAGCTTAGTTATTTAAATTATTTTAGCATGATTTTGTAAGTCATGATGTTGGATTGGTACTCTGTTTGTTTAAAACTTTCATGTGCTGATTAGTTTAACTTATGGGACATAGTTAGAAAGTTGTGTTTGATAAACTTCAAGGAAGATTAGTATAGCTGAGCAAGTGGTCTTTACACCACCTATGAGACTATAAAGCTAATGCAAATTTGTCCTGATCTAGCTATAGGATAATGAAACATAAGACCTAAAACCTGGGAATTTTAAAAATTGTAAAAAGATATGTGTATAACTAAATATTGAAGAAACATTGGGTTTTTATTTCAAGCATGATCCTCCCTGTCCCCTTCTCCCTTGGGATTGGTTGTGTCATTATCTACATTTATGACTGTTCCAAATTCATGTTGCTCCTATATCCCAAATTCATTTTTTCTAACCTTTTTTTAGTAGTGTTATTTTCTTAAGGTCTTTTAGTCAATTATTTTCATATTAGGCTCAAATGATGCATGAATTGTCTAGCCTATTTCTCCTATCTTGAGAATAAATTTGGTACTTTAACAACAAAATCCTAAATTCCAAATTACATTGAGGAGACTACTTCTTCGACAGCAGGTTTGAGCGCACTCATTATCTTATGCTCGAGTATAATACCTTTTATATATGTAGTTATTTTAAAAACAAATGTAAATTCCACATCTTGATCTGCAGTGCATTTAAAAAGTTCCAACCACAACATGCCACAAAGAGCAGAGTGAAGGGTGCCAATCTCTGCTTAAGATAAAGAAAGTAGAAAAAATCTGTTCCATATTTTTCAACTAAAGTCCAAATACAAATCAAATCGAAACAATAAACACATAAAACACAAAGTCCCCATAATGTGTGTAGTGTATTGCAGAATTTATTAAATCCAAGAAAGGAAATGACCAGAAGAAACAAGATACAGGGAAGGTTTGGTATTTAGTAGTGGAATTAGGTCCAGCCAATTGGGGTATGCTAAATGTGATGTCCTTCTATGAATTAGGAATAATACCCTTTTTCTAAGCTTTTTTTTTTTATTGTGTAGATGGTGTGTGATAATTGGGGTAACGTAGACGACCTTCCCATGGTAGACGATGTAGGTCACAGGCCAACGTAGATCATGGTTTTGTGGATGAGGATAGTGAGGAGTATTCGGATCATGTCTCTAACACCCAGCGTTGACTTTTTGATTCGTATACTTTTGGATTCTAATTTTGCTATGTTTTCTTGGATATGTATATGATATTTAAGTGTTTGAATGTAGTATTAATTCGAATTAGAAGTACTTTGAAGGTGAATTTGATTGTAGAATGTAGTTTATGGTTGTTTAAATTTATGATGTTTAAGTGTATCAATGTAGTTGTAATTTGAATTAGAAGTACTTTAAATTGGAATTTGAGGTTGAATTTGATTGTAGAAGTATTTTGATGAATTGGATGTGTTGATGAATTGCATTGTTGATTTGGTTGATGAATGAGATTGGCTGGTGGGATGCTATAAAAGCAGCTGAATGCTGAAATTTTTTTTCCAGATTTTCGACCGCATTAGGTCGAAAATCAACCCAGATATTGATAATTTTCGACCTAGTGAGGTCGAAATTGTACCCAGAAATTAGAATTTCGACCGCATGAGATCAAAAAATTGGGAAACATTTTGAATTTCGACCACATGAGGTCGAAATCTGGCAACAATATTGCTAAATTTCGACCTCATGTGGTGGAAATTATGATTTTTTATTTTTATTTTTTAATATTCTTTCATATTTCGACCACAAGAGATCGAAAACTTTAAAAATATATTTATATAAAAATAATATTTTCGACCGCGCGTGGTCGAAATTTTTTATTAATATTTAAATAAAAATAACTTTTTTCGACCTCAGGTGGTCGAAAAAATTATTTTCGTAATTTAGGTAGAAAACTTATTTCGACCGCGTGAGGTCGAAAATTTTCAACCACGTGAGGTCTAAAAAAAATTCACCCTAGCTGTTAGCGACCATGCCTTGTGGTCGAAATTTTGGTCGAAAATTGGCCTTTTTCGACCTCATGTGGTCGAAAATTTTGGTCAAATTTCACTGTTTTTTTAGTAGTGTGACTTATGTCTTATTAGAATTGTTTAACCTTCAGTTGGTGCAGGAATCATGGAGTGAATTCATCATTGGTGGAGAAAGTGAAGTCAGAAATCGAAGCATTTTTCGAGCTACCAATGGAAGATAAGAGGAAGTTTGAGCAAGAAGAAGGAGATCTTGAAGGATATGGGCAAGCCTTTGTGCAATCTGAAGAACAAAAGTTACTGGGCAAAAATGTTTTACATGATCACTCTCCCTCCCAATTTGAGAAAACCTCACTTATTTCCAAAGCTCCCTGTCTCACTTGGGTATATCTCCCCCCCCCCCCCCCCCCCCCCCAACAAATCACACGAAATTTCTGAGTTTAGCACTTTGTCTGAAAAGAATTACTCTATTCGTTTCAATTTATATGGCAGAGTTTCAATTTATATGGTGCGAGCACAGAGTTTGAACAGAATAAAAAAGTTAAAAGTTGTAATTTTAAATATGTCATTAGATTTCATCCTAGTTATAAATAGCATTCAACCTTTTTGGTAGTCTTTCCAAACATGTGTTTCGAACGTAATACTATAGTCTAGGTTAAAAGAAATTAGAGTGGACAAAAAACAAAAAACGAAGCAGATGATCAACAGATAGAAGTATTTATGATTGGGTGGATATTTTTGAAGGACAACCTCACATTTGATTGCGTGTTATCCCTTTAAATCTGTACTGAAAGCATGCAGTAGTCAAGCCGTGATGGTATCAACTACCTCCTTTTTTCCCAAACGTATCTACATTTCCGCGAGGGCCCCCAGGCCTCAATAAGAGAAAAATCAAGATTTTAAAATTTTGTGGTCTTAACTCTTAAATATGTTGCTATAATATATGTATGTTCATAATTTAAAACTCATGATCTAAAGTATGTAACTATAGTAATTCTTTTATATTAAGGGTAAAATAAAGAAATTATAAGTTCAACTATTTTCAAAGATACCGTCCTTCAAAGAACTAAAAAGAAAATAGGATCACATAAACCGAAAAAAGATGATTTTTTTCGTTCCAAAATATACTACTCCACTATAATTCATGAAACTAACCACTTGATTTGTATAATTCTCAAGGTCTCTAGTCTACCTAGCTTGGCCTTTGAGGCTAATGATATATAGACTTTGTAGGGAAAGATTTAATTTATTTATACCGATAATATAAAAAAGATTTATAGTATTGATAGCTTAACTAGTTGTTATATGTACTTCTTTTTTCGGTTAGTTACCAATCCACTTTTTTCGGTTAGTTACCAATCCATGTTTAGTACATAATTTTACCTGCAATTAACTCTAATAACTTGATATTTAGATAAATATTTTTTACATCGTGTAAAAACTTACTTAATCCGTTCCACTTTGTTTGACATAGCTTGACTCCGTAAAAAGTTGAAGAAAGGAAAAGAAACTTTTAACTTGCGATCTAAAACGTGGCATAACTTTGTGCCAGCAGTGTGGCTATAAGACTTTTGAAACTTATAATTTTTGAAACTTGTCACAATATTTGTACAACTATAAAAACTTCTCAACAAGAAAATATAAAAATGTGCATTCTTTTTTTAACATAATAATGGAGTAAGAAAATAGTTTCAAACAAAAAAGAACTGATACATTCTATAATCATTCATATATTTAAATTCTTGGACCGTCAATACTCAACAGAACTGAAGGAACTTGCAATGAAAATTATGTACAAAATTGCAAGAGCTTTGGGGATACAAGATGAGGGCTCGATCTTAGGTCTGAGGTATGGGTCGAATCATGATAAAGAAGGTTCGGTGGTTGTATAATTCCCAAGCGGAAAGTCGTATACTTTTGTTGTAGATGGAGTGATCAAGCGGCCCTTCTTGCGCCAACATACATCCAATGGCATAGAGTGATGCGTCAGTATGAACATGGAACTCCTTATTCCAATCCGGAAACCGAAGGATTGGGATATGAAAGTACTATTTATAGAAGGGGTGCAAATGATGAGAATAAATTATTACCCTCCTTGTCCTCAACCAGAGCTTGTCATGGGCTTACGCCCTCACAGTGATGTTCAGGCTCTTACCATACTCCTTCAGGTTAATGAAATTGAAGGCCTTCAAATTAAGAAAAATGGAGCTTGGATTCCTGTTTCATATCTTCCTAATGCTTTTGTTGTCAACATTGGAGACATTTTAGAGGTAAAATGATTTTTTTGGTCTTTTTTTTTTTTCCGATCTTCTCAATGGTTCGTGTTGAAGGGGAGCCTTGGCATGGCTGGTAAAGTTGCTGTCATGTGACAGGTTTGCGCCGTGGAAGAAACAACCTTTTGCAAAAATGCAGGGTAAGGCTGCATACAATAAACCCATGTGGTGCGGCCCTTCCCCGGACCCAGCATATAGCGAGAGTTTCGTGCACCGGGCAGCCCTTTTTCAATGGTCCATGTTGATGGTGGTAGCAGTTGTTTTAATTTGCAGGTTATGACAAATGGAGTTTTATAAAGCATTGAACATAGAGCAATTGTTAATGAAGATCAGGAGAGGATCTCTATTGCTACATTTTTGAGCCCCGAATTGTATGGTGATTTTGGTCCGGCACCAGACCTCCTCACTCCTCAAAGCCCTGCAAAATTTAAGAGGATCGGAGTAGCAGACTACTTTAAGGGATTTGCCTTTCGACAGGTCGTTGGAAAATCATATATAGATACCATACGCATTAGAAATGGAGATGATGGGAGCAATTGAACTTCGCATTTTGGATGCTTCTTTTCATGCATACATGTTCAACCATGCATTCATATTAACCATTTGCATTTCAGTGATACTAAGCTTGTAGATGTGCTTTAAAGCAGTTTCAAAGAAATGCATGTCTGGATTTGAGAATTGCAGACTAGCTACTAGGACATGTTTCTGTTTTTGATTGCCTTGTAAATTGCTACTACCATTTATTAGGATGCACATTCTGTAATAGTAGATACTAGAATAGTTACAACTCGCCTTAGCGCTTATCTTTTCAAGCTTTCACTCACTTCTAATTAAGATGCTTGATCTAAATAACGAAATTTATTGCTCTTCCAGGAGATTGAACAACTAATGCTGTGAATCAATTAACATCAACGTCCATCAATGGCACCACTCCTGCTTAAGAGCTTGTCAAATACTAGTAGCCCTACACAAGATATCCGTCAATTCTACACGTTTCTTGTTACTTCTTAGCACAAACACACTTCAGACAACTGACTTGACTATTTATTTGCCAATTGCTGAGATAATGAAATTTTACAATCTGGAATTGTGGTTTTTTGAAAATATCCATGAAAGTCTGTTGGCAACAGAAGACATTAAAATTCTGTTGCAGCCCCAAAAGCTATACCAATAGCTCTTGCACCAAGTTACTGTTTTTAATATCAAACTGACTAACCAGTTTTATGCACAAAATTCTTGCTCAGCTTCACGACTCACCCTCTGCAAAACTCTGTTACGCTAGTACAAACCAAGAGGTAGACTAAAAGTTCTCTCTGAGTAAACTAAAAGCAAAGAGAAAAAGCAATGCATCATAAAATAACATACCAAAAAGCTTGATCGCAACTGAATAAGCAATTCAGAGAAAAATAGATAACTTACAGCTCAATCAACATAGCATCAAGGAAATCCCTTTAGCCTAGCAATAGCATATATCGAAACAGAGATGCTAGACAGAAGTGGAGTACAACTTATAATATACCAAACAATTTATGGGACGGATGTTATCGTATGTACAAAGGACTTAAACAACTTGTTCTTCCATCAGTTTCCTTTTTTGGTCCAAGGGAAAAGAGAATGGCAAACAACAGTTGAGAGTCCTTACCAAAAATCAACTCCAAATAAATATTTCCAACTAAAACTCAATGCTCCTTTCAATTAAGATTTGATGCTCGTCGTGTCCAAATTAACCAACTTCATCTTGTCCCCATCAGAAACTATAGTCATATGAAAGATAATAATAAACCGTTACTGTCCAAGATTTCCAAGAAGTCTCTCTACTGCAGCATGAACATTGCCTGCAGTGGCAATCAATGCCCTGATATTTTCTTGAGTGTCAAAGAACCCCATATCTTGTAACTGTGCTAGCTGAGTGGCATATAATTCCTCCGGAGGCACTACAGCAAGACATCAACAGGAAAAAGATGAGAGCAGGTTAAAATTTGAGGGACAGTTTGACTAAATAGAGAGGAGAAAATATTAACCGTTGGATCTGTTGGGGACACCACCCAAACCCCCCGACCCAAGTCCACCAAACATGTTCATCAGCATTTCCATTCCCATATTGTTGTCAGCGGCTGCAATTATTGAAAGAACCATAATGATGGGTCAAACTAAACAGCAGCATGCAAAAAAATAGCATTGTACTTTGTCCTTCACCACCGTACTGTATTCGATATCACAAGAAGCCAGAAAAAGAATCGGAACCTACCATACATTTCCCCATACGGAGGATATAAAGGAGGATGGATTGTACTGAAGCGAGTATATCTTAATATAGCTAGATTTCATATCTCAGCACTTAATAACGGATGCTGGAGGATGTCACTGAAGCTGAGTATGTCTTAATATGATTACATCACATATGTGAGTGTCAAAAGTGGGCTATTATCTACACACTGTTTCATCTAAAGTAGCAGCAACTGATGAATACATCCAATGTTCAGATTCCATAATTAGCCAATAGACTGAACAAAGTGGCTAGACAAACAAGCTGCAAGGGACTTTAGTCCCCTTGAAAGACAATTATCAAATCACATGACAGAGGTGTGGTTCGAAACTAAACCACCCCATTAGTTCCAAACCCTACAACACCCATACCCTTGTGGCCCCATCACGCCCAGACCTTCTACCAGCCTCCCCAACCAATACCACCCACCCCCAACAGCTTCCCCTTAAACTCATGACCTCAACATGCTGCAAATCTTACCGTTGCGTCAAGACTCCCTTCTTAAGAAAGCTGTCAATGGGTAGAAAATGATTTTATACTGTTTGGGGCCTAGTTTTGGTTTCCAATCATGTTTGGTGCAGCCATGAGGTTCCTTTTGATATAAATGATTTGGTATTATCTCAAAAAATCATAGTTTGGGGTAGGCTCTTGACCTTTTGTACCGACTTAAATCCCACAACATCAAGTTATTTATTAACTTTCTAAGAAACCAGTCCTTAAAGACAAAATACAATGAATCTCTGCCTAAGAAATGAAGGTACAAATTTGCAAATTGTTACTACTAGACCCTTTTTACAACAACGACGCCTAAGACCCAAACAAGTTGAGGTTGGCAATATGAGTCCTAACTTCTCCATTTAAGCTCAACTTATGTCATCATCATATCAAATAAATATAAAATTTAAAAAAAAATTGATAACCATAAAAGTGAAAGATTAAGTTATAATAATAATAATAATAATAATAAAACTGAAGTTCTATAATAAGACCTATTCTCAACTATAAGATGTCACCTACATTGTGCCCTATATTTAGCTAAGTCCGCATCCAAAAAATTGTAGGTCTTTCGTGACAACTTCTTCCATGTGATTTTAGGTCTACCCCGCCCCCTTTTTAACACCTTCACTCAACATAATTTCACACCTACAGAATGCTGCATCTCTAGGTCGACAGAGGACATGACCAAGCTATCCCAAGCGACCTTCTCTCATTTTATCCTCAATGTGCTCAATGTGTGCTACTCGAACCTTCTGGCGAATGTGGTCGTTTAAAATATAATCTAATCTTTGTATGACCACACATTCATCTTAGCATCCACATCTCTGACACTCATCCTGTGGATATGTTGAACTTTAGCAGCCAAGTATTCATTACCATATAATATTGTCAGACTTATAGTTGTTTTGTAGAACTTAACTTTCAGTTTGGTAGGCATCCTTCCATCACATATACTAGACCTTTTTTGCACAACAAAATTATAGTTTTGGAACGAACTTCCAAAACAAAGGTAAGGGAATTTTGGCTCCTAGATAAGATTAAAGCACTAATCTTACCGAAGTAACCTAAATCACAGGTAAGATTGCAGTTACGAGGTTTGGATTTGAGGTATTCGATGGCGTAAAATTTTACCTGCACCTCCAGCATTCTGACCCGGTCTGCAAGAGTGAAAAAGTATCACGTCAGCATTGAACCAGAAATACCAATAAGTTATCCAAAATGATCCAACCACCAGAAAGACGGTCTGAAACATTAACTTAGAGCATGTCCTTCCTTCCTAATTAAGAAGGTTCTCTACTATTGGAAATGCAGTATGAGAATACGTCTGAGAACCTTCCAGTTTTCATTGCAAGTGTATACAAGAAATGCTGACTAGCTAATGGGAATTCAGAAAGATATGCAGAACTTGTAACACAAATCATGAAGCATGCAGAACTCCAGCCAAGTGAACTAAAAGAGATAGCTATCAACTTACTGGTTTGTTTGTTGTCGACCAAGTTGAGACAAAAGCCCTTGCTGGAAAATCATAAGTTGCTAGAGAAAAGCAAAAAATCAGAAGTCAAAGGACACATAAAGATGATGAACCAATGGATCACTATACCATGTTGGATAGATAGAACTTTAAAATTTAAGACTTCGCCTAATATTTTGCCTTTTGAATTTAACTAAGGTGCCGTTTGGCCATAAAAATTATTCTCTTTTTTTCCGGATTTTTTTTTCACTTTTTTCACTTTTGGGCGTTTGGCCATAAATATTCCGAATACAACTTGAAGTTGTATTCCGGAATACCAAAAACTCAAAAAACTTGTTTTTCAAAAAAAAAATCACTTTTTTCACATTTTTACAACTACATTTCACCAAAAACTACAATTTCAAAAACTATGGCCAAACACAACTCCAACTTCAAAAATTCCAAAAAAAGTGAATTTGTTTTTGGTATCTATGGCCAAACGCCTACTAAGACTTTACCACCTTAAATCTGGGTAAACATTATAAGCCGCATCCAGAAACAAATAGACGGTAACACCCATTAAGTGTACTGATATCTTACTCTTGTTTTTTTTATAAGGGATATCTTACACTTAATTTAATTAACAAGTAAGTCAATTTCAACATTTCAATGAATCTAAGACTCTCTGCACTTATTGCTTGAGTACTTTGAAATCTTAGAAGTGTAGTTAGTACAATGAACAAAAGCAAATTTCTACATTTGGACGGGTGCATGACTCTTGAGTCCATTATATACAAAATCCGAAGATGAGAAGAGAACATGCATTGACTCTAAGAGAGAGATATTGTTAAGATTCACAATAAGTGGTGTTTTTACCTTTTCATTTTGTTTCAAAATAAGTAGTGTTTCACAAAATCAAGAAGGCATTTGATTTTTTTCTTCCAATTTTACCCTTATTTAAATAAATGGAGTTTTACATAACCAAAACCATTAAAGAGCTACTTCTTTTTCAAGACATTTTGATTAAGGGTAAGCTAGTAAAAACACTTCTTACTTTCTAGGAGTGAGTAATTTTCTTAAGCGGTGTACCCAAGCTAAAAACACCACTTATTATGAAAGGGAGGGAGTATAACACAATAATCTTTTCAAATATCTGAAGTTCCTCTAAAGAAGCTGGACATTATAACAGTTTAATTTTTACTTGAATAGGAAATGTGAAAGACTAATACACTGCTAGTTTTGTCAACTATTAAACTTCCCTTTAAGGAAAGTGAACTTTGGCACAGCTTAGTTTTATGTTATGGAAAGTGGGAGAAATACAGTGATTTTGAGAGGTATAACAGTGGATCTAAAATTGCCCAATTCAAAGCCAAAAGTACCAAAATACATTATATCAATTTTTTCCTCTTTTCCTTTGATCCACATAGTTAGCTTCTGACTTCCTTTTCCAACAATCTGAACTTATGATTTAGCATTGTTTCAATTGGACATGTTATAGCTCATCTCATTCACAAATAGGTAATGAGGCTAAATTAGTGAAAAGCACATTTATTAGGAATCAGTTGCCCAAACACCATATAAGATATCTGCATAGTTAGCTTATGACTTCCATTGGCCAACAGTCCGAACTTATGATTTAGCGTCATTTCAATTGGACATGTTATGTCTTGTCTCATTCACAAATAGGTAATGAGGCAAAATTAGTGAAAAGCACATTTATTAGGAATCAGTTGCCCAATCACCATATTCGATACATCCAATGCACCACACTTCAGGGAAGCAAGACAAAGACAGCAACCAGAAATGATTTACCTGCATTGTCTCAGGGGAAGTCATCTGCCGAATAAATTCAGGGTTTTGCATCATTTCTCGAAGATGGGAGTTGGAATCAAGCATGTTCCTTAGCTGTGGGTTGAGCCCAAGCATCTGAATACCAAGATAGTACTGAATGAGAATTGAGAACTTGACAAGAAGTTTCCCATGACAAATAGAAGAAGATAAATAAAATAAGGAAATAAAGACATAAATTTTATGACTGCAAGAAGCTTCAAGTCCAAGACAAATTATACCTGGTTCATGTATTGAGGATTTGAGAGGAGAGACTGCATCATCTGTGAGACGGCTGGGTTCTGCATCATCTGATTTAGTGAAGCAGCATCTGGCATGCCACCCAGCATTTGCTCAAGATCTGGGAGCGCAAGCCCACCTAAGCCAGCAGGCGGTGTTGCCCTGGTTTCCCCAGCAGCATTTGACCTAGCAGTGGTATTAGTTTGGCCAGCTGCAGCTGCAAAAAGTCAAAGAAAGGGAAAAAACAATAATAAAACATAATGACAAAAGCACAATCATCTGTTTTATCTAGCCAATTATGAGATACCTTGATGCCTATATACTGCCTGCTCAAGGATCCTAACTGTAACACGGATCTATGCATACAGCATGGAGAATGAAAATTCTTGCAAATCAGAGACGAGAATCTTATGAGAACATGACATTTTATTTGTAATGTGCAATGCTTCCCCTGGTGAGTATAAATTCAAAACAAACATTGGACAAGCCGTTCACAGCCAATCATAGCAGCCAAGAAGAAAGTTCTTCCAGAAGCACAAAAAAGGAAAAGTCGCTGCCTATTATAAGAGAAACCCGACTCAATCAAAAAGAGGCAAAGCCCAGCAGAGACCCAAAAAAAAACCAAAAAAAAAAACAAAAAAAACACAAAAAAACAAAAACAAACATGCTCATTTGCCAATACCTTGGTGGCAAAGTTACCCATTACACGTGCTTGTGCGAGGTAGCAGGTACCCGGTGGAATAATCAAGGTGCAACCCGGACACCACCCGAAAGAAAAAGAGGCGAAACAATTAAGCATGTCAAAACCAAGCAAAGCTTGTACGATCAACGAATACGAAATGATAGTAGCTTACTGCCAGCAGAAGCCCAAGGATTAGGAAGTGGATTAGTATTTGGAGCAGGTGTGTTCGCGGCAGTCTCAGAACCAGTAGTTGGAGGATTAGTTGACTGGTCTCTGCCTTGCCCCGCACCCTGGGCACCCAAAAGAGCCGCAAACGGGTTTGAACCCACATCACTTCTTGCATCTCCAGTCATAGTTGTTGCATTTAGGAAAGGCTCTTGTACATTTTCATACATGCGCCTCAGCATGTTAAATCCCTCGGGAGAAGATTCAATATTGCTCATTGCCCTGTCAGTATTACGCATCATCTCACGCATAAGTTCAGGGTTTCGCGCAGCCTCCATTGTCTGACGAAGAGTAGCAGGATCATTGAGAACGTGGGCAAGCTCTGGATTACGATCCATGATCTCTCGCATTTGAGGATTGTTCATGATCATGTTACGGATGATTTCTGGGTTATTCATTAAATTCTGAACGAGAGGCATATTCAGCATGTCTCTCATCATGTTGGGGTTTTGGGTCAACTGCTGCTGGACCTGTTCAAAATCCGGAAGGCCAGCTCCAAGTAAACCACCGCCACCGCCGCCACCACTTCCAAGACCAGGAAACAGTGAAGCCCCAAGGCCCGATCCAGCAAATGGACCGCCTACATTTGGAGCGGCATCAGAGGGTGCATTCTGATTAGTATTTGGATTTTCAGTATTGGCTGCACCTGCAGTATCAGAAGAGGCAGCTGGTGCAAAACCTCGAACCAAATGAACAGTGTGATCTGCCTCAAGACCTATCAACCACATAAATAAGATAAGCAAGACATCAAAAGAATATATTACTGCAACAGCCTGATAACATGTCAAACACATATTTCACTGAGAAAGAATATAATCATGTAAAACACAATGCCAGGGCGGAGGACAAGATACTCCATCCATTCCCAATCGTGGGGAAGTGGAACCACATTTCATCCCCAATCCCGTGTTTTACACTTCTAATATCCTCTTTCTTGTCTGTTCCGATTTTTTAGAGGTCGCTATTAACCATCGGCACCTAGTTTCTATAAAGTACAATCCTCTCAAAATGTGGCCTTCAACACAACACTCAAATAGGATTCTAGAGTCTGCATGGCAAGTCAACACACCAGACCTTTCTTTTAGACTTAAACTATAGTACTTGCCAATCTATATGATATCACTTCTTACACCTCTTTTGGGAAGTAATGCTCAATCGTATGAATGGAAGTCCTTTTCATCACTATCTATCATCATCATCATATGAATTAAAGTCTAAACCCTTTGAACGGAGAAAGCATTAACTAGAGGTCCTACTTTGTGAAAATACTTCCATACAAATCAACATCAAAAACAAATTCTTGCCTATGAAATTTAGTTCGATAATAACTATTGAAGATTATTATCAGCTTATATACTTTTCACTGATTTACTATCAACAATTAGGCCCGCTTATCAATGAACTTCCCAAAAGCCACATTTAGTTCATCACTCCTTAGTTTATCCCCCAAACCTCTCAGGAAGTCACCAATAGCAGCATACAAATCCGTACCATTACCCATTCTAATATGCGTCTCCATATTCATTATTAGCTATACATGCACACATCCCCCATTATTTCCACTTTGAAACATGAATTCATTCTCCACTTGGGCTAGCATCTTGTGATTGAATTCAAGACTGGACAATTAATAGTGACAAGCACAGCTCTTTCTTCTTCTTCTTTATAATTATTATTATTATTTTAAATTATTATTATTTTTTGGGGGGATAAGCAAAAGGAGAGAAACACAGCTCTTTCTTAATGAATTATTCAGCAAAGACACCACATATGCAGAACCCAAAACCTAAGTCTGTCTTATCATCTTTCTTAATATTAGTGGATAAACCCCCAAATACCAAACCTTTTAAACCGGGAGCACGTATTAATGTTGCCAATATTCCTTCACATAAAAACCAAGTAACCACAATCAACAAAATAGCACGACGCAAGAAATCGCCTAATAAAGGGTATGTTTGTTATTCATGGAAAATGTTTTTCAGGAAAATAAATGGTTTCTTCCTTATTTTCTTGTGCTCGGTAAGTAAGCCAAAAAAAATAAAAAATAAATTTACCATCCTACAAGCATTTGTATATAATCAACTTGTTTTCCTTACCAAACACGAGAAATTGGAAAACATTTTCCTCCATACCAAACGCAGCCTAAATTAGGGATACGATATATGAACTAAGCAGCAGCAAATAAAGACGTGCGAAATATATAATTAATTAAACGTGTACCGTAGCTAGCTAGGGTTTGTTCGTCCTTTAAGATCCGTCCTTTATAGATCAATCTCTGCTGTCCTGCAGGAATATCGGAATGCTGAGCAAGGACAGACTTGAATGATCCAACGGTGGATTCTAAAGTCACCTCAACCGTGAATTTTGAGCCGTTGGAACATCGAACATTAATTGTAACTTCCTCTTTTGTCCCCGCCGCAGCAGCAGCAGCACTAGTAGTATCGCCGCCGCCCATAATACTCAAACACCCTTCCCTTAAACAATTATGGGAGGTCTAATTGATTAATTAATGGAGAATTGTAGATTGATTGTAAAAGGAATGATGAACAATAAGCCCTAATTCAGATGATTTCACATCGGAATTGGGGAAGCGGAGATTATAAAGAAATAACAGACAGAGACACTTTTATTGCGATTAATATTATATTGCCAAGGGAAACGAAAATTAATTAATGCTATACAACTTGCTACTATTCCAATTCGGGAAATACGTAATCCCCATATATTAGTATTTTATTTGATATAGTACTCTCACCTCTCATATTATAGCGTTGCTTTCTAAAAATAATTATTTCAAATTTAGTTAACTTTTTCCTCTCAATTTATGTAACACTAATTGGATCTCGAGATTCAAATAAGTTTTTTTTACGGTAAATTTTTTATATATTTTTTAAATATTTAGATTTGTCAATTATTATTGTGACTTATACTATTTTTTATGTAGTTTTCAAATATGTAAATTTTATTTTTTTAAAAAAACTTAAAAGATTTCATACTTGAATTTACGGTCAGAATTAAATTACTTGACACTAGGAATTCGAATTGTGCCACATAAATTGAAACAAAGAGAGTATCATTTTAGAAGTTCAAGACAACATTCATTATTCTTTTCTCATTTTACTGGTTCTTCAAGACTATAAAAATCGCAATTATAAAGAGATGGCATATAAATAAAATAAATATTAAATGAAAAATTATATTTTAAGACGTAAATAAGGATAAAATAGTTAAAATTTCTCTTAATTAATATATTATCAAGGGTTGGTAAATGTGGGCATTAAAAGATAAACACGATAAATTATTTGAGAAAGAAGGAGTAGTATTTTATAAGGGTTGTGTGATTAAAATAAGTGAATGTATTGACTTGCTGCTTAAGTGTAGAATAAAGGGGGAGACTAAGAAAAGTTGTGTATATAATAATAAAATTAGCCAATAGGCAATAAGTATCGAAGGTGCCTTGAAGTTGGAGAAACTAGAAAACAACAGCATTAAGTAATGGTGGGATGCCATACGGTTGGTAGGTGAAACCGTGAAAGTGAACATAATGATGTATAATTGTGTCTTGTTCTTTTCATAATAACTACGCAAAATGCACTAGCTGGTGTTGCATGCACAATAGTTTAATAGTGAACGAAATTTATAATGTTAGTTAACTTAACGTATGCATAATAAATAAATATTAGTTTGACCAAAAAATAAATTTAAAATTGCAACACTCTTTTATGTTTGTTAACCTTATTCACATGTCTTGGGGTCACGATAAGTTACCTAATTGACACTATTTTGAGTTATTAGAGGCATAAAATTATGTTGTTGACGGGTGGAATGATAATTATGTGTTTGAAACTGAGTTGGAAATGAATAGAATAGACAGGTCTTGAAAAAAAATTGTATTGCGATTACAATGTGTGGTCGCAACACAACATTTGCAAATCTAGCATCATCAGAAGGACTGGATGGTACGATTGCAATCATGTGAAGGAGTTGAATCAGAAAGTTTAAAATTTTAAATTAAGAAGGGTTAATGATCGCATTCTCAAGTAATGTGAGTCGTTGAAAACTCTTTATCTGTTGCAGTTATCATACGATCAATCGTTTAATAGTTTTTCTTTCAAATATTCTCATTTATATGACATTAAATGTCGTTTGTCTATCATATATTTTTTAGCAGTCTTCCATCATAAATTAGTATTTCTCGATTTTATGTATTGAAAAGAATTTTTCATTGAAATATTTTATGGCCAGTAGTCAGAGACTCTTTTATTGGGATTTATTATATTGTGATGGAAGGAAATTAAAATTAATTAATACTGCTACTATTCCAATTCGGGAAATATGTAATCCCATATATTAGTCTTTTATTTGATATAGTACTCTGACCGTCTCAAATTATAGTTGTGGCTTCTAAAAATAGTTGTGACTTATAGTATCTTTTACGTAATTTTTAAATATGTAAATTTTATTTCAAAAAAATTAAAAGATTTCATGCTTGAATTTAAGGTCAAAATTAAATTGTTTGACTCTCGAAATTTGAATTGTGCCACATAAATTGGAACAAAGAGAGTATCATTTTAGAAGTTCAAGACAACATTCATTATTTTTTTTCTCATTTTACTTGTCCTTCAAGACTATAAAAACTGCAATTATAAAGAGATAACATATAAATAAATAAATAAATATAAAATGAAAAAATTATATGTTAAGAAGTAAATAAGAATAAAATAGTTAAAATTCGTCTTAATTAATATATTATTAAGGGTAGGTAAAAGTGTAAATTAAAGGATAAACACGATAAATCATTTGAGACGGAGGGAATAGTATTTTATAATGGTTGTGAGTGATTAAAATAAATGAATGTATTGACTTGCCGCTAAGTGTAGAATAAAGGGGGAAATTAAGAAAAGTTGTATATAATAATAAAACTAGCCAACAGGCAATAAGTATCGAAGGTGTCTTGAAGTTGGAGAAACCAGAAAACAACAACATTAAGGAATGGTGGGATTCCAATTTCCACCGGCACTAACTGCTTGTTTGGATGGTTGTTACCTATTTTATTGTATTGTGTTTCAGTTTAAATACAATGTTCGTTTTGATTGTTATTTTAATTTTATTGTATCGTATTGTTAAATTCATCGTTACGTAATGACGAAAGTCCTATTTTATATAACGACCTATTTGGTGTTATCGCGTCGTTATCTTATTTATTTTTATTATTATTTATTATCTAATAATCATATTTTGTCTTTTATCGTATCTTTTTATGATAGACCTACGCCCGTACCTTACTTTTCTTATAGGTTTATACTTGAAATAGTTGATGTCTAACATTATGTAACGACCGGAAATGATATGATCTATCCAAACATTATATTCATCAAAAAATACACGACATTACAATACAATACCATACGATACATTATGAAACAATATATAACAACCATCCAAACAAAGTGTAAGGGCAATGCCATACGCTTGGTAGGTGAAACCGTGAAAGTGAACATAATGATGTATAATTTTCTCTTGTTCTTTTCATAATAACTATGCAAAATGGGATCCGCAACCAAAATGCCCCAAAAAAATCACTTTGAACTAAAATAACCCAATAGAAAAAAAAAAGTTACAAAACTACCTTTAGCGCAGTAATTTACTGCGCTAAAGCAGTTCATGGAGACAGAGCTGTTAACTGCTTTAGCGCAGTATTTTACTGCGTTATAGAAGCAGTTAATTTTTTTTTTCTATAACGCAGTAAAATACTGCGTTATAGAAACAGTACCAAAAAAAAAAAAATTGGCCAACTTTATTTTTTGCAACACTTCGTGTTTTTTTTCATACTTTGACCAATGATTAGTCGTGTGTCAAGACTCCGAAACGTCAATATTTATATAGAACCTGATATTTTTTCTGCGTACAATAATATAGGCCCAATACATCAAGGATACGTAGACGTTCGGGTCGTCATTTTAGGGGTGGAAAAGGTGTCCGAAGTAAGTTTTGTTTGAAAAAACTTAGTGTTTTTTCCATACTTTGACCAACGATTAGTCGTGTATCAAGACTCTGAAACGTCAATATTTTATATACAACTTGATATTTTTTTCTGCGTACAATAATGTAGGCTCAATACATCAAGGATACGTAGACGTTTGGATAGTCATTTTAGGAGTTGAAAAGGTACCCGAAGTAAGTTTTGTTTGGAAACTTTAGGGTGTTTTATTTTTTAAGATTTTGATTTAAGCATGTTGTTTTTTAATCAAGACATAACTTTATTTTGAATATAAATATAATTCTAAAAAATATAGGGAGAAAAACTAGTTGTAAAGTCGTCAAACTTTAGATGGTCATAACTTTGCGCTCGGACATCCGTTTTACGCATTTTTTTTTTAACTTGCGTATTTTTTTGAGATCTATGCGGACGAGGTTTAGTCGAGCCGATTTTTGAAAAAACACCTTTTATCCCATTCAATTGCAATTTTCCCCCAAATTGGCGTGAAATTTTCAGTTTTATTTACTTATAAGATGATGATACGCAATAGATTTCAACGTAAAAATATCGGGGTAATGTAGCTGTGAATGTCAATTTCACTTCTGCGGTTTCAATTTTTGAAAATAAAGCTAACTAATTTTCTCGACATATAAAGTTGACTAAAATAACCTTACAGTCAAACACTAAGTTTTTTCAAACAAAACTTACTTCGGGCACCTTTTCAACCCCTAAAATGACAATCCGAATGTATATGTATCCTTGATGTATTGAGCCTACATTATTGTACGCAGAAAAAAAATCAGGTTCTATATAAAATATTGACGTTTCGGAGTCTTGACATACGACTAATCGTTGGTCAACGTATGCAAAAACACACTAAGTGTTGCAAACAAAAAGTTTGCCAAGTTTTTTTTTTTTTTTGGTACTGTTTTACTGCGCTATACCAAAAAAAATAAAAAATTCTTGCAGTTAAAAACCTTTTGGCAACGACTTTATTTTCAATAAATCTAAACCCTAAAAATAAAAAACCTTAAGCTAATGACAACAAGTCTTCAAACAAAAATGGACGTCTATGTATATAGAACACTTAAACCTAAAGTTTACAAACAAAACTTACTTCGGGCACCTTTTCAATCCCTAAAATGACGATCCGAACGTCTACGTATCCTTGATGTATTGGGCCTACATTATTGTATGCAGAAAAAAATATCAAGTTCTATATAAAATATTGATGTTTCGGAGTCTTGACACACGACTAATCATTGGTCAAAGTATGAAAAAAAACAATAAGTGTTGCAAAAAATAAAGTTGGCCAATTTTATTTTTTTTGGTACTGTTTCTATAACGCAGTATTTTACTGCGTTATAGAAAAAAAATTAACTGCTTCTATAACGCAGTAAAATACTGCGCTAAAGCAGTTAATGGCTCCGTCTCCGTGAACTGCTTTAGCGCAGTAAAATACTGCGCTAAAGGTAGTTTTGTAACTTCTTTTTTTGTTGGGGTAGTTTGGTTCAAAGTGATTTTTTTGGGGGCATTTTGGTTCCGGACTCATGCAAAATGCACTAGCTCGTGTTGCATGCAATCGCTTAATAGTTTTTTTTTTTCAAATATTCTTATTTATATGATGTTAAATGTCGCTTGTCTATCAGATATTTTTTAGCAGTCTTCCATGATAAATAAGTATTTCTCGAGTTTATTTAATGAAAAGAATTTTTCATTGAAATATTTTATGGCCAGTCGTCAGAAAATTTTTGTGACGTTCGTTTTTTCAATGGACTATTATTGTTCATGAAGGCATTTGACTTCATCGTAAATAGAATAAATACATCTCACGTTATTATATTTACCTAATCTGTAAACTTTTTTTGGATATGCAGTTATAACTTCTACTTTAAGCTACGCACACATAAATTGCAATGTTAAACAAATTAATTTTATATCACTTTAATAGTTTAATTTATGATGTATCATTTTGTTTTGAATCCGAATAAAAGGAGTTTGTACATTATTGTAAATCATATAAGATGCAAATGTAATGCCAACAAATAGTGATCTAATAATTAATGTGAACCGTATTAAATTTTGATTATTAATGTTCAATTTATATTCTTATTCCCCCCCCCCCCCCCTCAACCCCCTCCTCCTCGGCTAGGGTTTCTGAAGCGGAGCTTGATTTATAGGGAAAAAGTTGATCTTTCAAAAGAGTGGGAGGTCGTGTATGCCTTAATTAATTTTTCCTATTGAAATAAAGATAAATAATCACTGTATGATTTTTTTTATTATTTGTTATTTATGAACTTTCACTGCATTGACTTACAACGTAACAAAAAACTTGTAAAAGAAAACTTGCTTGATAGTAATTTCTTTTCATTTTTTTGCACGGATTGCCCTTCTTTTGGGGTGGTTTTTAAATTTTGCCCCTCATATTTGTGGTCTTTAAATTTTGCCCTTCGCTTGAATACCTGAGGTTCTGGGTTCGAACCCCCGCTCAGATATAAAATAAAATAAAAAATTCGTAAGGCAGGACTGTGGGAGTGTATGCCGGATCCGGCATAAAGTCCTAAGAAAAAACTAAAGTTATGCCGGAGGGGGCATAACTTTTCCTCAAGGCATAGTTTAGTTATGCCTTATGGGGCAAAACTTTTTCTTAAGGAACTATGCCTTATGGGGCAAACTTTTAATTAAGGCATAACCAAAAGTATGCCCCATAAGGCAGAACTTTTTCTTAAGGTATAGACTTTGCCTTATAAGGCAAACTTTTAGTTATGCCTTAAGGAAAAGTTCCGCCTTACGTGGCATACTATAAAAGTTTGCCCATTAAAAGTATGCTCCCACCGGCATAAACTTGTGAAGGAATTACCAAAGTTATGCCGAACCCGGCATATTTATGCCAAGTCTGCCCATAAGGCATAAGTATACCGGGTCCGGCATAAGTTTGGTAATTCCTTAACAAGTTTATGCCGGTGGGGGCATACTTTTAATGGGCAAACTTTTATGCCGGACCCGACATAGACTTGTGAAGGAATTACCAAAGTTATGCCGGACCCGACATACTTATGCCAAGTTTGCCCATAAGGCATAAGTATGCCGGGTCTGGCATAACTTTGGTAATTCCTTCACAAGTGTATGCCGGTGGGGGGCATAGCGAAATTTAAACTCTGTCTTGCGATTTTTTTTTTAAATTTTGACTGCGTGGGGATTTGAACCTGAAACCCATGGGGTTTAGCCGAAGGGCAAAATTTAAAGATTTCAAATATGAGGGGCAAAATTTAAAAACCACCCCAAAAGAAGGGCAATTCTACGAATTGCCCATTTCTTTTTGAAGATTTTTGTTGGAAAGAAGAAGTTTAATTTGAAAAAAATATACGTGAGCCCATAAATTACTTGTAAATCCGCCCTTATTTAAACTCCTTAAAAAGTGTTACTACTTGGAGAAGCTTTATGTTAAAAAAAATTGTGTGGTGGAGATAAAGCAATAAGGCTCATGTCTTACCCTTTGTTTCAAGGAATGAAAAAATGACATTATATATATAACATACTAGTTCCTAAAAGCCCGTGTTGAGCCCGGGCCCAAGATCAAGGTAAAGAATATTCATTATTTTAATTAGAAAAAAATAATTTGTGTTGCGTTCTTTTCTGGCACAACTCTTTTATATGGTTGCTTCTTAATTATGTATTATTAATTATTTAAGTTGGTCGCACAATTGGATAACTTACTAAAAGAATTATTTATGACGAAGCAAGTATTGTAGGAAACAACTATTAAAGAGGCACATCTAACTTAATGTTTTGTAAATTAACATAATTTGAAGTATGTAAAACAATTTCAAACTAACTATAATTGTACATTGAAAAGACATTTTAGTATTTTATGAATTTGTTAACATATAATTTTTAGCTTAAGATAAAAATATATGTTTTGGTATATATTAATTAGCCGTTCGTAATCTCATCGGCTTATGCTAGTAAAATACGATGATTAAAGCCTAGGTCTAAATATATCTATACACACTATATTTATTCTTTCATTGAGAGGCTTAGCGAACTTAACTGAAAATAAAGATAAAATTAAAAATTAAAAATTAAAAAAAAAATTGAATCTTAACTTATTTTAATAGATGCTAGTTCTAATTAACTCATAAAAAATATATCAATAATATCAAAGAAAAAATGTTTTTCTTAATTTAAATATTCTTTTCCTTTCAAAAAATGCATTTTCTTTTTCATTTTTTTTAGTGTTAGTAGAATATTATTGTGTAAATTTATGTCATAATAACCTTAAGCTATCAATCTCAAATAAGTAAGGATCGACTAAATTTAAATAAACTAATCATGTCTGAATGCGACGACATAACTAATGATTTTGTAAAATTGTGTTAAAATATCATACATAAATTTATATTTTCAAAATACAAATTAAAGATCATTAATAAACAAGAGCATGGGAAATTTAATAGTAATTTTAAAATTTACCCAGTGAAAAATACTATCTAGTACTTTTTCAACAGTAAATGAGCTCCTTAAAATTATTGTATTTTCTCATGTTTGTCACAATTATTTTTGTTAGATATGACATCATCATTTTAGACAACTTTTGAAGCATTTTAAAGGATCTCAAAATTTGTTATATTTAGTTATTTACCTAGGTGAATGTGGCAATCTAAGTAACAAATAAATAAAATAGGGGTAAAAGTATGGGATAGAAAAAGTACATATCCACATGCAACAAGTTAATTTGTGGGACTATGTATTATCAAAATAGGTTTGTAAATTCTTGATTTATTTAAAACACACTTTGGCATATGATGTAATATATATGAAATACAAAGGACAAAATTGAAAGTGCAAAGCATTTGGTTAGCAAGCTTCCCAACAAGAAAGTTGAGAACTAACCAAGGACTACAAAACCCATTATATTGTCACTTATATATAATAATAATTTAAGCAGAAAATAAACAAATTCTATTTTTTTTCAAAAACCCTATTTTGGGTGGTTTTAAAATGAATTAGAAGCTAAGAAAGGTTATCATGAGCAATAGCAATAATCAGGTTCATTAATATTTCTGATAAAGCAGATGTTACTACACGAGAGCAAGGAATAAAAATCAACAATTCAACTCGTTGATTTTAATGTTCTATCATTCTGCTAGTTTAGAAACAAAGGAAAAAGACAGAGGCTCTAGGTCAGAAAAGTATTAACTAAAAAAATCTCTCGAAAAAGATTTAAGCAAACACATAATCCATAAAATAAAAAATCTCGCTAATTTCGAAACTATTTTTATGGACAAAATGCCATCTAAGTGATTGATATCATCCAAGCCAAAATGTTATTTACTTTGGATATCTTAGATTTACATAAAAGACAAAAAAGAAATAATCTTTAATTTTTTTTGTTCTTTTCGTAAAAGGATCTCGTATTCTCGTTAATCCATCATGAAGACCCGGATATAGATCTCAATTAAGAGGAAATGAATCAATTAATCTTTACCATTTCATCACATTCTTTTCATAATAGCTCATTCATATCTTAACTCACACAAACCATACGTCAAATTCCTGATAATTTAGGTAAGTTTTGTTAGAAGAAATTGAAACCCAAAAATAAGGTTCCCAAAAGCTGCCTTTCTTTCTATAACTATTAATCCAATTTTCGATTGTGTAAAGGCAGGTGACCCAATCGTGTGACCCAAATGGGCTAAATCAAAGCCGCAAACGCTGGTTTTGTTGTTGGCACCTAGGACTATCAAAAGAAGTGGCCAAATAGGCGCCTTTTTCTTGATCCCGCTCTCAAACTATAACCATGCTCCTTTAAATTAATAAAATTAATGGCGGCGCTAGCCCAACAAACCAAAGGCAATTCTTTGTTGTCCCGTTTCAAAGCCTTCCTTGCCTCTCAGGTGCTAACTTGATTTCACTTTTTTTTTTTTTTCCGTGCGGTAGTCTGTGTTTTTTCATTCAGGCAAATTGTCGAACACTTTATAACATATTTGTAGAATTTTTTCTATGTTCCAGAAATTTAATCACAGCACGTATTCTAAAAACAGACGCCGGCAACAGCACCCTGCTAATATGGGTTCTGGCTCTGTCATTGAGACTGGTAAACACTGCTTATTCCTTATTTATAATTATAATTACCTCCAAGTATATTATTGATTGTTCTGTAATAAAGGTCATAAAAAAGCATGAGATGTTATTAAACATTATAAAGTTGATTTTTTTTTTTTATATATAAGCATAGTGTCTAGGCCAGCTTGCGCGCACCTGGATTGATTCCACACAATACCTGTCACCTCCACTAGCAACAGGTACCAGGTAACTCTGTCCACCAAGCTAAGACAGATGGGAAGAAATCACTTAGTATTTTTGTCTCTGCTGGGATTTGGACCTGAGACCTCATGATTCTTTACCCACTTTATTGACTACTCGGCCACATCCTTGGGTGCTTTTAAAGTTGATGTTTCTCACCAAGAATTTGCCATGAATTCCATAAATCAGTATTAACAAGCACATGCCCCGTTTAAGTCCAGTGTCATAATGTTCTACACACATAACAGAAGGTACTTCCATTACATTGCATCACGAGTGGCGATGGTTTGTAAGTAAGATGAATGCTATTTTATGTGATTAGGAGTAACACTATGATTTGTGATTAGGGGTGGTAAAATCAGCCCATGAAAAACATGACCCCCCCAACCCGCCCAAGTTTGGGCTGATCATTGACCCACACATTTATTAGCTCAGCCCACAAAAAGTTGGAATTGACCCATGAGAAATCTTGTCAAAACTCAAACTATTGTCAAAAAGACATTTTTTTTGATATGTTATATAAAGCCATAATAAAGAAAGGAAATAGTTTTATTAGGTACTAAAAACTTATAAAAGAATAAAAAAAGAAATTAAACTCAGTAAGAATTCGGCGGGTTGGGTTAATGACCTGCTCTTTAGCCCATTTCAGCCCAAACCCCCCATTTGACATCTCTATTTGTGATGATGATGATGATGCAGGTGAAATTGACTTCTCAAAGTGGAGGAAGCTTAACTCAAGGGACTTTGGGATAACTAACTCCATGATACCAGCATCTGCGTCGATTGTTCTGAAGGTTCTCCAAAGTGGAGGTGATACTTATTGCTTCATATGATGCTTAGTTCTTTGTCCGGATTTCTTAGTTAAAGATAGGCACTATATAAGCTCCCAATTAATTGTAGTTTGCTTGGATAAAGAGCCACAATAAGATACTAGCTTAATCGCCTTTCCTTGGTTGTCAATGGCTTGAGGATAAATTTTGACCCTTGTCTTGGGAGTACTTAGTTTACATGCGTGTTTGTTATTCAGATATCTCATGAAAGGTTAGTCTTTGACAAAAAGTTGCAATATACAGGGTTTGAAGCTTACTTGGTTGGTGGATGTGTCAGAGATCTAATTCTCAATAGAATACCAAAAGATTTTGATGTAATCACAACTGCAAGGCTTCCACAGGTCCAAGATACATTTAAATAATATCCTAATAACGAGCAAGTCATGTTTGGTTTCAGTACTTGTCTCCATGATTCGATATTTATGTCGGCGTGTTCTATTTGTCATAGATAAAAAGGCATTTTCATCGTGCAGTAATTGTTGGACGACGGTTTCCAATATGTAGAGTGCACGTCCATGGTTCTATTGTGGAGGTTGGTGCAACTTTATGCTATAGATCTGTTGCACATTCTATACTTATATGTTTGCGCATGGGCATGGCCTATTTCACATTTGTATGCTTATCTTTTTCTTATAAGTAGGTACTTGATGTAAAATGAAAATCACTAAAGTGCTTTGAGAAATGAAAAGTGGTTTAGTCTTACTATTCAAATTTATTTGTATTTTATCATTTTGATCAAAATATATTGTCCACTGTTTAAGAAAAGGAGAACGATCATTGAAATACTTCCATCGGTGTCTGACCTCCCTTGGAACTTATACTGGATAGACAATAGATCTGAAATCGACAATAGATCTGAAATCTTTTTCTCCTAGATGGCTGATATGCTGGTTATCATCTCTCACCCACTATACAACTTTAATTAGTGAAAAATTCGGGTTTCCGTCTCTCAGGTATCAAGTTTTGATACTGTGGCAAAACAAACCGGAAAAAGAGAGGAACATTTTGTTCCTAAAATGCCAAGGGGATTTCGTCAGAAAGATTTCATTCTCTGGAAGAATTCCATGCACCGAGACTTCACTGTTAACAGGTATCTCTTTATGTTTTATTCCTTTTAGAAAATGGAGCTAAATCTAATTTCTATCCTGTAAATTATTCCGTGGGAAAGAGAGGCTCCGGAGGCTTCGTAAGTTGTTCAATTCTAATGGTAGAGTCGAGTTTGTTTTGGTTTGCACCAACCTCACTGAATATCTAATTATCTATGTAGACAGGCAAAGAAAAACTGAAAAAATGAAACTCATAACAAATTTGTTGTTTTAATCACACATTTACATTTGATTTGATTAACTGTGTTGATCGATGCTTAGAAAATAATGGAAAAGATAATACTTGCAGAACTATAGGAGATAGTGGGCAAAGGTCTTGAGAGGAAATTGGAGGAGTGCAATGTGGCATAGAGGTGGCAGGCATGTACAGGTAGGTTCTAAGCTGTGCACTGCCATGCTTGATTTCTCCATGTTGTGGTCCTCAATTAATATCTAGAAACCTAATATGGTGCTTATTTGCATTGTAGAATCATAACCTTCATCTTTAGTAACAGAGACGAGGTATAAAAGCGAGAAGTCTACTTGTCCAGTGGTAGAGCAAGTGTCCAACAATGCCCTTGTGTTTTCCACCTTGTGGGATCCTTGGGAGGTGGTGCTACAATGTCTCGTGTTTTATTCCCTATGGGGGTCCTTGATGACATCATAAATGCAACTGAATACCTACTTTTGGATGAATCATCAAGCTGTGTAAACATCCTTATGGATGAGAAAAGTGATTGTCTAGAGCTCCAATTAAGAAGTTGGAAGTTACTTATTACCAGATTTCTTTTATTATTATATACAGTACTTTACCACCTCACACAAGGTAGGGGTAAGGTCTGCATAGACCATTCCTCACCAGACCCCACTGTGGGATCACACTGGGTATGTTGTTGTATACAATACTTTACCAGTCTCGAGAAAAAAAAGAAGGGGGAAGTTACTATCGGACACTCCAAGGTGGGAAGTAGAAGTATGAGAAATTGTTGGCCGAATAAGTGGCTTAATTATAGGCAAATTGTCGCATAAGGTCTTGTAGCTATACAAGATCACTGGTTCATTTGATTCTGTCAGTTTGATCTTATCATCTAGAACAGGGCGTGTAAAATAGGATGAAGAACTGAAGATAGCCTTAGGCATTGTTGTTCTGAAAGCAAGTCAGTTGTTGATCTGGTTTTGATCTTGGAAACCAATGTGTTTCTGAGTTTTGTTTTGGGAAACTGTTCATTGTACAAAAGAAGATAAAAAAAAAAAAAGATTAAAATGGCCAGAAATCTTTATTTGCTACAAAATGTATTTTGAACAGCCACAATAATTTAAAAAGAAGCGTTTTTTTTTTTTTTTTTAAAAACACGGCGCAAGGAATAAAAGGGCTCCATTCTTATCGGGAAGCAGTGGAGGTTGGTGTTGGAAACTTGTTTTAGTTTCCAGAACTGGTTTGAACTTCTCCACAAGTCCTTATTCGGAATGAACTATTGAGGATCAATATTATTAGGGAGACTATTTGCATGTTAACCATTATCTCTTGAAGAACCTCTCCGCGGTTGTCTATTCTGGTGGAAAGCAAAACATTTGTATTGGCAAGAAAACCACATGAAAGCATGGAAAACAGTTGTTTTGTTTTTGAAATGCAATTGGCATAAAATTACTCAAAAATGCTGTATAGCCATTACTTATCCCACATGAGTTTTGCAAGCCCTTTGAAAGGAGTTTAAAAGTATTGACTACTCCATTAATCGGCTTAAGGCTTTAGGTTGAATGCTCAAATTGTTTTGCGTGGTATTAGAGCCAGCTTTTGGTACGCCCATTCTGACATTTGTAAGTTCGGATGAAGTTCACCTGTGGACCCAAATTTACTTTAAATGTGTGGGAGGATGTTGAGTTGTAAAATTGTCCTATTTGAGGACGTCCAAGAGGTTTGTAATGGTTTTGAATTTTTGGCAGTAATTCTTGTTTTATAGGTTTATGAGATTCAATTAAATAATATTGAAAAGAGAATTCACTCTTTGCCTTAAAGTTTTGGGTTGGATTCTCAACTTCTGTGACAAAAACGATTACCTGTCCAACTCTATGAATTATTATGGTCCCTTTAAGTGCCTTCTCATAAATCTTTATGGACCTTCTCAATAATTGTTAGTACCTTTTATCTGTTAGTGATATGTCAATTGGCAATGTTATATAAGAGCATTATACCAATTTGGATAACTGAATTAGGCAATCTGTTTGGTCTTATTATGACTCCACTTAATAGAAGAAAGGAGCCTCATATTGCTCACCCTCTAAATTAGTAGATAAAGCAGTGACATTTATTTTTTATGCTAGTATCCTGGGAAGAACTGATTTTGCCTTAGGCTTATTTTTCAGTTTATTATTTACAACGTTATCAATGGCATGATATAACAAGTCTTGCCCTCATATACCATATTGTAGGATGGTGGAAAATGCTTGTTTCCTAGTTCTGTAAACCAATGCAGTTATCATAGTAGATGACATAGGCGAAATTGCAGTCTATAGCCCATGCCTTTGGTCTGGTGGAAAGAGCATGGCACGTGATGTGTGGGTTAGGCACAGATATTGGGTTTGAACCTTGCCACAGACAAAAGCATGGTATTTAACCGGAGAAGGGTAGAGAGGCGAGCCATTATCCTCTCGGGGATTTCTCGATTATAAAAAAAATTACAGTCTATACACGCTTCATCTGCAGTTCAAAAGTCTAATTTTTTCTTATTTATAGATATTTTCTCTATTTATTTGGTGGTTAATTGGATCTCTTAATTTGTTGAATATGTGGTGCTAGTTCACTCATTTTGTGCATTTGTAAAATTGTGGGAACAGTTCATTGTGGTGTTAGTTAACTCATTTTTGTGTTTATAAAATTGTGGAACAGTTTATTTTTTGATCCATCCGTGAATACAATCTATGATTATGCCGATGCAATTGTGGACTTAAAGTCCTTACAGGTGAAATTATTTTACTTCAAATACGTAAAGGTCCAATCATTTTGATGTGTTTGGGAATTTACGAAGTGTTTTGTCATATTTATGCAGTTAAGGACTTTGGTACCAGCACACTTGTCATTTAAAGAGGATTGTGGTAGGTGCAGCTGTTTTAGAGATTTGCCTTGACATGAGAATTAGAACTTTATTTCATGCATTGTATATTGATCCTTTTGTTTTTTGTTTGTATAGCTGGCCGTATCTAGTTTGAGATTGAGCCTAGTTGTTGTTGTATAGTTCTTGAAGATGACAAAGGAGTGACATATTAGCCAAGGATATTGTTGGATTTAAATAGGTTATTATTGGAAACAAACTGTTACTCAATTGAAAATCTAATACTTGTTTTAGATTGTACATGGTATGTCCAGCTTTAATACAATAATCAAATGTCTGACCAAAAATAGACGTGCCCTAAATGATTTAGTAATTAGTTTTCATTGTTTGACAAATATTTGTATTACAGCTTTGACTCAAAAAAAAAAAAAAAAAAAAAAAAATTGTATTACAGCTCCTGCACAACTTGTTTGTGAAGAAAAGGATCACTCTTTATCAGATCATTAATGCAGGATTGTATGTTTAAGTAGTATATGATGGAGGGATCATTCTTGTTGAGGTTGCGTCTGAAGTTGGGTTTTATCTGTTGTCGAAGGGGATGAGAGAGAGGTGTTTAGGTCCACAGTAGGAATGAGGAACATGGATATTTGGAATGGGGCTTGTTGTTTCATCAGAGAGAAAAGTTGGTTTTGGTGCTTGTGCCGCTTGGTTGGGGGAGGGGCAGATTGCTAGTATCGTGCGGGTGAGAAGGGGCAGAGTGGTGCTTGAAGATGCGGGTGATAATGCTCCCTACGTGGATTGCTAGTATGCTTCTGGGTTGGGGGAGGTGAACGTGCCATTAGGCATGAGCTTGGAGGTAGCACAATGAGTTGAAGAGTTTGATGAAAAGTTTTGATGGAAACATCATAATCTTCATTGCATCACTTATTAAAAATATTCTTTATGTACTTTAAAAAACACTACCCCATCCACTACATCTATCTTGAACCAACTGAACGTCATTCTTTATGTAAGGTGAACGTGAAAAGTGTTTTCAGAGGTTTACTAGTAAGAGTGCTTTTCCAAAAGATGAGGAGGAGGTCGTAGGGCTGTTGAATTGAAAAATAAAAGACGAGTCGCATGAATTTACCCCAATGCCTTCCTTTCTTAATTTTTGATGGAACTGATCCTGGATTTTCTTTGTCCTCAGCAAGGATCTTGCGCGGCTTGAGACTGGCTGCTCGCCTTAAGTTGTCCTTTTCAGAGGAGATTGAAATTGCTATGCACAAACTCTCGTCGTCCATAATGATATTGGACAAGGTATGAACAATGAATTCTATGAACGGGTCCGGATAAAGACCAAAGATCTTGAGCGACCGATCCGGCAGAACAACTCAAAACCATTATTAACTTATTTACTTCTGTTTGTTCTTTTAACTCTCCTATTGTTTAGATTTCTCTATGCTATTATACCTTCTTCTCATTGCTTGACATCCCTGATGCTAAAACCACAATGGAATCTTTCTATATAACTTGCTTTTTGGTTAATATTTTTGCCTGCATGGCCTTAACTTTTTCTTGTGCAGTCTAGACTAATGATGGAAGTCAACTATATGCTGTCTTATGGAGCTGCAGAGCCTTCTCTTTCTTTACTTCAGAGATACAACATCCTTGGCATGCTGCTACCATTTCATGTATGCCATATTGTTTCATTTCATTTTGGTTTGATGTGAGTTCCATGTTTTTTTGGTTCACTACAGTAGCTTAAACTTGAGTAAATGTGTCATTTACAGGCAGCACACCTTGCTCAACAGTCTAACAAACAGTTGAGTGAAAGTTCTGTTATGCTGATGGTATATCTTCCTATCTTGTATTCATTTTTACTCCATAAATTTGTATAATTCCTTGTATGTGCTTCCTCACTTATTTGATGTCAACTCTTCCTATGAATGTCTACATATTTTCTCTAGACTTGTGGCTTCCATGCGTCCTCCAGAAATCTAGTTTATTTCCCACATATCACATATGTGAGCACATGCACAGAGTTGTATCTGGGCATATTTGTCTTTTCGCCTTATGCATGTTTTGTTGAATTTCAGTAGTGTTTCACGCATTAAATTTATTGGTCTGAACATTTTGCAGAAACTGTTTTCCAGTTTGGATCGATTAGTCACCTGTGGTCGACCTTCTCATGATAGTTTGTGGTAAGTTGATTTAACTTCTAGCCATTGGTGGTGGATAGTTTGTCGAAGTTGATATATTATTAAACTAAGTATCACATCTGACCTTCTGAACTGATATTTTTTGGTTCTTTTCTTTTGAGATGGGTGCTTTTGTTCACCCTTCTAACAATTGCTACAATCACCTATAATCTTTATTTTGCAGCTGCTCTCTCGTACGGGTTGAATTTTTTCCATTTTATTTGACATCTATTTCAGAATATGGTTACTGGATTCTTGATAGCTCTGCAGGATTTTGTGTTTAAGTCATTAATGTTATATCATTTCCTTGCATGTCATCTTCTTCCTAAAGAGATGGTCTTTGTCTTTGGCTATTATTTGTTATAGTGTTTCTGTCACTTTGAGAAATGTATTCATATATGAATTGTTTTTCAATGGCTCTGGACCTCTCTGTTCAAACCTTTATTATTTGAGTGAATAAGTTAAACCCCCCTAAACTACCGCCATTAAACTATTGGGTTTTTAACCTATCTTGTTCTATCATCATACCTATTAGCTTTATAGGAGAACTATTCTTTCTTTTTGGCCCCAAGCTATGTTGTTCGGACTCTTCAAAAATGTCGACGGTTGCATGTGGGATTCTCCAAAAGTAATGCATTTTTGGAGAATCCGACACAGGTGCGGCAACATTTTTGGAGAGTCCGAGCAACGTTGGTCCCAAGTGTTGATGTTTGCAGTAGATATCATTGTTTGTCTAGCTGAAGGTTCAGGGCTTTTATAGCTTAGGGTAGAACATTTGAGTTAATTTTGATTTCTTTTATGCTTTGAAGGAAAGTTTTTAACACCCATCTTTGGGATTTTGTTCTCCTATGGTCGTCTTCTACTAGTAATCTTTCGCTCTGATGTAAGTTGTTTTTGGTTTAAGATCTCTCTTGTTTAAGGTTTCTCATCAATCAGAAGCCTGCTCTGAATGCCACTTGTTTTATAGCACTGAAATGGCAAAACCTCTTCGACCTTCTCAAAAAATAAATAATTGAAACACCTCTTCTAGTTTTAGTAACTTGCATTTCACTTCACATGCCAAGGAAATTCACACTGAATCCAGTGATGAGGTAACATGGCAAAGAAATAGAAGGAGATTGCGCTTTTGTTCTACTTTTGGAAAATAAAAACAACACAAGCAAAGTGCTAGACATCCTAATCAAGTTTTCACCTAGCTGGCTTATGTATAATAAATTGAGAGGAAGGGGGGGTTGGGGTGGGGGGGTGGGTGCGTGTGGAACAGATACCTGAATTTGTTCATACCAGTTCAACAAGTAAATCCATAGGAAAGAAGACGCAGCATTGGGAACAGAAATCAAGCTATCCTCATTTTGTCTTTATACTTGTATACACATTCTGGACCATCAGAATGGCAGTGTTGTCAAAGGCGCACTTAAGCCCTGAAGCAAGGCTCAAAACATGTTGAGCGCTTCGCCTCGCTTTATGTGCGCTTCAGTGTCATCATCAAGGCTCTTAGACATACTTTTCCTTGCCAATCAGCTTCTCTTGAAGAGATAACACTAGATAACTGATATTTCACTATATCGTTATGTTTTTTACAATTTGTTTGTCCATATATTTGTTATTCATGCTTATTACTATTAATCTTGGGCTAAACATATATGTTTTTTTATTTTTGCACCATTGCGCCTTTTTTCATTAAAGCCCACGCTTTATTTGCGCTTTGCGCTTAAAGCCCCAGCTGACCTTGGAGCTTTTTTGAGCTTTTCGCTTTTGATAACACTGCTGTATGGCACATCGTGCTGCCTTTTCCTGATATCAAAAGCCTAAGTTGGGATCATCACTATGAATAGGCTCCATTACTTAGCGAATAGGAACCTTTCTTATGCAGCTCAGATTGGTACTTGCTACTCTGTTCCTGCATTCAGCATTTTGCTTTAAGTTGAAATTTAGGAGCATTCTGGACATCCCAACTATTGAAGAATCTCTTTGTGTTCAACGCTGTAGGGATTATGATGGTAGATTTAAGCAGAGGGAAGGTAATAGCATGGTCATTATTGTGCATTGGTTGATTATAATTTTGAGCTTGGAGTATTTCATGGTTCTATAGTGCATTTTGACTACAGTCAGCCGTAAGAAATGTGGGGAGTTATGTTAACAGTTCACTTTCAGCGTAGCAGCTCATAAGTCATAATCTGGATTTCTGCAATCAAACTGGTGTGCTGTTTCTCAGATCACTGGTGTTATCGCCTTTTGAAAGTATATTGGATGATTCAGGCTTGAGCTAGTGTTGAGAAATTGGCTTCTAGTGGCTAGGATTCTTGACAATATTTTTCCTTTTGACTGATGTATGTGAGCAGGGTTGCAGTCTTGGCATTTCATCTGGCACTAATCACTGATCCTCAAGAGGCATTTGTCGTCCTGACTTTTGCTTCTGTGTTGTACCATGGAAATTGGAAGGAAGGTGCTACATTTGCTAGAAGACATTCAGATGCTGCAGCTATTTATGCACCTGAAATTTCAGATTGTCAAGGCTCCATATCAGATGATGAGCTTGTGGAAAGAGTTACAGATCTGGCAGTGCTAGTGCAAAATTCTATAGACATTTTGACTGATAAGGACAGCCTCCAGGAAGCAATGTCCAAGTTCCCAGGTTCCCCGTGCTCTGGTTTGGTAAGTGAAACTACTTCGGTTTCTAGATCTAGTTTGAGGCAACTTGTTAACTCGTATGGCTGTTTCATTATGACTTTATTGAGCACCCAAAATATTTCTTCTGTAAATACTGGAGTAATGTGAAAAAATAGTATGTCCATTTGAATGCAACTTTTTTTCACCTGTGAGTCAAATTGACCATTTTTCATCTGAAAGTGGGCGCTGCTTTAGTCATTTTTCTGAATAATACTAAAAAAATGGTTTAATCAAAGTGTAACCTCAGAACTTAATTATTGAAAAATTATACGTGAGCTTTTATGACATAAAACTAGCCCATTTTCCTCTCAAAAGTGGACGGTGGTTTATTAAACCGGACAGGAAGAATTAGCTAATTATAGGAGTTCCACTGTTTTGGTAAGAACATTTTCTGTTTGTTTCTACTTGTAAGCTTAGTATGATGCACAGAATGACTAATTGAGTTGTTATTTTGTTGGTGAAATCTTTTTTTAATCCATATCACACTTGTTCATATTGTAATGGTACGAATCCCAGATTGCAAAATCTGGAGATGTGGTAGTTGGACGTCTTCCTCAGAGATAAAGACAAAACAAGTCGCAGTATCTGCAATGCAATGCCTGATCTCAGAATTTTTTGTTGACATATGATAACTTACGACTAGTCTATTTTCCTCTCAAAAGTGGAACTTTTGGGTAGTTTTTAGACTTGAAACCTATTGAGTTTTTAATTCCTTGGTGAAATCTCTTTAGTATTCCTTTTTTTATGATGATAGTGTGCGGGCCAGCTTGTGCACAGCTCGACTATTCCACTGCCACCTTCTACCGGTAACTCCACCCAGGCGCCCACCATGGCTTACACAGATGGAAAGAAATCACCTAGTTCTTTGGCCTCCGTGGAGATTTAAACCTGAGACCAAATGTTTCTCCTCGCACTTGATTGACCACTAGGCCACACTCTTGAGTGCTTGCTACTCCATATTACACCTGGTCCTAATGGAACGGTAGGATCCCGGATTGCAGATCTGCAGCTGGGCTGGTTGGTCGACTTCCCCAGAGATAAAGTCGAAACAGTTTGCCTTATTTTCCATACAATACCTAATTTGTTTATACCTTCTTGATATCAAGACGTTTATAACCTCTTTGAAGCTGGTGCGCAGCACTGAAAAAGAGCGGTTAAAATGATATAAACACCCTGCTGCTTACATAGGTTCTGAAGTAGTATTGATTGATCAGACCATCTTTTGGTTTAGCAAAACTAGTTTTTCATATTCACAGGAAGCGGATTATCCTGCAGTTTTCTATAGATTTTGGCTCTGAAGTAAAGGAATTGGGTTTCCTGTGACTAAGAGGGCCTCATACTTACTCTTTATCTGGTTACATTTTGAATGTATGCCTTTCATTTAACTTCTAGGAATTTTGGACTAGTTCCACTTGGAATAAAATTAACGCTCTCTCCCCATCTAAAAGGCCTCATTATATTCATTAAAAATTTACCTCAGCTTTTACGTTTAAGAGATGGTAATTTAGCAGAAGCTCTTGCCTCTGCCAAGTGCCAACAGTAACCGTATATAGTCATGATTCTTTCTTTGTGCCCTGAATGAAGTAGAACAACAAGCAGTATCTCAAAATTGTCAATTTCTTGGTGAAGTCAGTGTTCATCTTTTTTTAAGCCTGTAGTGGTGATTGCTCTATTATTATTGTAGATTGTTGATTGACTATTTAATGAGCTATTTTGTATTCAGGTGTTTGTATCTAAGAACATGGGGAAGGGCGTTAAGGTAATTTTTGACGCTTTGATAGAAGATGTTAGATCTCTCAAAGCCAGGAGGAATAGTTTTGAGATAGATTATACTCTGCTTGGGAAAGGACAAACGCGTGAGACAAGGTTCGTTCTCGGCAAAGTCATCCTTGATGCTATAGCTCCTGGGGTCATTCCAGGTAGTAAAGTGATCAAACATACCCTGGTTAAAGTTGACGCTCGATTGAGTAAAGATGCCATGGAGGAGAATATTGGTGGAAATGTGGAGTTCAAGAAGAGGAAGTTCATGTGTGAAGATGATAATCAGCCCAATGCAAATTATGAAATTGAACACAATAGAGCTGAGAAGCGGAAGTCCGTTATTGCTAAGCAACCCAAGGAAGAGGCTGTTGAGAAGCATGATAAAGAATCTCTTAGTCAGAAACTGGATAACAGGGATGCTGTAACTAAGAAGAAAACTAAGGGCGAGCATGGTGAGTGGCCTCAGAATGAAACAAGAATGGTGCTTGAAAAGGTGAAGCAGCATCAAGTGCCGCATCACAAAAAAGAGCGACAGAGAGACGATAAATATCAGCAGACTCAGGTAGACCGTTTGAAGCCTTTACACAATGTTGACAATGGGGTGACTACCAAGCAACACAATTCAAAAGAGAAGCTTGATTCCACACAAGAGCAGAACGAGGACAAGAATGAGTCGTTAAATAGCAGAAAACGGGATATGCAGGGGGGTAAGTTGGCTTCGGATGAGAAGAGTAAACCAAAAGCGGGAAAACGAACACTTTCAGATCTTTTCAGGAGGTGAGTTTAACTTTGTATCATGTAAACTTGTACTATCTTCTTCAAAAATGAACAAGAGCAGAACTCAGTGTAGCTTACCCTTTTTTAATCCCTTTTAACCATATAAGTTCCTAGATCTCATGTACATGGCAATAGATCGTGTTGTCGCGATTGCCATTTTTTGACTGACATCATTATTTTTCATCAATTGGTAGGCTTCAATTTTAGTACTAACTCATTTTTATGTTTGAAGTACTTTTCTCAGTCTTCTCGTCATTCGTTTTAATTGTAAGCTGTCTTCAGTGTTTGATTATGTCTCCTTTCGTGAAGATATATACATACTTTCTGTCCCCTTTTTATTTTATTTTGAGAATCAAATAAATTTTAAACATAGATGTTGATACTTTTGGCCTTTACTATATGTCTATAACGTATCATCTTCTTGTTTGTGCAGCATCTAAAATTCGTAATACTGAAAAAAAGTTACTTATAGATCCAAAGACAGTAATGAACAAAAGAATTAGTAACTTGTATGAAGAAAAATTTAACCGAAAAAAAAAACTTGCATGAAGAGAAATACCAACAACAAAATATAAAGAAGTAAAATAAATATGCACGTGCCTTTAACAGATTACCATTTACCAATTGCACATATGGTCCTTATATCTCAGACAGTGTCAGAACCTATACCCCACTTTTTCAAATTTCCAATGTACGAATAATTCCCGGAGAAAATATTTTCAAGAGTTTGGTATTAGAGTTGAGGAAATATGGATGGTAAGTGAGGATTACATTGAAAAAAGGGGAAAAGTAGAGTTGAAAAAATGAAAAGATTCCCATCACAGTGAAAATAATGAAAGTGGAAGGAAGCTTCTCCATTCTCTCGTATAATCATTGGATTATAACTTTATAAACTCAACCCTGCAGAGGAGATACCATTTTTAAAATTAATATTATAAATATGTCGGAACATGCCTGCTACAATAATTATACGCACACACAATCACACATATAAGACAATAAAGTAAATTTCAAAACTTACTCACAGACCAAAAGCAACACAGTGATTTTGTAAGAGGATAGTAAATAGAAACAGTGGGCAGTAAAAAGCTTTTGGCTTTCCGTTTATGAACTTCATTTTAATGCTCACAAACCATTATAAATTAGTATCTGTATGTTAATTTAAGAAAGTTTCAGTGACCTTTCTCTTAGTTTTGATTTGTAATACGAATAGTCCGTGTGATATGAGATAATACACTCGTAACTAGATTAAAAATGAAAATTCTATCATGTTCAAAATTTGCCATTGTGGGCTTGTGGCCTTATTAATTGAATGGTCAAAATATAATGACATAAACCTTGCCTCAAATACTCTTTGTGCTACACAATTAATGCAAAATATAAAAATAAAACATCTCGTTTATCACATTTTGAATTTTATGTTCTCCCTACTCTTAAATCAATAGTACAAATCAAGGAATTTGGATTTCAAATTAAGAATTGCCAAGCTAGTATTTATAGTATATATCTACTGCGAGATTTTTAATAAATGATTAACAATTTGAAAAAAGAAGAAGAAGAGGAAGAAAAAGAAATAAATTCCAATGCCAAATTGTCTAATCAGTCCCTGGAAGCTGGAAGTTTATCTTCTTGGACAATATTCTCCGCCAAGTTCTACTATTAAGTAAGGCAATTTTTTTTAATCTTCTTTTTCTTCTAGTCGTTCATACATAGTTGACCTTATTCATAGCTGCATTATGTGACTACATGTTTAATATTCCTAAATCTTATAATTAAGGTTGCAAATCCATTTAACTTCATGATAATCAACTGTTAGTGTATGTGAACTCATATTTCCAAACTGTAATTATATTACATTTTTTTTGTGATTTAATCTACTTTCAAAACTAAATTTTGTGTGCATATACATAACATAGTTATCTATTTTATTTCAACTAAATTTACAGAAAGTGATGTCTTTATAACCGCGCTATAAATTCACTAATTTGATGAATAAACGAGTACAAGCCAACTTTAGTAATACTAACATGGTTCAACTGTTCAAGCCAATGTGCTTGTCTTTAATTAGTAAATCTGAGATTTAATTTGAGATATTTAATGTTGTGCTGTAACAATTGTAATGGGTTGTCACATTAAAAAGTTAGTATGAGTTATAAATCATAATGTCATAAATTTTAACGGATAACTTGTTTCACCTAACAAAGTTTGAAATCATAATAAATCTTAATGAACCATTAATTTATGTGCCACAAGTAAGATAATCAAGATACAAGTACTTTTTTAAACTAACATCTAAACCTTAACATCAAGGAAACGTATTAGTCCTTTCACACACAAAATTTATGGCATATTTATTAGTTAACTGCATGCCCTTACTGTGCTTTAAGTTTTTTCCTTGTATATTTTGTAACTATTCTTATCATAAATTTTACTGGATGACTGATCCCTTATTTACCACTGCTAAAGTTTGTTTAATTAAGGATTAGTCCTTAAATTAAATACCTTCCTACTCTTATTTATGGCCTTTAATTAAGGATTAGTCTTTAAATAGCCTGTTTGGCCAAACTTTTAAAAACAACTTATTTTAAAAAGTATTTTTTTCAAAAGTACTTTTCAAAAAAGTACTTTTGGCTAAAAGCAGTTTGTGTTTGGCCAATTAATTTAAAAAGTACTTTTGAGCAGCAATTAGTGTTTGGCCAAACTTTTAAAAAGTGTTTTTATGTGTATTTTTCTCAAAAGCACTTTTTAAAAAAGTGCTTTTGGGCAAAAGTAATTTTTTTTAGCTTCTGAAAAATTGCTTCTGCTACTCCCCAAAAGCACTTATTTTCTCCCAAAAGCTTGGCCAAACACCTCACTTTTTTTAAAATAAGCACTTATTGAAAAAATAAGTACTTTAGGGGGAAAGATAAGCTTGGCCAAACAGGCTATTCCTTGCTGATAATTCTGACATAAGACCAGGAATTTGAATTTCAAATTAAGAATTAGCTAAATTGCTGGAATCCCAAGCATTGATATTTATAATCCTAGCAATTCATAGTATATCTACAGCATAGTTTTTTTTTGTTAATGCTTAACACTTTAAAAATATAATATCATCAATTCAAAAACCAAGCGGCAAAAAAGAAATAAAAGAAAAAACTCAAATGCCAATTTGCTAACCGGTCCCTGGTAGTTCTTACAAAATATTCTCCACTAGGTTCTATCAATTTTAGAGATTTGTTTTCAGGTCTTTTTGTTCTTCTTCCCAATTGTGGATCCATGACTAGCACTTACTTGATAGCTACATTATATGTGCCACTTGGAACTTGTTTGACCAAGCGGCTAAAAACTATACTTATTTTGAGAAAGCCTTGGTAGTTTTTCAGAAAAGTATTTTTGGGAAAAACAGTTTGTGTTTGGATAATTCATTTGAAAAGTGTTTTTGATTGTTTTTGGTTAATTTTTTTAACACGATACTTAGCGTCAAATTACGAAAAAGGACAAATATCCATGCACGATTACTATTAAGATAATTTTATAGAGAGAAATTATTTTAAATATATATTATGAAAGACTTTAGTTAAGTTTTTACTTCTATTTAATTAAAATTAAAAAGTATATATTAAGATTTTCAATCAATATAATACATAGAAAGATATGTCTAAACATTAATTTCAAACTTTAACAGTTAAATGTATGATTGAGATCTCATTAAGAATCAAAAGGAAATGAATTGCTACACGTCGTAACCAAACGGGTTGTTTCATAATTAGAAGATAATCTTTAGTAAGTTGTTAGCTACGTAATTCATCTAATGTCATAATAGTTGTACGGTAGGGTTATCTCATTTTGAGTTAATGCACTTGTTTTCAGAAAGCCGTTGCTCCATAAATAAACTTATACAGTGCCGTAATAGGGTTATATATCTCATATAACGGTTATCGTAAATTTATAATCACGTTATCATACATTTTCTAGACAACGTATTACACATCATTACTGCTGAAATTACAATGCATTTCGATGAATCATTAATTACGTTTGAACATATCTTTAGTAAGCTGCTTGTTGTGTAATTTATCCACAGTCAGGGGCGGAGCTACCTTTACCCTAGGGGTGTCAAGCGACATCTCTTCGCCGAAAAATTACATTATATAGATAGGTGAAATTTTGATTTTATACGTATGTATACTGGTGTTTGACACCCCTTGACACAAGCTAAGGGTTCAATGTAGCAGTAAGGAGTTTCAAAAAGTCCCTAAAGTCGTGGGTTCGAACCTGGGTCACGACTTAGCTACATTTTTTGACACCCCTTAATATGGATCCTGACTCCGTCACTGTCCACAGTCGTAGTTGTACGGTAGCATTATCTCATATGAAGGTTACTATAAATTTATAATAATGTCATCATATATTTTAGATGACGCATTACAAGTTATTAAAGCTAAAGTTACAAAAGCATTTCGACGAATTATTAATTACGTTTGAACGTGTCTTTAGTAAGTCGTTTGCTACGTAATCTATTCAATGTCGTAATAGTTGTACGGTAGGGTTATCTCATATAAAGGTTATTGTAAATTTATAATCACGTAATCGTAATTTTCTAAGTTTCATATTACACGTTATTAAGACTGAAATTACAAATATATTTAGACAAATCATTAGTTATGCACCAACAACAAACATTAACAAATTAAATATATAATAAGCACACTTTCAACTAACACTAAAACCTAGACACATCAAGGGAAAAGGAACTAGTCATTTCACACACAAAATTTAGTGCATTAGTTCATTTTTTGGCACATTCTAGTACTACTAAAAACCCCACAAAAAGCTTCATCATTCATGAAACTAAAATAGGAGGAGCCAATATAAGTGGGAGCCCTACAACCAAAAAGCCCACAAGTGGGCAAGAGCGTATAGTATGACTATGACCTGTACACTATGGGTCTTCTAAAAGTGCAAACCCCAATAAGTTAGATTATTAAATGAATCCAACTATTAGAATAAGTTAGGATAACACTTACTATAATTACTACAATAATATCTAGTTTCTTACACTAATTTGAAAGCAACGTCTACTTTGTTAAGCCACATGACAAATCAGCTACATGTGACCGTTGTTACATTAGCTGGACTGTAAAAAGTCGTTTATACATGCTTATAATTGGATCCAACGGCCCTCTTTTTTTTTTCTTTTTTTTAACTAGCCGTTTCATTTGAATAAAAAGAGAGATTTTGTGTATCAGTTTGTGTATGTTTTTTTCTTTTTATTTCACCAGACACAACCCATTATTTTCTCATATCCCCATCTATAACTCTCTTCTTGTTTCTTCATTGTTTTTTTCTCTTCAAGACTGATCTTGGTTTTCTTTGTATGCTCTCAGGTTTTAATCTGGGAGTTTTTACATTATAGGTTTAACTGACAAAAAGGTTCTCTTCTTTTTTCTTTCTTAGAAAAAAAAGATTCTTGATTTTTCATTCTTGATTGAGTTAAGTTCTTTTAGTAATCAAGAAAAAAGAAATGGCCATCACTGATGAGAACAAACCTTCAAATGTTCAAGGTATAAAAAACTGGTTCAGATTTATTTTTGTTTTGTGTTCTTTCTTTTTTATGTGTGTAAGAATACTAGTAGCTTTTGATAAGCGTGTTACTGATTTTTTTTTTTCTCTTTTCATTGTTAAGTTAAAGGTAGGGCTGAAATGGGGGGCACAAGAAAGTTTGTTGGAATAGAAACAAGAAGCAACAGAAGGGTTTTAGGTGCTATTAATCAGAATTTAGTGACTGGTCATTCATATCCTTGTGTTGTTAACAAGAGAGGATTATCTGAGTAAGCTCTAATCTCTTTTGGATTTTCAAAATCTTTGTTTGACCATTTTTTGAGTCTATCATTCTTTGTGTTTTTCTTAGCTCATTTTATGATTTTCTTGTTCTCAGTGCAAATGGAATCTGTGGCAAGAATCTTCCTGTTGCTCATAGACCCATCACAAGGTTAGACATTAAAAAAAAAAAAAAAAGATTAAGATCTTGTTTATTTTGAATTTGAATTTGATGTTCGATTAACTGATACATGTATAAAACTTTGTAAATGAAGGAAATTTGCAGCACAACTTGCTAGCTCCCAGCAACATTGCTCAGAGGTACAATCTTTTTCCTTCTTATATATTCAATGATGAATTAGATTTTTCTCCTTTTTTATATCTCAGATATTAGTTTATATGGAGTAATTTTTTTTTTATATAAAATAACTCGGATAATAATACGGATGGTCTATCAGAAACAACCTCTCTACCCCACAGAGGTAGGGGTAAGGTCTTCGTACATTCTACTGTCTCCATATTCACTTTTAGGACTACACTGGGTATGTTGTTTTAACTCGGACAATATAATAATCTTTGATTTTTTATTTTTATAGGAAAACAAGAAACCTAAGATAGCAGCTGAAGAATTCAGTGTATGGGAGGATATCCCTCTCACAGATATGGAGGAAAATGAGGCACCTAAAGACCAGCCTGTCCCTATGTCCTTGGAACAAACAGAAACAGTATCAAATGACAAGAATCAAATGGTAACAAAATAAATATCCTGTCCTAAAACTTTAATGTAGTATATTAATGTATATGTTTTGATTAACATTAATTAAATACATCATAAATGTTTTCAGGAGGTAGAAATGGAGGATATCTTTGAGGAAACTATAATAGATATTGATGGCAACGATGCAAAGAATCCACTTGCTGTTGTTGAATATGTTGATGATTTGTTTGCCAACTACAGAAAAATGGAGGTGAGTTTTGTTATAGCTCAGTAACTTACTGGTTAGCATTGCATAGATCCTTAATTTATAATGCTTAAGCAAATGTTTATAGTTTTGCTGATATGAGTTTCAATTGTAGTAAGGTTTTGATACATTTTGAATGCCCACCAGCTGTTTAAAAAGTTGAATAAAAAAGCACATTAGTTAGATCCGACATATCATACCTTTTTCCACTGTTTTATGTATGCCTTTACTAGGATAGATTACTATTACTTGCTTTTTCGATGAGGAAAGATTCCACACACCAATTATATTTCAAATTGTAGCATCTATGTTTAGTGAAAGTCTTCATGAAAATGATTAAGATTTGAAAAACCATATTACTTGACATGTAAAAAGATGCCTACGTGCAATTGGTTGTATCCTGTAGAGCTAAAAGTTCAGAATTCTAGTTATCACTGAAATTACTTGAGCCCTTTCTTTATTTGAAGGATTTTTGAAATGTGAAAAAGATTTATTTGAAGGCTTATATGGAAGGAGAAAGGACGTCATTTTTCACGATTTTATGTTATGATTCATAGAACACTGAGTATAGGAACCAAACCATATTGTTTTGTGGCTCTCAAACTTGTTTGGTAATTTCCATCTGTTTAACTACAGAGAGTTCTGCTATAGTGACACTTTTTCTTAATTTACTTAGTAAATGTTTTCTCTGCCCATGATTAATCATTGTCCATTATATTCAGGGTTATGGCTGTGCTTCTCCGAACTACATGGCACAACAGTTTGACATCACTGAGAGAATGAGATCTATCCTAATTGACTGGCTAATTGAGGTACATATAGTAAATGTTTCCTCTGCCCATGCAGAATTTTCTAATAAATTTGCTCAAAGTATGGCATCAACTAATACTTGCTCATTCTGATCAACAGGTACATCACAAGTTTGAGCTCAGGGAAGAGACGCTGTTCTTAACTGTTAATTTGATAGACAGATTCTTGGAGAAGCAAGGTGTTGTTAGAAAGAAGCTGCAGCTTGTTGGTTTGGTTGCAATGCTATTAGCCTCCAAATATGAGGAAGTTTCTTGTCCACTGGTGGAAGATTTGGTGTTTATTTCGGACAAAGCCTATACAAGGAAGGAGGTTCTTGAAATGGTATATTTCTGGTCTCATTATAGCTGCAATTAGTAATACTTTGATCCACTTTTAGTGTTACTAAAGATGGTCTTTTTTCCATATCATGCAGGAAAGAATGATGCTCAACACACTGCAGTTTAATATGTCGGTTCCAACTGCATATGTTTTCATGAGAAGATATCTTAAGGCTGCTCAATGTGATAGGAAGGTTAGTAGCTCTTGATGACAGCTCCTACAGTCCTACATTAGTGCATTCCTGGTTTTTAACATCTTGATTTTCATTATCACTGATGGCCCCGGAATTTAGATGTTGCCGGTTCTGAATGTTTATCGACCTCTTTTTACACTTAGTTCTTTCACAAAACAAACACATTATTGTATCGTGTCACTAACTTTTACTCTTGGCTCTAAACAGCTCGAGCTGCTGTCTTTCTTCTTGGTTGATCGTGTCACTAACTTTTACTCTTGGCTCTAAACAGCTCGAGCTGCTGTCTTTCTTCTTGGTTGAGCTTTGCCTTGTGGAATACGAAATGCTCAAGTTTCCACCATCCTTCATAGCTGCTGCAGTGATCTACACCGCTCAGACCACACTCTATGGTGTCCAGCAGTGGAGCAAGACGTGCGAGTCGCATACTGGTTACTCTGAAGATCAACTTCTGTAAGTCCATTTAGAGGAATCTTCCAACTCAATTCTCAAGCTTGCTCTTCTTGTTTAGTTACTTATTTTTTCTTTTCTTGCTGTTTAGGGAGTGTTCGAGATCGATTGTTAGCTATCACCAGAAGGCAGCAACAGGAAAACTAACAGGAGTACATAGGAAATACGGCACATCCAAATTTGGTTATACCGCAAAGTGCGAGCCTGCCCATTTTCTTGTGCAGACCCTACAACAATAGAGAGGAGAGGGGCATGTACAGTTATTACTAACTTTATATGCAATTGGGATATATCGGGGTAATGGGAATTATAGGAAAAACTTACTTTAGCAACTGTGGTTGCCCCGGGGAATTTTATTATTTCTTTTATAGAGCTCATTCTTGTTGCAACATTACTATGTTCAACATTTGAACATGCCCCGATTTCAGTTTCCTTTACAGACAGAAATAAAAAGTCAAAAACTTTTCACAAATTTCTTTCTCGGTGGTTTTTTGGCTTTTTGAGTCTTTTCGGATTGATTTTGCTTGCTTTCTTAGTTGTTTCAACGAGATTGTTACGTGAATGAATCTCTGTACCTTGAAATTGACCCAACACGGACTTCTTGTTTCATAAGAGGGGGATGTCCATTTGTGTTTGAAGAAAGCTTGACAGTCCTTGCATTAGACAAAAAAGTCTAAGTTCAGGCATTGACAATCTCAAATTTTAGATTTTTCATTCATAATTATCATTTCGTGTCGCTCATGGTTTCCTCAAAGTGCAGTTGGTTGCATATTTTTTGTACACATTGCTTCTCGACTCAGTAAGCGTGTAATAGATTTTACCTGAAGTTTGCCAAACACTAGCTTAAATGGTAAGGTGAAAACTCAGTATTGATGCATAACCTACAAGATAACAGAGAGGTAAAACTTGCTCGAACCTGCTGTTTTTGTCAAGTCACATTAATTTACCACATAATTAAGTGACTCGATAGCATGAAAATATTATGTACAAACAGGGGTGCATTTAGAGGGTGGGGACCCGAACACCCTCGGCAAAAAATTACAGTTTATATATGATAGATTTTCTGTGATTATACATATATTATTTAACTTTTGAATACCTAAACAAATGCAAAAGGTCTAGCATCCTATGTTAGATTCCCAGGAACAACATTAGTCTTTATATTTAGCTTTTGTTGTTTTTTTCTGAACCCCTGAGTAAAAATCCTAAATCCGCCTTTGTGTACAAAGTACAAACACACAGGTAAATATTTTTTAACTTGGTTCAAGCGTCGTATATTGTGTAATAATGGGTTCTATTACCAAATAAAAGGCCGTAGATATATATCCTCCATAAAATCATTTTAATGGTCCGCAAATCATGTTCTCTATCTTTCTACAAGCTCATTAAAGAATAGTTCCTTAAAAGTGAAAAAAGGAGTTCTTCTTAATTCACAAAAGACACTTTTATTTTGAGACACCTTTTTTTTTTTTTTTTTTTTTTTTTTAACTTTAATCTGGTAATATGACAAAGATTTTATTCCCTGTTTGTATTATGATACTTTTGAGCTTCTTTAGTAAGTACCTTTGCTAAATACTTTCGTTTGATTTCTAGCTTTGATGTTTGAAAAGCAAATTTTAAAACAGACATAAAAGAATGGTTGAGATTATGACAAGAAACGTGATTTTAGTGCAAGGTTTTTATCTAATCGGCCATTTTTCTTTTCTTTCCTTCCATGGACTAGCAGAAGGAAGTGGTACATGCAATGGAAACTTTTTGCTCGTCAAATGAGAAAACAAGTCCTTGGAGGGCAAGTATTTTGGTGAAAGATTTATATATAAAAATAAAATTTTAGATTTTTCATTCATGTCAAGTCACATTAATTTACCACATAATTAAGTGACTCGATAACATGAGAATATTAAGATCAGAAAGTTTATGTACAAACAGGAGTGGATTTAGAGGGTGGGGAGGGCGGCAAAAAATTACAGTGTATCTGTAGATTTTCTGTGATTATGTACATATATTAACTTTTGAATATCTGAACAAATGCAAAAGGTATAGCATCGTATGTTCGATTCCCAGGAACAACATTAGTTTTTATATTAAGCTTTTGTTGTTTTTTTCTTAGTAAAAATCCTAGATCCGCCATTGTATACAAACACACACAGGTAAACATTTTTTAACTTGGTTCAAGCGTCATATATTGTGTAATTTCCTGTAATGGGTTCTATTACCAAATAAAAGGCCGTAGATATATATCCTCCATAAAATCATTTTAATGATCCGCAAATCCACTCTTTTTCTCTATGTTTCTACAAGCTCATTAAAGAATAATTCCTTAAAAGTTAAAAAAGGAGTTCTTCTTAATTCACAAAAGACACTTTTATTTTGAGACACTTTTTTTTTTTTTTTAACATTAATCTGGTAATATGACAAGATTTTATTCCCTGTTTGTATTATGATACTTTTGAGCTTCTTTAGTAAGTACCTTTGTTAAATATTTTCGTTTGATTTCTAGCTTTGATGTTTGAAAAACATTTTTTAAAACAGACATAAAAGAATGGTTGAGAACTTGAGATTATGACAATAAACATGATTTTAGTGCAAGGTTTTTATTCTAATAAACTATTTTTCTTTTCTTTCCTCCCATGAACTAGCAGAAAGGAAGCGGCACATGTAATGGAAACTTTTTGCTCGTCAAATGAGAAAATAAGTCCTTGGAAGGCAAGTATTTTGGTGAAAGATTTATTTAAAAAAAATAAAAAATGGAGACCAATTGCCAATCAAACTCTAGAGACGTGACGCAAAAGCATATGCCAATTGCCTAAATAGCTATTCGATAAATATGTTTTTACATTCAATATTTGCAATCAATTAATATTTCAATATAGCCAATAAAAACTATAATATGAATAAAATTGTGAAACCTCAGTTTCACTGACTTTATGAGATCTAACATTTGTCACAACATTAGTGGCTTAGCTCTTCGCACTTCCCGCATGTTTTTTTATTTATTTATAGAGAATTTAGTTTTTTGGTTTGCTCCCCTATGTGGGAGTCCGGAGCCTAAAGGGCACAAAAATATTCAAATTAAACCAAATGGGGTGCTCCTTTTCACAATATATCAAAAGGGGTATAACGTGGAAGGGTCAACGTTATACCCCAAAAGTTTTTTCAATTGTCAGACCCCAAAAAAAAAAAAAAAAATTACAATGGTAAAACGTTGGCTTTTACAAAAATCAATTCTTGTAAAACGTTGGCTGGCCAACGTCTTACAAAAACTGATTTTTGCAAAACGTTGGCTAGCCAACGTCTTACAAGAATTCATTTTTGTTTGACATTGGCCAACCAACATTATACAATTACATGAAATTTAAGTTTGGCTCGCTATTTTTTATAAACAATCATACTTGTTTGGCTGGCTGTTTTTTTTATAACAAACAATTTACGTGATTTTTTATTTTTAAACTTAAACATACACCACAAGTCATATAATAATTAACTCAAACAAATATTTTAACTCATACAATAATTAAAAATGTGTGATATATGTGAATACTAAAAAATAATATGAATAAAATTGTGAAACCTTAGTTTCACTGACTTTATGAGATCTAACATTTGTCACAACATTAGTGGCTTAGCTCTTCGCACTTCCCGCATGTTTTTTATTTATTTATAGAGGATTGAGTTTTTTGGTTTGCTCCCCTACGTGGGAGTCTGGAGCCTAAAGGGCACAAAAATGTTCAAATTAAACCAAACGGGGTGCTCCTTTCCACAATATACCAAAAGGGGTATAACGTGGAGGGGCCAACGTTATACCCCAAAAGTTTTTTCAATTGTCAGACAAAAAAAAAACAAATTTATAATGGTAAAACGTTGGCTAGCCAACGTTTTACAAAAATCAATTCTTGTAAAACGTTGGCTGGCCAACGTCTTACAAAAACTGATTTTTGCAAAACGTTGGCTGGCCAACGTCTTACAAGAATTCATTTTTGTTTGACATTGGCCAACCAACGTTATACAATTTACATGAAATTTAAGTTTGGCTGGTTGTTTTTTTATAAACAATCATACTTGTTTGGCTGGCTGTTTTTTTTTATAAAAAACAATTTACGTGATTTTTTATTTTTTAACTCAAACATACACCATAAGTCATAGAATAATTAACTCAAACAAATATTTTAACTCATACAATAATTAAAAATGTGTGATATATGTGAATACTAAAATATAAGTTAAATTAACGTCACACATTATCTGTATAGTAAATGTTAAATTAAATACGTTATTACACGGCACAAGACATATTATATATTCTTGGAAGATTACATAAGAAAACAACAATCGTACAACTTAGGAAAAAAAACATAAAAACCAACAAGCAACAACAATTACTGATTTCTGTCGAGGCAACGATTCTTGTTATGACCTGTTTGCTTGCACGTACTACACTTCCTAGCCATGTGAGCAAGAGCTATATCCATTTCATTCCTCCTTCTAGTTATACTCCGCGCTCCTGAAGTTCGCTCATATTGCAAACACTGAATACGAGCGAACTTCAGGAGCGCGGAGTACAACTAGAAGGAGGAATGAAATGGATATAGCTCCTGCTCGCATGGCTAGGAAGTGTAGTACGTGCAAGCAAACAGGTCATAACAAGAATCGCTGCCCTGACAGAAATCAGTAATTATTGTTGCTTGTTGGTTTTTATGTTTTTCCTAAGTTGTACGATTGTTGTTTTCTTATGTAATCTTCCAAGAATATATAATATGTCTTGTGCCGTGTAATAACGTATTTAATTTAACATTTACTATACAGATAATGTGTGACGTTAATTTAACTTATATTTTAGTATTCACATATATCACACATTTTTAATTATTGTATGAGTTAAAATATTTGTTTGAGTTAATTATTCTATGACTTGTGGTGTATGTTTGAGTTAAAAAATAAAAAATCACGTAAATTGTTTTTTATAAAAAAAAACAGCCAGCCAAACAAGTATGATTGTTTATAAAAAAACAACCAGCCAAACTTAAATTTCATGTAAATTGTATAACGTTGGTTGGCCAATGTCAAACAAAAATGAATTCTTGTAAGACGTTGGCCAGCCAACGTTTTACAAGAATTGATTTTTGTAAAACGTTGGCTTGCCAACGTTTTACCATTATAAATTTGTTTTTTGTTTTTTTTGGTCTGACAATTGAAAAAACTTTTGGGGTATAACGTTGGCCCCTCCTATGTGGTCGGCCTTCTTATTAGTCTGCCTCCTTTCTCTTAATGGGTATATCAATACCTGACCTCCAATTTTGATTACGTTGTTCACCATATATATATATATATATATATATATATATGATTTTTCATTTTTTTTTTCCGTTTTCATATTGAAAAAGTAATAAGAATGAGAGGTAATTAAGCTTTTTATCATCCTGGCATCGAGTTATTTTTCCGCAGGACCTCCCCTATAATATCGTCATCGCAGTAGAGTTTAACCACCAAGTTCGAGATGGATTGGTGTGATTCCTCTACGCCTAGGACACCAGGATATCGAACCATGAACGAAGAAAGGCATGAGAGAAAAAACATATTGGCTAGTGATTGTGAGGCTCCAGTTCTTGACTGGAGGGGACCTCTCCCCAAAAACCCGTCCTTAGTTCAAATTGTAGGCTGCAACTCGCCTACATGAAGCCGGAATCACTAGTAATCGCCGATCAGCCATACGGCGGTGAATTCGTTCCCGGGCCTAGTACACACCTATATATAAAACACATCCATATAAAGTTTTTATAACTCTTGAACTCTAATTTAATACTGAAAAATGGTCTTGACTTCTTTTTACCAACCTCACTAATACGACATCGAACTCAGTCCTTTTAGACTTTTAAGTGTTTCACCTACCTTTTGGGGCCCTCCAGCTCACCAAAATCCTTCCTGTGATTAAATCACAGTATACACTATGCATGTTCGAGTTTAGTAGGGTCATGTAGTTGCTATCCTATGGGCTTTTCCTAGTTACATGTTAGCATGAGGAGATGCACATTAAAACGGGTACTAAGTTGAAAGTTCAATAAAGTTTGGACGAATCAAAACAGAGTGAATAATGAACCACGATTTAATTCGACTAAAGGTTGCTTGAGTATAAAATTGAGTCAACATAGGCTAAAATATTTATCATAAATCTAAAAACAATTTTTTCATTTGTTTTTGTTATTTATATCAACTTCTTTTCTGTACTGAGAGAAAGTTAATGAAATCGTCGATTTCTTTTTTAAATTTTTGATTGTTTTCTTGTTAATCAATTTAAGCTACCTAGATATGACGTATTTGTTACCAACTTACCGAAACTTCGACAGATGGAATGTATTACACATATATAAGCTAAATTTGACACCATTAAATAGAGTCGAACACGCGGCTAAATATGTATTTATATTTATAAAAGTTTTGCAAAGAAAAAAAAAAGAGTATCTAGCGAATCTGAATTAGCAATTCGGTTACTAGACACCGGATGAGGTAAAAAAGATATGGTTATTCAAAAGAGTCCTAAAAATATGTGGTACACTCATTTAAAATTTCGAATCTATTACTAAAAACTTATAATCTAATAATATTAGTGGGAATCTTCTATACAATAGTCGTGGTTAGATTTTCCCTTTTTCATTTCCCCTCCTCCTTTCATGACCCCTGTGTAACGAAATTAATTATTTTTATCATATAAAAAAGTAGAAAGAATGCCGAATCTGCTTTATAGGGAGCACTAATTAACTATGTCTATGTGATGAATAAAAACAGATTTTCATTATTAATTAAAAAAATAAACGAATTCGAGTCCTAGATCTGAAATTGCTTTTGACAAGAGTTGTTTTACATCCAAAATCTCAATTTTAGGTACGAATTTGGATTAGCCAAACCTCAAAATAGGAATTGAACGTTGGTATGAACAAAAATTTTGAAAAAACTTATCAAATAAAACAATAACATACCCAGTTTAAAAAATCGGGTTCGAGCTTTAGGCATGCAGTCACTTTTGATAGTAGGTGTTTTAATCCAACGTCTGGACATTTCGACATGAATTCAGAGTAATCAAATCTCAAAACAAATATTGGACAATGAGTAGGAACAAAGATAAAGAAAAAAAAAACTCATCAATTATTTCTAAAAGTTTCCACCATCACCGTCCTTAATTAAAAATTTCAGATTTGAGTTATGGTTCAGAGTCGTCTTTATGAGGGGGTATTTTTACCCTTCAAAATGAGACTTTTCCATATGAATTCAAATTAATCGATCCCCAAAACAAATACCAACAAAATAAGCATAAGAAATTAAAAAAAAAAAAAAAAAAAAAAAAAAAAAAAAACTCACCAAATCTAATTTCACAAAATGTCCACATTTCCCTAATACTGCTTGTATAAATTCACACCAACTCCCCCTTTTTCCCCTGCATCTCTCAAACCCTCTCAATACAACACACACCCAAAGCCAAAAAACCAAACAAAAACAATCTTTACCAGCCATGGCTATGTCAGCTGCCACCACCCAATCTTTCCTCCTTAATAACAACAACAAAACCACCCACCATAACCACCATACCCTCAAATCTACCACCTACCCCACCACCACATACAAATCCATTTCCATAACCTGCTCCGCCGCCACAACAACCACCACCCCCCTCACCCCCACCACCTCAGATCGGGTCTTCAATTTCGCTGCAGGACCCGCCACCCTCCCAGAAAACGTCCTCCTTAAAGCCCAATCCGACCTCGTAAACTGGCGTGGATCAGGCATGTCTGTCATGGAAATGAGCCACCGTGGCAAAGAATTCCTTTCCATTATCCAAAAAGCTGAATCAGATCTCAAAACCCTCCTTAACATCCCCGAAAATTACCATGTTTTGTTCCTACAAGGTGGGGCCACCACCCAATTCGCCGCCATTCCTTTAAACATATGTTCACCAAATGACACCGTTGATTACATCGTAACAGGTTCTTGGAGTGATAAAGCTTATAAAGAAGCTGTTAAATATTGCAAGCCTAATGTTATATGGAGTGGCAAATCTGAAAAATATACCAAGATTCCAGGTTTTGATGGTTTACAACAAAGCCAAGATGCTAAGTATTTGCATATATGTGCTAATGAAACTATTCATGGTGTTGAATTTAAAGATTATCCAACACCCATTAATGAAAAAACCATTCTTGTTGCTGATATGTCATCAAATTTCTGTTCTAAGCCAGTCGATGTGTCTAAATTTGGTATTATTTATGCTGGTGCACAGAAAAATGTGGGTCCATCTGGTGTTACAATTGTGATTATAAGGAAAGATTTGATTGGTAATGCACAGGAAAGTACACCTGTTATGTTGGATTATAAGATCCATGCTGAGAATAATTCTTTGTATAATACACCACCTTGTTATGGGATTTATATGTGTGGGCTTGTTTTTGAAGATTTGTTGGAACAAGGTGGATTGGGTGAGGTTGAAAAGAAGAATAAAAAGAAAGCTGAGATTTTGTATGATGCTATTGATTCAAGCAATGGGTTTTATAGGTGTCCAGTTGAGAAATCTGTGAGGTCTTTAATGAATGTGCCATTTACATTGGCTAAACCTGAATTGGAAGGTGAGTTTGTGAAGATAGCTGCTGGTGAGAAAATGGTGCAGTTAAAGGGACATAGGAGTGTTGGTGGAATGAGAGCTTCAATATACAATGCTATGCCTTTTGCTGGTGTTGAAAAGTTGGTAGCTTTCATGAAGGATTTCCAAGCTAAGCATGCTTGAATTTTATTTTATTTTATGCTTTTGGCTTTTAATATTTTGCAACCCTTTATAATTATGTTATGTTGGTTTATTTTGAGTTAAGAGTCGAAATGATGCTGAATCTGTAACGGGAATGATACTTAAGCATGTGTCGGTGCTTATTGATTCTTGTGTACTTCTAGGAGTTTGTTTAGAAATATGGAAACTATTATTAGTACTAGTAGAAGTTTAATGAAAAATATATTTTCTTTTGTTTTTTTGGTTCATTGTTGGGCAATACTCTACTTTATGAGGGAAAATGCAGTATGGTTAAGTAAAGCTGAAATCTTGGCAGACTGTATGACGATTTTTTCTGTTTAAATATTGGACGTGCCATGTTAGTATTTGTTAATGTTGCTGAATCATGAGAGAGCAGCACACCTTAGATTCCCCTGTTTTCAACCATTGTTGACTTCTAACTTGTCCCATAGTGTTATATTCCCATCGATTGCTGCTTGGGACCTGTTTTGTGTAGGTATAGAAGCTATATTCTAAAATGAATATTTACGCAAACTTTGGTTAAGTGGAGTTGCTAATAACACCATCTGCCAAGGGGATTGGTAGGAAGGGGTTTATAGAAAGGAGTACTGATTAAAGGATGATTAGCTAAATATCCTTGAAAATGATATTTGAACAAAAAATGGATCGAACATTTCTTTTTGTACGTGAAATTTTGTATATACCAAGTCAAAACTGTTTGAAATCACAAACAAAATGGCAAAGGATCACTGAAAAATGATGCGTGTTGAGTGCCCAAGGGGATAGATAGCAAAGGAGGAAAATACAGGAACTCTGGGTAGAGTTACTCATACCTGTGTTGCTAAAAGCAGCAAATAGACAAACACAGTAAAATAATCAAGGTGCATGCAAATTCTGTTGAGCATCGTTATAAGTTCTCTTGAAACACTAAAATGGTAAGACTCCTCTCAAAAAGCACCCCAAGCACAAAAAAAAAATTGAGACTTGTAACTAAAGACTTATTTGAAAAAAAAAAAAAAAAAGTTGGTATTACAAACCTCAGATTTTTAAAATAAACAATATCATTAAGTTGTGTGTATTGAAATACACTATTACAATTTATTAAACTTATTTGTCAAATAGTATAAAATCGATGAAATACCTCTCAATTATTGTAGTTGGAATATCTAGAATTATTCTTGTTAATGTTGTATGTGAAAGTTGCTAATCTTAAATGATTTGCGGCATGTTCTTTCCCTTCAGGTAAGAAATTTCAAGGGTAAGTTACGTAAAGACAAGACTCAACATTCAAGAACCAATCGTTGTCTATATCATACCACCAACCTCAACTATAACACAAGACAGTGACGGGAGCTTTGCAAGTTATAACGTGCTATATTTAATTGCTTGAATTTTTCAGATCTAGTATATGAGTCCAAAACGTGGTTGCCAATTCTTTGTAGCGTGTTCCTGGTTTTAGATAATTAAATGCTAGACTATATGCTCCCTTGACCGACAAATAGAGTAATATTTTATAGTGGCTAATGCTGAGGGAAATTGCCCAACAGTAAGATCGCTTGTTTGCCAGTTACAGCAAGGAAGCAATGACTCCAAAACTAATGTTTAGTCTAGGGATAGATATCACATCTAATATTGTTTATTCCAATTGAATATTCCAAATATAGCTATCGAATGAAGAATTAAAGGTTTCTATCTCCCCTGATGAAGTCATACTGATACTTACAGACAATTATAGTATTAGGTTTTGATATTATTGCCGGTCATTCCCTCTAAGTAGTATACCATGATCCTAATATAAATCCAGTGTTAAAGCTTCTCGTAATTACAACTTTGAATACTTCTTATACAAACGTTTAGATGTTTTGAAGCAGTGACTTTACAGTGGTAACCTAAATACCTCTGGCAATCCAGAAAGTAAAAGAAAACTCAGAATATCTCTTACACTATTATTTCATGAATTTAACAAATGCATTCTTCCCTCTTTCTCTACACCCAAAAGAAAAATGGGAGAACGCTATATCTCTGGTATACAATTCATGTGAAGAACGAAAGATGCTCTACTCTTGCCCTGTATCTCGTATTGCTTGTGTTTTGTTCTTCTTTTGGATCAGTTCTATACAACAAAAAATTTCTTTGCACAAGGCATTCTTTGTTAGTTACATGAGAACACAAAAATTTCCTCTACTCTGCTCCAGACTATCCAATCCACTTGAAGCTGGATTAGACAAAGTTTGGGTAGCATCTTTGCAGCTATCATAATGGCTATTAAGAGAATGAGAATCTAGAAAACAGTGAGCTCCCAGATCCTGAAGTATCTTTTGCAGGGCTGGCTTGAGCTTCTAAAGAGGAGCGATATGCTTGTTGGCACTTCCGCATCTGCAAATGCATGTGTAAACTCATGAGGTTTTCAGGTTATATTACACTCCTTTAGTTTTACTCACTACTGATATATGAGTAATTAACAGAGGAATATCAACATGAGACTGACAACTACAAAAAGGTTCGGCTTCATATTCCTTCCTTCCAAATTTAGTTAAAACATTACAGCGCATTTTGCAATTTCTAATCATTTGATAGAACTAGATTTTGCATTTAATTGCAAAATAAGATGATTATCTGAATAATTCTCTGTACCTGCAATCCCAATACATACACCCATGTCATATTAGCTAAAAGGTACCAAGTCACAATAAGTCTTCATGTATATATGTTTACAGAGTTGGCCTAATAGATTCGTGAATATTACTGATATATATTGTCATAACCATCACCAATATTTTAGAAATGAAAACAGTAGTTTACTACTGCAATTGGGTAACAGGAACATCACCTCCTCAGGGCTGAACTGGAGAAGCATTGCAACCACAGGTAATAGAGCCTCCACTTCACCTGTGAAATATTTATCACAAACAAATTATGATGCAAATAATTACCTACGAAAGCATTTAGTTCAAATAAAAAAATCCTGCTTTTACAGGGAACAAAAGTAAAACCTTTTCACTGAAACACTGAAAAGTTACCTGTCTCGAGAAGTTTTAGAATGACATTCTTAAGATACGTCATATCTACGCCTTCCCTCTTCTGTGATCTATCCATGTTCCTAAGCTCCTCTTTCAACTTAGCTTCCTGCACTCATAGAGGCAAACTTATAATGGAATCCAAATCATAAGTAGTCCAGGAAAAAAGACAACAAAGAAGATGGTTGTCTAAGCCAAGAAAATAAAAAGATTCAGCTGCCTAAGCCCACTCAAACATTAAAACAATGGCTAAACAACCCAAGCAAGGAAAAAGGGAGAATTAATTATTCAGATGGAGTACACCAGGTAGAAGCAGACTTACTGATGTATATTGACAGACACAAGACCTCTATTTAAAGACATATACCTGCTGGCTGTGGAGACGATTTTCACGTTCGAGCTCTTCTATCTCCTCCTAAATCAAGACACAGAGTCTAATGAGGGAACTATCTCCGGAGAATATTGATGTTCTCAGTTCTCAGAGCGAATAACTTACTTGAAGTGCTAGAATGTGACGTTGTGATTGAGCAAGCTCTTCTTCTCTTTGCGCTTGTTGTCTTGCCAAAACCTGAAGCACCAAGGCGTTTTAATAAATATTGGCATTGACTAGTGAGACAGAAATGGAGTCTTTGAGTGCTAAAAACTTATGTTCTTAACTAAGTAGCCATTTGTCCACAGAAATTTTTCCTATTTCTCAAATTCTTTTCCAAAAAAATGTTTGGTCATAAATTGGACTGATTTTCTGAAAATGTTATCAAGATGAGTTTTTCAAGTTTAAGTGAAACCTTCATCCACTCACAAAATTTCAAATTATTTTTCAAGTTAAATGCAGGTCGAGACACAACTTCAATTTTGAAATATCACATTTTATATCCAAACGCTGGCTAAAACTCCGGATACAGAACTTTTGATAGATGACCGAAATAATTCCCTCACTTAAATTACACATTTGAATGTTGTTACATTGTCTTCCAATAGCTTATCATCTTGCATTTTAAATGTCAGACAAACAAAACCCAAACCTTTTACCTCCATTATGAATCCACCGTCTTTTTCTTTTTTTCTAGTTTTAACTATCCGGTATCCGAAACTCACTAACCTAACTAATCCTTGTTGGTGCAAGGTAGGCCCACTTGGTGGGGGTGGGGTGGGGGGGGGGGGGATGGTAAAGCGCTAACTATTGGAAGATTCTCCATTCCTAGTGCTTGAAACTAAACCTCTGGTAGAGGGATCCAAACCATCCCACCACATCCTATTCATTATAGCACCCACCACACACCCTCTAGGCTAAGAAATCATTTTGCAGTCTATAAATAGTATTAAATACACTAACATATATTTACAAGACTTTCACGGAACATTTACCACATTGGCGACTCAGCCTGCACATTCTAACCATCAAACGAAACTTCTTACACGTGGTGGCTTTGCAAGGACCACCTTGACTGCCTACAATGTTTTATAATGTTAATTTGATAACTTCCAACTCCCGGAAAAGTACATCTTTATTAGGTGGAAAGAAGAAGCCTTGGTGCAACGGTGAGCTTGTCTCCGAGTGACCACGGGTTCAAGCAGTGGAATCTGCCAGGCTGCCTACACTACACCCCCTTAAGGTGCGGCCTTTCCCTGGACCCTGCATGAACGCGGAATCGTTCACCGGGTTGCCCATTAGAAGGAACAAAGAACATCACCAAAACTCTTTCTCCTCACTTATGTTCACCAGATCTTTTACATGTACTCAAATGATTCGGGAAACAGAACTCAGTCTTACTCCTAAACACTCATACATAATAAAACTGCAATATCTGTCCCCTGACATCCGACTATCGACTTCAAAGAACTGCATAAAGCATGTCAGGCCATGTTTGGGTGGACTTGAAGACTGTTGTCACTTATATCTATGTCTCACTCTTTGCCTTCTTTTCCCCCCATGCAGAAAGATGAAAATATTTCACATTAATGTAATTAGAAAATTGTTCATACTAGAATCTGCTGCTCAGCAGCTGAGGTAGTCGAATTCGGAGGATCCTGCTTGTCATGCACTGTACAATCATTTCCAAAAGCAATATTAGTCACTGAAGGAGCTAAGAACAGTATTTTAAACTGGAGAATGAGCTAAACGGTGCTGAAGATCTTCATACCTGTATTTGAATTTCCAGTGTAATCGGCCTGATATTTGCAGAAGAAAAACAACGATTTTAAAAGAACGCTTAAATACAGATTAAATAGGAGCTTTGCTAAAGCAGATTATTGAATGACCAGAATGAACAGGTGATTGGAGACTGCTCCACACTTACAAAAGATTTAGACTGAAGTTTGTAGCGAAGGTTCTCGTTATCATCTAGAAGTCTAGAGATCTCATTGTCCTTCTCCTCAATCATCTTATCAGCAAGGTCACGAAAAGAATCAAGCTCTTCCTACAAGTTAAAGAACTCAGTGTCACTAAAACTAAAACGTATTATGATCACATTGATGATTACAAATCATCACCTTCAACTTTTTACAGCTTAGTTTGAGGTCCTCTAGTTCTTTTTGAGCATTATCACCAGAGGTAACCACACTCTCTGCTTTAAGTGCATCATATCTCACTGCAAAATAGTATCTCGAATGATATTTCCATTTGGAAGCTGAATAAATGGCAATTCATAAAAAGAAAGGTTGATTATCATATCATCCTAAAAAATTACATCGCCATGTTTCTTCCACATTTTGAATGTTTATTTCCCATGCTTCCTTCTCTTTTTGGTGGGCAGAAAAAGCAGAATTCAGCTTCATTTCCATGCTTCTGATCTGTTGCTCCGTAGCACGCAGAGCTTCATCTCTGGAAAGGATTTGATGGATAAGTGTGTTAATTCATTCTCTTTCAGCAAATAAAAGGCTAAATCAAATTTCTAATAAGCTCACTGTACTACTACAATTTATATTCAAAACTATTTTGCCTGAGCGAGTGAATGAACTTAAGAGTGTGTCCATGTGTGTGAGCTTAATATTCAGCAAACCAAAGTAGATAGCAAACTGCAACTAGATTTATTAAGATGCATATTGTGAATGTGTGAAAAACACACCAATAATAAACTGCGTAAATTTGTTTTCAGGTCCATCTGGACATTGAACGAGTCATCAAACTCAGATTACCTGTCTGAAAGTTCCTTCTCATGATTAGCTAAAGTGTCCTTTAGATCTTGAAGGGCTTTATCCCTTTCAGAAGAGATCGACGTTAGCTCTTTCTCAGCTTCCTAAAAGAGCAAAAATCTGTCTTAGCAACAATTAAACGACCTTAATGTTAAACTGTTAATCCAAGGCATTGCGCTAGTTACACCAGGAAGCATGTACCTTCAATGCTTCCTCAAGTGCTTTAAGTTGTTCGTTATCTTTAGCAGCAGCCAATTCAGCATCCTTTCGCTGCAGAAGTGCGTGAGCACGAGCCTTGTAAGACGAAAATTCACTTTGAGTGCGACTGATCTGCAAGTTACCACAGAAGAGGAAATCATGAGATACATAAAACAAAGAGCATTTGTGTCAAGGTTTGCTACTTCTTTCCTAGTAATTAATATTAGCCACTCTTCTTTCCCAGTAATTAAAATTAGCCACTCTTCATGCAACAAACTTTCTCTAACACCAAACTCTGAAGGAGGGAATAATTAAAGTCAATGACAAGCTATTCACCATCCTAAACTCATCTTAAAAAACAGCTATTCAACATCCAAAATTTGCCTAATTCTATCATTGCATAGTTTGTTTATTTTCTAAAAGGTAAGTGTAAAATGCAATTTCAATATAGGTCCATTCAGAAGAACAGAGTTTAACTGTGCCACATGAGACACAGGGAATAGAGATAAAATTTCTGTTAGAGGTAATTACAGAAGCATAATCTAGCAAGTGGGAGAAAAATCATTTCCTGAATTCTCAAAAACTTTAAATCAGTAATTACTAGACTGTCAAGGCGAACTAAATATATGTGCCTCTTGCAGATTCTTTGTACCTTTTCTCGCTTCAAATGATTCTTTGTAGTAAAATGTCAAATATGCAATCGGAGAACATATTTTCAAGAAGAAAATAAGGGAAGTGTAAACATCCAACTGATATATAATTCTTTTTGCCCATAGCTTGGGACAATGCCATTACCCAATTAATCTGTCACATCAGGAGGATCTAGATATCAATAAAAGTTCTAGAGGCATGGGTAACCACCGACCAAACACCTCCATAACCGTCAACTACTACCACTGAGCAACCACCTCCACCACCAGCCTCCATTGCATAACCGCCATAGCCGACCACCACCACAACCACCAAGCACCTTCACAACTAGTCACCACCACCAACCGCCTCCTTCACACAATCACCACTACCAACCACCTCTACCACTAACTTCTATCCGACCAAAACCACACACAATTGCACAACCATCATAGGCAACCTCCTCCATACAACCGCGGCCACCACCAACCACCACCTTACGACAATTATTGCCAACCGCCACCTTTGCTGCTAGCTTTTAGAGAGTGATTCATCAAATAAACAATTTGTATAACATCATGTTAACAAATGGAGTATTTCCCAATATTTTGTGGATATAATATTTATTATACTAGTAATTTATTTGAATTCCATATTTATTGTGTAGTTTTCAAAATAAAGATTGATTATCAACATTCAGATGCTGAAAACAGTGTTAATTATTCAACATTCAGATCTAGATTCAATATTTAATATTTAGATGTGAATAAAGATTCAGACGTCTTAATCTAATAAAAACAAACGGGGCCTAAACATTTGTCAGAGGAAAAATACAGGTAAGAAAAATAAGAGATTAGAATCACCTCTTCTTTGGCCGCCATCAATTCAGCCTCCTTTGAGTTTAATACCTGAGACTGAGCAGATAATTCTGACTCCAGTTGACCTACGATGAGGAAAACAAGTATGTGATCCAAATTCATCTTTTAAACAAGGTAACTAACCAGAATACAGGAACATACTTCTAAATTTTGCTGCTTCAATCTCGGCACGGATGCAGTTACTCTCAGCAATCTCCAGCTTTGTTCTAAGTGAATGGCAGGTGGTTTCCCAGCTATCTTTTTCTTTCTCCTAAATGCATCCAAAACATTACAGAAGTAAGAAATAGTTTATACATCTTACAAGGGACAAGAATAAATCCTTTAGAAAATGGTCATGCCAAAATAATTAGAGTAGTTATTTGCTCCATTACACAAACCACTTGACGAACCACAAGTCATAGTGGGCATATGATCAAATATGACTATGAAAGACTACATCATGGCAGATTGAGAATCGACTCTTATGGGGACACATCAAATTGTTAATCAAAAAGGGGAATTCCCAGCTAAGTTACTTAGACTCTTCAAAAGTGTTGCCGCACGCGTGTCGGATCCTCCAAAAATACACTACTTTTGAAGGATCCGACACGCACCCGACGACATTTTAGGAGAGTCCGAGTAACTTAGATTCCCAGCACATATTTTACTATGTTCCCGTACTGTCTCTCGAGTCAAGATTAAGATGACTGCAAGGAACAACTGCAATATTATTCTTTGAAAGATCAGCAGTTTCATCCACCACTTTTACCTCTACTCAATCAAAAAGGCACAGGCTGGTAAAGAAATTTTTGTAGGCAAAGAGTAACAAGTGTAATTTTAGGATTCCCAACAATTAAGCCCGTGATCTGATGCTTTACTGTAAGTGAAGTGGAAACTTCCTTTTCAAATTAGCAATCTCAAAAGGGAGAGGAACTTTAGCAACTTATAATCTTGGAATAATATAATGTTTAATGACTGACATGCACCAAAAAACATCAATTATGAATGATTTTTTAAGGTCAAATTGGAAAAAGGTGTTAGCTCATACGTGTTCGCTTTTCAGATGAATAATGTCTCCTTTAACAGTTTCAACAGCAGCTCTAAGTCTTGCTGCTTCGCCAGTGGAAGCTGCATCCATCTCTGCAATCTTAGACTCCTTCTCTGCAATCAGAGCCTACAAGAGACAACACACAATCAGAACTCCAAATATCCAGAAGATACAAAACTTGAACAACAAATACATAATAGACAGGATCCTGAGAATGCTGTGGAACCAAAAATCCACTGAGCAAGAAATATAAATCTCTTTAGAATGTCATTTTTCAGATCATTAATACCTCACTAAATTACCAAAATATATATGAGCAAGATGAATTTGTTTTAAATCTCTTGCATTCTTCCACCTCTGTGTACAATTAGGTATAGAGTTATTACCCGCAGAGATGAAACTGTTTCAGTTGCTTTGTTTCTTTCAGCCAATGCCTCAGTAATTTGGGCTTCCAGACTCTCTCTTTGCTGATGTAAAAGAGCAATTTATTTAGGAAATTAACTATTCAGAATTAATGAAGGAAGTTAAAGCACCAGGTCAACAGTAATACTGCCTCTGTACCTTCTGATGCTTTGAAGAGAGGTCGTCAAGTGAAGCTTGCCTCTTCTCATCTGCTGCCTGCAGCAATGCTCGCATCTCTTCCAATTTCTGCAAAACCAAAATTCAGTAAAGATCCTCAAAGTTCAAGATGTGTGCCAGAAGAGAACTCAAAGATAGGCCATATATACCACAATAGGCCATGAACCTTTTACAAACATCCTGGGTTTCATAATTGAACAACCGTTTTATTTCTAGCCTTTTATGTCAACATGAGATTCCTGGTCCTCTAATTATCTTTTATTTCTCCTTGAAAATACAATAGGCATCTCTCAAGACCTTGATAAAATTCTATTGAAGCTTATCCATTTAAAATTGGGAAAGCACACCAGGCCATTTAAAACACAAAGCTTGTCTTTGCTACTGGATAAAACCTCGGACCTCCATCTACACATGATGTCTGCAGAGATTTACACTAATTTGAATCCGAACCCAGCTAAGCAGCTAGCAATCTATTACAGATGACTAAACGCAAAGCACAAGAAATCATATAACGTCACCACACATGAAGTGCAATTAGTAATACTAGTGGAAAAACTAAAAAACTAACTCGGAAAATGGATTCTTTTACTAGATATCTTGTTCAAATGAGAACAAATAGCATTCACATTGTCATGATCCCAAAAGAATTAAATGCATTTATCTGTAACGACACAAGGGAACAACAGAGAGATCAGAAACTAATAAAGTTAAGCAAAACTATAGAGTCTAGTCATGTTAGCTAAAGGCCAGCTTGAGGTGCGCTTAAGCCTTGAAACTAGGTGGTATGCAACTTGGCCGCTTCCCCTCGCTTAGGCAGCACTTCAGTGCACCATGGCCTATCACCTCTAAACCAATGGGCTCTATCTTGAAGTGAGTAAAATGAAAACTATGCATGATAAAGTGATGCATTAATTAGTTAAATGAACATTATGCATGAATTATTTAGTGATTAAGTACATAAAACTAGAATTTAGTATATGAAAACTAGCAACTATCTGAATTAGAAACTTAAAATTGTATATTGCATCTGAATTAGAGATGTAAAACAGTTCTTAACTTGATTGACATGAGTATTACTCACAAATTTCATTTATTTTCAGCCCACTGCTTCAATGTTTTATTACATTATGCTTTTTTATTTCCCATCTTGCCTTTGTTCTCAAAACAAGTTCTCTTGAGAACCATTTTCTTAGAGCCTCAGCTGACACACTCTTCTAGCCATTTTGTCCTTTAACAGTATCTTTACAAATTAAAAGAGCTTTAAAGATGCCCTTTTGCTAGTGAAAATAAAAACGAATAGCTAACTTTCCAACAATTTTCTTATAAAAAATGTCAGTCTGCCAAATCAACTCTTTTTTTATTAATGAATTCTGCCAGATCAACTTGTCTATTAACTTGTCCGAAAGCTTTCATCTAATTCCTTGGACATCACTTCGGTTAACAGACTTCATAGCAGCTTGCTCGGACATGGAAATGACATTGGGAAGGTTAACACTTCATGGAAGGTTAACACTTCATAAGCCTCCAATAATACTAAAATCTAATACAATTGACAAGGAACCAGCTTTGGGTGTAGAAACATTTGGTACTCAACACAACCTTGATGCTAATAATCAAACACTCATTTCTTCTTATCCCTCCCCCACAGAGCGCACCTTAAACTGGAGCCCGATCTTGTCCTATTTGTTTCAGTTTTACTACAGATACTTCTATTATAGCAATTTACCCACACAAAAGTCAAAGGGCTTCCGCACTACGCTTCAAGGTAGTTGAAACTACTTGATGTCAAATCATAGGTACATAAAATTGCATACAAATATCAAAAGGAATTAAGAAATACTTAGAAGACAGGTAAGGACATGAGACTGACTCAGGAAGCCATTAAACAATTGACACTATTCTGATTATAGGCATGTAACTTGAACAAGATGTGAAAAGTTTCTCACAGCTGCACACCTGCTCTTTCTCTGAAAGTGCCTGCTGTGATGCCTCCAGAGCAATATCTTTTGGTGCCAATGAACGGCGCAGCTCTTCAATGTCGTCTCTGAGCCTAAAAATGAACAAATTTATGAAGTGAAAATAAATAATGATAGAAAGCATCTTAAGATTAGAAAATCCAAAAGAAAATTTCACATTCAGAAAAGCAATGCTGAATTATTTGATATAACAAAATCCACAGAACATCCAACACCAGTTGACATGAACTAGCTTTGCATCTAACAAAATTGACAATTCCAAAGCCTGATGTAACTTTTTAATAAAGACTTAGCTTCCATCAAAAAGAGAAGACGTATTTTATTATTATAGCGAGCAATTTCGGCGTTAAAAGGACAAGACAGTTTGACAAAATGCAAGGTGAATACGTTCAAAAAAAATATTTTCCCATTTAGTATATGGACACTGGAGGAGCTCAAAGGATAATGTTGTTGCTCAATCAAGAAGTTGTTCAACAGGTAGCTCTGATGATCTCTCTTTGTTCTATTTCCTTTATCTTTTTTCTTCATAGCTAATCCAAACCATAAGCAGATAGTCCAATCACTTGTGGAGGAGCAGTGTCAACCAAGTTAATAAGGAGAACATACTTGTTGTTTGTACTTCTTAACTGTTGCCTATCCAAATCCATCGCTTTCAATGCCTCCTGAGCGTGTTGTCGATTGCGTTCCAACTCTTGCTGCAATGCAGACAGTTGAGAGGACGCACGCTCAGATTTCTCATTGACATCACGAAACTGGGCCTCGAGATCATCTTTTTCCTAAAGAAACAGAATTTAGACAAACAGCAGTTAATTATTGTGATTCTCGCTTTAAAATGAAAAAAATGGAAACAACTAATGCACAACTTGAATAACTTGTCCACGGCATTTTTTATCTTAATATCCAATCCAATTGCATCTTTAGGGAGAGAAAAAAATAAGACCAAATCATGACCACTTTCGTGATTTCTCCACTTCATTCAAACAGTGCTTTCATGCTCACCTTAGTTGTTTTAAAGTGAAGGCCATTAAGCTCTACTTTTGGATTTTCGTCAAGGACACAATTAAACTTTAATAAGCAGCTCTAAAACCACTCCACAACACTGTATTCACAAAGGGCAGATTCACAAGCGAAATAGACCAATTCTTTTGAGCTAAGCGACAATCTCTGAGCATAAGTAACTTTACCGTCAACACCAATACCAACTACTAAGCAGCAATATCAACCTATAGGGAATAGTGGACTATCTTCCTCTACAATATCGTTTTGCATCAGTTTTTTTAAAAAAAAATCTGGTAGTTTCATGTCGGAGTTACGGTCCATAGTACTCCATATTCAATATATCGGGTGACTCCTAATGCAAAAGCACAGATAGGCTGAAGGGCAAGGAAGACAGATATAAGTAAGAAAGACTAATGAAAGTGCAGCCCCTTCGCATCTTCGGACGATTTGGAGAGAAAAGAGTAGTAAAATTTGAAGGAGATGAAAACCATCCATAATCAGGGAAAAGCCTTCCATTTCTGTCAAATGACCGGCCTCCCTGGTCTTCCACCATCCGGTCTCCCTTTCCTCCCTATGGTATGCTCCCCTGGCGCAAAAGTTCTCTCTGGTTCATTTGTGTTTTTGGTTTATCAGAATATACTGTTATCTATAGAAGGTTTGCTAGAATTCGGAAGGTTTTGTACATGTAAAACACCTTTTTAAAAGTTGACCAAGTTTTGGTGAAAAATTAATGAAAGACATCAGACTTATCAAATAAAAGAGGATGATCTCAGGATTTACCTTCTGCACCTCTTGAATACGCTGCTTTGCTCGTTTGTGAAGTCTATTGAACTTTGAGTCTAGCTCTGAGTACTTCTCGTCACGTTCTTTTATTTCCTGATCCATCTTATCTTGTACTATTCAAACAAACCATATATTGACTTCAGAATAGCATATCTGCTTTATCAACTGAAATTAAGAAAACTACCAATGAAAGTACATCACTACACTTTTAGAACTTGTCATCAAAGCCCAAGTTCTATTATTGATGTTTGAATTCAAGAAAATTGAAGAACAAAATGGAGTCAAAGAAAATCACAACCTTCAGCAACTTTGGCAGACAACTCTTGGACCTTTGTGTCTGCTTCTAAGTATAGAGTTTGAAGATGCTTTAGTGCTTCCTCTGCAGCACCTCGTGTTTGCTTTTCCTCCAAAAGTTCCCTATTCAAAGATTCAATCTTCTCATTAAGGTCTTCTGAATTATCAGTTGCCCCATTTTCATGCACAACTGCTTTAATTTGTTGACCAGATTCATCAGAATAAGTGTCAATGTTTTGCCATCCCACAATCTGAGATTTCAGATATTCATTCTGGAAATTAAGTTCTACGAGCATTTGTACAAGATCATCATGGCTATCACCTGTGTGTTGGTAACTATCATCAATCCCGTTCTCCTTTACATGATTACTTTCAATATTGAAGTTATTAAACTGTGTCTCTGTTTTGCTAGCATCTTCCGTGTGATTCTCTGCAGCCCCACTACTAATATCTCCCTCCATTATTTCCGCTTATGCTTCTGAGAAGTAGGGATTAAACTGTCTCATCCATCAACTGCAATGAGTAACAATCACAAAAAAAACAAGATCAATGATCCACAATAATTGATCATGTAATTCAGAATTGAAATTAAAGAATGAAAGATAAAATGACACAAAAATCGGCTTCGAAAGCTCCTTAGTATCCACAAGTTCTTTTTAAAAAACAAAAACCCTATTTTGAATTTAAAATTCTGGAAAGTATATAAAAGTTTCATAGTCAGATTCAATGTGCAAGCTAATTGGATTAAATGGAAGCTAGCCGGTATAAGATTCCAAACTTTCCATCGAATACTTGTTAGGCCTACCTCTACCTCTACCTCTACCCAACCTCTCACACCTTCTTACCGGGGCATCTGCACATCTCCTCCTGAACCATCTCAATCTCACTTCCCGCATCTTATCCTCCACATGAGCCACTTCGAATATTTTTATACCGAATCGTATCTCTTCTGGTATGCCCACACATCCATCTCAACATCCTCATCTCTGCTAATCTCATCTTTTAGATATGGGAGTTCTTGACAGGCCAATATGTCATCTCATATAACATAGTCGGTCTAGCCACCACTTTGTAGAACTTACATTTTAAGTCTTGGCGGCACATTCTTATCACACAGAACCCCGGAACCCAATACGATGAGTGACATCCTCGTTAATCTCTCAATTACCCTGGATTACTGACCCCATGTACTTGAAACTTCCTCTCTTGGGGATGACCTGTGTGTCAAGCCTCACTTCCACGTCCACTTCACAGGTCACGTCATTAAACTTGCACTCCAAGTATTCAGTTTTGGTGCAAGCTAATTTGATTAAACGGATTCATAGACTATCTCTCTCTATCAGCATCTCACATTGATCACACCAATGTAGCTTTAGTTTCGGCAAACACAGAGGAAATTGCCCCCTTGTCTATTATTTCCAAAGAGCTACTGGAAACTCAATAGAAGTTGAGCTTCATCACCAATAGCATATATGTAATACCCATATATTTGTTCCTTAAATTGGAGAATTAGGCTTTACTTCAACAGTTGAATTCACATTTCTGCAGCTAAATTAAACACCTACAGATTACAGTATCAACCAGATCCTACCCTACCTCAATTTTATTAACAGAGCTAAATTACCAATGAATTAACACAGAAAACGAGCAAATATGTATGCATAGTATCATTTACCTAAAATTGGAAAAGATTAAAAATAAAAAGAAGCTGACCTGTGAAGTATGTATGGATGAAGCAGTGGGGAACTGCAGATCTAGATGCTGGTATAGAGCAGCAAAATTAGAGAGAATTGAAATGGTGTGTAATATTAGTAAATCTCTTTATTATTTGAGTGTCAAATGGACAAATCTGAAAGATCGAGTCGGGGGGGGGGGGGGGGGGGGTGGAGCTTGCAATCTCACGCTTCCAGCATACCATCAGCGGTTCTATTTGTATTTTCTAATCTCATTTTCCAACTTTCCCTTGTTTAGTGGCAAGCAAAATATTTTTCATTTGGTTTGTTGATTATAACTTTTTCTTAAGAATATTTAGTAGCGTTTGGCCATAAAAATTATTTATTTTTTTCTGAAAAAAAATTCACCTTTTTTTATTTTTAGGCGTTTGGCCATAAATATTCGGAATACAACTCCGGAGATGTATTCCGGAATACCAAAAACAAGAAAAATTTGTTTTTCAAAATTTTTTCACTTTTTTACACTACATTTCACCAAAACCTACAATTTCAAAAACTATGGCCAAACACAACTCCAACTTTAAAAATTTCAAAAAAAGTGAATTTGTTTTTGATATTTATGATCAAACGGCACCTTATTAGTATCTAAGAGGTTGTTTGGTTGAAAAGAAGTTATCTCAGGATAACTTATCCTGAGATTATTTATTTCATTTTTTCACAAAGATAAAATAACACTACAATCTCGGGATAATTAATCCCCGGTCAGTTATACCATCATTTTATCCCAACTAAATGTGGAATAAATTCATTTCAAATACAATCCCGGATTATTTATCCTCATACCTTCTACCAAACGAGCCCTAAGAGTTTTAATAACTTCGAAAATTTAGATAGACTAGTACTCCCCTCTGTCTATATTGGCGTGGCACGCCTAGAACCATTGATAGAATGATAAGTTTACTATATCACCTCTTATTATTACTAAGTTATTTAATGATTGAAATCAATCAAATGTAATTAATAGTAAAGGTCAAATAAAAACAAAATGGTAAATTATCTCTTAATTTTTTAAACTGGACAAGTAAAAGGGGACATCTATTTTTAGCATACAGGATATGTGAAAATGGACGGAAGGAATAGTAGTTTTTTTTTTGATGAATTATTTTAATTTTGAAAAAAATTGATAAGAAGTGCTAATCGTAATATAATATGGAATGAAAGTTGGAATATTTGTCAAAAAATAATTTATCCTCATAAGTGACGTTAAAATGCTTTTAGTTTTTGATATATGCTTTTAAATACCCAAACAGCAAAAAAACTCGTTTCACCTGTCATGCTAGACACTCAGCTCCAAATTCTTCAAATTAAGATCTGATTTTCAACAGTTTGCATCGGGATTTCCGCGGTTACTTTTAATGTCATTTTCCTTAACATTCATGGTAACTTTTAATGTTACTACTGGATTAAAATGAAAATTTTACAAATTGTTGGCAAATCAAACTGATTTGGCAAATTACTCAAAAGACTTGACTCAATCAATAGCTGTCAGAATTTAGAGCGGCGCTTCTCGCATCTGCATTATAGAAACATGGGTTTATTCATGCTTCGTCGTCAATCATCCCTAAAAAAAAAAAAAAAAAAAAAAATGGGCCTCAATCTTCTTTAATAGTAGAAAATTTCTAAAAAAAAAAAAAAAATTAAGGTGGGGCTCAATCTTCTATAATAGTAGGAATGAAAAAAAAAATTAAGGTGGGTCCACTCTCCTATAATAGTAGAGGTTCAAAAAAAATTAAGGCGGGATCCGCGTGGAGAATTAGGAGACAATTGAAAAACAAAAAGGTTAAGATGGGGTCCACGTGAAGAAGTAGGACACAATTGTAACAGGAAAAAAAAGATATTTAAATAATGATAATGAGTTCAGAAAATGGTAAAGGTACGCTTAGAGAAAATGTAAAGAAAAGAAGTTCTGGAAAAAATATGACTAGGCACGAAGTTTAAAAAAGAAAAGAAAGATCTTTGAAACTTGTGGTTTAAAACAAGTCATAGATATTTGTGTAAATTTAAATCATTTCATTTAAATCAAGTTAAATGGTTTCTAAACATAAAAATATATCATTCTTTTTTAGACAGTCTAAAAAAAAGGTGGTACTATTTTTTACCTCCAGCTCATGTAAAAAAGAAAGAAAAAAAGAAAAAACGTGGACCCCATATTAAAAAATAAGCAATATCAAAAAAAAATGTGGACCCCATATTAAAAAATAAAGCAGTATCCATGTAATTCTCAAAGTATCCCCATTAAGTCAATAATGGTGGATTCATTCGGTTGGATTTCTATACCACACGCTGCATTTGCAGCATTTTTGAATGACTGTCCAAAAAAAGTGGCCCCCTTTGTTGGTAGATCAAAATATTCACTTTCTCTTATTGCGTTGTTTTTCTAACGGTTTTATTAGATATTTCATCTTTTATTTTGTATTGTAGGTTCTACCAAAACTTTCTCCACATTTTTTAGGCTCATTGTCACTTATGCCCCTTATTTTGTATTGTTGTTTAATTTTTGTCCCTCAAAAAATAAATCTGGGGTATAAATTTAAATTTATGCATCATAATATCTTACAAGTTATGTTCTGCACCATTAAAAACTTATGGTCACTAGGCATAAAATTTAGGAAAAATAACAACTTGTGTCTATTTGGAAAAAATATTTACCTGAAATGACTCATATTTTTAATATTACCCAAAATAACCCTTTTATACATTATTATACACTTTTATATAAGATAGACACAGTATTTACAGTAAGTGTATAATGTTGTATATCGTGTGTATAGACACTATTGTAAAAAAAAAAGTTGGCTATACAAATGTAAATTAAAAATATAACTAAGTAGATATAATATTTTACGTTGGATTGCATATTATTGAAATTATTCCTAAAATTAATTGCTAAAGGCAAAAATTAAATACCAGCCCATTTGAAGGACAATTCGTGCAATTTAATTTGTAACAAACAAATTCCCTTTTTTAAAACTAAACTATATAAAAGCACGAGTTGAAGAAGTGGATCGTCGACCAAGGGCAACCAAGGGCAATTTGGTCAAAACACTTGCCATTGAATAATTCCATTAGTTAAAGGTAGAATCTTACTGTAACTTAGTATTAAATATATTCGTACTTTCCTTATTTTGCCCCTGCTCATAAAAATTGCATCAGAACAGATGATGTCATTTCAAGTGGCAGGTATTAATTATGTTTTTGGCCACGCGTCACTTTTACACTCCTTTTACTTTTCACTGTTTTATCATGGTCACATAATTCTACTTAATAAACAAATAACATTTGTGTATATGTATTAATGTTCATCTATATATATACATCGACAGTGTAAATTTAGGTACGTTTATTAGCAGTATAAAATATATATATATATATATATATATATATTACTATCACTACCCAATATCTTTACAATTGTACACAACTACGTACACATAGATACATATAATCCAAACTGTTGGGCTCGTGCACAGCACGGGCATACGCATCTAGTAGTAATGAGAGAAAGTAGAGGTAATACGACATAACTAACGTGTGTCTAGAATCAAATATTTCAATTTTCTCATGTTCGGTCTGTTGAAATTTTGGAAAAAAATATTTTCCAAGTACCTCTGTTCTCTTTAAGTTTTTTTTTTTTTTTTAAATAAAAGAAGAAGATGAACCTCTGTTCTCTCTTCCACTCTTCTTTTTATTTTTCATTTTCTATCTAATATTACATTAGTGGGAGCAAGAAAAAGAATTGAAATGATAATTAAAAAACTTAGCTTGATAGATAAAAGACAGTCTCAAAGTAGTTAAATTCCTTTGAGTTGTTAACAGATTTAAGGTCATAGTATATATTATATAATATACTGTTAGTAGAATGATCCAAACTTGGACCCAAAATATGTCGTGAAAAATATCATACAAAATGAGGAGAAGCATCTGTTATTTAGAATATCGAAAGTTCTGAATTTCCTTGCTGGAAAATCTTTTAAAGCTACAGAGGAATTCAGTTTTCCAACAAAATGAGAACCGTTTCTGTTTTCTTTGCCTTCCAGAAAAAACACTATTCTGCAATACCTATTGCATGATTCTAGCCCATTTTTATATGGCCATCAATTGGCTGTCGGTAAAATATGTCTCCTCAACATTAAACAACAATCTGTCCAAATATTTTCAAAGGATCTCATGCTAGTGCAAACAGTGTTGCAACATGATGAGTCTAATATACAAGTAAGTGATTATCTCCAGAAAAAAGAAGTACATAATTCATCTGGGCACAGATTACATGGCAGTACATGTCGATTGAATGATTATCAATCTTTAAAGGAGCTTTTATTTTTCTATTTTCAGAAATCCTATATCAAAGATGGTGAAAATACAAAAATCATTTTCACCCATTGAAGTGAATTGGGGTAAATTTATGTCAAATGAAGATGTGTCTTCATTAATCTCTCATGTTGAGCTATCATCTTTTAAGCAACCGCTCCTGCCAATAAGAGATGCAGAGAAGAATAATGTGGAAATTAGGTGCAACAACATACCCAGTGAAATCCTACAATGTGAGGTCTGGGAAGGGTAAAGTGTACGCAGACCATACCCCTATCTCGGAAGACAGGGAGGCTATTTCCGGAAGACCCTCGGCTCAAGAGAAATCACAACGAGAAAGGTTAGATAAGCACAAGCAGTTCAAAGCAGAATGCAAATGAAACTAAAAAAAGCGAATAAGTCAAAATAAAGCAGTCTGATAAAAAGGGAACAATAGCTACCACAGATAAATAAGATAATCGAAGTACAAGAAACCACATATAGTAGCAAGAAACAAAGGGCAATAGATTATAGATCGAAACAACGACTAACTACTAGTCTTCTACCCTAATCAGATGTGGAAATTAGATGGTTAACCAGAAATGTGATGCAATTAATACAAGACAAACTTGAGCGCTCGTGACTGCTAAAATTGTCCAGAGAACTTTTCCAACATATTTGGCTACGGGAGTCCGGAAACAGCAAAGATACTAGGCTATACTTACGAAAAACCCAAACTGGAATATATATAACAGCGTTATTATTGATTTAAATGTGGCAAAGTGGATAGCTTGCTTCCAGGCAGAAGTTGCTGTCGGGGCAAAGCTCAAGTCGGACAGGAGAATCTTGGTTCTTTCCAACTAAGGCAAATATATCCCTACTATAAACAACATACAGCATAATGAAATCTCACCGTTGGATCTTGCTTCTTTGCATCTAATGGATACTTGTTTAAAAAATTCCTTGCTGGCATCTGCAATAGGGCAATGGAAATAAATGAGCAGTTAATTTCCAAGCAAAGGGAATGAGGAATCCAATAAAAGTTTACTGTTGGTATCATGAGCAATCAAACAAGAGACACCAGAATTTATGATTCTCATATTTCTCAAATCGCTGTAAACTACAAAGGAATGTCAAGACATTCAGTACAACCAGTCAGTATGAGCCATCAGGATAGTAGACTGGTGATTCAGATGTCTAATATGTCAATTCTTACTATTCAAAGAAACTAGAAACAATTCTTGCGAGGAAGTCTTCTCATGATCACTTTTACTTCAACATTCTTAAACATCTTCAAGATTTGATGGAGTAAAGATGAATATTGATCATGACAGGTCATATAACCTGCCGTTATCTTTCATTTCCAATCGTACAAATTACTGTTCTGCCTAAAGTTTCCATCTAGGACCTGATTTGTTCTAATTCGTGGCACCTTCTCTCAAGTTTCGACATTATCTCTCTGTCTTTATAGTAAAAAGAATAACCTCAGTCTGCTCAATAGCTACTTTGGAGACTCTTCTCTCTCTCTCTCACACTCTGATATTCCCAAACCTATATTGTTCCACTTATTTAAACCTAAAATGGCCTCTAACAGGATATTTCATTGTCTTCCTAGGGGAGAGGTTCGATGTTGAATCTCTTTTTTTTTTTTTTTTACTGGTAGGGTTAAATGTTGAACATATTTTCTCCCCCTTATTGTTCCCATATTCATGTAGACAAGCATATGTATTTTAAACAAAACAACTCCAATCAGATCTTCCAGGAAAACTTTTAAGAGTTAGAATTCTCCCTTTTACCATCCTCCAGGACCCAAACAACATGATAAAGAAGATCCATCATGTTCCTCCTCCTCCTTAAGTAAATACACAACAGCTAGCTCTTGCAAGAGAGGTCAGCATTTCTTTTTCTCCCTCCTTAAAGCAACCAACTTCTACTTCTATATACATGCATGTGTGGCATATTTATCATAACAAAACCAACTGCAATAGAGCTAGTTCCAAGGGAGAAGACATTTTTTTTTTTTTAATAAGGAGAGAGCGATGAATATACTGCTACTAAACCAAACATCTTTGACATACCATGCTTCATAGTTAAAGATGGATCTTGATCATCGACATAACCAATCACCTTTGCCGGTATTCCTGTCACCATGCTGTAAAACCAAAAGAAGGCACATCACAATCTGTACATCATGTATTATCAGACTATTTTACAGATAAACCAGAAGTTCAAAATATATAGTATTCAACCTGTGGGGAGGAACATCCTTCATTACAAGGGAACCAGCACCAACCATTGCACCTTCCCCTATTTTTATATTTCCAAGTATAGTTGCACTAGCTCCAATAAGTGCACCTTGACCTATGTTGGGATGCCTATCACCAATTTCTTTTCCAGTACCTCCTAAAGTTACACCCTGAACAAAATCTATTTAGATAAAAAAAAAAAGTGTCCTACACAAAATTTCTAACGACAAACATCTCTCCAAAATGAATCTACAGACATGATGTGGAGAATGGTTAATAAGTTATTCTATGTTAAAGACAAATACATGAAGAAGAGCCTGGGGGTCTACTGTCTACTCATAACCCATTTAGCAGATGGAAGGCAATAAATGAGCTTCACAATAGGATCCAGAGATTGAAAGTTTAAGTTGGTTGGAGCGCGAGTTCATGCAGGACTGTCTACTTATAACCCTCTCAGCCCCCGGGAGCCAATAAATGGGCTTCATTATGGATTCGGGGTTTGGAAGTTTAAGTTGGTCAAACGACAAGTAAAAGAACCCTTCCCTGAATTGGCCAAGGCAAGTAAAATGCTACTAATTCCCTACCAAATTTTGTCCGGCTTTGACTTCATGCGGTTATTAGGACAAGAATTAAAATTACGAGTTGTTTAGTATTTTGTTGAAAGGACATGGGCCGTGTATTGAGTTTATAAGATGGAGGAATACTGATGAGTGTAACAAGCACCCAATATTTTTGTTGCATAAAGTGTATTGACTTCCCATTTTAGAAAAGTGGACAGTACTTTGAGACTGACCAAAAGGAAAATTCGGACATCTTCGGGATAGAAGAAGCACATATGAACTTTCTTATGAAATTCAGTTGCTTAGCTTATATAGCACAGATTGATGATAGTCTAGGTGACGGAATGAATTCTTTAGGTAATAGATGCATAAGGCTTCCTTTTCCTTTCACAGAGAAGGATTCCCGCTAGTTGCCACCTCTGGACATCACCAGAAATCACTACACGAGAAATATACCATTGCCCTTAGGTGCAGAACTTTTTTGACAGGCTTCCCCTCGTGTCTACATTTACATTCTGGTGGGTATATGAACTTATTCTTAAATCTCTACTCTCTTCAGCATATGCCACATAGATTAGATCGTATACCTGCCACAAAAAATTCAAGAGAAAGAATCCACAGCTCATGAACTGGCAGAGCTCTACAACGAGAGAGGGCGGGTGGGGGGGGGGGGGGGTCGTTGGGGGTGGAAGGGGTCCTAGAGTATTTCTCTACACTTATATAAGGATACATGATTTGAAAAGTGACTGATGCTGAACTGAAATTTTACTTGTAAACTTAAAATTATAGAACAAACTGAAATTCACTCACTGAAAGTGATCTATCCAAATTCAATCAATCACTTAAAAGCGCAATGCTCACAAGCTCCAAAGAAAGGATTTAGTTGTGCAACTTCTCTACCAACCTTTACAATAGCAGAATATTGGCAAAAACCATCAAAAAAACGAAAGTATCTGCTGAATTTAACCTATTGCTCTGGTTTATCAGCTAACGAAAAAGAAAAAAGAAAAAGAAGGCTGAAGTAGGATGCTCAATGTGGTAAGTAAAAATTAAAACAGTGCATGTGGACTTTTTTTTTTAAAAAAAGTGCATGTGGAGAAATGTACCATCTGCAAGTTCAAGGATAGTCAACGAGGCTAGAAATGAAAGAATTTGAATGATAAAACAAACCAAGAGGGTTCACATGATGAGAGCACAAAAAAGTTATCCAAGTTTATCAGCTGTATATATCCCCTATACTAATTTAAGTTGAGCTCTGGATGTTTCGAACATCTTGGTAGATACAAGACAATGAAAACGTCTGATCATTGATTTGTTAACATTGCATGCTTGAAGAACTCTAAAAAAGGTTATCAGGCATATAAATACTTGTATTTTACCATAGCCATGATACTCAAATTTCTGTTAGATCTTTTAATATGAAGGCAACATGAATAAGCAAAACGAAGCAAAAACTTAATTATCATATCCTAACCACAATCACATAAGCCACAGTGCAGGAAATTGGTATTAAATGACACACTAACACTCAACATAGAGGAATCAGCATAACTCACCTGCATAAGTGAAACTCTATTCCCTATGACGGCGGTTTCACCGATTACAACACCAGTCGCATGATCCAGAAGAATTCCCTCTCCAATTTTGGCAGCTGTTTTAAGGCAAACATAGGTATAACCTAGTCATATTTATCTGATGCAGGTCCACTAATAACATAATTGACTGGTAGTTTTTATGAAGGTAACTCTTGTGAGAATATAACTGACAAGAATATACAGAAATCATAGCTTTTGGTGCAGTAGCGAGGTGGAGAAACTAAATGATTACCTGGATGTATATCAACTCCAAAGACCTGTATTGAAGTGATAATTTTATATTACCCAGTGCTATTGATAATGACAAGATGGCTATCACCAAGTAGAGGATATAAGATTACCTCACTAACTCGACTTTGTAACGCCAGTGCCAAGACTTTGCGCCCTTGATTCCATAGCGCATGTGCAACTCTATGTGTTTGTAAAGAATGATAGCCCTAAAAAGATTAATTTTGATATCAGGATTTTGACAATTTGCAATCAAATATCAGAACGCAAAATCCTCAGTGGAGAGAACCATAATTCTCTTTTCCTGTGTCCTCTCTCTATAAATCAACTAAAGGCGGTGGTAAAGGGAAACTGATAAGAAGCACGGAGGTTTTAAGATAAGAAACGGACTTGCTAAATAGATAGTTTGCGGTGGTAAAGGAAAACTGATATGAAGCATGGAGGTTTTAAGATAAGAAACGGACTTGCTAAACAGATAGTTTGCCTTGCTAAGAATCCAGGAGAACAAATAAAAACCAAGAGTAAACTTAATGAGGTCCCTTTACAAGTTCATTGGATTTAGTATTTTAGTTAATAGCATCTTGCAAAAGAAGTTGATGTAACGGTAAGCAAATATTCAACAAACATGACGCGGACATAAAAATGAGGTCCCATGGCAGGGAAACGATGGAAAGGATAAAACAAAAAAATTAACAATAATCAGCTATAAATAGAATGAAAGACCAAGGGCACAGCACCTTAAGGTACAAAAGAGCAGAACAATATGACAAACATGAAGGATCTCTATCTTTACATGCCTGTCAAGGAGGGACAAAAGGAACTGTTAGTACTTGTCAAAAAGAATAAAGATAGAATATATTTGAGATTCACCGGATCTTGATGGCACCTGTAAATCAAGTCGAATAGAACATTGGATGCATCGATTGTGCATTAATACATCACAAAATATGTCCATTAATTGAGTTGCCAAAAGTGTAGCATTTTGCAACCGATTGGAAAGAACAAAACTCAATGCCCGCTCCAAACAATCATGTGTTAAGATACTCGCATACAAGAAGCTGCTCAATATTGGCTCCTTCTCTGCCTGGATCGCAGAATAGAAACAACATTAAATGGTTCCACAAGGCTATCAGCTAAAAACATTTTCAAAGTCTATGCAAAACTAACAAATCGAGAGAATCCAGCTACATAAATTTACAAAGTAGATTTCAGATCTTTATTCTACATGTTCTCTTGATGACAGAAAGCTGTAAAACACACAACAGAAAATTACTGTAAGAGAGCAATCATTCAGTGTTATCAAAAGCGAAAAGCGCAAAAAAGCTCTAAGGTCAGCTGGGGCTTTAAGCGCAAAGCGCAAATAAAGCGTGGGTTTTAAGGAAAAAAAGCGCAATGGTGCAAAAATACAAATATATATATGTTTAGTCCAAGATTAATAATAATAAGCATGAATAACAAATATATGGACAAAAAAATTGTAAAAATATTACGATAAAGTGAAATATCAATCATCTAGTGTCACCTCCTCAAGAGAGGCTCATTGGCAAGGAAAGTATGTCTTAGAGCCTTGATGACGACACTAAAGCGCACATAAAGCAAGGCGAAGCGCTCAACATGTTTTGAGCCTCGCTTCAGGGCTTAAGTGCGCTTAAAGCGCGCCTTTGATAACACTCTAATCATTTGACCATTGCTGAATATGCTACTCCCACTGCTTTCATACTATAACACTATCAAATTATTACATTTACTCCGCCCTGAAAAATTACAAACACTTGGACACGCAAAAACATCCATTTGTTCATAAGACTAACAGAGAATATTAGATATCGGGTTTAATTGATATCCACCATTCTCAATGGTGAGAGTCACTCTATCAGGTGACTTTTTAAGCTATGTTACTCAGACTCTTCAAAATTACCGCCAGATGTGTGTCAGATCCTCCAAAAGCTATGAACTTTTAGATGGTAAGCCACATATATATCTTAAAAGTAAGCTCTAAGTAACTGTCTATAGCACGTGTGAATGGGTAAACTGGAAACAAGGATAAGTAACTTGCTTCAACCATTAAACTATTACTCCAATATAGTAATATAGCTTAAATTCTTAGCTAGCAATTATACCACTGATATAAATCAAATCCCAAGAAAGACTATAACCAAACAAAAGGGAAAAAATTACACTTCAAAAAGAAAGGAAAAGAATAGCAACTAAGGAGAAAGATGCAGAAATAAATCTTTTTCCTTTTTGGTTCTTTGTAACTTGGATGAAACAGTTCTCTCGAGGTCAAATTAATGTAAGCTATGTAAAAAAACATGTTCAAATCCCAGCCAAGTAGTGATTATTCTTCTTAGATGCACATGTCTGGATTCTTGTGAACGCATCAAGGTTGAAACAGTTAGGTGCACACAAGTGGTTAAAGTAAAGAAAAAAATGTAAAGGTTACAATCTTTATGAACAAAAACATACCTCCAACTTTGCTTCAAGCTTAACTGCATCCCAAATAGGATCACCTACAGTAGAAGCCGTGTTAGCAACAGATATTATCAAGTTCGGGTCAGGCTCCGATACACCAACAGCATAAACTGGAAACACTTTTTCCAAGCGGTATTCCCCCATGGCTGAATTGGGTCTTGAATTTTCTGAGTTTTCTTGATCTTCTTGAACCTGTAAGGTGGTGCTTCTCATTTGAGGAAGAGTAAACCAAGTGTCTTCGCTTAAACAAGAACAAGCCATTCAAAAAGAGTGATATGTGTTTTTTGAGTGTTGATATAGGATTTAACCACGTGTTAGAGAAGAGTGAAGACGACCTTTAGGTTTCCATTATAAGGTGCATGCAATGATGAAGCGTTGAAAAAAAAAAAAAAAAAAAAAAAACAGAAGGAGAAATACGAATAAGAAAAAATGATGATGATGATGATACACATAAACACTTGTGTGGGGGGGCTGGTAGAAACTTTTCATGTTTTCTTTTGCTTTTATCTTTTAGGTTTTGGGATCCGTGTGGTTGATTTAGAAAGACGCAGATTCGGAACATTTTGGACCATAGGAACCTTGTATATATATCTCCGTTTTAATTTATGTAAATTTATTTTCTTTTTAATTCGTATTAAAATAAATGATCTCTTTTCTAATTTAAAAATAATTATACTTTATGAAATAATTTCCGCCACATAAATATTCAAGATTTATTTTGAATCACAAGATTTAAAAGTCTTTACTCTTTTTTAAATGTCGTGATTAGTTAAATAGATTCACATTGAAACGGAGGGAGTAGTATATAGTACTATGTTGGCCACAATGCCCGAATGAGGTAAATTCATATGACTATTTAGGTCAAATTTAATAATTTATGTTTACTTAATATCATTTCTATCTTTTCTTCTCAAAAGTTATTTTAATTTAAAATTATACAATAAAGATTGTGGTGTTTTTTACGTACTCTCAAAAGTGTTCATAGTTCACATAGGTAGCTAATAACTTGCTATTGATGTGACATTTTTTTTTCCGGAAAATAAGTTATTTTTCAGTGATAGTTACAAAAATACTACAATTTTTTTTCATCAAATTGGAAAAAACTATTTCCTCTACTTTAGCCGAAAGTCATTTTCCTTTAGCATTACGTTAATTCAAACTTCATATCATTGCTCTAAACTAATACTGTACATAATATTATCAATCTATGACACTTAAATTTTTTATTAAAATGCTATTCGATTTTCTACATTATTATTCAGTTTTTAAAAAACAATTGAAACGTTTCTCGCTTTCTAATCAAATACAAGCATTTTTTCATAAAATAAGTCATTTTCTGAATAGTATTTTTGACAGACCAAACGCTGACAAATTGTAGTTCCTTATCGTAATTTTTTAATTACTGCATTATCTCCTTGATATGATACATCTTTTTTTTTTTTTAATCGAACTATTTTTCTAGTTTATTAATATCAAAATTATCTTGTGAAGGATAGTTTGTGGTTAAAAGCTACCTTTTACGTACAAACTCATTTATAAAAAAAAAATGAAAAATCTCCACTTGTCTAAATAATTATTTAAAAAAAAAATGATGTCAGAAATCACAAAAATAATACTACATTATTGTTGAGATTTCAAAAGTAAATCTGATGAAAAATATAGGACAGAGGGATTAAGATAAATGAGGCCTCTCTACCTCCACTAGCTAGAGGTTATAAGGTCGCATACATAATACCCCACATTATGAGATTATGCTGATTATATTATTGTTGTGGTGGATTAAGGTAACTGAACTATTTCAGAGCATTAAAAAATCTCAAGTATTAGTTTTTAGGCCATTAATGAAACAGTGTAAAAATTAAAGGTTTAGATAGAGTATACTAGTAACATTTTATAAAATTTATGTTGCGTCAGCTGTACATCTCAATATATCACCACTCGTTTAAGAAAATATAAACAAATATTAAGTACCTTTAGTGCATTTAGTAAACTACCTCTTCGATGGAATACGACCTCACGCAACGGTGTGCATGTCTCTATTAGTGCCTTTTGTGTGCATTTCTAAAATCAATCCAGAAAATATAAATAGTCTGAACTTACGAAATTCTAATTTTAGAAGCGAAAATGTTGGAAAGAGAAACTTATATACTAATTGATAAATATTTTCAAACAAAAAATATCAAAGAGAAATAAGGAATGTTGTTTTTTTGTGACCGAGTGCCTTGAATGGAATTCAACCGTGATAATGACTCAATAATTATTCCAATTTTGGAAGCCGAGATATTGTATGAGAAAACTTACCCATAAAAGAGATGTAATTACAAAAACAAAAAGAGAAAGCAGAACATTAAAAAAAAAAAAAGTAACGAGCTAGCAAAGCTGATACACATAAAAAATGAGGATGGAAACAAAGTAGAGGGAAATTTAATATTTGCAATGATGGTTAGCTGGTGAGTCATGAAAACTGATACCTGAAGTAATCAAACAAAAATAAATAACACTAGTATGATTTAAAATCTCACTAACAAGACAAAACGGTTAAGAAATTCATGATCCCTTTTTATAAAGTATACTGTAGACCCTATACTCCCAGCTAAGGGAGTACTATTATTGTATCTAGTCGTTTATATGGCTAGATACAATTGAACAAGGACTTATTCTATTGTCCCTTAGTGGCCATCACGTGTGCCAACAATGCCCCAGCGAAAGGTCCTTTCAGTAAGGAACTCTCATCTCTTTCTTATGATGAATGATGAATCAAGCTTGCGATATAAAGAAACAAAGTAATGTATTACTCCTTCGTCACAATTTATGTGATACAGTTTGACTAGACACATAATCTAAGAAAAAAAATAATTTAAACTTGTGGATTGAAATAGAGAAACAAAGTAATGTATTACTCGTTTGTCACAATTTATGTGATATAGTTTGACTAAACATATAATCTAAGATTTTTTTATTTTTTTTTAACTTGTGGTCTGAAATAGAGAAACAAAGTAATGTATTACTCCTTCGTCACAATTTATGTGATATAGTTTGATTAGACACATAATTTAAGAAAAAAAGTTTTTTTTTCTTTTTGAAACTTGTGGTCTGAAACAAGTCATAGATATTTGTGCGACTGTAAATCATTTCATTAAGGGTAATAGAGAAAGTTTAAGTTAAATTATTTCTAAATATTGAAATGTATCTTCTTCTTTTTTTGAATAGGCTAAAAAGAAAAGTGTATCACATAAATTGGGACATAAGAGTACATATTTTTATGTTTAGAAATGATTTAATTTTAAAGTGTATACTTATAATTTTATGTCATGATTCTTAAAAAAAAAAACATAATTAAAAAAAAAAACAAAAAAAAAACTGTGTGTTGATCAGTTAAATGAGCTAAGTAAATGAAACAAAGAGAATATTATTTAATCAACAAGTTGTAAACTTTTAATAGATATTCAATGTACTTAATACCATTATATATACTAGTGTTAGACTAAAATATATGTCCATCACTTCAAGAAACATTATCACGTAACCAATCTAAAGCCCTTTGCTTTGTCTGTTAGTTAGAGAGTATTCCCTACTATAGTACTGCAGGACAATGACTTGGAAGAAATATTAACGAATTTCACTAATTGACAGAAAGCAGCGCCACCATTTCTATAACATCAAACTACAGTTTCTAATGAATTTTGTTACCATGGCCCGTTTGGACGCAAGAAAGAACTTGATTAAAAGGTTTTTATTTTCAATTTCCCCTCTTTCATTTGAAAGGGGAATGAATATTTTATTGAAAGTGATTACCGAAGAATCTTTTCAAGGAGAAAAGCAATAGGTTTCTTTGAAGAGCAAGCTCAAAAATAAATCAAAGAGTTGGAGATTAAAAAATAAAAAGGACTTTTAACACATACGATTAATGTATACCCTACCAAGTATCAGAACTGTCCCTACAACCAATAATTAAATGAATGGTGGTTAGAGTTTCGTATGTCTTTCTTTTTCTCCTAGTAAAAGAATGGACTTTTATATCAAGTGAATTCAAATAAGCTGTCAAAACGGTCTAACTCATCCCATCCGGCCTAGCCTACATGGGCTTTGGATTTTGACGGGCCAGGTCAGTCTGATTCACGATTTTGGTGGGCCTTAAAACAACAAGCCAATCCATCACTACGTGGGTTGAGGGCCTGGTCAGGCCAGCCACCTTTTTCAAAAAAATATTTTCATAATTTTTTAATTTAAAATTCTAATTAAAAAATGCTAACATAAATATTTACAAGACAATATTACATGGTGTTATTAATTGCTAACCAAGTCTCAAATCCACAAATAAAATTATTCTAATAATGCTTATTAAGTTTGGCTTCAAGTAAAGATTTATTGTATGGCATCGGTATGAAATCTCTACCATTCATACAGATAGAATAGACAATGAGGTAGCTACCAAAGAATTCTCTCTCTACAGGCCCATGAAAACCCTAGCCTCCACTAAAAACCTAGCCTACAAATACTAGTATCTACCACCTAAAATGGCCTCGCCGGCCAGCGGCCAGCCACCTCCGGGGGCTGGTCAGCTAGCAAATCATATACAACCCACAATCAATTATGCTGCAGCACTAAACACCCTCACAAACACATCAAAACCAGGACCAATTGACATTAAGCCTGTTACATATTTACATGGAGAACCCTCTGTTACATGGACAAAGAAGGAATTTGAGATACTATGTAAGAGACAGAATTTACAATATGCACTTGTTGCTAAATTCTCCTATGGAAGACCAGATGTACATGAATTGAGGAGAAGCATACCAACACAATTGGAAGTAAAGGGCCCCTGCACAATAGGGCTGTTGGAGGATAGACATATTCTAGTTCGTTTATCTTTACTAGAAGACTATGCTACCTTGGCCTTTCGACCATGGGAGATTAGATTCAAGAATAGAATCTTTCCAGTTAGATTTCTCATATGGGACCCTTGGTTTCAGCCGGATGAGGAAACAACAATTGCTATAGCATGGATCTCCTTTCCAGGGCTGCCTACCAATCTCTTTGACAAGGAATCCTTGTTCTCATTAGCAAATGCAGTGGGAAGACCCCTTGTGATAGATAAAGCCATCGACAATCAAACAAGGCCTAGCTGTGCAAGAGTCAAAGTAGAAGTGGACTTGATGAAGGAATTACCCCGGCGGGTACAGATTAACTGCATTGACGAAGAGACAAACGAAGTTAGATCCAAATGGCAAACAATACAATATGATTACTTACCAAAATATTGTGTTAATTGCAAAATACAAGGACATAATAAGCAAGAATGCTGGAATTTATATCCAGAATTCAGACCAAAAAAGGAGGACATAAAGGAAAGGAGTGAAGAGCAACAGGAAAAGGAGAATAGCAATGGAAAGGCACCTATCAAGGAGAATAACAATGATAATGGAGAAAGAAAAAAATATGGGGAGAAAAAACAGACCAATGGAAAGGAGGATGTGGAGAAAAAGCAGAATGTTAACAAGAGCAAACAACAACCATTCAAAGTTCTTAAATCTGGAAAGGTTGTTGTAAACAAAAATGATCCCAAAAATGATCCTAACTGCTGGAAGGCCAAAGACAAAAAGGAGATGGAAGGGGGTAATAATAAAGGTATAGAAAGGAAAGAAAAGGAAGTGAACAATCAAGAGGTGAGTAAACAGAAAACAAATGCAGTTATTCCAACAAACAACAAGTTCAATACTCTAGTGGACTTGGAGGAAAATGAACATAATAGTGAGGATGGTAAGGAGTACAAAAAGCAACAGGAAGCAAAAGCAATTAGGGAATCAGCAAAGACATGGTTGGAATCATCTTTTGGAAAACAAGGAGGAAGTACTAGTGCCTTTAAACAACTAAGTGATCAACAAACAAGTATTGAGAAGGAACAGGAGCAATGTAAGTCACAACACAAAGTCACCGACGGGCATAAGGGCAATCAAATGGAAGAGGAAACAAAATCACAAGATACAGAGAGAACCATAAGTGATGTACGGGAGGGTGTTAATGAGGAGAGCAAAAAGAGGAGGATAAGTCAAGAATCAGCAGTGCAAGAGATAGAGAAATTAACAGAAATTACTGAAACTGAGCAGCAAACAACAACAGATCAACAAGTGGAAAAAGAAAAACCACCAGATGATGCACTGGACAAGTCCAATGAAATAGCCAAGGAAGTAAAAGATACAGAGTCATCTACACACAACCACAACAATGAGAGAAGGTCAGAAAATGAAGATCATGGAGACAATAAAATGGGTGCAGAAGAACAAACAGAGCAACAAAGGAAGGATATTATTAAAGATGGGGAATTTGGGGAAAATACAGATTCTATATCTTCAAATGTGCCTGAAAATAAGACCAATGATGAAGAAAGAACTGATGATATAGGAGATGATGATGAAGTGGAAAACACTAGTATCCCAATCAGTCTATCAGAGCATAATGCAGGGGATGTTTCACCAAAACAGATAACCAAAACAAAGAAAGAAGGGAGACATCATAAGCAAAACAGAGATAAAAGTGTGCCACCTAAGGCAGTAGGAGGCGTACTTACAAGGAAAGCATATGCCAAAGGAAGTCTATAATGAATAGCTCACTCATATGGAATATTAGGTCTGTTAATACTCAACAGGCCTTTGAAGAGAGTAGTTTTGATGCACAGACAAAAGAATTTCAATTTTATAGCATTGATGGAACCATTTCAGCACCACAGACACATAGATATGTATAGATTATGGCTGGGCATGGGCACTGCCTGGCACAACATAACTGGTAAGATTTGGGTGTTTGTTAATGAAGAATTTCAAGCAGAGGTCACAAGAGACAATGAACAACTTCTTGCTTTGAAGTTGACACATCTAGATTCTAATCAGGAGATCATTGTTACTTCTATATATGCCAGTACAGAAAGGGCAAATAGAATCACTCTGTGGGATGAATTATATGATATGGCCTATACCATTAACTCACCATGGATTATAGGAGGTGATTTTAATGTCATTTTGGATGAAGCAGAGAAGTATGGAGGTTTGCCAGTGAATTTTCCTGAAGTAGAGGACTTTGCACATTGTTTGAATATATGTCAGGTAGCAGATTTGGGATTCTCTGGAAGCATTTACACTTGGTGGAATGGAAGATCTGATGAAGCTTGTATTTTTAAGAGACTAGACAGATGTTTAGGGAATCAGGCTTTCCAAGATACATTCCCCAATTTTGAAGTGGAACATTTAATTAAACAAGGATCAGATCATTCGCCACTTCTTCTAACTTTCAAAGCAGATACCAGAGTCATTAAGAAGCCTTTTAGATTTCTTAACTTCTGGATAGAGCAAGAGAGCTTTCTGGAAACAGTCAAAGTGAATTGGGAAGAACAATATTGTTATGATCCTTTTTTCAACTTTCATAATAAGATGAAAAAGGGGAGTAGAGCTTTGACTAAGTGGAGCAAAGAAACCTTTGGGGACATTTTTAAACAGGTGGCTACCCTAGAAGAAATTTTCAAAGTACATGAAGCTGCTTTTGAAGAAAATCCATCCCAAGAGAATAGGACAAGACTACAAAATGTGCAGGCTGATTTAATAAGGTTTTATGCTATAGAAGAGAAATTTTGGAAACAAAAGTCTGGGATGCAGTGGTTTCAAGATGGAGATAGGAACACAAAATTCTTTCATGCCCACGTAAATGGGAAGAGAAAAAAGTTGCATATTAACAGGATTCAGGACCAGCATGGTGTATGGTTGGAACAGGAGCCAGAAATTATTCAAGAAGCCATCAGATTTTATGAAGATCAATTCACTGAGGAACAAGTGCCCAACAATTTTGAATTACTGGACAATATTCCTAAGCTTATTACAGCTGAGCAAAATGAAAGGATCAATCAATTACCAGAGGAAGAGGAAGTGAAGAAGGCAGTTTTTGGATTGAATTCAGACAGTGCAGGAGGACCTGATGGTTTTACTGGAAAATTCTTCCAAGCATGTTGGGACATAATTGCTAAGGATATGGTGCTAATGGTGAGATCCTTCTTTTGTGGTCATGAATTGCCAAGGTACATCACTTGTACAAATCTGGTTCTTATTCCAAAAAAGAAGGAAATTAATACCTTTTCAGATCTGAGACCTATCAGTCTTAGTAATTTATCCAGTAAGGTTTTTTCCAAAATCATTCATGAAAGGTTAGTACAGTTGTTACCTAGTATAATCTCCCCTCAGCAAGCTGGTTTTGTTAAAGGTAGAAGCATTGTAGAAAATATCCTACTGGTGCAGGAGATAGTCCATGACATGAGATTGAGGGGTAAGCCAGCCAATGTTGTGATTAAACTAGACATGACTAAGGCATATGATAGGGTTTCATGGTTATTTCTGACCAAAGTTCTAAGGAAAATGGGATTTGGTGAGGTTTTAATAGACATGGTCTTCAGAATTGTTTCAAACAACTGGTATTCTATTTTGATTAATGGGCAACCAAGTGGTTTTTTCAAATCTTCTAGAGGAGTAAAGCAAGGCGATCCCCTATCACCAACTTTATTCATTTTGGCTTCAGAATGCATGTCAAGGGCTTTGAATGCGCTACATGAAGATGAAAGATATTCAGGATTTGGCATGCCAAGGTGGAGCCCATACATAAACCATTTGGCATATGCAGATGACACTATTATCTTTGCCTCAGCTAAGGAGGAATCCTTGAGACTGGTCATGGAGAAATTGGTCGCCTATGAGTCAGTTAGTGGGCAGAAAATTAACAAAGGCAAGAGTGTTGTTTTCCTTCATCACAATGTAACTAAGGAGGTAGAAGAACAGGTCTTTGATATTACCAGAATTCCCAGGAAGGATTTCCCATTTACTTATCTGGGGGTGCCAATTTATTATGGGAAGAGGATGATTACACATTATAAAGAGATCACAGACAAGATATTTAACAGGCTTAACTCTTGGACAGGGAAACTATTATCTATTGGAGGAAGAGTAACATTAATCAAGAATGTTTTACAGAGTATGCCTATTCACTTATTGTCAGCCTGTAATCCACCTAAAGGGGTACTATCCCAAATTCACAGAATGTTTGCAAAATTTTTTTGGAGCAATTCTATGGTTAATTCTAGTAAGCATTGGGTGTCATGGACAACTTTATGCCACCCTCAAGATGAGGGAGGAATGGGCTTTAAGAGTTTACAAGATGTATCAAAGACCCTTTTCTCTAAGTTGTGGTGGAACTTCAGAACAAAGCAGTCATTATGGAGGATGTATATGAGTAATAAGTACTTGAAAAAGGATCATCCAGTAACAGTACAATGGAAAAGAGGGACATACATATGGAAAAAAATGTTGCAGTGTAGAGATTTAATAGAACAAGAAATATGGTGGCAGGTTAAACAAGGAAACTCTTATTTCTGGCTAGACAACTGGACAGGAATGGGGGCTTTATACCAAAATATGCATCCAAATCTCATAAGTGATAGAACAGTGGTATTAGTGCAGGAAATGGTGCTAGAAGAAGAATGGGATGAAGGAAGATTAATGGAGATTCTCCCAGGTAATATTGTTGAACATGTTATCCAGAACATTAAGCCACCAAATCCTGATGGAGTTCAAGATAAACCTTACTGGAAACTAGATACTAGAGGCAAATTTACAGTGGGAACAACTTTCAATTTGTTGAGGCAGAGAATGGATACTAATGAGTTGTACAAGAGAATTTGGATAAAAGGATTACCAGTGAAGATCTCATTTTTTCTATGGAGACTATGGAAAGCTAAAATACCTCTAGATGAGATAGTGAAGAAGTGGGGCTTTCAATTTCCTTCCAGATGTTTCTGTTGTGATGAGCCTAAAGAGGAAACTATAGCACATTTGTTTCTAAAGTCCCCTGTTGCACAACATACATGGAACATTTTCTGCAGACCCATGGGATTAAATATTCAAAATCTCCAACTGAGTCAAGTTATTAATTTGTGGTGGGATGCCCCAGTAAATCAACATGTAAAATATATTTTCAAAGCAGTGCCAGCTATTATTGTTTGGGAACTCTGGAAAAGAAGAAATGCTATTAGGCATGGGGGCAAGATATCTAAGGTCAAGCTAGTCTACCAAATCATGCATTCAATCATCATGTTTATGAGGGTGAGGAGAGGTAATTTTAAACATGCTGCATATAGATGGAGTACTCTGGTGCAATCACTTCAGAATTACTCTCCACGAACCAAAGTGATTCATGTTAAGTGGGAACCACCAGAGCTAGGATGGGTGAAATGCAACACAGATGGTGCCTCAAGGGGAAATCCTGGTAGAGGATCCTGGAGTTTCTGCATCAGAGATGAGAATGCAAATCTATTACTTGCGAAGGCTAAAGAGATGGAAAACCCCCAGTGCACCAACACACAAGCAGAAGCTATGGCTATTCTACAAGCGTTGAGAGTGATTGAGGTGAAAGAATATCAGCAGGTTATAATAGAAACTGATTCCCTATTGCTGAAAAACATAATCCTAAGATTATGGGAAGTGCCTTGGCAGATTGTAGGAATAATGGAAGAGATTTGGGAAAGGATGAACACTAGAACTGTTAGAATAGCTCATATATACAGGGAAGGAAATCAGATAGCTGATTATTTGGCTAATGTAGCATTGGATGAAAGAGAAGTAGATATTGATTCCTTTCTGGGACTGGGCACTCAAGGCAGAAGGCTGATCAACAATGATAAACTAAACTTGCCATACTTGAGAATCAGACCAAGCAAGAGATGACAGGAGGGTGGGAGAGAAGGAGGAGATTCCTTGGTTCTCTTACTCAAATCCCGTGGAGGGAAGAGGGCATAGAAAACCTCTTTTCAACTAACACTGTTTATTGTTTTGCAGGAAGAAATAAGAACACAGTCCAGAGATTTTACAATACCTTCAACAACATGCTGGTTTACCTGAGAATAACTCAATTGTTGATCTTAGCACTGTTAAGTGCTCATACTATTGAGCAACAATCATGGGAATTTAGTATGAAGCGAAGGTACAGACTGAAATATCAGAGAAAGGACATACAGAGGTGGAGGACAACAAAGCACAGAGTGAAGATTCTTTCAAAAACAACTACAAGAGGACAGCATCCAGCACAACATAAATAACCCCAGAAAGCAATAGCAGACAAAGGAAAGCAAAAGACTACAATATAATTCCAGAGGAAAACATCTAGAGGACAGCAATACACACAAAGCCACAAAAATCAACAAATCCAAAACATGAGAGGAGGGGGGAACATAAATCGAAGCCAAGGAGAACATACAAGAGCAAATTCGGACAAAAAACAGAAGCAACATCAGCTACAGGCTCAGCAACAATCAAATCCCCAGCAGCTTGTGGATGCTTCTAATTGAAAGAATGATGACAAATCTCAGCTGGAACTTCAGTGAGAAGGAAGATCTACAAAGCATAAGCATTCAGCTAAGGGAGTGGAAATATATAAAAAAAAAAAAAAAAAAAAAAAGGAAAATATCATTCAAATTAACTGGAACTTATCTGGAATCGAAGAAAAACAAGAGCATCAACGATCTTGAGCAGTGAAGTAGCAGTTACTTTACGTCTCTTTCTAGACTCTTGGTCTTATTTTTTCTTTTACCTATGTTTGGACTTTTCCTTTTCATTGCTTATGTGTACAGACTTATTTGGATTGGGATTATTTAATAAAAGAGGTAGTGGGGACAAAAACCCACTGACCATATTGTGATAAAAAAAAATAAAAAAATCTCTACCATTCTATGCAAATATTTTGACTTAACTGAACAAGAAAACGATCTTGTAGGACCAAACCTTCTGCGAAACTGAATAACTTTTGACATTGTTAACTTAACATATTAATAACTGATATCATTCGAACCAAATAGAGATACTAATAGCAAACTAAACAGTTAATGGGTAGCAATACAACTTGTTAAATATGAATATTAACCTAGCTTTGTTCCAATAGATCTCAATAAAATGCAAAAGAAAATGACAATATTCCATCTATTTAAAGTAAAAATAAATTTCTCAAAAAAACTTCCATGACACTTATGGCGTATCCAACACCAACACATCATCTCCATCAAACACATATGAATCTGCTTGTGACATTGTTGTCTTAATATCTTCACTTTCTTTCTATTTTTTAATTAATTTTTTATTAGGCCCATGGTGTTACACCTCGGAAATTTTTTCGTTCATGCACAGTGAATTGACTGACTGTTGACACCCAATTTTGTCCCGCCTCTCTTCCAAAATACCTATTTATGCTCCTAACATTTTGTGGAAAATTAAAAAATATATATATTGTATTTACTATGATTATTAGCCTTTTATCAAAATCGGGGTTTCATTATTATATTTCAGTTACTTATTATTATTATTATTATTATTATTATTATTATTATTATTATTATTATTATTATTATTATTATTATTATTATTATTATTATTATTATTATTCACAATTTTTATCATTTCAGTATTTTGCCAGCTTACGCACACGCATCGCATTTATCTTTGCATAATTAAATAATAGTATTTTATTTTACTGTGAATTTTTAAAAAATATTATTGCACGACTATTATAACATCATATAATTTTATTACCCGAGTTCTAATAATTACACATTTTGGTATTATGTGATATTATGTCATTCTCAGTACATCGTTAATCAAAATGAGTCTCTTATTTAAATATTGGAAGACAAACTGTTCCTTACACTCAGTCCGCATTTCGACTTACCGAATCCCAAATTAAAGTCCGATTAACTCCTAATATCTTTTGGACTAGCCCATATCTTTTATCTCAATTTTTAAACCCAGTCTATGTTTTTAATTTTAGCCCATTCTCAATACTCAGTCCAAAAATGGACCCAGTCCAAAAAATACCGGGTTCGACCCGCATCAGCTCCAACATAAGGGAAACCTAGGGTTTCCCTTTATTCTTTTACTCCTTCCGCCGCTCAAACCCCCTTCCCCTTTCCCTTCTCCTTCTTCGCCTCTCCCAATCCCACCACCGCCGCCTGCGCTGTCACCCACTATTCCCTGTTCCCCGCCACCACGCCGCCTACCCCACTCCCACTTCCCTCTGTTCCCCACCTTCATCTTGTCCCCCCCGCTCCTCTCAAACAAAACCTTAATTCGCCCTATATATAATCGTTGTCCAAGACATTTATAAGGGGGATTTTTTTTCGGGTTCATAAAATTACCTCAAGAAACGGAGGATTTTTTTTTTTATTTGGTGAAACCCCCTAGAACCAGAGGATTTTCCGGTTCAAGAAACCCACCTGGAACCAGACTTCTTTGTTTTCGATTCATGAAATTCCCCCAATAATTGAAGCTTTCAAATCGAAAATCTCGCCTGGAAAATCACGAGTTCTTGAACTCCCAAGAAATCCCCTGCGAAATATTTTGTTTAGTTGTCGCAATATCACAAAAATATCGAATAAAAAATACTCAAATGATTTTTCGTATGTTCTGTGGTTGTTGCGAATCCGAGTTTCGCAACCTCGAATTTGAAGTGTTTCGAGTGTGAATCGAAGACCCGCACCCACTTCGCTGCACCCGAAGAAGGTAAATTTCCTTCCCTTAAATTATTTTTGGTATTCGTTGAAATGTCTGAAATTGTTTGTGTGATCTGTTTTGCTTAGTTGTATTTCAGATTTTGTTCGTAGTTATTTTAGTTGTATTAGACCTGTTTAGTTATGTTTAGTTCGGTTTTGGGACTGTCGCAACTTTATATGCAAGTTTGGATTCACCAGGTGCTTTAAGTTCATCTTTGTTTGCCTGTATGTCCTGGGATTAATCATGTGTTAGCGTTGATTTAGATAAGCCTGTTTATACGTTTCTGTGTTAGCCTATTTATATGTTTAAGCATGTTTTAGAAATGATTGATTAGTTTAGTAAGTTTCTTTTTTGTGTCCAGTTCTATTCAATCTCTGCTTGTTTATTTTGTTGCTCTTCGTTTCATTTGTGTTTGGTTGACATATGATGACTTGTTAATAGTGATAAACATGATTTAGCTATGGATATCTAGCATGCTATGTTTTATTTTGAGATGATATGGGTATGGTCAGACTTAAGATGTGTTAACAAGGATGATTCAGTTTTTTCAGTATCTTCAGATATATTAGATCTCTGCTAAATTCCGAAAGTATATTTGAGGTTCCTTATGGATAAAACATGCTAATTGTGTGCTGTGTGATCATTCCCTATGGAGTTGAATCTGTCTAAGCTTGCTTCTGAGCATTGCATGGATCACATGAGTATACATCTTTAGGGATATTCATTTAAACTTGTATGAATGTTGATATTGCTACATCTAGTTATCATGTTGGAATGGGAATGCCCAAGCTTGTTTATTTGATTACCTATTTGAAACATGTCAAGATATCTGGGTATCCTCTCTGTTCCAGTTAATTGTTGCTTGCAGGCTTCTAAGAGTCGTAGTAAATAACTCTAAATCTCGTTAAGTTTCAATCTAAACTGTCGCTGCTTTGGTAAGTTCACTGTTATGGCTGCATTATTTCGTTTGCTGAACCTTAAAAGGAAGAGAAATCTTAACAGAGATGTATTTGAATACCAAAATCACGAAAAGAATCATCTGGTTACATGAACCACTTAAGGCCTGTTTTTCAAAAACGTAATCTTCTTACTCATTTTAGTTTATTGTCTTTTAGTTCTGTTTATTTTTGACTTCTTGAGATTAGCTATGTTCTAGTTTAATTCTTGCTTTAATGTGTAATCCTTAGTTCCCTTTCTCTTAGTTTCAATGCTAATTTATGTTTTTCTGAAGGGTGATTAGTGTGTTCAGTACTTGTTTGCACTGTTGATTGATTAGTGTGTTGTTGTTTGATTAGTGTGAAATGTCGAAACCGCTTTGTCGTATGATGAAGGTTATGTGTGTGTTGGTTTGGTGGCTAACTGATAAAATGATTTAGCTTCGGTTCTGATATGATCGGATAAATATGGATGTGAAACGTAGTTATAAATTAGGTGTTTAAGTTCAAAGTATTCGCTGTTTTAAGTATAGTTGCGCAAGTAGTCATTTTTCAGTTTCAAAAAAAATCCATGAAGAAGCGTATGAATATGTCCTCTGACCTCCTTTATGTTTTATTCTTGAAAAAGAGTTTAGAGTCGAGTTAGTTTGGTTACTAAGATGAGCATATCTGCAACCATGTGTGTTAAAGTTTTGAGTAATCAGTTTTGTTTTCTCTTCACATGTTAAGCATAGATCAATTCTAAAGCTTCTGATTTTATTTTAATTTCACAAGAATTAGAATCGAATCATCTTGTGTTAGGCTGTTCTGGTATTTTCATTTTCCTGCCCTGTGTTGTGTGGAAGTATGAGTATAATTTACTCTGTTGTAATGCATTTTGGAAACCTTAAGATTTAAACCATATCTTTTTTTACAGTGTTAGTTTATTAGTGCAATAATTCTTTCTACTGATATGTTAGGTTTTCCATGATGAGAACTGTATATTTAAAAATATTTTCCATACCAGAATTAGTTGGACTAAGTTTAAAATTTCTTTGCCTTGTTTTAAAAACCCAAATGAATCTCTTTCCTATTCGAACACTAAAGAACCACTGTTATCTTAAAAATGTTATCATATGTTGTTGCCTCGCTACTGCTTGCTGTGGATGCCTTTCATTAAATACTTGTTGTCAAATAGGCCATTGATGGGCTGCTGTTATGCTTCTCTGAGAAACAAAATGCTACCTTTAAAAGAAAATAAATGCTGTAACGTTAAGCCTAGTCGCTACTGTTTCGATGTTTCCAGAATTGAATTTCTGTGTTTAGCGTAGTCGATTGGTTGGAATACTTTCAATACCCTTATAAATGTGTAAATCTAGCCTAGGCAGTAGTTGTGTATATATGAGGCATACTTCAAATATACACAGAATATACATGATCTGCTGATTTGTTTGAATTCATGTTTTACGTGTTTAATATTATTCATTGATCGTATACTAATCCTTCTTTTCCTTTTATTTTATGCATGACCATCGCATACGAGTCTGAGGGACTCGTTCTTCTTCCACATTAGGTGTTGGGCTAAAAGCCCAACGAAATCTTTTCCGCGTCCAGCCAGTCCGCAGCAAAACAAAAGAAACGGAAATTCTGGGCTAAGCCCAATCACTTGAACAGTTCCAGCAGTCGAGCTTTAAAGTGGCCGGATCCATTTCATCTTTTCTTTCTCTCTTCCTTATTTTATTGTTGTGTATTTTCATTTACTTTGAGTAGCTAACCTTATCCTATTTTAACAACTTAGATGAATCCTAATGAATTTGTAGATTTAGTTTTAGTAATGGGTAGTTAGTTTAAAGAAGATTAAAATTAATTCTATAAGTTTTATTCTCTTCTTTTCATGTTAAAACATCTAATATCTATTTTATTTGGAATAATTGATTTGCAAAGTGGCATGACTATATATTTTAACTAAAAGGAATCATATTTTATTCCTATTGTCCTAAACATTTCACAACGTCATTTATATGCCAGTATAAACTCAAGTATATTTTATAAATAACTCTTCAGGTTTAAATCAATGACGTCTATTCTTAGCCGAGCATAATTAAATAAATCAGTAAAAAGAGAAAGAAATTTATCATATTTGCATTCTATTTTTAAAACAAGTCTAGATTTCCTACACTATTGTATTGATATAATTTCAAGTTAAATTGGCTAGGTTTCCTCTTAACAGCTTCTACTTATATATAAATCATTATACTTTGCACCTCTCATTTTTACAATAAAATTATTATTTTAAATTCAACAACATTTATAAGTTTTATTTCTGAGTGGACTACTATGTATTTCTTCAAGTCAGTTTAAATAACAACAGTATGTTTTCCTTTCAAACCTTAATAATATTTGCAACCTATTTTCTTAAGATTTAAGCATTACATTTAATCTAAATTAATTAACCTAAGTTTGGTCGGATAACCGTAAGTTAACGGATTCTAAAGGATGCCTAACCCCTTCCCTTTAGGATAATATAGAGCCCTTACCTAGAATCACATTGGTTAAGCAGACTATTAACAGAGGTTTAGTTTAACTTTGCCTTAGTTAAACATCTAGGTGTCCTAATTCACCGTTAAATTAATTAGGTGGCGACTCCTTAAATAAAACAAATAAACGGGAATCACCAATACGTCATACCCTCTTAAATCTAACCCGGTTAAAATGGGGTGTGCACACTGACGAAGGGAATGATGCATATGATGTTTTGATAAGTAAGAAATAATATTTAATGATTCTAAATGAGATTTCAAAGACATTGGAGGTAGGAGACGAAAGTTGTTAAGGAAAGCAAGGTATATGTTGTGTATCGGGAAAGAATTTCGAGTATCGAATTAATGATGGCTTAATGACATTTTGGAGAAGAGTTATAATGTCCCTTATATTGGTAATGAAGTGTTAAGTAAGTGTCAAGAAGGACCCATAAGCCAAATATGGGCATAAGCCATCCAAAAAGGGCGAGTTAAGGAAACATTTTCGGATGATCTGACTTGGAGGGGCCAAACCGCTATTATAAAGTTGGAATTTGGGAAAAACACCACAGGATGAAAGTTGTATATAATTGAAAGAGCTTTCTAACCATAGGTCATGGGACCTCACGGCATATCGGGATAAAAAGTTATGGCCATTATACGACAGACTGTCTGAGCAGAAGAGTTCTACGGACCATTTGACGGTCCGTAGAAATTTTTGACGAACCGTAAAACATTTTTACGGTCCGTAAAATGGACCCAGACCAGCGTAAAACGGTCACAGAAACTCATATTTTGCTGGGCAATTTTACGGTCCGTAAAAATGGGCGTAGAGTTGCCTGAAGGATCAGTTCTCAAGCCATTAAAAAGAGGACCCAAGTTCATAAATTCATTTCATTTTCCACACCACTTCTCTCTAAGAACCCTCTAGAACCCTGTTAACATTTCATCCACAAGAAAAATCAAAGGGAACCAAGATTAACAACATCAAATTCATGAACCCAAGTGTGTGAAACTCAAGTAGGATTCATCTTCTTCAAGAAAATCCTAAGGAAGGTGAAAAAGGGTTTTGGTGATAAAGGGAGGATTCAACTCTAAGCTTGTTCCACCATCATCTAAGGTATGTTTCATGGTTTTATTGTGCTATTTAAGGTATTGTAAAACTAAGATGCTTGGATTGTAGAAAAACATGGAAAATGAGTTTTGGAAGGATGAGTAGTGTCACTATTGAATGGTAGTTGAATGAAACCATGAACGTTGATATGTTGTGATCATGAGTATGCTATAAATGATGTTTAGACCATGAAATGAGTGTGATGTATGAGAAAAATGTGACGATAAGCTAAAACCACTAAATGTGGAGAAATTGGAGGAAATTGGTGGATTTTACTAAATGTATATAAATGATGATTGTTGGTTTCTATATTATGATTATGGTTGCGAATGTTTGGGAGCTGAAACAGAATATGGGAAAAGTAGTAGAAACAAAGGAAATGCTGCCCAATTTTCCCTAAAAATAGCAGTCCGTTCTTATAATTGCTTAGCTAATGACGGCATGAATTCTCTTGAAGGTATACATGAGTGCATTATAGGGGAAGCAAGCAAGCGATAAGAATAGTAAACGTCAAAGGTATGTGAGGCTAGTCCTTTGTTTCTATGGCATGAATCCGATGGTATGATTCTCCTTTCTCTACATGAATTCTCTATATATATCCCAGAAAGTCAAAAATCTATGATCATGAATAGCTATATGAGACAAGAGATATGTTATGAGTCCAATGATGATAAGCTTGAGTTTAAAGATTCTAGAGTTCATGTTATGACATTCCTATAACGCTAATGATGTCGTATGTTGTATACACTCACCTCATACATTGTTTCCTCCGAGGTGAAGCAGAATACCATTAAGTTAAGTATGTCATGTATTGTATACACTCACCTTATGTATTGTCCCTTCAAGGTGAGGCAGAACACTATTAAGTTACAGATGTCTGTTATGGCATACACTCACCTTATACACTACTTCCTTCATGGTGAGGCAGGATACGTATAGATGTCCAAAATGAAGTCGGGGGATCACGACCCTACGTCACCCCGACAAAGTATAGTTGTCCTTGAATTCTTATGCATGTATATGATATGTATATGTACATAGGGGACATGGGGAAAGGTGAGGCGCTATAGACGCATAGCCACCTGATCAGCTGGCATCTTATGATATCATCCCGGACGCGGGATATATGGGTGATGGATCGGGCCGTACGTTCCTCGGCACTAATATAATATATTATTTATGGATCGGGCCGTACGTTCCACAGCAATATATTTATATATGATGATATATGGATTGGGCCGTTCGTTCCGCGGCAATATATTTATATGTATGATGATGTATGGACCGTGCTGCACGTTCCGCAGCAATATATGATATGATGATGGATATGAAGTAAGTCAGCATGTGCTATTTCTTCTATACGTGACAGTCACACACAGTTGCTCCTTATTGATGTTTCCTTTATCTCATTGACGTATTTACATTGTTATGCCTTACATACTCAGTACAATATTCGTACTGACGTCCGTTTTCCTTGGACGTTGTGTTCATGCCCACAGGTAGACAGGAAAGTGAGCTTGGTCCATGTCACGACCCACCCCCGTAGGCCGTGACTAGTGCCCGATCTGGGCACTCTAACACATTCTAGTATATAGCAGAAGCCGACAAGGCTTTATTTCCAATTTAGATAATTTCCAGAAAATTTTTGGCAGAGTTTCCTTTGTTTTACGGACTATCCCATATACCCTGCACGCAGAAAATACCAACAAAGGCCACACAGGGCCAACAGAGTAACATTTAAATATATGTGGACCGGCCGCGGCGGCGAATGGGATCGCCCAAACACAACATATACACACAGCTGTACAGAAAGATCCCAACCCACAAACATGTCTACAGACCTCTAAATGGACCAACAGAATCATATGGCGGGACAGGGCCCCGCCGTACCCATGAACGAGAATATACACATATAGAAGTGACAGACTGTACCAAAAGATGGCTCTGAATAAAAGAGCGCTCCAAATGGCGGAAAAGATATCCTAGACAGACGGATCGGCAAACCTGTCGTCAGTACCTGCGCGGCATGAAAACGCAGCCCCCGAGGAAAGGGGGTCAGTACGAAATATGTACTGAATATGTAAAGCCTGAGTTGCAGAAACAAAATCATAACTGGTATAGAACGTATAGAAAGTAAACAGAAAATACAAAGTATCAGATATATATTTTCAAAACATGTGGAGTGTGTACAGAAACATATGTCATATCAAATCCGGCCCCTGCCAAGGGACTCGGCAGACAGAACGTGGCCACCCTCCCGACGCTGGTGCCACAACACAGAAGAATCAGAATAGGGGCATAACCCCGTAACATAATATGTCATATCAGATGGCCATAGTAAATCATATCAGAACAAGCGTACATGACACAGCATACTCCACAAACCCATGTACGCGTATACCTGCCCCCTCACATCGAGGCACGACGAACAATGCAAAGGATCACGCTTGACAACATATCCTGGCCCGGGCTCAGTGTGGGAAACATTGGGGCATCCACGAATGGAGTAGTGAGGGACTAATGCAATTTAAAAATATCATAAATGTTTTCAAAGACTCGGTGAAGCGTATCAAAGCCAAACAAATCCAATGGAGTTGGACGGGATCATAATAGATGCATTTCGGATATCATAATAAATTACAGAAGTATAACCTTCCTGAAGTCGTTCCGGGTGTCAAAATAATTTACAAGACTTAATAGGATATTTAAAACAATATTAGTTAGGTAATTAAAAAGGGTAGTCAAACGTTTCTTTCAAAAATCGCTTAAAAGGAAAGCTTTAGTACATTAAGAGCAAAACCGGGAATAGTGGGCCCGCCTCGGGACAAACAAGGCGGCGGGCTCAAATTGTGCCCTCTAAGCTTATGAGGTCACCTAAAAAGGTTCTACAAACATTCTATGACTTTCCAAGTAATTTAGAGCAAAGTTGCATTATTTCATGCAAAGCGTACTGAAATGATTCAATTCTACTGAAGGAAAAACTGAAATTTTCTCTTGCGGATTCCGAGGGCCAAGAAGTCTTTCGAGGCCCGGATCCGACCCTAACACACTAAGGGCATGCCAAGGGAAGAATTGGGGTTGCTTTACATACCTTTCAAGCTCCTCACGCCTTTCCAAACTCACTTCCCGTCTCGTCAAAAATCTGCAATTGGTCAAGTTTACCAATTGTGAGTTATGAATACCAAAGTTTCAACTTAATGCATAATTGTCTACCGAAATTTCGGCAGCACTTCCCCTATACATATAACACCCCCGAGAATTTAACTCGGTTAGAAACCATCAACAACAACCCAAACGACAACATCAACATCAACAAAGAACATTAAAAACACAAATATCCTTCAACTAGTCATCTTTCTCACAAGTTGCCATAACCTTCATTCTAACCCAAACTTTCAAACTAATATCAATGATTTCACATTCATTATCAACCAAGATTATCACAGTATATATTTAGAAACATTTCATATCATTTCCTCAAGTTATACACTCGATATACATAATATACAACTTTCCGTCAAAGTCATAACTTGTGCAAAACATCAAACCTTTGGCATACAACTTCATAACATGCTTCCAACTTCTAAACCCATCAATGATCATCACAATTACACACTAAACAACTTAATTCATTTCTATCCCAAGCCAAACACACCCTACGGCCATATGCCTATTTTATCAATATCAATTAAATTCATCCAACTCTCATTTCCCATATGCATTTCATCACAATCACAACTAGAATATAACATGAATTCAACACATTATAACCACACCATACACACATGCCCACGGCTACAAGCCATATTCCAAACTCACTTTGCAAACTTCCATTCTTCCATACAATCAACACATTTCTATATACTACAACACAAACAAGCCTTCATAACACAAAGATAAGGGAGAAATTCTTACCTTTTTCTCCGAACTTCAACTTGCCGCAAACGTTGTTCCCTCGCTTAACTAATTATACCGTGTTGGAGAGCGTCCTGAGCTTACTACGAATACAAGAAGAACAAGATTTTAAGAAGAAGATTGAAGGACTTAGAATTTTTTTTTTCTCCTAAGGGTTTCGGCCGAGAGCCTCCTTTTGGGGTGTTCTTCAATTTTTTTTTTGTTTCTTGAATTTTCATGAAGTTAGCTCTTATCTTTAAGTTGATCACATGACTTAGTCACATGACCAACTTCATGGGTTTGGGCCAAGGCATGTTGGCCGGCCACCCCATGATTTTTGGGCCTCATTATTCTCTTCAATTTTCTTGGCCCAATGGATTTAAGTCCTTGTTTTACAAATCCCGAAACTAATTTCCAAAATTCCAAATTTGCCCTTAGACTTCCTCGACACTTCCACATTAATATTCTTTCACAACCAACTCATGTGCTAGATGTAACCAATTATAACCTTATTTTATACAAGTCAAGATTATTTCTAATTTTCCAAATGTGCGAAAACACGGGATATAACAGTCCAGACCCTTAGTAGCTGTCAACTGATTGAGAGCACTCCATTGTCCGGAGGTGCTTATGGTTCTTCTTTTGGTATATATGCATATTTTGGGCATGACGGAGTCTTGTTCCGTCTATATGTTTAGTATGTCAGTAGAGGCTCGTAGATACGCAGTGTGGGTCAGATGGTCTCACAAGATGTTATTATTATGTATATATTATTTTGATGGCCGAGAGGCAAATGTATATAAGTATTTATGTTTCTATATAAAATATGATTTTCCTACAATTCGTGTATAAAATTGGTAAAAGGGCATTAAATGAGTAAGATGAGTATTAGAACGAGTGGTGCTCGGTGGCTAGCCCCGGGTACCCGTCACGGCCCCTAGCTGGGTCGTGACAAAAGTGGTATCAGAGCAGTTCAGTCCTAGGAAGTGTCTACGAGTCGTGTCTAGTAGAGTCTTGTTTATGGTGTGTTGCGCGCCACATCTATAAACAGGAGGCTACAAGGCATTTAGGATGGTTACTCTTCTTTCATCTCTAAGATCGTGCGATAGAGCTAAGCCGTAGGAAATGGGATTCCTTATACTAACCCCTGATTGCAGTAAAAGAATGGTAATGATAGAAGAAAGTGATTCATGACAATGAAAGCTATGGAGGTAAGCCCCTTCGTTGAGGTTACGTTATCGAAATATGTAATACTATGATGATGAATTGCTTGTTGTGAAAGTAAGTCAGTGTTCATATGATAGAGAAATTGATTAAATGTGGCCCTTGATGATAAGTTCAGCTATAAGTTGAGAACACAGCAAATTGAATGAATCAGAATAAAGGTAAGTGACGGTACGAAAGATATGTGTCAAATAAGATAAGAATATTGAGGTATGATTGAAATATAAAGTTGAAGAATGAAAGAGAATGTAAATAGGGAGAGGTAACAGGGCAGATCGCTACAGGATCAGGTACATCTCGAAGTGTGATATATGAGGTACGTTACGACATCTTTGTGCTTTTACTTGAAAATGGGAGCCCTGTGTGGCTGAGATATGTTGTATATACATACATATATATATATATATATATATATATATATATTGGCCCTGTGAGGCATTGTTGGTATTTGCTGCGTGCAGGTTTTGGGATAGTAAGAAATATAGAGGAAACTCTGCCGAAATTTTCCTAGAATCCAAAGGAGATAAGAATTAATCTTGTAATATGTCCTAACAAGAAAAGATGATGTGCAAAAGAGTAATGGCAGTTATAAGAGTGACATTGATACGGTAAAGAGAAATGAAAGAGTGAACAAAGGAGATTAGTAGCACTAAAACATGACATGGAGGAAAAAGTGTAACTCTAATAGAGTACGATACTGGAGTAGCGATTGGATGTATAAGCACGAGTAAAATACGATAAGTTTATTAGCAAAATAAAATAACAGCATCACAGAGATAGAGATACGAATATGAAGGGCTATAATGAATGTGAACACATTGCTGAAACGACTTATGTGGTAAGTGAAATAGGGATATATGAAGTAAAGATTTGAAGGTGAGACGACGGATTTGAGAATGGTACAAGTAGAACCCTAAAAGGGGGGAAGCGAGTAAAGATAATATAAGTATAGAGATTGAAATGATGGACTCCGAGATGTGACAGATATAGACTCTAAAACAAAGAGTGAGAGTTGTGCAGAAATAATTCTAATGATGGGTAAATGAGTACGATTACGAACACGAATATGAATACGAATGTGGATACTTGTATATGTATAGAAATGTATGTACACGAATCATGCAAGAATGATTGTGTAACTTGCAAGTATTTATGCGTCGCCGATGAAACCAAGTGGGTACTCAAAAAGAGGAGTAAGAGGTAAGAAAGAATAGTGTGGTCATGGTACTCCGAGTCAGTTAAAGGAAAATATATGGCAAAATTTCGTAGAATCCCGAATAGTTTAACATTCGAGGACGAATGTTCCCAAGGGGGGAAGAATGTTACACCTCGGAAAATTTTCCGTTCATGCACAGTGAATTGACTGACGAAGGGCATGATGCATATGATGTTTTGATAAGTAAGAAATAATATTTAATGATTCGAAATGAGATTTCAAAGACATTGGAGGTAGGAGACGAAAGTTGTTAAGGAAAGCAAGGTATATGTTGTGTATCGGGAAAGAATTTCGAGTATCGAATTAATGATGGCTTAATGACATTTTGGAGAAGAGTTATAATGTCCCTTATATTGGTAATGAAGTGTTAAGTAAGTGTCAAGAAGGACCCATAAGCCAAATATGGGCATAAGCCATCCAAAAAGGGCGAGTTAAGGAAACATTTTCGGATGATCTGACTTGGAGGGGCCAAACCGCTATTATAAAGTTGGAATTTGGGAAAAACACCACAGGATGAAAGTTGTATATAATTGAAAGAGCTTTCTAACCATAGGTCATGGGACCTCACGGCATATCGGGATAAAAAGTTATGGCCATTATACGACAGACTGTCTGAGCAGAAGAGTTCTACGGACCATTTGACGGTCCGTAGAAATTTTTGACGAACCGTAAAACATTTTTACGGTCCGTAAAATGGACCCAGACCAGCGTAAAACGGTCACAGAAACTCATATTTTGCTGGGCAATTTTACGGTCCGTAAAAATGGGCGTAGAGTTGCCTGAAGGATCAGTTCTCAAGCCATTAAAAAGAGGACCCAAGTTCATAAATTCATTTCATTTTCCACACCACTTCTCTCTAAGAACCCTCTAGAACCCTGTTAACATTTCATCCACAAGAAAAATCAAAGGGAACCAAGATTAACAACATCAAATTCATGAACCCAAGTGTGTGAAACTCAAGTAGGATTCATCTTCTTCAAGAAAATCCTAAGGAAGGTGAAAAAGGGTTTTGGTGATAAAGGGAGGATTCAACTCTAAGCTTGTTCCACCATCATCTAAGGTATGTTTCATGGTTTTATTGTGCTATTTAAGGTATTGTAAAACTAAGATGCTTGGATTGTAGAAAAACATGGAAAATGAGTTTTGGAAGGATGAGTAGTGTCACTATTGAATGGTAGTTGAATGAAACCATGAACGTTGATATGTTGTGATCATGAGTATGCTATAAATGATGTTTAGACCATGAAATGAGTGTGATGTATGAGAAAAATGTGACGATAAGCTAAAACCACTAAATGTGGAGAAATTGGAGGAAATTGGTGGATTTTACTAAATGTATATAAATGATGATTGTTGGTTTCTATATTATGATTATGGTTGCGAATGTTTGGGAGCTGAAACAGAATATGGGAAAAGTAGTAGAAACAAAGGAAATGCTGCCCAATTTTCCCTAAAAATAGCAGTCCGTTCTTATAATTGCTTAGCTAATGACGGCATGAATTCTCTTGAAGGTATACATGAGTGCATCATAGGGGAAGCAAGCAAGCGATAAGAATAGTAAACGTCAAAGGTATGTGAGGCTAGTCCTTTGTTTCTATGGCATGAATCCGATGGTATGATTCTCCTTTCTCTACATGAATTCTCTATATATATCCCAGAAAGTCAAAAATCTATGATCATGAATAGCTATATGAGACAAGAGATATGTTATGAGTCCAATGATAATAAGCTTGAGTTTAAAGATTCTAGAGTTCATGTTATGACATTCCTATAACGCTAATGATGTCGTATGTTGTATACACTCACCTCATACATTGTTTCCTCCGAGGTGAAGCAGAATACCATTAAGTTAAGTATGTCATGTATTGTATACACTCACCTTATGTATTGTCCCTTCAAGGTGAGGCAGAACACTATTAAGTTACAGATGTCTGTTATGGCATACACTCACCTTATACACTACTTCCTTCATGGTGAGGCAGGATACGTATAGATGTCCATAATGAAGTCGGGGGATCACGACCCTACGTCACCCCGACAAAGTATAGTTGTCCTTGAGTTCTTATGCATGTATATGATATGTATATGTACATAGGGGACATGGGGAAAGGTGAGGCGCTATAGACGCATAGCCACCTGATCAGCTGGCATCTTATGATATCATCCCGGACGCGGGATATATGGGTGATGGATCGGGCCGTACGTTCCTCGGCACTAATATAATATATTATTTATGGATCGGGCCGTACGTTCCACGACAATATATTTATATATGATGATATATGGATCGGGCCGTTCGTTCCGCGGCAATATATTTATATGTATGATGATGTATGGACCGTGCTGCACGTTCCGCAGCAATATATGATATGATGATGGATATGAAGTAAGTCAGCATGTGCTATTTCTTCTATACGTGACAGTCACACACAGTTGCTCCTTATTGATGTTTCCTTTATCTCATTGACGTATTTACATTGTTATGCCTTACATACTCAGTACAATATTCGTACTGACGTCCGTTTTCCTTGGACGCTGTGTTCATGCCCACAGGTAGACAGGAAGGTGAGCTTGGTCCAGACCCTTAGTAGCTGTCAACTGATTGAGAGCACTCCATTGTCCAGAGGTGCTTATGGTTCTTCTTTTGGTATATATGCATATTTTGGGCATGACGGAGTCTTGTTCCGTCTATATGTTTAGTATGTCAGTAGAGGCTCGTAGATACGCAGTGTGGGTCAGATGGTCTCACAAGATGTTATTATTATGTATATATTATTTTGATGGCCGAGAGGCAAATGTATATAAGTATTTATGTTTCTATATAAAATATGATTTTCCTACAATTCGTGTATAAAATTGGTAAAAGGGCATTAAATGAGTAAGATGAGTATTAGAACGAGTGGTGCTCGGTGGCTAGCCCCGGGTACCCGTCACGGCCCCTAGCTGGGTCGTGACACATGGGCCGGGCCAACCCATGTGCTCTCAAGCCCACGGGCCAGTGGGCTTACTTGGGCCGGGCTAAAAAGTCTCGTTCTTAAATGGGCTCTAAAAATTCAAGCCTAACCCTATCAAATCACGGGCTGGGTTGGATCGGCCGACGGACCTTGCCCATATTGACAGCTCTGCAAATAACTGATCATGCCATGAAGGGTAAATTTGAAATGCTAATTTTAAATAGTTTTCAAATAAAAGAATTTGTTTTTTTTTTTTTTTGCGACATACCAAAAAGGAAGATGTGTCTCATAATTTGAGACAGATGGAACTTTTCTTTTTGTTGGAAAATTATAAGCAAAACAAATTTAAAACTTGATTTTTTTTTTTTGTTTTTTGTTTGGGCAAAAACGTTTTCACCTTATTTTTTAAAACAAAGGAGACTAATTAAAGAAATGACTAGATCTAGGCTAGAAAGATAATCGAGATGCGTTATTTAAGTAGAGATCTTAGTAGCTCAGTTGGTTGGCTACATGACACCTTGTTATTGAGGGTTCGAATCTCCACGTTGTAATCCCTTTTCCCATTCCCTTTTCTCTATCCCTGTGTAATAAAAAAAATGTTTTAAAATACAAAGATGCGTTCTTTAAATGTTGTATTTGGCTAAAATACTTAGAATCATAAAATATACAGACAAAATAAAAGAAAAACACAGGGAGACTTATATTCGGCAATCTCGAGAGAGAGCAATAAATGGAGACTCATAGTCATAGACTTGGCTTGAAAAGGCCTTTTCCATGATAATACCTTCCGTTCCGTTGCAAACTTTTTTGTCATGGAAAACAATAAAAAGTTTTTTTTTTCGTTTTTATATATAACCATTTTATCATAGTTGTGTTGTTTCTTAATTTTCTTAAACCAATATACGAAATGCACTGACTAGCAGAAGCAATTATTTATTTAGGATTATTAATAATATTTAGGATTAGTAATACTATTTCGATGAGCTTTTTCTCTAAAATGTGTTAAATTGTTCTATAATTATAAGTTATAACATCAATCTTGAAGGTTTGGACTTTAGACAATGAACTGATTTTTTCAACACACTAGGTGGACCTGATCAAGTCATGTGTTGATAGAAACAAGTGATGGACAAAATTTTGAGTGAAATAGAAATAGAAGTAGAAGGTCTTGTGAAAAACAAAAGTTCAATTCATGATTTTATTACAACAATTTTATTTTCAAAGATAAAGCGCTTGCCCGATGAAAGTTTAATGACTCTATGATTTAATATTTTGAAAAGGGTCAAATATACCCCTCGTTATACTTTGGAGTCAAATATACTCCTGCCGTTATACTTTGGGGCCAAATATACCTCTTATCCGTTAAAGTTGTCCAAGGTGGACATCCGATCCTACGTGACCACCACACATTTGATGAGGTGGATGCCACCTCAACGCCTCTAACCCATTTTACCCCTCCCCTCTATTTTGTTCTTCCAACACTAAAATTTCCTTCCCCTTCACCACCATTGCCGCCATTACCACCACCACCATGACCAACTCTATATCCAATGGGGGTTTGCACATGATCGGGGTCTATTTGTCCATTTTTATTTTCTCTTCTTCTAAAAAACACATATTTCCTATATAATCATTGCATATCTCTCTTCCGTTAGGTGTAATTGTCGACTGCGCGTATATTCTAATACTAAAATCTGGACTACATTTCGATATCAATGTGTACATTAAATTATGATTTTCATATCTGTCAAATGGATTTGAACCAATATATCTGAATGGGACATTATCAAATTATTAGTGAACTTATTTCACATCCCTAACACAATCTGCGTCATTAACGACATTGTTCTATTCTACGAAAAGAATGCAGTATAAATTTACTAGTTTTTTTTTAATTTTTTTTTTTACCTATAAATTTACTATTTCTCATCCCAATTTTCATTTACATTAGAGCCCACGTTAAGAATTGATTTCAATGGCTTTAACTCTTCTTTTACTTGCTCTTTGATGGAAGGCACTTTCTCTGTTGATTTCTTTTTCTCCTTCTTACTGAAATAAATCTCCTCCACATTATCATTTTGTGCTAACCTCTTATTTGGAGCTTTATTTTGAGTTTTCCATTGACGGTCCTGGGGCTTCTTCCTCAACAATCTTGTCACCTTCATTCTCTTCACTAGTTACCTGAGAAAGCTCAGTTTCTCCATTTTTAAGGACTGAATCATCTTCAACTACAACTTCTTCCAACTTGGGAACTACAGTTGGTCGTTGTGGCGGTAATGGCGAAGGGGAAGGAAATTTTAGTGGTGGAAGAACAAATAGAGCGGAGGGGTAAAATGGGTTAGGGGTGTTGAGGTGGCATGCCCACGTGACATCCACCTCATCAAATGTGTGGTAGCCACGTAGGATTGGATGTCCACCTTGGACAACTTTAACGAATGAAGGGTATATTTGATCTCAAAATATAACAGCAGGAGTATATTTGGCTCCAAAGTGTACCGAGAGGTATATTTGACCCTTTTCTCATAGTACATGGGTATTTGGCCCTTTTCCGTTTAATATTTTGTTTACAGTGCATGGAAAAAGATTTTGGAAATATCCGGCATGTCAACATATTGATTTAATGCTTATAGAAAATCATTAAAAATGTTATTACCCTGCATCCTAGACATTGATTCTCATACATTTTTTTTTTCCTTTTTCAACTCAATTACATTATTGTTCGTTATAAAATTGGTTCTAATGTATAGGCTGTCCAAAGCGTCACGTTGATTGCTAAAAAAATTGTTCTTTGGGCCATGGGTCCATTGGATCAAGCGAAGGGTTTTGTGACCCAACTAGTTAACCATTGATCAGGCCCAAGCAGTAAAATAGAAATGAGAGAAATGCTAGTGCTGAAATACACATACAAAATATGGAGGAATACTGGTTTTTACCTTCAGTTATTTTTCCTTTTTGAATGGTTTTGTTATATCAATCTTTATTTTGTTACAAAGAGAAAAAGCACGAAACTAAATGAGAAGGATACAGTATAATGTTAAATTTGGACTTTTTCTCTTAGATAAATGGTAATCAGATCTGCTTTATAAACTATTAATTATTTTGTCTCAAGATATAAAATCTTAATGATTTCACATAAATAACGTAATAAATAATTATTTACGCCATTTTAATTTATGACACGTAGTTTAGACATTAAGTTTTAAAAATAAAGAATTTTTAGAATTTGTTTATCTAGCTAACAAATTATGCCATTAGATTTAATATTTTTTTTTTGTTTTTTAACAAATTACAACAAATATTTCCTCCGTTTCAATTTACGTGAACCTTTTCAGAGTACGAGGATCAAACTTTATAACGTTAACCGTAAATTTTGACATAGATTTTTCAAGTTTGCAAAAATAAAATTAATATATATTTAAAAACTACATAAAGTATTATTATATTGGTGTTTAATGAGTCACGTATATTTTGTGAGTATAAATGATTACATGAAAGTAAATTGTTTCTAAATATAGAAGGGGTCATTCTTTTTTACACGGACTAATAAGAAAATAGGTTCACATAAATTGAAACGGAATAAATATAATTTAGAAAAAATGTATGAAAAACGTGATTAAAGAACCACATGTTAGACTAATACTAAAGGGTCATTTGGTTGGAAATAAGTTATCCCAGGATTACTTATTATGCGATTAGTTATTTCGGAATTATTCATTCCTCTCCCATATAGATAATACAACACTACAATGGGATTAATTATAGCGTAATTTTATTCCAACCTCTCACTTTTAATCCCGAGATTATTTGTCTCTTATCACTCGTATACCAAAGCAGCCCTAATAGTTCACGTAAATTGTAATAGAGGGATTCATAATTTGACAACAATACTATGATTGTCGTATGGAATTAGATGCTGTTTGGTCAGGACGGATTCTCGAAAAACCGGCTATTCTTCAGCGGTTCACGCAAAATGTGGCGCGCATTGCTTACTTTCCTTCTTCTCAAAATTCCATTTTTCCTTTTTCTTCCCCCACTAAAATATATACTCTCTTCACTTAATCACTTCCCTATTATGGCTAAATCATTCACCTAAAACGCATCACACAAATTACAATAAAAAATCAAACAAAACCATGTCTCGTAAATCCATCCCGATCCTAAAACAACTCCTCCACCACTCCACCACGCGCCGTTTCTCCCACGCGTCTCCACGCGCCGTCACGTTAATCCCCGGCGACGGCGTTGGTCCACTAGTAACCGAATCAGTCGAACAAGTAATGAAATCATTAAAAGCACCCGTTTATTTCGAGCGATACGAAGTACACGGTGATATGAAGTGTATACCTGAAGAAGTAATTGATTCGATTAAGAAGAATAAAGTTTGTTTAAAAGGAGGGTTAAGGACACCTGTAGGTGGTGGTGTTAGTTCATTGAATGTGCAAATGAGGAAAGAGCTTGATTTGTATGCTTCCATTGTGCATTGTGTTAGTTTTCCAGGTTTGCCTACAAGGCATGAAGATGTGGATATTGTTGTGATTAGAGAGAATACTGAAGGAGAGTATGCTGGACTTGAACATGAGGTTGTTCCTGGTGTTGTTGAGAGCCTTAAGGTAACTCCTATTTTTTTTTTTTTTTTTAGAATTTTGTTACTCCTTCAGGTCTATTTTACTTACTATAAATAGATAGATCATCCAAAATACTCCCTCCATTCCGTATTAAGTGACCTTTTAGACTTTTTATTTTGTTTCAAAACAAGTGACACGGATTTCAAGAAGAAATTAATACTATTCTTTCAAACTTACCCTTATCTATAATTAAGAATCATTAAATAACTTTTCTTTTTCTAAGCATTAATTAGGGGTAAGTTAGTAAAAATATTCATAATTTTTTTAGGAGTAAGTAATTTCTTAAGGGTGTGCATGAGCTAAAAGAGTCACTTATTATGGAATGGAGGGAGTAGTAGTCTTTTTTTTTTTTTTTTTTTGAAACTGAGTAGTTGTCATTTTAGAAAACCAAGATATAATTAACTTTTACCACCCTCAGTTTGTCCCAAAATAGCTGTCACCTTAAGAATTCAAGATAAAAAATGGCACTAAACCCTTCGCATTAAAGAAGTAGTCATTTTCAATATTGCTCAGTTTCTCATAAAACATCTAATAAGTAAGGGTAGTTTAGTAAATTCCACATTATATTTAATACTTTCTTAATGGGTGTGATTTTGCTAAGGTGACACTTATTTTAGAACGGAGGGAGTAGTTTACACCTTTACCCTTATTCAATAAATGTGGAGAGAGTAATATAGTGAAAAGAGAGTAGTATTAAATTGAGATCAATGAATAAATAGGGATAATTTAGTCAAATTATCCTTTTAGTTAATGTTTTCTTAAAGAACGTGAAAAAAAAAAAGTGACAAGTAAAATGGACCCAAGGAGTATTTTAGTACTCTATGTTATTGCAAGTCTGTAAGATTCATAATCTTTGCTTATTCATGCCTATGTGAAAATTTGCGCTGTATTGGAGTTATATTTTGGTGACTATTGAAGGTGTCAAAAGAATGACAAGTTAGGAAGTTGTCCAAAAGACCTCTCAGAATGCATGTGTGTTTAGCTAAGACAAACACAATGGAAGCTAAAATCCCAAGAGTCATGCTGGTACAACTTTAGGTATTTGTCAGGAGCATTTATTGACTATTGGAATGAAGCGGGTTCTGATACGAATGGATATTGAGGAGTTATATAGGTAACCCGAACTTGTTTGCATTGGGGCATAGTTCTTGTTGTTGTACTCAATTGTTTCCTTTTGTTTTTTGGACAAGGTAAAAGTTTTATTAAAAGGGTACCAAGAAGGTACTAAAAGGTTACAAAAAACAACAAAAAGCTCTGGAAAGGAAAAAAGACTAGTAGACATTCCATCCTAACAAATCTAGGAAATCCATTAATTGGTTGAAACTGCCCTATTGAACTACTTCTACACCAGAAGAACAAATTCTGCAAACAACTATGTTTTACTGTATAAATAGGAGATCTATGTCCTTCAAACAAGCCTTGTTCCTTCCCAGCTATATTCCAGCCGTATTGTTGTATCCATTTTAATACAACACCAACAACAACATACCCAGTGTAATCCCACCAGATGGGGTCTGGGGAGGGTAGAGTGTACGCAAACCTTACCCCGACCTTTTGACGGGTAGGGAGGCTGTTTTCGATAGACCCCCGGCTTAAGGAGAGATGAAAAAGCATTTTTCTGAAAGTAGAATTGCAGTTGTAGGCGGCTCTTATGTGTGTTTGGGTATTTTGAATTCTCAAATTGCTAAAAGGATGCTGCTATGCCATCTCCCAATGTGCACTTATCCTTGAGAATTTTGATCATAATCATCTTGTAGCCCCTTAGTCGGGTAATATGTATAAGGGCCAATGTAGGACAGACAGCAGGGTGTACAATAAAGCACTGGTTCCTTAGTAGATTAGTATGGCAGGCCCCATGTTCTGCTGCACGGTGCACATTTCCTTATTAAATAGGGAATACTCTTTGCGCTCCAACCTTCGGCTGGAGAGTGCATTTTGCCAGAAGTATTGCGTATCTTCTTCATTTTATATGTCCTTTACATTATTACCATATATAGAATATGCTTGATAGATGATGTAATTACTTGAGTGAAGTGTATAGGTTGTCAGCTGCAGTTGAACCTGTTTGATCTTGGTTTGTGCATGAGGAAGAATTACATGTTAGAGCTTATCTTTACCTGGTCAGTTCAAAACGTTAGAGAAATGGGCCAGCATAGCAAGATGCACATGTGATTGTTTCTTTATAGATTCTTTCTTTATAGCTACCAATTTCTTCCTATATGGTTTAAATGATATTCTTATATGCCCGCTTCTTGATCCTTCTAAGAAAAGGAGTTTCTTTTTCCCTTCATCAATTTTCCTCTGTGGTTGTCCTTATTATATCAACTCCTCTGTAAAGTTTTCCTGTTCCACAACTTGCTTTCCTATACTTTCATGTTTTCCCTTTTGCAGGTGATTACAAAATATTGTTCAGAGCGTATAGCAAAATTTGCATTTGAGTATGCTGATGTAAACAAAAGAAAGAAGGTCACAGCTGTGCACAAAGCCAACATTATGAAACTTGCAGATGGTCTATTCTTAGAATCCTGTAGGGAAGTTGCAACTAAATATCCAGATATACAGTACGAGGAGATTATTGTGGATAACTGCTGCATGCAACTTGTCTCAAAGCCAGAACAATTTGATGTCATGGTATGGGGTATTCTTCCTTGGCTTTTCTCTTTACATAGTCCTTAAAATTCTAGCTTGCTTTATACATCTGATATCTGGTGGTGTCATCCAACTTTATCAAAAAAGAAAAACTAGGTGGTGGATGTCATCAATTTAGTTTAGTCATTGAGGAGAGGATGGGCATGCTGAGGCCTGAGAGCTTGTCCTATCTGCTGTTTGTCTGTAGTTGGATAATTTGCTTTATTTTGAAGTTCGAGACTTTCTTGAAGCTGCTATTGGGTTCATATAGTACTCGGGTATGAACTAATGACATACAAATGATATTGGAAATTGGGATGTTCACTGAATTGCTTACATAGTTAAAAGGCCTACCCTTTGACCTCTTATTTTTATGTTCTTACTGGTAGTGGTCGAGACAAGTGATGTGATGAAATGACAGAGTCCAAATAACAAGGTCAGCGAAAATATTGATGTCTTTTTCCTTCTCCTTCATCTACAACTTTGATAATCTTGCACCTGGGATTTCCCTTGAGTGGCCTCTTTGATTTTCTTGTAAATAAGATGAATCAGTGAGCTTGGTTGGTGAGAAAAAAAATGCTTGCCTCACTCAGTGCAACTTAAGAGAAAGGCATTAGTCATATGCAGAAGTGTCCTCTCTGAGTGCACCAGGAGGATGCAAATCGCTCATTTTTGCATTGTAGGACCACTATTCAGCTGTGGGACACGTTTCTCACTCTCCTGGGACTCAAACAGCCTATGCCTAGAACTGTTTTGGAACTTCTACAGGGGTGGAATATCAGGGACCGAGAGGTATTCGCACAAGATTATGGAATGCTGTCCTGGCAGCTATTTGGTGGACTACCTAGAGAGAGAGGAACTCTAGAATTTTTTTAGACAAACAAGAGAATGTACATAGTCTTAAGTTCAAAATTTTACTTTTGCTTTCTTTCTTGGATAGCATGGCAATTATAAATGTTACTTGGATGTTGAGGCCATGTTTGACTTATTTTTAACTCCTTACGTGTACTCTGTTATAACTGACAGAAGCTTGTAACTGGTTCAGTGTTCCAGCTTGTTGCTAGTCATACATAAAAGCTTACCTTATTAAAAAATTATGGATGGGAAAACATTAAGATTTGCAAAGGTAGATATTCCCCACCTCCGCAACCCCCCCGGCCCCCGCATGTCTCATTGTGGTTATTTTAGATTAAGAGACATCGGCTTTCCTGTATCGATCCAGAACCAAGCTTTAATATTTTATTCTGCCTCTTTTTTACTTATCTCCTCATTTTGAGACATAGCTGATAAGCTTGTTGCTGAACTACAACACATTGCCATTATGTAGGTGACTCCCAACCTCTATGGAAATCTGATCGCAAATACGGCTGCTGGCTTAGCTGGTGGCACAGGAGTCATGCCAGGAGGTAAATCTTTCAGATATCTTCTATTATGCTAAGTTGATTTTCTGGCACAGCACTCTTTTTTTGCCTATAGAGGCAATTTGATCTAAAGATTTTCACTAAGTTAAGATACCCTTAATTTGGTGGCTTCTGTAGCTCACATTTCATAAAATAGAATTCCGGTGATTAAATCTGTTAAATTTCTGGCAGCCAAAACAACGAGCTTCGTTGTAGATTGATTTTCTTGGTAACTTAAGTCTAGCTATACAGCTTTAGTAGAAAATTGATCCAATAAATGCTCTAAATGGATAGAACAATAATATCTTATAGAATTCGAGGAAGTTGAAAGGAAAACGAATAATCAGGAATACAGTGGATAGGAGCATCATATGTTGGACTTGCAGTATAACCAGATTGGCATCCAAAGTTCTGGGAAATAAAGGCAGAGGTAATGGAAATCTTTCAACATTGAGATTACAACTATAGCTACCACTTATTCGGTATGTTCTCATTCAATCCGTGCTAGGCAAAAGGAGGCCAAACACAATCATGCCATAGATTAGCAGACTTAGGCTGGGAAGACATAACCTAACTATTGAAAATTCATCTGGAAAAGGGTATCAGAGTAAGACAACCTTATGCACATTAGGTTAGAAGAGAGGTCTTTTGCAGAGGTTGATTCTCTGAGGACTAGAAGTGAGCAAAAGTCACACAAAATTAGTAGAGGAGGATCGCGGTATCTCAGTAGAAGAAATTTTTATACGCTACGGATTAAATCATCTTAACGTATGGTTAATTTTAAAAATGGAGCTCACATAACAGAGGTCTCTCATTTGTTGGAGGGGTAGATATAGGTGCAAACATGGGTCACTAAGATGAATTCCATATTTTTCCTCTGTGGATTCCTTTTGAAGGCTATTAGAGAATCAAGGTTGTTGAATGGTATTTCGAAGGTCAGAAGCTCTTCCTTGACTGGTGGTCTCCGATCCGGCCTGTCATCAGCCTAAGCCTAAACCAAGTGACTTGCGGATTATACAGATGGGGCTTCTGTTGCACCCGTGATGAATATTCTGTCTGAATGGAGGGAGATGTTTGTGGTGGTTATTTGGAAGTGGACAAAGTTCCAAGAAACAAGAGATACCTTTGATAGGCTAGAATTGTGTTAGGTCTTTAGACAAGAAAATTGCGGCGACGATGACATTTGAGGGAAGCCATTGGAGATACTTGTTGTCAATTTGGTCTAAGATGATGACTTGGGTGCAGAACAAAAGGCGTCAGAGCGAAGGCCACTGTGAAATGCAAATTTTGACAAATTAAGATGGCTAGCCGTGGATACCACTATTTCACAAATTTTCCTTAAAACTATAATGAATCAAGCAACTTCTGGACAAGTGGGGAATTCAAACTGGGAAACTAACACAGCCAGGATAAGGGAGAGAACCTCTAACAACTGAAGTTTTTGTAATTGGGCCCGGTTCAACCACAAAAAAAAAGAATTGCCATTGAAAAGAAAGGCATGCTGGTGTGCAAAATCAAGGCCATATTGTAAGGCCTCAACCAAAGACGAATAAGTCGTCTGAGGCAGCAATAATGGAATTAAAATTCTACGCCCAGTTCCGTGTCTCAAATACAATTTTTTTTTCCCTTTTGTATAGATGAATAGTATGTTGACCCGATGAAGGTGTAGGTAGAGGTCGCATGGACTTCGTTAGGGATTGTTGTCAACCAGTGGAGATAGTGAAGTTTGGGAAAGGATAAAGACTGCAGACAAAAGTTATCACAATTAGCTTGGGCTGAGGAAATAGAGGTGGGTGAACAAAATTAACTACCTCTGGCTGACAAATCAGGAAAGAAAGTCACAGCTGTGTATGGGTGAAATTGAGATAGTCTCCTTTCCATTTTTCCTATGGTACAGCCACTGATACAAGTCTTGTGTACTGCGCTGTTCATCATCCTGAGTAGGTTTATTGGTGACTGGTGAGGCCTTGCTGGTATCCTCTGTGCAGCTAACTTCATCTCTCCCAGGTTGCTGTAGCTCCAAGGGAATGATACTGCTGCTCAATTACCTTATGCAGTGTTGGTTTTTTCGTTCCATTTTCTTTGGTTTGCTCAGCTAGCATGTCTAATATAAATGTAGGTGGTCAATTATTTCGTGGTTTCGATATCTCTTGAGATTAATCTTTCTGTTAGCTATGTAAGTTCCAACTTCTAAATGAGGCTGGTGTGGGTAAACAATTGTTATGCTTGACCCTGAGCCTCTACGTCCCTTCTTTTCTCCCCTCCTCCATGACTGAGTAGAAGTGCTAATAAAGAACCTTCCCCTATAATGATATCCATTTCATTATGAGGTGGTCCTTGGTGGTTGCTGAATTGGTTAGTGCCCTTTTGCTTATTATGGGACAGCTCTGACTAGTTGCTAATACAACAACAACAACATACCAGTATGATCACACAAGTGGATCTGGGGAGGGTAAAGTGTACGCAGATCTTGACCTTGTGAGGTAGGGAGGTTGTTTTCGATAGACCCTCGGCTCAAGGAGAGATGCAAACGGAGCAGTAATAAGAAGCAGTAACAGAAGCAAGATAATAAGATAAACTAAGTGAAAGAAACAATCAGGTAGTACTAGAGATCTAAGAATAAGCAAACGTAAAAATAATATGTTAAACCCTCTATAAGTGCCTGCTTCTCGTGAAACTTTACTACATGCTCATCAGTACTTTTTCAAACTTCGTTGTTGGAAGAAAGATAAAATGCCTCATCCTTGTTTATTCTACAGATCATTTATAGCGTTTCTCAGGGAACAATTAGAATATTCCCACTGTTTCTTCCTCAAGAATTAGGCGGTATGAGACATAATGTAGGACCGTTATTTTCTCAGGTAATGTTGGCACTGATCAAGCAGTTTTTGAGCAAGGTGCTTCAGCTGGGAATGTTGGCAACGAAAAGATATTGAAGCTTAAGACAGCAAATCCGGTGGCACTTCTTCTGTCGTCAGCGATGATGCTGAGACATCTTGAATTTCCATCATTTGCTGATCGTTTAGAAACTGCTGTAAGACGTGTTATAGCAGAGGGAAAATTCAGGACAAAGGACGTTGGAGGGGATAGCACCACCCAAGAAGTTGTTGATGCAGTTATAGCTGCTTTAGACTAATCGGCAATGATACTCAGCAAATGTTCAGGAGAATTATTCACTGTCCGTTGGCCTATTTTTTTAGCAGCTGCAATTTTGTTCCAACTTTCCTATAATTTTGCTGCTATAATTTTTATTATCTTTATCATCGGTTAATAAATTGAAAATTGATGCATGATTGTTGTCTATGCCGTGTGCATAAAAACCTGTAAAGGATCTGCTCTGTCCATATTACTTGAAGGAATTTTGCTTCGTGGTGATGTTTTGGCCCATTTTTTTGTTTAATCTCTTTGAATTTTGTTATTTTTATTATTATTTTTATTTCTCTGTGAGTAGTGGGAAACATCTTCTTCTTCTTCTTCTTCTTCTTCATTTATTTATTAGTTCTGCTTTTATTTTATTCTACCATGTGTTGTGCAACTTCCTTTTTTATTTCTTGCTTTCGTTCTCATTTCATTCCTTTATATTCATTTTTCCATGGTTAGTGAAATGATATTTCTTTGCTCTTGTATTTACGTTATCGTTTTTGCTATTGTTTAAGCTCGTTAGCTTCCACTTCAAGCAAAGAACCTATCTAGGTGTCTAGTATAGTAATTTGTTACTCCATTATTTCCAATTCGAGTGTATGCCAGGATATGATATGGTAAGTTTGCTTAAAAGGAGATCTCCATCAGATATATAAAAATACTGATGTGAAGGCTTATTCACCCAAAGGTATGCTCATTTGAGTAAACTTTCTGGTTGACTTATCGCTGCAATCCCAATATCCCATCATATCCGGTGCAGCTCACGTTTGAGTTTTAATTGCTGGTTTATAATACTCGACATTGCCATCACGATAAAGAAACAAGAAATACTCAATACAAGTTATCTTTGCTTTGCCAACTGTAATCTGGTCTTAGCATTATCATTTGCCAATACAGATATATGTGAGTTCTGAAAGGTGCATGCTAATCTTCAATATTATTCTTCCCTCTGACTTTCTTCTTCACCATCACCATGAGTCACTCAGGATTGGCAAAAACTTTTATATATAAGACCAATTCAGTTCAAATTCAACCCACAAGCTCTCAGAGGCCTCGCCACTACACGCGCCAGGTTTCAATGGATCCTCATCAAACCGAGTCATCGCGATCCATGGAGGGTTTGCTCAAGTGTTCTGCTAATTATGTTCCTTTGACACCCATAAGTTTTTTGGAGAGAGCAGCAAATGTGTTTAGAGGAAGAACTTCCATCATTGATGGACCTTCTATGAAGTATACTTGGGAAGAGACACATGCTAGGTGCATAAAGCTTGCTTCTGCATTGTCTGAGCTTGGGATTTCTCGTGGGGATGTTGTAAGTTTCTTCATTCTAACCCATTTTCTGTTAGAAAATAAGATTACAAAGATGAAGCCTTGAAGTGTGTAGCAAACACTTTTTTCAAAAGAGTAATTTCTTGACGACCTCTTAGAATACAAGTCTAGGGGTGTACAAAAAAAAACCTAATCGAACCGGAAACTTGAATTAAACCGACTTAAAAGAAGAAGAGTATTTGGGTTGGTATTAAAAGAACAAAACAAACAAACCAAACCGGCATGTACAAACACATATGCATAGTGGTGGAGTCAAGACTTTCACTAGGGGAATTCAAAATATAAAGAAGTAAACATACGAAGAAATCAAGGGAATTCAACACCTACTATATATACGTAAAATAATTTTGACCTCGTAAGTACGATATAATTTTTCGATGAAGGAATGAACCTCTTGCCGTACCCTAGCTCCGCCCATGCGGTATGCATGCAGACAATAAGTATTATGGAGGATTCATTTTATTTTATCTTATTTTTACTTGTATGGTCACTTTAATTTTTATCAGATATTTTTATTGTTGAAATACGTCAATCCTCTTGTTCTTTTAGGTTTCAAGACAAAAATCATTAGGTTCACGTCTTTCCCGATTGTGATAGTGTTTTCTGTGAATAAAAATAAACTTAGCATATCATTGTCTAGGCTCCGTATTGATTTATGTATTCTATTATTTCTATATTGAATTTAAATTTGAATTTTTAAAGAATCATTTATTTGTTTTTAAATTATTAAGATATGATTAAACTCGAAAGGGTATATGAAGTAAGACTGTTAGATTAATAGAAATGGATAATTTCATGCAAGAGCCGGGGGTCTTTCGGAAACAACCGTCCTACCTTGGTAGGAGTCAGGTCTGCGTACACTCTACCCTCCCCAGACCCTACGATGTGGAATTTCACTGGGTTGTTGTTGTTGTTGTTGTTGGATAATTTCATGCATCCTTGAGAAAATTCCTATAAGGATATTTCAGTAGATAAAAGATCTTCCCGCACATTTGTTCTATTCTTGTTAAACACATATTGATTGAATTTACAGGTCAAGCGACCAAACACAAAACTGAAAAAAAGGGGAATACATATACTGTAGTTGTTTTGGTTTCTTTTTAGGTAAACCATTCATTGCCATCTGGTATGCTCCCCTTTTGTTTGAGATTGCTCCTTAATTAAGTAGAGAATATTTAGAAATTTGGCGTACTTAAATAGTAGTAGTTTAGTTAATTATGCTGGCTGCATTTAACTTCAAATGCTATTGATAGCAGTAGGCAATTTTTGGCACTTCACTAAACTTGGTAACCGGATAATTTGAATTACATAGATGTTTCATAGTGTACTTGAGAGCTTGAAGTTCAGGCCCTATTTCTTATAATGATTCATGCATTTATGTTATTTAATGGAAGTAAAGTCGTGACAGGGGAGGGTGTACAGTATAATCTACGGGTTCATTCGAAGCCTATAGCTTTAATTTGACTCAAACCTTGCTTATGTATTAAGAAATCTACCAGTAACTCAAATGATTGACGGATTCAGTGGCATCTCGAACCCATAAAGTTCAAATCTTGAACCGACCTCTGACTTGCGAGCCACAGGGGCGGATGCAGCCATTGCCCAGGGTGTTCACCCGAACACCCTGGGCAAAAAATTACAGTGTATATTTAGAGTAAATTTTCTGTGTTTATGTACATGTATTAACTTTTGAACACCCTGAACAAATACAAAAAATTAGCTCAAGTGATTCAATTGTTTTTTCCGAACACCCTGAATGAAAATCCTAGATCCGCCACTGGCGAGCCACACAAATGAATTGTGGGGTTTGTGTTTCCTTTGATATAGGTTGGTAAACATACTAGGAATAACTGTACTAGTTCCAACAGGTTAAATGTATCTTTAGATATTGGTGTGGTGAGCTCTTTCTTTAACAGTAACAATAATTTTGGCTCAAACCTTTTCTATTAGACTGAAGTTGGGAATTTAAATGGTTTACTTTGCCATTTTCATAGAATTGACATTATTCTGCAGGTTGCAACGTTGGCCCGAAATGTATACGCAATGCAAGAGCTGCATTTTGCAGTACCAATGGCTGGAGCAGTTCTTTGTACATTAAACACACGCCACGATTCAAATATGTTATCAGTACTGCTCAGGCATTCAGAAGCAAAGGTCATATTTGTGGATCAACAATTGCTCCAACTTGCTCAAGGAGCACTAGATATTCTTGCTAACGAAAAAGTAATACCACCTCTTCTTGTTCTAATATCTGAATCTGACAATTCTTCTCCTGCTATTGTTAATTCGAATTCTCATGAATACGAAAGCCTCCTGAAAAGTGGGAGCAGCGAATTCGCTGTAAGGTGGCCGATTAGTGAATTTGATCCTATTAGTGTTAACTATACTTCTGGAACGACATCGCGACCCAAAGGAGTCGTTTACAATCACAGAGGTGCATATCTCAATACCATTGCTACATTTATGCTGCATGAAATGAGTTCATGGCCTGTTTACCTTTGGACCGTTCCAACGTTTCACTGCAACGGATGGTGCCTGACTTGGGGTCTAGCAGCACTTGGTGGCACCAGCATTTGCCTCAGACAGGTTTCTCCAAAACTCATATTTGAAAATATAGCAGAGCACGATGTCACACACATGAGTGGGGCACCAACTATTATGAACATGATTGTGAATTCGCCTGTAAGTGACAGAAAACCACTTCCTCACAAGGTTAACATAATGACAGGTGGTTCACCACCACCTCCACAAATCCTTTCCAAAATGGAGGAACTCGGATTTCGAGTACATCACTTATATGGACTAACAGAGACATATGGTCCAGCTACATATTGTTTGTGGAAGCCTGAGTGGGATTCCATGCCACCAAATGAGAAGTACAAATTGAAAGCAAGACAAGGGGTGCAGCATCTTTGTTCAGAGTCAGTGGATGTAATGGATCCTCTCACATTGGAGAAAGTACCAGAAGATGGTAAGACAATTGGTGAAATTATGTTTAGAGGGAATACTGTAATGAGTGGATATTTAAATGATTTAGAAGCAACAGAGGAAGCTTTTAAAGGTGGATGGTTTCATAGTGGTGATTTGGCTGTTAAACATCCTGATGGATACTTAGAAGTTAAGGACAGATTGAAAGATATCATAATCTCTGGAGGAGAAAATATAAGCACAGTAGAGGTGGAAAGAGTTTTGTATAGTCATCCAGCAGTTCTTGAAACAGCAGTAGTCGCGCGACCAGATAATCACTGGGGGCAGACACCTTGTGCATTTGTGAAGTTGAAGGATGGTTGTAATAACGTTAGTGATCAAGAAATTATCAACTTCTGCAGGGATAACTTGCCTCATTACATGGCACCTCGAACAGTCATATTTCAACATCTCCCAAAAACTTCAACAGGCAAGATACAAAAATTTATTCTAAGGGAGAAAGCCAAGGCCTTAGGCAGTCTTTTCTGAATGAAATGGGAAATGACATCTTTTTCCCTTTGATGATAATTGTTTTCAAGTCTGAGCATGATTCTTCTATTGCATTTACAGTTTGGGAATTTCTAGAACCGAAAAATTCTATACTGTAATCTGTTTTTCTTCTCTTTGTTGTACAAGCTGGACATGGTAGCTCTTAGCTAATGAAGTTTAATTTTCATTATTCTTCTTCTTGATCGATTGCATTTGACTATCAAATTTAATATCAAAATTCATACTGTCGTGTATATAATTTAATTAATTCCTATTCAAATTTATCTGTAAGGTCGTGGTAAATTTATCCGTATTGGAGCCCTCAAACTCTTAAAGGAAAAACTAGACAGCAAATTATACAAAGACAGTAAGCTGGCAAGTCTACTCAGGTCCTGTTTGCTCAAACTGAGAATAAATTTCTCAAAAGGTCACTCAAGTATGTGAAAGGAAAATTATGCTCTGTCTATTTTTTAAAATATTTACGCCATGTAGCCCATACTTTGTGTATAAACACCCGATTTAGCCTATAATTGTGTATAAACACCTTTTATACACTTTATACAAGGCTGATACATTATGCATAATGTTTTTCCCCAAGTATATTGTTGTATAATATTGTATATTGAGCTTCACGGCATAAATATTTTCAAAAGCTGTATATTTTTGAAAATAAAATTATTTAGCAGAGTCACTTAACTTAGTTTTATATTAATAAAATCACTCAATTTATAGGCTCTTTTACAAAGTCACACTAGCCGGATTTGCCACTTCAGGTCATAAAAAATACTGTATATGACTTGGTGAAATAACCTGATATTTATGCCAAAAACTGATTTTTTTAGCCAGAGCACCAAAACTACATTTTTCCAACAGCAGATGTTTTAGTCGGAGCACTGTGCATATTACATCGGTGATAAAGAGCAACTTAGTTTCTGAAAACTGAAGTTGAACTTGTAACAGTTGATCAACACATGACATCCTAAGAAGCTTGCTCTCTCTTCCATTCTTTTTACTAATAATACTGTATAAATTAGACCGAAAATTCTAAAGCCTCTAAAAGTGAGGTGGACAAAAAGAAAGGAAAAGATGAACCTTTTAGACAAACTGTATAAAAATATAGACAATTGTAGACATAACTGTATCAGAAATCAGATTGAGCAACAACCCATGCCTTACATGTTTGTAGATCTTAAACTGAGTCATGAAAGTTTTTCCCACTCTTTCCGAACTGTAACTGTAGGACGGCTCTACTTCACTGTAATGATATAATAAAAGATCAGCTCCTTTTCTCAACAACTGCCTGGTCCACTTCAATGTGCGGTAGCAAGTCTCTGATTGAGTTTGAGTGACGATAAAACTCTGCTACAACTTCTTCGCAATTACGGCCCAATTCTTGGCATTTAGATGCTCCAGACTCCCTTACTGAATTAATTTTTTCATTTATTGCATCCACCTCTGCAAGCACACCTTCCAAGTCATTCTGCCTTGCTTCAAGACCGTGCCTCTTTGATTCCACTTCCAACTTTACATTTTTCAATTCTTTGGCAGCCTCCTCATAACTAAGATCTCTTTCTTTCTCTAATTGCTTTCTTAATTCTTCAAATTGGTCTGCTTTTCCTTGCCTTTCAACTAGTTTAGCTTCAAGGGATTTTTCCAGTACTTCCTCGTCACTCAACTTCAGTTTGAGAACCTTAACATCTTTCTCAATAGATTTGGTTGAGTTAACCTGCTCCTGTATAGCCTGCATCTGATTGAAGTTCTTGGACATTTTCTTGTAAGCCTTTGTATAAACCTCAAGAATTGCAGTTTTATTTTGAAAGGACTGCATTGCTGCTCTTTCAGCATTCCTTGTCTCAACTTGAAATGATTTCTTTTCCTCCAGTGCTCTCTGAAGCTTATCCGGTGATTGGACAATCTTAGAACGTAAATTGGCATTGTCCTGAACTGCTTGTACCAATGCAAAGTCTGCACTAGAAATCTTCTCATCCATCTCTTTAGCCCTCTCCTTAAGTTTTCTTATTGAGGCCTTCAAGGACATCTGGTGATTGTTAAGACCAGAAATTGTTTGCCTCAGTTCCTTAACATTAGAATCTATTTCTTGAACCAGAGGCATCTCCCTTTCTCTTGATTCATGTTGATCTGCAATCTCTTCATTTAACTGAGATATTCTAGCCTCCAAAGATAGCCGTTGTTCATCGATGAGAGTCAGATCTTCCACAATCGGTCTTATAGCATTTAACTTAGTGTCTCTGTGAAGACAAAAGTTGAGGATGGCTCCGACGAAGAACCTGGTGCGATCAGGCTCAGGCTTGATCAAATCCCTGAGAGTAAATATCTCGGGACACTCCAAAGCAGCCAACATCTCCCTTATCTTATGAAACAAATTCATGGCCCGAGAAGAGTCAACATGAAGATCGGGGTTCTCAAGCTGCTCCAGAGCCAAAAAATCCACCTGGTCATGATCATCCTGGAAAGTGTTGACATAGACAAGAATGCTGGAGTAGAGGTTGGTGACAAAGTCGGCAGTGGGTTTGAGGAGATCCTCGTCGGAGATGGAGGCTATTTGATTATCGGCTAATACAGCGATGATGTCTTGTCGGGGGAGTGTTGGATAATCAAACCTCGACATTTTTTGCAATGGAAATTGCGGAGAGCAGCCAGAGGGTGAGTGCCTTGTTTTGCAAATGCAAGGAAGCAGAGGAATATCGGCAGGGTGCTTACATGAATATTGGAAAAGATGAACCTATACCTCATATTGAAGGATATTTTAGTAATTCTGATAATCACATACTCATGAATTGAGTTAAATAGACAGAGAATAAAAATGGGAACTTAGCTTCAGACAGAACATGGAAACATTTAATACATTATCAAGACTAAGATGAAAAGATTGATTATGTAGTCACGAAGTAAAAATGTCAACCAATAAGGAAATAAGAAACTCTCAAACATCTTGACACTAGCATCTTAGCATGAAACTGAAACATTCAAAATTGTTATCCTTAACATAAAAATTCCTAAGACAACTCTTAGCAGAAAAGATAAACAGACAGAATGTGTCAGAAAAAGCCAAGCACATCATTAAAATAACTAGAAAAAAAAAGGTCTCATGACCTAAGCTAAAAATGAATTTGTTAGGAGATCCAGCTTGCAATAACATTGTATTTAATTCAAAACCCTTATACACCAATGTCTTTAAAACAGTGTTGTGAAAGGCGAGCGCCATCTCGCCAAAGGCGAGAGGCATGGCGATGCCGCCTTTTAGGGCTGTGGCGAGCTCACCTTCAAAAGGCGCTAATGGCGCCGAGGCGACAGTGGGTATTAAAAATAAAAAAGCAATTAAAAGTTGAAGACTTAAATGAAAACAACGGCTAGGGTTTTTTTTGCCTTCTCCCCTCTTCTCCTTCAAGCTTTTCAGGTACGCTCTCTTTCTCCTTCTTCAGTTTTTCTTCTTTCTTCCTCCTCTGTTTTCTTCTTCTGCTTCTTCTTCTGTTCTTCTTCTTTTTTCCGGCGACTTCAGCAATTTTTTTTTCCTTCTTCTATTCTCTTCTTCTTTTTCTGTTTTTTCTCCTCTGTTTTTTTCTTTTTCTATTTTCTCCTCTGTTTTTTTTTTCTCAACTGCCAGTGAGGCAGTGACTGTTTTTTCTGTTCAATAATTATTGAGTCGTTGACTTATTCAAGTTCTAAACTTTTAGTATCTACTATCTACTTTTAATTTTTGAATTGAAATATTTGCTAATATGTTATTGCTAGTGAGATTTTGATTATTTATATATGCAATTAAATATTTTAATTTTTTTGGTATTTATTGGCGCCGCACTTCAAAAAGGCGAAGGCGAGGCAGGCCCTTGTCGCCGCGCGCCGTCCAAAACACTGCTTTAAAACCTCTAAATGTTAAGTAGATTAAAAAGATAAAAGATTTTTTGACAAGTAGGCAAATGAAGCAAATCATAACAATCAATGATTCACTTAAAAAGTAAAAGACTGATACTTAATGACGAGAGATGCAAGAGACGAATTACAGGAAAATCATTAAAGCATGACAAAGCTAGGGTTTGGCCATATATTCTGGATCAGATTTGAAAATTTATCTGTTTGGCCATGAAATTCAATCAGACTTTGAAAATTTATCTTCAAAATTTCAACTTCCCAAAAAACAAAATCCAAGTAAATTTCATGAACTTTTTAGATTGTAGGAACTGCTAATTAAGATTTCCCAAAGCAAAAGGCCAGAATTCTTGAGATATACAACATGTGGGGGGGAAAATACTTAAGTAGTTTAGGCAAAGATTAAACACACACACACAATTAGTCATGAAATATCAGTCATAAACAAAAGGGGAAAAGTAACAAAGTTAAAGTTATTACTTACCTAAATCAAAATCCTCTATCCCTTGAAGCACACCAAGTAAAACCTGCATTTTGGGGTAAACCAAAATTCACGAGTTACTTTTTCAGGTTAGTAACAAGTTAAAAATGAAAAAAGCATTGCGGAAAATTACCTCCCAGATAGTAAGTTAATCTCCAGAAAACACAGTGTTTTTGTAAAGCTAGGGTTTTGTTGTTGAAGGGAAAAGAAATAGGAGGGAAAAAAGAACAATCCAAATTGGAAAAAACACCTTCTTTTTTTTTTCGGTTTAAATAGGCAAAACACTCTATAGATTTTCAAAAAAAAATTGAGAAACTTGATTTGGGTGAAATTTTCAAATTTTGAAAATGTGTTTGATCATAGTTTTTCAAAATATATATAGAGCTCGTTTGGATTGACTTATAAGTTGCTGAAAACAGTTTATAAGCTGTTTTTAACTTTTTCGAGTGTTTGGCTGGCCAGCTCACAAAAAATTAATTAGGTCCGTTTGGCTTAGCTTATTTAAAGCAGCTTATAAGCTGTTTTTTTTTTAAGCTCATCCAAACAGGCTCATACTCCTATCACTTTTTGTTTCGGAAAACATGAAATATTTATTTATATCCATAAATTTTAAAAACTATCAATAATACCAATCATACAAAACATACATATTTGCTAATCCTAAATTATGCAGAACATGATAGCTATTCGGGTAATTATTGCCACAAATCATAATAACTTAAAACAAAAGTATCTATTTAGCTACAACGTTTTGCTTCAAGTATTCATTGTGGCTAAAAAATGTTACCATTGCAAAGGTAACATTAAACGTGTGGCCAAAACTTACAGTTAGCTACAAGATTTTATGTAGCAATAAACTTGTAGCTATTTGGGTAACTATTGCCGAGTTAATTTCCTGAATGGTCATTCAAGTTTTGAGAATTGCCTCAGAAGATTACTTTTGTTTCTTTTAAGACAAGAATATCATTCAACTATAGTTATTTTCCTCAAAAAATATATAACACCACAAAAGTCTCATTCTCTCCCTAGTTGACATGCTATGTCATATTAAAGCCTTTTTTTTTAATAGTAGACTCATTTAACTCATATACACCCATTTAACCTATATGTTACACCTGAAAATGACCCGATTAGAAAAACTCAATAAAAAGTCGTTTATATTTTTTTAATGACCCAGTTAAAAAAACAGCATGGCTTATCTGTTCTTTAAAAGATTGCTTTCCCATTATATTTTTGTGATACTTTAAACATGTACTGAAAAGTTCAAATATTAAAGGTAATAAAAAAAGATTTCTTTTAAAAATATTTTTAATGTCTATAAAATCTAATGTGTGAAGAAATGGCTCGAAGAAGTCAAATAGGTGTTATATAAGCTAAGGAACGAAAATAAAAATTTGTTCATAATCATAACGAAATAAGAAGTATGTAACTGTAAGATGCTAGTTATACAATCTTATACGTCTTGCCTATAACAATATGACAACCCTTTTTTCAGTGTTGCGGTGGTTTCTGATCTTTTTAACCGGGTCATTAAAAAAAATTACTATACTTATCTTTGGGTCTTCTCAACCGGGTGATTTTTTGGGCATAATACATGAATTAAATGGGTGTATATGAGTTAAATGAGTCTACGAGTATTAAAAAGTGGAATTTTAATATGACATGACATGCCAACTAGAAAACAATGAGATTTTTGTGGTGCTTTGTATTTTTTGAGAAAAATAGCTATAGTTGAATGATATTCTTGTCCTAAAAGAAAGAAAAATGACTTTCTGAGGCAATTCCCAAAAGTTGAATGATCATTTAGGGAATTAACTCAACTATTGCCACAATTTATTACTATAACTTAAAGCAAAAATATCTATTTAGCTACAACATTTTGCTTCAAGTAATTTATTGTGACTAAAAGGTTACTATTGCTACGGTAATTTTAAACGCGTGGCAAAAACTTACAATTAGCTATAAAATTTTATTGTAATAATAAATGTGTAGCTATTTGGATAACTATTGCCACGATTAGCATCTATATGAGGAATTAGTGCCAATTTATTTTTGTAGATATCTTACGAAATTGTAAATAGCCATGGAATTTCAATTTGTGTGGCGGTTGCTAGGTATTAGCCACAATTTTCATATATTTAGCTAAAAATTCCTAGCTATATTTACATAATGTTGTAGTGTCTCTTTGATGATAATTGTTGTTAAGTCTGAGTGCCATTCTTCTATTTCATTTACAGTATGGTGTGTCACTATCACCGTATGTAACTTAAATTCTTCATTATTTTATAAATTGGGAGAAAATGATCTGCTCCAAGTATGATTGGTTACAATTTGAGTAGGAAAGGATGACCCTAAAAAGTTCACATGTATTTTATTTGTTTATTCATTGTGTTACTCCTTCCTGATCACCGATAGAAAAGGCCATATGACATTTGCAATGAACTACAAAACAAAATCTTTGGTGAATTAAGTGATGGGAGGTGCAAGGTAGATGACAAGGGGAAAGTATTTTGGTAAGAAATAAACCGAAAATGAGGTGTTTACTGTTTGGTTATTGCCCTTTTGCTTATAATGGGATGGCTCAGTCTAATAGCTAGTACTCGATTTTATTTCGAAAGAGTGATCTTTTTTTTTACACTCCCCCCCGTGTGACTTCAATGAATGTTCATAAGTACTTGTTCAAACTTCATCGTTGGAAGAAAGATTAATTGCCTCGCCCTGTCTATTATTATGATCATTTATAGTCGGCGGCGGAGCCAAAATGTCACACCCCAACCTTGGTGAGGCGTGATTGACACTGGCATCGTACGAAAACCGAGCGAACCAACTTATAACTCGCATCCTCTATGTCTCAAACGACAAAACAAGACCAAGGGGCTAAATACCAACATAATATCATGCATAAGTATATATATACACACAATGGGCCCATGAATCCGATATAACAACTGGCAAGACATAACTAAGCGGTATACAAGACACTGTCTGCAAAGCCTCTACGAACCTGACTGAAGTATACAAGTCGGGATAGGGCCCCTGACATATCCTTAACACAGTATATATAGGACCCAGACTCGGCAATGCTCCAGGAAGAAATGGAGCCCACCAATCAAAACTGGTACCTGAAAGCAGCCTACTGGGGAAGATCCTTGTCCAGTCTGTTTACACCTGCGGGCATGAACGTAGTGTCCACAAGAAGGGACGTCAGTAGGAATAATGTACCGAGTATATAAGGCGGAAATGTAGTATAATAAATATATATATGTTGTAGGAAGGAAAGATAAGCATCAACTTTGCACTTTTGACTTACTAATGAGAAGCTTGTACGCATGTCCCTTTATACTTTCATATCTTTAACTACATCTATATATAATACTGTGATCCTGAACTACGTATCATATATCATCCGGGTGTTATCTGCCCAACTAATCAGTGGTAACTGCCCGACCGATTATCGCCTGACGGTAGAGCGCAACTGCCCGACTGATCAGTGGTAACTGCCCAACCTGCCGTAGCTCGGTGGTAATAACTGCCCAACCAGCCGTAGCATGGTGGTAAATACATAACTGCCCAACTGGTCGTAGACCAGTGAAAAATACATATCTGCCTAACTGGCCGCAGCCCAGTGGTAACATTTGCCCAACTGGTCGTAGACCAGTCGTAATTATAATCACCATCATGACCTTGTCTCCCTGAGTAATCTCTATATACTTCTCATGGCCATCACTTGTCCGTTATAGCATGCACGATCACATAAGTCTTATAAGCACAGTTCTGGGCCATAAGGACCTCTTACTACTTAACTGAACATTAACCAGATTCTGAGATCAATCATAAGCATATCTTCTAGCATCAAATACCTTATTGGGGATCCTCTGCTCGTACTCTATTTATGTCCCACAAGACATTACCTATGTGCACATTTCTAAACGCATCGGAGTGACATAAGGTCGGTAAACCTCCGATTAACATTATGGAACTATCATCATGAACATATCTCACCTTGAAGGAACAAGATCATAAGATGAGATCAACAATAATGAATAACATTTATAGTCATGAAGCGAGCTCAATGATATCATAAGAACATCAGGAACTATAAGCTTTGGTACTTTTAGAAATAAGGTCATTGAAGATATCATGTATAGGTTCTGTAACACCTCGTAGCTTCGGGCGAAAGTTTGACTCATAAGATGATAATATAATGAAACCAATATGAGGGTTATAGGAAGTGTTTTGAAAACCAATTAAGTCATAAGAAATGTCTTTGGGCAAAGAAAAGTTGGAAGCCACTCTACGGGGCATGTTTGCAAGTGAGTTTATAGAAGGTCTTACTTCCAACGATCATAACCCCTCTATTAATTTGGAATTTGGGAAAACTTCCTTGAAGAAAGTTGTAGCCCTTTGAAATAAATTTCCAACGGTATATTATGGGTCTTGAACAGAGCTGTGTACAAGAAGTTATGCCTATTTTACCGAACACCGTGCAGAACCGACACCCGTCGCTTCTCGAGCGCGTGAGAGCGCGCGCGATGGTCCCGCTTCGTGGACCGATCGCGCAACTCTAAGTTTTAGTTGCAGAATGTTGCGCGATGTACCCGCATCGCGGAACCATCGCGAAACAGGTCGATTTCGGGTCAAAAGTCGGGTTTACGCGTTTTTTTGTTATATTTGGGGTTTGGGGTTTATTTCCCCAGCCCCCATTCACGAAAATTCTCTCTAAACTCATAGAGAACAAGTCCCAAACCTCAAGATCTTCCAAGGTAAGTTTTTATCATGATTCTAGGTTGAATTTAAGTCCCTAATCCCTTTCTAACTTGAGTAAACTCTTCTAATCCATAGAGTTAGGATTGGAACATTTTTGTTGGATGTGGAAACCCTAGAACCCGGATTCAAGAGGATTGGACTTCAAAAAGGTAATGTTTCTACTCTCTAATCATGTATAGTTGTGAATTGATGAGTTCTTGGGAGAATAGTAAATGAGTTTGATAAAGAGGATTATATGAACTATGCTAGAGTTTTGGATTGTTGACTTGAGATTGTTATAATGATATGGGTGATGGAGAATGAAGTTAATTATATCTAATTGAGATTGTAGAATCACCTATAAGTAATAGGATGGGAATTGGGTGAAGAAACACCATTAATGGAGATTGTGGAGCTTTATGCCCACTAAGTGTTTGATAAAATGCTTAGATGACCAAAGCATGAATATTATTGCTAATATAGAATCCCTTTGGCTTGTATTGATATAGATCAAAGTTGAAAGGGGTGACGAACATTGTATTACGCTCAAAGGCTGGAATTAAGGTATGTGAGGCTAACTATCTACGTTAGGGAATGTTCATGATTCTCCCTACGCCTCATTCTTCATACTTGTCAGTAATTTGACTCAGAATACAGTTTAGCCCAGTTTTATGATATGTTGTAAAACTGTTATCTTCTAGGGTTGCAGTTACAGAATTCGTTCATGGTTATCAATTTGAATATCATGAACTCAGCACGTAATCTTTATAGACTTATGTATTGTTACCACATGAGTCTCAGTCTAAGAAATTTAGTATGCTCAGAAACAATAAGTGTTTTCAATTCAGTCCAGCATGTCTATTTTGGTTCAGTATTGTTCATTGTTGTTATGGTCTCAGTCCTTATTAATTAACCATAATTATACATATGTGATTCTGCCCGAGGGCACAACACAGTCTTGTGTATACGTATACATGGCCGAGGCCATTGACTGACGCACTACTAGGCCGAGGCCATAGCGTGCATTTATTATTGGGCCGAGGCCCCACATATACAAACACAGATAATACAGATGATTCAGATACAGAGCAGGGAGTATTCATATCTCTACTTCCTTGCTATTACAGTTACAATTATCAGTTTCAGTTTCAGCTTCGGTATTTTATTGCTTCAGTTGCTTTACATACCAGTACAATTCAAATGTGCTGATGTCCCTTTTATTGCTTGGGGGCCTGCATCTCGTGATGCAGGCAACGATATACAGGTTGACGACTCAGTTATTTAGGAGCGCACGTATCAGCTACTGGTGAGCCCCAAATTCCTTCGGGGCGTTGTCAGCTATCCAGTTATTTCAGTTTATAGACAGCTCTATTATTCAGTACTCTTAGAGGCTTCATAGACACAGTTCAGACAGTCAGATATTTGTTATGTTAGCCTTGTAGATAGTTATACTCAGTTGTTTTGGTTTAGCCATGTTGGCTTCTTTCAGATATGTTCAGATTGTCTAAGTATTTTCGCATTATGATTTCAGTCAGACCTTTAGTATATCAGCATGTGATTAGTTGTTTCCACATTCAGTTATGTTGTTGATATCACATGTTGATTCAGCCAGCCAGTTGGTTCGCTCGGTCACATGCAGTCAGGCACCGGGTGCCGTGTTACGTCCAGGCCCAGGTTCGGGGCGTGACAAAGCTTGGTATCAGAGCCCTAGGTTCAAGTGTCTTAGGGAGTCTATGAAGCCGTGTCCAGTGGGGTCTCTTTTATATGTGTGAGGGCCCCACACATATAAACAGTTGACCACCAAGACATTCAGGATTTGTTTCACTTCTTTCATACTCTAGATCGTGCAAGATAGAGTAATGCTTTTAGAATTCTTCTAACTCGTACGAATTACGTATTTCAGACATGGCTCCAAAAAGGAAGTACAACAAGAAAAATGCGGCCACTAGCCAGAGGGCTACCGTTGACGCAGCAACAGAAGGAGGCACTCAGGCCCAGGCAGCCGCCACAGCTAATGCCGCTGCTATGCCTCCCAATACTTCAGATGCAGATGCTAGAGGAGCTATTCAGTTGCTCACTCAAATTTTGGAAAATCAGGCCCAGCGACAGGAAACGACCCCTAGCTCAGGTGCTAGTAGTGGATCAAACAGTTCTAGGACTCAGGAGTTTATGCGGATGAAGCCGCCAGTGTTCACAGGGTCAAAGAAGGAGGAAGACCCCCAAAATTTCATTGATGGACTCCAGAAAATATTTCGTGTTATGCATGCTACGGATACAGAGGCAGCAGAACTCGGAGCTTTCCAGCTGCAAGATGTGGCCCATATTTGGTATGGGACATGGGAACGGTCCCGAGGGGAGGATGCACCTTCCGCTACTTGGGATGAATTTGCAGAAGCATTCATTGAGCACTTCATGCCAATTGAGGTCAGGGAAGCAAGGCTACAGAGTTTGAAAATCTAAGGCAGAAGGACATGACTGTTCAGGATTATTACCTCAAGTTTGTGTCATTGTCCAGATATGCTCCTCACATGGTCCCTGATATGAGGGTCGTGGTTAGAAGATTTGTACTTGGGCTTAAACCCGAGTTGCACAGGGATGCCAATACATCTGCTCAGAATGACAAGATAACTATTTCCAAGATACTGGCATTCGTGCAAGGTAATGAGACTAGGCTGAAGGAAGAAGAAGCCCTGCAGAAGCAGAAAGATAGGGAATTCAGTAATAAGGCTAAGTCTATAGGAAATTTCAGTCAGGCAGGAAATCAGGGAGGAGGATACCGCCAGTTCTTCAAGAATAGGTCATCAGGACCTGCTCAGTCTACAGTTAGTGTCCCATCTCAGAGGTCTAAGTTTAGCCAGAAGAGTCAAAATTTTGGAGCAGCTACATATCCTCCCTGCAGTAAGTGTGGGAGGAGACACCCAGGGGTGTGCCGTTCGGGCACGGATGGTTGTTTCGGGTGCGGTCGGCAGGGCCACTATCTGAAGGATTGCCCATCCGCAAGACAGAATACTGGGGGTAATGTAGCTCAGTCCACAAATTCAGCAGCTCCCCGAAATTCCCAAGCCCAGCAGGGGCGCGGAGCAATAAAGTCCGGTAATACGGGTGGTGGTCAGAACCGTTTGTATGCACTGTTAGGTCGCCGGGATACCGAGGCTCGTGGAGATGTTGTCACAGGTATGCTAACAGTCTTCACCTTCGATGTATTTGCTCTTATGGACTCAGGATCCACTCTATCTTATATAACCCCGTATATTGCTAAGAAATTTAGGATAGAACCCGAAAAGTTGCATGAATCTTTCGTAGTATCCACACCGGTTGGGGAATCAGTTATAGCTAGGCGTATCTATAGGCGTTGTCCAGTGTTAATCTACCACCGCAACACCATAGCAGACTTAATAGAATTGGAGATGGTGGATTTTGACGTAATTATGGGTATGGATTGGTTAGAGTCCTGTCATGCCTCTGTGGGTTGTAGAACCAAAACTGTGACATTTGATTTTCCCGATGAACTTATAGAATGGAAAGGTAATTCAATAGCACCTAGGGGTAGATTTATTTCCTACCTTAGAGCTAAAAAGATGATCTCCAAGGGGTATATTTACCACTTAGTTCGAGTCAGGGATACAGATGCCCAGGCTCCAGCTCTTCAGTCAGTACCAGTTGTCAGTGAATTTCCAGAAGTCTTTCCAGATGACCTACCCGGAGTCCCTCCCGATAGGGAAATTGACTTTGGAATTGACCTACTTCTCGGTACTAAGCCGATATCTATTCCACCGTATAGGATGGCCCCAGCAGAGTTAAAGGAGTTAAAAGTCCAGTTGAAGGATCTTCTTGATAAGGGATTTATAAGGCCAAGTGTCTCACCTTGGGGCGCACCGGTCTTGTTTGTCCGAAAGAAGGATGGATCCTTGCGTATGTGTATAGACTACCGCCAGTTGAACAAGGTCACCATTAAAAATAAGTATCCTCTTCCCAGAATAGACGACCTATTTGATCAACTTCAGGGTGCTCAGTGTTATTCCAAGATTGACCTCAGATCAGGCTACCATCAGTTAAAAGTTAAGGAGGTTGACATTCCGAAGACCGCTTTCAGAACCCGTTATGGTCATTTTGAATTTCTTATCATGTCGTTTGGGTTGACGAATGCACCAGCAGCTTTCATGGATCTTATGAACAGAGTCTTCAAGCCTTATCTTGATTTATTCGTCATTGTGTTTATTGATGACATATTGGCGTATTCCCGTAGTGAGACAGATCATGCAGAGCATCTTAGAATAGTGTTGCAGACACTCAAGGATCATGAGCTTTATGCAAAATTCTCAAAGTGCGAGTTTTGGCTCAAGTCAGTGGCATTCCTGGGCCATGTAATTTCAGGTGAAGGTGTTAAGGTGGACCTTCAGAAGATTGACGCTGTCAAGAACTGGCCCAGAACCACCTCAGCATCAGACATCAGAAGTTTCTTGGGTCTGGCAGGTTATTATAGGCGTTTTGTTGAGGGATTTTCCTCTATCTCAGCTCCGCTGACTAAGCTGACTCAGAAGAAAGTCAAATTCCAATGGTCAGAGGTATGTGAGCAGAGTTTCGAAGAGTTGAAGAAGAGATTGACTTCTGCTCCAGTTTTGACACTACCAGAGGGAACCGAGGGATTCGTTGTCTATTGCGATGCTTCGGGAGTTGGTCTCGGATGTGTTTTAATGCAGCATGGTAAGGTTGTTGCTTATGCGTCCAGACAGCTTAAGACTCATGAGAAGAATTATCCAACCTATGACCTAGAGTTGGCAGCTGTAGTTTTTGCACTTAAGATATGGCGTCATTATTTGTATGGAGTGCATGTTGATATTTTCACAGATCATAAAAGCCTGCAGTATATCTTCAAGCAAAGGGAGCTGAATCTTAGGCAAAGGAGATGACTCGAATTGCTTAAGGATTATGATGTGGATATTCTTTATCATCCGGGGAAAGAGAACGTTGTAGCTGATGCTCTTAGTCGGCGTTCCATGGGAAGTCTATCCCACGTGGACGTAGATAAGAAAGTTATGATAAAGGAAGTTCACCATTTGGCCAATCTTGGAGTTCGACTTATGGACTCCGAGGATGGTGGTGTGGTTGTTCAGAATATGTGTCTTTCCTCTTTAGTTGTAGAAGTCAAGGAGAAACAGTTTAATGATCCCTACTTGTTGCAGCTGAAAGAGGGGATTCACAAGCATAAGACGACGGATTTCGAACAAGGGGGAGATGATGGTACCTTGAGGTACTGAGGCAGATTATGTGTTCCAGATGTAGATGGACTCAGAGAGCGAATCATGTCAGAAGCTCACAATTCCAGGTATTCCATTCACCCAGGTTTCACTAAGATGTATCATGATCTTAAGGAGATTTACTGGTGGAACGATATGAAGAGGAATGTGGCAAATTTTGTAGCTAAGTGGTCGAATTGTCAGCAAGTGAAAGCCGAACACCAGAGGCCTGGTGGCTTGGCTCAGAATATTGATATTCCTATCTGGAAATGGGAAATGATCAATATGGATTTTGTATCAGGTCTACCTCGTTCAGCTAGGAGACATGACTCTATTTGGGTGATCGTTGACCGACTTACTAAGTCGGCGCACTTTTTGCCAGTCAAGACCACAGATTCAGCAGAAGATTATGCCAAGATGTATGTTAATGAGATTGTCAGATTGTGTGGGACACCTGTGTCCATTATTTCAGATCGTGGTGCTCAGTTTACAGCGAACTTCTGGAAATCCTTTCAGAAAGGATTGGGTACCAAGGTGAACCTCAGCACAACTTTTCATCCACAAACAGATGGCCAGGCAGAGCGTACTATTCAGACTCTAGAGGATATGTTGAGAGCATGCGTCTTGGATTTCAAAGGTAATTGGGATGATCACTTGGCTCTCATTGAGTTTTCTTATAATAACAGTTATCCTACTAGTATTGGGATGACACCATTTGAATCTCTGTATGGGCGAAGGTGTAGATCACCAATTGGTTGGTTCGAAGTTGGTGAAGCAGAGTTGTTAGGACCAGATTTGGTTTATTAAGCTATGGAGAAAGTCAAGTTGATACAGGAGCGTTTGAAAACGGCTCAGAGTCGCCAGAAGTCTTATACAGATGTGAGGCGAAGGGACTTAGAATTTTCAGTTGATGATTGAGTGTTCCTTAAAGTCTCAGCCATGAAGGGTGTTATGAGATTTGGCAAGAAAGGGAAGCTAAGTCCTAGATATATTGGACCTTACAGAATTCTACGAAAGGTCGGACTAGTAGCTTATGAACTTGAGTTGCCACAAGATTTGGCTGTTGTACATCCCGTGTTTCATGTGTCCATGTTGAGGAAGTGTGTAGGAGACCCGTCGTTGGTTGTTCCTGCTGATACTATAACAATTAAGGATGGTTTGACGTATGAGGAGATCCCCGTAGCCATTCTTGACCGTCAAGTTCGCAAGTTGAGAACTAAGGAAGTAGCCTCAGTGAAAGTCCTGTGGAGGAGTCAGAAAGTTGAGGAAGATACATGGGAAGCCGAGGAGGATATGAAATCCATGTACCCGCACTTGTTTCAGCATGCAGAAGAGATTTATGATGAAGCACCAAGATTTTGAGGTATGTAAGCTTTCTTTTCATTCTTTTGGTCGTGTGTTACCAATTTATAGTGCTATTGTGATGTAGCCCTGTGAGGCAATGATATTATGGGTTGTTGTGATAGGTTGGTAGTGCCTTATTACAGAGGAAGCTCTGACAAAATTTTTGTAGAATCCCGAATGTTTATCATTCGAGGACGAATGATCCCAAGGGGGAGATATTGTAACACCTCGTAGCTTTGGGCGAAAGTTTGACTCATAAGATGATAATATAATGAAACCAATATGAGGGTTATAGGAAGTGTTTTGAAAACCAATTAAGTCATAAGAAATGTCTTTGGGCAAAGAAAAGTTGGAAGCCACTCTACGGGGCATGTTTGCAAGTGAGTTTATAGAAAGTCTTACTTCCAACGACCATAACCCCTCTATTAATTTGGAATTTGGAAAAACTTCCTTGATGAAAGTTGTAGCCCTTTGAAATAAATTTCCAACGGTATATTATGGGTCTTGAACAGAGCTGTGTACAAGAAGTTATGCCTATTTTACCGAACACTGTGCAGAACCGACACCCGTCGCTTCTCGGGCGTGTGAGAGCGCGCGCGATGGTCCCGCTTCGCGGACCGATCGCGCAACTCTGAGTTTTAGTTGCAGAATGTTGCGCGATGTACCCGCATCGCGGAACCATCGCGAAACAGGTCGATTTCGGGTCAAAAGTCGGGTTTACGCGTTTTTTTGTTATATTTGGGGTTTGGGGTTTATTTCCCCAGCCCCCATTCACGAAAATTCTCTCTAAACTCATAGAGAACAAGTCCCAAACCTCAAGATCTTCCAAGGTAAGTTTTTATCATGATTCTAGGTTGAATTTAAGTCCCTAATCCCTTTCTAACTTGAGTAAACTCTTCTAATCCATAGAGTTAGGATTGGAACATTTTTGTTGGATGTGGAAACCCTAGAACTCGAATTCAAGAGGATTGGACTTCAAAAAGGTAATGTTTCTACTCTATAATCATGTATAGTTGTGAATTGATGAGTTCTTGGGAGAATAGTAAATGAGTTTGATAAAGAGGATTATATGAACTATGCTAGAGTTTTGGATTGTTGACTTGAGATTGTTATAATGATATGGGTGATGGAGAATGAAGTTAATTATATCTAATTGAGATTGTAGAATCACCTATAAGTAATAGGATGAGAATTGGGTGAAGAAACACCATTAATGGAGATTGTGGAGCTTTATGCCCACTAAGTGTTTGATAAAATGCTTAGATGACCAAAACATGAATATTATTGCTAATATAGAATCCCTTTGGCTTGTATTGATATAGATCAAAGTTGAAAGGGGTGACACGAACATTGTATTACGCTCAAAGGCTGGAATTAAGGTATGTGAGGCTAACTATCTACGTTAGGGAATGTTCATTATTCTCCCTACGCCTCATTCTTCATACTTGTCAGTAATTTGACTCAGAATACAGTTTAGCCCAGTTTTATTGTTATATCCCGTATTTTTTTACGTCGGATTATTTGTAAGCTGAGGTGGGGCCCACACATCGAGATTTTTTTTGGACATTTGAAAAGTCATATGAATCACATATGTGAAGTTAAACACAATTCAAGAAGGACCCTTGGGCCAAATCAAAGTGGAAGTCCTCCAAACGAATATTTTTAAGAAAACGTTTTCGGGTGATCTGACTTTTAGGGGCAAAAACGGTATTATAAGTTTGGAATTTGGAAAAATACCAAGAAATAGAAGTTGTAGATAATTGAATTAGCTTTTCAACCATAGGTCGTGGGTTCTCAGGTGACGTCGGTACAAGGAGATATGAACGTTTTAAGGTCGAAAGGTCAGTGGGCTAGGCCCAACTCGGGATCAACCGAGTTGGCCCAAAAAAATAAAAAACGAATTTAGGCCCAAAAGTGAAGGTGGCCGGCCATACCTGGCCCAACCCATGTCACTTAATTAATTTTTCATGTGATAAATAAGACTAGAAGGGATCATTAGTCTTAGAAACTTCAAGAAAATTTGAGAAAGTGAAAAACAACAAAAAGAAGAACAAAAGCTTAAAGGCCATACGGCCATAGCTTGCAAATTTTTGCCCTTTGAAATCTTTCTCCAAAAATTATTTTCTTGTGGTATTTCTACTAATTCAAGGGTCCTTTACAACTTGGTGTAATTATTTTGGAAGAAAGAGCACTTGTTTCTTCAAGTTGACAACTTGGTCAAGTGAACAAGATTGTAGAAAAAGGTAAGAATTAATCCGTTTTTATTATGTTATGAAGGTTGGTTTATGTTGTAGTATGTAGAAATGAGTAGAATTTATGGAAATATGGAAATTTACAAAGTGGGTGTGCATATATGTAAGTGGACATATATGTATATTGTTGTATAAATAGTATGAGTTGAATTTTATGTTGTATTCTAGTTGTGGTTATGGTGAAATTTATATTGGAAATGGAAGAAAATGGTTCAAGTTGGCAGGGAAAATTATTGGAAATAGTTATAGGAAATTATGTGATTTTAATGAAGTTTTTATGTAATTATAGAAGTGGAGTTTTAAATGTGAATTATTATGTTAGTTGGTGAATTTGGAAGGATAATAGTCCATATTGGCATGAAAGATTGGTTGTTAAGTGGTTATGAGAAGTTTTGTGATTTTATGGTAGATTTATGTAATTATGAAAATGAAATTATTAAGGTGCAAATTATGATTATGGTTGATGAAATTGGAAGATGGAAATATGTTATGAATATGTAGATTGAAGATTAGAAGTTTTGGATGGATTATGGTTTTGGTGGAAAGTTTGTATATTTTGTATATCTTGTGAATATTTGGTAGAAACGATATGAAATGCTTCCGAATTATATTGTAATGATCTTGATTAGTAATGAATGTAAAAACATTGAGATTGGTTTGGAAATGTGAAGTTGGAATGAAAGCTATTGCATTATGTTGGAAAGAAGACTAGTTGTGTTATATTGTGTTTTGTAGTCATGGTTGTTGTCAATGTGTTGATAGTTTGGCCGGGTTGAATTCCCGGATTGTTGTTGATAAATAATTGGCTAAGTTGAATTTTGGGGATGGTGTATTTATAGGGGAGATGCTGCCCAAATTTTTGTAGACAAGTATTGGTTAAGATTGAAATCTTAAAGCCTTACAATTAACATTTGGTAATTGTGACCAAATTGTAGATTTTGGCGAACTTGAAACTTGATTTTGGAGACGTGTATGAAGCGGAAAAGGTATGTAAGGCTTCACCCTTCCTTCTATGGCATGTCTTAAACGTAATAAGTTGGGTACGAGCCTCGGGGACAACTCTATTTCCCGGAATCCGCACTTAAAGTTTCCCCTTTTTCATTCAGTAGAATTGAATGAGAAATTGTGTAAAATATTGGAGAAACTTCCTAAACATCTAGAACTGGCATAAATATGACCCGACTACCTTAAAACCCTCACAAGTGACGTCATGAAATATAATGTACGTAAATTTGGTACGCCGCCTCATTTGACCCGAGGTGGGCCCATTGTTCCCGGATTTTCCCTATTGCTCCGTTTGACTTATTTTGGGAGTAGAATCCAAAGGAAACTTTTGATCCCCGTTTCGATTATCAAACGATAAGTACTGTACCATTCTAATGGAAATATGTATATGTATATAAAATATGTATATGTATATAAGATATGTAAAAGTATATAAGACATGTATATGTATATAAGATATATATATATGTTTATAAAATATGTACATGATATACGTATATGTATACGATGAAAGATCCAGAGCGCTATAGACGCTGATATATGTATATGATACACGTATATGTATATGATAAAAGATCCAGAGCGCTATAGTCGCTGATATATGTACATGATACCAGTATATGTATATGACAAAAGATTCAGAGCGCTATAGACGCTGATATATGTACATGATGTATGCATATGTATACGGGGAAGATGGGAATAAGGGCAGAGCGTTATACACGCATATCCACCTGATCAGTTGGCATTACATGACATGATATCGCCCCGGACGCGGGATGCCCGGACGCGGGATGTGTATTTATGGCTAAATGGATCGTCTGCCGACGCCTCGGCAATATGACATGTTCTATTTTTATATATATATGAACAAGAAAAGATTTTCAACGGAAAGCTAAGCTATGATATGATACGCTATGCCATGATATGATACGCTACGACAAGCTATGCTATGATATGATAAGCTATGCTATGATATGACAAGTTACGCTATGGCATGATACACTATGACACACTATACTATGACATTGACATGATATAACACGATACGACATGCTGTAGTAAGACATGATGATACAATAACGGATACGCGGAAGCAATAAAATGACAAGGAAAGTAAATGATAGATAGATTGACACAAGAAAATGGAATTAAAAGCAACCTAAAGGTGTATCAAACCTAAAGACCTCAATTAATTAGCATAAACAAGCACCAACCTCTTAGGATGACCTCAAGGGAATTGAATTCCCAAGCAACCAATCCTCTCACAATCAAAGGTTCAACAAGAGCCATCCATGGCCTCTCTACAAGTTTCTCTCTCTAGAGACAACTCTCTCAAAAATCACTCATCTTTTCTTCCAAATGTCAAAAGTCCCCTAATGAAATGAAAGACTAGCTATTTATACTAACTAACTAATAGAAGACTAACATTATTACAATTATACCCTTAATGAAGTAAGGGCCTTGTTTGGCTAGTCTTGTGGAGATGGAAATCTTGAATTGGCCACTTTAATATTCTTCCATCTCCCATCCGTCCTCTCCATGCTATTATCCAAACTTTGACTCCACGGGACGGTCCTTGAAGTGTCCTTGAGGCAACTCGGCTTGTATCATTCTCCCCTTCTTGAAAAGGATTCGTCCTCGAATCTATACCTTGCAAAACCATAAGGAGACAAACAAAAACCAAGTCCTCAAAGGATGAGGGTTAGTGTTAGGGTGGACTAACCTACCACCATGCCAAGTAAGCACAAATTTGTGATATAGCCAAGTATCAACCTTTTTCAAACAAAATAAGCTCTTAAGTAGAGTACTAAGAACTTGGCTATCCCAAAGATCAAGAAATGAAACAAACTTGTGGTACAACCACACATCTATGACAATCATGACTAATATTTGCACACATGAGGTATCAAGAAGTTGATTCCTCCAAAGTTCATGACATAAGGATAGAGTAATAAAACCAATGGATTCAGAAGACGAAGTATGCAACTCGACATTGGTTCTATTTGACATGTAGCATAATGTCCAAACAAAAACACTCTCACTCCCCCAAGATAGTGCGCTCAAATCACACAAGGTGTCGCCCGGATCAAAGGGAACGAACATCCATCTAGTGTGGTCAAGAACACCATTGGCCAGATCATAAGAGCCTTCTCCCACATAAGATACACTCCCTATATGATCAAGAATGTCATCATATGCAAACAAGTAATAAAGAAAGGTATCACGTAAAATAACTTCCTCATCAATATCACTCCCCAATGTAACCTCACCATACGGTTCAAGGACAAGATTATCCAAGGGGTTACTATGAAGTTGAACATGAAAGGAAGAATTTGCAATTTCTAGACAAGAATTACCTTCCTTTGTAACGCTTTCCTTCTCCACAAATGGATCACAATTCCTCAAAGGAAGATCTCCATCATAGGAAAGCGTGTCTTCATCCCATAGTGGGTTACATATCACATTATAGCCTCCAAAGGAAACTAAACGTTCAACATTACCAAACACCCCACTAGGTATTTCACTCTCAATAGTCATGTCATCCTCAAATAGAACATTATCCTTTACAAGAGAGTAATCGATGAACAATGAGGAGTCAAGGCATGTCATTTCACTCTCAAAAGGACCAATGTCATCTTTCAATGCATTTTCGCTCACATGACTATCTACATGACACACATCACCACTACAAAGTGGAGTCTTATCACGTGACACTAAAGTACGATCAAGAGACTCATTTTGACATGAAACAAACAAGGGTGATATGTCACATTCTTTCAATTGACCAACTGTTTCAACATTATCACTAACTAGAGGTACATTAAACACATCACAAAGATCCTCAAGTAGTGAATTATCATGACAAGCAAGTTGATCAACACAAGTTTCAGCAGTAGTTGGTAGTATGTCAATCTCGCAATAATTACTAACATGGTGACCACATGACAAACTACCATTCAATTCGTAAGTGTCAACACTAGGTGGACACAAATCGATCTTGCAAGAAGAATCAATTTTGTCATCTAAAGGATCAACTAGTGTTTGAGCACCTTCATTAGATAATGCACTATCATTCAAAGCACAAGTGTCAACACTAGGTGGACACAAATCGACCTTACAAGAAGGATCAATTCGGTCATCAATAGGATCAACTAGTGCGGCGACACTTTCAACAATGGCATTACCAATACATGGCAAAGAAGCATTAGGCTTAATGCAAGGTACACTAACTTTCATGCTTGTCTTGACATTTAAATCACCCAAAGATGTAGGAGTATAAGGATAAGTGATTTTACCTTGGTGTTCATGCAAGCTCCTTTGACCAATGGAAGGAATAGTTGTAGCCACCGTCCTTGCCTTTAAGCATGGGGTTCTCTCAAAAGAGGTACCCCTCAAAGATTCATTTCTTCTCATATGTGGCCTGGGATATTGGCTTCTCAATATCCTTTTCATGTCCTCCCAAGTTTTGATGGGACTCCTCACTTGTCTCCCACAACGTTTCACATACTCCCAATATTTGACAAGCTTTGAGTCAAAAGTTTGAACGACTAAGTCCATCTTCCTTAGTCGTGAGTAGTTGTAGCCAGCAAAGATTTCATCCATCACGAGTTCCCATTCATAGAACTCTTCACCACTAGCGCTCATACATAGGGTAGGCCAACTCACATTGGGCTCTTGCACGTTTATCCTTGGATTCGTTCTATGAAGTATGTTTGGAAATAGAGGTGTTCCCCGTTCATTCACAACATACTTATGCCAATTTTGTTCATCCGCAATCCCATGGTCTTCAAACCAAGCAAACCCAAAGCACACGTCACAATTGTCCATAGGGAGTATTTCGCAGCACACATTCTCATGGTATTCCCCATAAGAGAAAGGTACATATGCCACATTAGTTAACCTTCCCTTTTGCTTTGCCCTTTTCACTATAGATAACCCCAACCCAACCGCAAGACGAGGAGTAACATAGCATTCACTAAAGTAGTCATCAATTTCAAGACGAATCCTCTCCTCTTTCAACACCCTCACAAGCATTGAGTGACATCTTCTATCCATGGAGTAGTACCTGCACAGAATACTTAGCAAACACGTTAGTTGTAAAGAAACCTCACCACACTCGTGTTTACACTCTTTTGTGCTCGGCTAGCACCACTCGAATGAGCTCACACACTCTTGCCTTTTACCACTCAAATGGATTAGCCGATGTTGATTCTCTATTGGATTCAGTTGGTTGCACAGTGCACAATTGCTACTCGAGATCGGAATGGATTCTTGTTAGACTCGAAGAAAGACGGACGACTCAATTCAAACAAACGCACTTGAGCCAAGAAATTAACAACGAAGCAAAAACGAAGAAAAGCACGAAAGAAATGCGAACACAAGAACTAGCAAACACAAGTAGGAACAACTACTACATGCCTACTAGTAAAGAGACACAAGAAAATTGAATGCAAAAATCGGGAAAATAACTAAAATTTCGGGCCCGGGTAGGTGATAACTTGAAAACACGACCAGGAGGCCCCAATTGATCCAAGGTATCAATTTGAAGTAATGAATTTTTTTGAATTTCTATACTCTTTTTTTTTTTTTTTTTTTTTTTTTTTTTTTTTTTCCCTAACAAAGGATTAGGGACACAAAACCATCAACTAAGGATCAAGATTTTTTTTCGTTTTGAGAAGTTGAATCAAAGAGAAAAAAGAAAAAAAAAGAAAAAAACTAAATTTGTGCAACCTGCGACACTTGTGCATAACATGCGACTCGCATGTTCAACATGCGAGTGCGATGTGCGTTTCGCAGATGATGCAACCAAGGTGTCAACGCTCTGTCACAGGATGCGACACCATGTGCGATTCGCATGTTCAACATGCGATGAAATATGCGAGTCGCACATGCTGCCACCAAAATCCCAACTCTCTGTCGTCAAGTGCGACACAACCTGCGACTCGCAGGTTCAACATGCGACTCGCATGTAGTGTCGCAGATGGGCCAATGCGATTTTTTTTTTTTTTTTTTTTTTTTTTTTTTTTTTTTTTTTTTTTGCAAAAATCAGAAATTTAGATCCACAAACACTTTTGATGAACTAAGTATTTCTGATTTTTTTGATTTTTTTTTTTTTGTTTTTGGCCCTCTAACACTTTTTCACAACTTTATTTCACAACTTTTGGATCAAATGGACCTTTGGAGAGTCTTCTTCCTTATGAAGATATGAAGGTCTTCAAGAACACAAGAACAAATCAAAAATTCAACTACCCTCAAATCAACTCCAAATTGGCTCAAATTTTGGATTTAAGTTCTCTTTAATGTAGAGAACAAAGCCCAATAGGGTTCAACCTTCAAGTTGACCTTCTTCAACAAGACCACTTTCAAGTTCTTGAAGTTTTGAAGTTCAACAATGGTGGAACACAAACCCTAACTCCAAATGGATTCGAAATTGAAGATTTAGAATCTAGAAACACTACGAAACTCTAATCTAACAATAGATTCAACAAAATCAACAGAAAAAAAATCGTTTTTTTTTTTTTTTTTTTTTTTAACTCCGATTTTTTTTTTTGTTGTTGAATCAAAACCCAAGATTAGATTTGGTAGAACAAATCTAAACTAAGCTCTGATACCAATTGATACAATATTCCATACGAAAATGAAGAAAAAGGACAAGAAACATAAAGGATAGATAATTTGACACAACTAAAGACCCAAATTAGCAACCAAAGTTCTTGAATTAACTTGACCTCTAATTTAGGAACTAAAGAGCACCAAACTCTTAGGATGACCAATAGGGATTTGATACCCTAATAACCAATCCTCTCACAAGATTCACAATCTCTAGCTTAGCAAGCTCTCAACACTCAAAAGAGTTCACAATTTCAAGACATCAATATTCAACATAGACTAAGTCTTCCAAATGAAATAGACTACTACTTATACTAAGGTTCAAAAGAAGACAACTACACTATTACACTTTTACCCTTAATGAAGTAAGGGCCTTGTTTGGGTGTCTTCTTTTGGGAACAAAACTTGAATTTGCAAATCTTCAAGTAATAGTCACATTGAAAGTATGACCATCTTCCAACCTCTTCTCCAAACCATCCTCCCATGCTATCATGAACACTTGCAATCCCCGGGAAGGTGTTAGAGTGTATTCAAGTATGTCCCTCCTCATGAACAATGCTTGCATAGCTTGAAGTTCCCTCGCTTGGCTCCTTGTAAAAGGTCTTGATGCCATTCGAGTTGTATCACATGACATTACACGATATAATATGCCATGAGAAGACACGATAGGATACGACCTGATATGCCACGATAGGATACGACCTGATATGCCACGATAGGATACGATAGGGCACGATAGGACACGATACGACAAGATACGACATAATATAAGTTCTATTTTCTACGTTCATGGAGGGGAAACGTTTTTAAAAGGGAAAGACAAGCCATGCATGATAGCCGCCCAAAAAGGGGCCTTCCTATGTACAGGTTACTTTCTTGCCTCGTTATATGTCCTGTGACTCCATGATATTATTAATCGCACTCTATGTTATTGCTTGCATTGTCTTCCATGCCTTACATACTCGGTACACTATTCGTACTGACGTCCCTTCTTGTGGACGCTGCGTTTCATGCCGCGCAGGTCAGCAGACAGGTGGACGTGATCCTTAGAAGCTCTACCAGCCGCACTTGACAGCGCTCCAGTTGTTCCGGAGCCTCACTCCAGCGGTACTATTTTATGCATATACATTCGGGCTTGGTAGCACCCCGGCCCTTTCTATGTATAAGTGTACTATGTCTAGAGGCTCGTAGACAGATACGTACAGTCAGTCAGGTACAGATATATGTATAGTGTTTTGGCATGTTAATATTGTTGTACAAGGTAATAACGGAGTTTATTAGTTTATGTTCAAGGAAAAAAAAATGGCTCGGTTTACACGGCTTGCTAAGAGGTACAGGTAATACGATAGATAAGGGGTGCTCGGTACAAGTATCGGGTACTCGTCACGGCCCCTAGTCGGGTCGTGACATTTATGATATGTTGTAGAACTGTTATCTTCTAGGGTTGCAGTTACAGAATTCGTTCATGGTTATCAATTTGAATATCATGAACTCAACACGTAATCTTTATAGACTTATGTATTGTTACCACATGAGTCTCAGTCTAAGAAATTTAGTATGCTCAGAAACAATCAATGTTTTCAATTCAGTCCAGCATGTCTATTTCGGTTCAGTATTGTTCATTGTTGTTATGGTCTCAGTCCTTATTAATTAACCATAATTATACATATGTGATTCTGCCCGAGGGCACAACACAGTCTTGTGTATACGTATACATGGCCGAGGCCATTGACTGACGCACTACTAGGCCGAGGCCATAGCGTGCATTTATTATTGGGCCGAGGCCCCACATATACAAACACAGATAATACAGATGATTCAGATACAGAGCAGGGAGTATTCATATCTCTACTTCCTTGCTATTACAGTTACAGTTATCAGTTTTAGTTTCAGCTTACATACCAGTACAATTCAAATGTGCTGATGTCCCTTTTATTGCTTGGGGGCCTGCATCTCGCGATGCAGGCAACGATATACAGGTTGACGACTCAGTTATTTAGGAGCGCACGTATCAGCTACTGGTGAGCCCCAAATTCCTTCGGGGCGTTGTCAGCTATCCAGTTATTTCAGTTTATAGACAGCTCTATTATTCAGTACTCTTAGAGGCTTCATAGACACAGTTTAGACAGTCAGATATATGTTATGTTAGCCTTGTAGATAGTTATACTCAGTTGTTTTGGTTTAGCCATGTTGGCTTCTTTCAGATATGTTCAGATTGTCTAAGTATTTTCGCATTATGATTTCAGTCAGACCTTTAGTATATCAGCATGTGATTAGTTGTTTCCACATTCAGTTATGTTGTTGATATCACATGTTGATTCAGCCAGCCAGTTGGTTCGCTCGGTCACATGCAGTCAGGCACCGGGTGCCGTGTTACGTCCAGGCCCAGGTTCGGGGCGTGACAGGTTCACAACAAAGGAATCATGCCTTAAGAAAGAAAGGTTTAGCCTTAATATACCTGGAAACTCACCTCTAGACTTTCCAACCTACCTCCCATCTTGCAATCTATTTACGATCGTTCGTAGTCTCGTAATCTACATATAAAACTATCCATACTATTGTTAGACTCACCATCATACACTTGTCTCAAGCCTTTAATTAAAATCCTTTTAGAATTTATCGAAATTCGGGAAACATCTCCCCTGTTTATGTGCCTAGCCTGAAATCACAATACCAACAAAACAACAACAATAGCAATACTAATATCAACAACATCATCATCAATACCAAAATATTCCATAAAACATCTCACACAATGTTTTTCAACATACAACAACAATATACACTTCTTTTCATCCCAATCAATGAGCGTAATCTCACTAACACACCAACAACATTAGATACCATCCATATACATGTAAATCATCCCAACCACACGGCCGCAACATGATCAAAATAGTCCATAACACAACAACTACAACACAACACTTTATGACCTTTCGTCCATAACTATTTTCACTTTTAAGACTTGCTAATCCTTCAAATCAACTCAACATAAGAGATAGGATGAAAAACATACCTTATACTTAAAGAACTCTAGCCACACCAACTTTTTTCAGGCCAAACTCACCACAACATCAAGTAGAAGCAGGAACAATCACCTTTCATGGACTAGTTTGGTGTAATCTTGTTAAATTCTTGATTTAATAAGCTATAAATGTTTGGGGGATGTGTTGGGAGATTTCTACAACTCATGAGAGTTTAGAATGATGAAAAAATAGGGTTGATGGGGGGTTTTTATACCCCTTCTAAGTCGGTTCCACCGACTTTCCCAAGTGGAACCCGCGGAAGCCATTGGGCAGCTTGGAGTCTTTATATTAAAATGCCCATAACTTCCTACTCCGATGTCGTTTTGATGAGTGGTTTGTTACGTTGGAAACTAGACTCGACGAACTTTATTTTAGGCTTTTGAAACACCTTAAAACTTCTAATATACCTGAAGATATATCCCTCCAAATTTGACCCAAAATTTTGCTATCTTTTTTTTAATTTTTCGACAAACTTATTTCTTTCGATTTGCTTGGTCCCGGAATCTTCTGGAACTCTCCATACATGATATTTATCATTAATCATACTGGATAATAGTAATTTCCTTTGGGTCCAAGGTTGTTCTTCCCGGTTACGACTTAAGAGATCGTAATTCATCATTTACTTCATTGCTACGTATTTCCCATGGTTGTACCTTTCAAAACTTCACATATACTAAAAGATATTCTTTCTCCTATCTTCTCATGGCTTATTATATGAACTTAAACCCTCATATCCATAAGATAAACACACATCATCTCACATACCTCCTGAAAAGTAGCTCGAATCTCAACATACGAAACTACGGGGTGTAACACAAAATTTTTACAGATTCAAAATATAAAGAAGTAAATACACAAAGAAATCAAAGTAATTCAACATCTACTGTGTATATACATAAAAAGCAATTTTAACTAATTTTTTGGCGAAGGGAATTGTCTTTCAAGAATCAATTAGAATATTCTTAGTGTTTCTTCCTCGAGTATCAGGAGGCTTGTGAGATTAATCTAGGTGTGACCTTTCTCAGGTAATGTTGGCCCTGATATCATGCAGTTTTGTTACAAGAGAAGCTGATTCTCTAGCTACAAGATATAGAATTGAAAGAGAAAATAAGAGGAAAGAGAGAGAAGAGGAAATCAGAGAAAATATTCGTATATTGATAATGAACAGTGCACAATACACTACTATATGAAAACATGCTCTTACAAGGACAGGTTTCGAATCTAACCAACTAAAGGACCATTAGGAAATTAACAAGACCACTACATTAGGGACCATAATGAAAAATACATAATCAACCACTTAAAAGACTTAAAGGACTAAAATATATTTATTTAAACTTAGTCACAATATTGATTCGTGATATTCCATCCCCCTTGAAATTAAGCTCCTTCTTCAGAATTCTGCCATCTCTGGAAACTGAGACTTGATGAACTGGTACTCTTCCTATGTGGCTTCTTCTGGTAGCAAATTGGCCCATTGTACAAGAACTTGAGTTATAGCCTTGTTTCTTTTCTTAACCATTGTTCTATCAAGTATTGCCACTGGTTCCACTAGTGGTTGACCATCAGGAGAGCACAATGGAGGGTCAATGGTAGGAGTAGCATGATCATCTATCTTCCTTTTGAGTTGAGATATATGAAATACTGGATGTATCTTGGCAGTAACTGGTAGTGCTAATTTGTAAGCAACTGGTCCAATTTCTGTATAACTTTATAAGGACCATAAAATTTTTGATGCTAATTTAAGACTTTTCCTTATAGCTATAGAGGTTTGCCTGTAGGGTTGTAGCTTTAAGAACACCCATTCTCCTTCCTCTAACTCTCTCTCATTCCTTTTCCTATCAGCATTAGTTTTTATCCTGTTCTGAGCTTCGCTTAAATTCTCCTTTAACACCTTAGACATGATCTACCTCTCTTTGAATAGTTGATCCACTGTTTCTACCTTGGATTGAGCAATCAATTCAAAGGTCAACTGTGGGGGATCATATCCATATAATACCTTAAAAGGTATCATTTAAAAGGTGTCATATCCATACAACAACTTGACTTGTAGAAGCTTAAAAAGTTCTTTCCAAAAATTACTGATGAAGATTTTATCCCTGTCAGATACTATACTCTTGGGGAGACCATGTAATTTGTAGATAGTATCTAAGAATATTCTTGGTATTTGGGATGCAGTGAAGGGGTGAACATGGCAATAAAGTGTGCATATTTGCTATATCTGTCAATGATTACTAGTGTGGCATCCTTCCCTCCTGATTTGGGTAAGCTTTCAATGAAATCCATAGATATATGTTCCCAAACTCCTTTAGGAATAGGGAGAGGTTGTAACAGCCCATGAGGTGCAATTTGTTCACCTTTATACCTTTGACAAGTATCACATGCTTGCACAATCTTATTCACATGATCAAGCATAGCAGGCTAATAGAAGACTACTTTTAATCTCTGATAGGTTGCCCAAACACCAGAGTGTCCCCCTAATCCTGAAGCACGAATTGTGTGAATCAGTTGTTGTATAAGAGACCCCTTCTTCCCTAACCAAGCCTTCCCTTTGGGTCTGAGTACTCCCTATTGTAGAGTTATGTTCAATTCAGGATCAGGATTGCTACTTAAAGTAGTAATAGCTTGAAGCACTTCTTGATATACTTCATAACTATCCAGTATCTCCTCAATCCACTTTGGTTGAACCTGTGAAATCACTAAGCACTGTGCTTTGCTTTGTTCATGATTAATTCCCCTGTTGTTGTTGTCCAGTTTCTTGGACAATGCATCAGCCACCACATTTTCTATCCTTTTCTTGTACTGAATCTCAAAACTCAATCCCATTAGCTTAGTTAAGCCTTTATGTTGTAGAGATATTGTAATCTTTTGATCTTGTAAGAACTTAAGACTGAAGTGGTCAGTCTTAATTATGACATGGTGAGGGTGTAGATAGTGTCTCCACTTGTCAACAGCTTGGAGCAATTCCACCAGTTCTTTCTCATAGGTGGACAGTCCTTGATGCATTTTACTCAGAACTTGACTCATATAGGCTAATGATTTCCTCTGTTGCATTAAAACAACCCCAATGCCAGTGTTACAGGCATCAACCTCCAATACAAAAGGTTTGGTAAAATCAGGCAATACAAGCACAAGAGTACTGGACAAGGCTATTTTTAGTTTACCAAAAGCTGCTTCAGCTTCAGAAGTCCACACAAATTCTCCCTTTTTCAGTAGTTGAGTCAATGGTTTGCTAATGTGAGCATACCCTTTTACAAATTTTCTATAGTATCCAGTCAGCCCTAAGAAGCCTCTTAGCTCCTTAATATTCTTAGGCTAGGGACATTCTACTATTGCTACCACTTTACCTTGATAAGTATTTACACCTTCCCCAATTAATTATATGCCCCAAATATTCAATTTGACTCTGACCAAACTCACACTTACTTAGCTTAGCAAAAAGTTGGTTCTTTTTAAGCGAACTCAGCTCAATATCCAAGTGAATGATATGATCTTCCACCGCCTTACTGTAGACCAAAATGTCATCAAAGAACACCAATATGAATTTTCTCAACTGCTCCTTGAATACAGAATTCATTAGGGACTGAAAAGTTGCTGGAGCACTGGTCAAGCCAAAGGGCATGACTCTGAACTCCCACAACCCATGGTGAGTTCTAAATGCAGTTTTATATTCTTCCCCAGACTTCATTCTCACTTAATGGTACCCAACTCTTAGATCCACCTTAGATAATATAATAGCACCAAAAATTTCATCTAATAGGTCATCTATAACAGGAATTGGGTACTTATTCTTGACAGTTAAGCTATTCAATTTCCTGTAATCTACACATAATCTCCAAGTTGAGTCCTTCTTTTTGACTAATAGAGCTGGTGAAGCAAAGGAGGATTGATTGGGTATTACGGTGGCCGCCTCAAGCATATCAACAATTATGGACTCAATGTCATTCTTTTAGTCATAAGAGTATATGTAGGGTCTCAGGTTGAAAGGTTGTGCATCAGGGATTAAATTGATCACACGGTCACATGTTCTTTTTGGTGGTAATTCAGTAGGTTCTGAGAATACTGCCCTATAAGCTTTTAACAATTTGTCAATATTGGGGTGTGTGACATGATGTTTCTTTGAACTGGTACCATCCTCCATCCTAGCTAACTCAGCAACAACTTCACAAGTCCCATACTGTATCATTCTCCTCAGATCCTTAGAGTTCACTGGTGTCACTTTAGGATTTTCATTTTCACCATATAGAGTTATCATCATATCATCACATATAAAACTCAAGCTATGTGGTCTTGTGTGGAGGATGACTGGAGCTACCATATCTATCCAATCCATGCCTAATATCATATCACAACCTCATACTTTTATCAGATTCATCTTAAAGTTGAATTGCTCACCTTGCATTTTACAACTGAAGGATGGACTCTCCAGTTGACATCTCATTAGTTCACCATTAGCTACAATCACTCTCATAATTATCCTCATAGGTTGTACAGGTAGTCTCAACAACTTCACAATATAAGAGTCAATAAAGGAATGTGTTGAGCCACTATTGATGAGAATTGTAATTGGAACCTTACAAGCATACCCCAGTATCTTAATGGTGGAAATTTTGCCCTGAGAAGAGCTCAGCCCCATTAATGCATTGATGGAAATTTCTGCTTGTTCTTCAGTAGGTTCTTCTAATGTTTTAGGTACATCAACAAACTCCTCTTGTGGTTCTGCACTTTCTTCCCCCACTTCCACTCTTTCTATGATATGTAATGCCTTTGGTTTGCACTGATGACCCACAAAATATTTTTCTTTGCATCTATAGCACAACCCTTGTTCTCTCAGAGCTTCTAAATTAGGTGGTAAGTTGTTAGGTTTGAATGAAGCTCTGACTAGCGTTCTTTGCTGGTTGGGATAGGTTAGTCTCAGGGGTGGTTGATTTTGTGGTATGTTTGGATTTCTATTAGTAGTGACTTGGTAATTTCTGGGGTAAGTGATGGTTAAAGTCCTTTGGGTAACATTTGGTACATTCTTAGGAGGTATGAAGGGAATGAGGGCCTTAAAAGATTCCTCATATAATTTGGCAATTTCATATGCATCTAACACAGTAGTAGGATTGGCTATTTTCACTAAGGTCTTAAGCTATGGTTTCAATCCACTTATGAAACTGGCTACTTAATGGAAAAAATTTACCATGGGAGAGGCATATGTATGACATGGTGTGTGAGGGACTATTTAATTGAATTATAATGCGGGGCCCACCACTTTATCCTCTCATCCTCCTTCTTTTTCGTCCTCTTCAATTTCTGTCTCCTCTTTTCCTCTTTTTTCTCATTTTTTGTTTTTCATTAATTTTTAAACCCTTTTCCTCTCTTCTCATTTTCTGTTTTTCATTAATTCTAAAATCAATTCTATTATACACAGATCAAAATTCTTTAAGATATTCTTCCGTTTCATTATCCAATTTTTCAATTTCTTCTTAATAATTCAGTTAAACTCCGAACTACCTTAAAAGAAAATATTTGGCTTTAAAAAAAAGTTTTAAATTAAAAATCTGAAAACTAAAGATGAAATTTAGGATACTTCGATTTTTTTTTTTGAATTAAAAACCACACATCATGGAGTTGTTGGTGCTTTACACAAGTAGACCCTGAATCTAGAGCTGTGCAAAAATAGGTTAACCGATAAACTGGACCAACAAAGTTTTCAAACATAACTGGTTTGGCCTCCCGCATCTTCACAAAGATATATCACTGAAATATACTTAAAAATATAATTTTAATAAGACCTTATATTCTTATTGGGTTACCGGTTATCCGTTAATAAAAACGTAAAAATCATAATCGATCTGGTAGTCCAATAAAAAAAATTACAAAATCGTATAAAAATCATTAACTCAATAACTCTATATCGGTAAATCAATAATATTTTTTTCCTTCAATTTTATTAGTTAAACCGATTTTTGCATAGCCCTATTCAGGGTCTACTTTGATGACACTTAAAATTTTGAATTTCTCGGATGTAGAATGTAGCAACTTTGAATTGAATATATACTAAATAAAAAAAAAAGGAAGCACAATAAATTTTCCAAGGTGGTAGCGTGGCATGTGAAGAGAAAATGAAAGGTCACTAGTGAAAAGAGTAAAAATGTAGGACCCACTGTGCACTTGTCAATTAATAGACACCCTCACACAAATATGACATGGCATACCTCACACATAGTAAAACTTTTCTACATAATGAGCTTCATTCAGTAAGGTTTAAAATGGTCATATAGCCAATCAGCTCTTCAAACTTATCTTGGTATTGATCTACTGTCCCCATTTGCATTATCTTGTTGAACTCATCAACAATGTCTTGAGGTTTAATATTCCCAAATCTTCTACAAACCTCAGTACAAAACCTAGACCAAGAGGGTGCATTTATATGGTTCATCAAGTAATTATCAAACCAAACATCTACTCTTTCACCAATGTGCACCGAAGCATAACTCAGTTTCTCTTATTCAGGAATGTTGTACAATTCAAAGTATTTTTCATATTTTCTTATCCAGCTCCTAGGGTTGTTTCCATCAAACTCTGGAAAATTAATTTTTGGCTTAAGTGTTCTTGTGTAATTTGGGTTTTCTAGTGTGTGTACAATAGGGGTGGGTAATATCGGAGGTGATAATGAATACATTGGATTTCTGAATATAGATGGGCTTGAGTACAGTGGTGCCAGAGGAAAAGTAAACCCTCTACCAACAATGAATGTAGATGGTGTATACGAAGCATAAGAATTAGGTTAAGGGGTTTTACTACCTGAATATTGACTTTGTTCAGGCGTAGCTGTGGCTCTGGGTGTTCCTTCCGGTGTTACTCTAAGACTTGTATTGACAGTGTTCATCGCCGGTGACTGTGGGGTCTACGTCGCCGGTGGTTGTGGGTTCAAACTCTTAAGAATCATTTCGAGATTCTTATTCATTTCACGAGCTTTGTCGAGCTCCGATTGGAACTGGTTCTGACTGTTCTCAACCGATTTGAAGATTTTTTCGGTGTCCTCTGCGAAAACGGTCAACTAAGTTTGTAGTGCTCTTATCTCATCACGCAACGCTTGTAGCTCCGGCGACGACGTCGCCGTCTGTACCGTGAGCTCTGATACCATTTGTAACAAGAGAAGCTAATTCTCTTGCTACAGGATATAGAATTGAAAGAGAAAATAAGAGGAAAGAGAGAGAGAGAGAGAGAGAGAGAGAGAGAGAGAGAGAGAGGAGAGGAAATCAGAGAAAATATTCGTATATTGCTAATGAACAGTGCACAGTGCACTGCTATATGAGCACCTGCTCTTATAAGGACAGTTGTACTAAAGGACCATTAGGAAATTAACAAGACTACTACATTAGGGACCATATTGAAAAATACATAATTAACCACTTAAAAGACTTAAAGGACTAAAATATATTTATTTAAACTTAGTCACAATATTGATTTGTGACAAGTTTTTGAGCTAGAAATGTTGGCGATTATGCTGGCACATTGAATGTCCATTATTTGCTGATCGTTTAGAAACATTGGTAAGACGTGTAATTGCGGAGGGCAAATTCAGGATGTTGGAGGGGATAGCACCACCCAAGAAGTTGTTGATGCAATTATAGCTGTTTTAGAGCCCGTTTGGATTGGCTTATAAGTTACTTATAAGATGTTTTCAGTTTTTTTGAGTGTTTGGCTGGCCAGCTTAAAGTCATTTTGTGCTTAAAATAAGCTCAAAAAAATAATTGGGCCCATTTGAGTTAGCTTATCTAAAACAGCTTATAAGCTGAAAACAGCTTATAAGCCAAAAAAAAAAAAAAGTTAGACTACCCCAACTTATTTTTTTTAGCTTATAAGCTGTTTGCAGCTTATAGGCATAAGCCCATCCAAACAGGCTCTTAGACTAATCTGCAATGATACTCAGCTAATGTTCAGCAGATTTATTCACATTTTCCCACGGAGCTATTCAATTTTTGTTAATTCTGTCAACAACAACATACCAAATGTAATTCCACAAGTGGGGTCTGGATAAGGTGGTGTGTACGCAGCCTTAGCCCCTACCTTGTAAGGTAGAGAGGATGTTTCCGATAGACCATCGGATCAAGTAAAGCATTTCAAATCATGTATGACAACGAAATACAATAGTGAAGAAGCCATGTTGAAAATAACGAAAAAAAAGAACAACAACAACAATAAATAATACGATAATCGAAGCAATAAGTAATAATAAATAAAATCAAAGAATAGGATAGTAGGAAGTAATAATAATAATGTTGATGAGGGAACTGGACAACGCTTGACTATCTACTAACCTTCTACCGTAATCCTTCACCTCCATATCCTTCTATCTAGAGTTATATCCTCAATAAGCTTGATGCATTATTGCTTTCTATGCACCCTGTTTTGATTGTACATAAAGTTTAAGGTTGACTTCTCGGCTCTACCTGGAGATTCCATCATATCCACTCACGATGAAGAAGCAACATATTAATAATCATTTCAGTTTCTTCACATTTCAGTTTTTTCGCATTGTCAACTCTGAACAGGTCTTCACATTTTCAATATATGTTATTCCTTAAAAGGTGGCACGTGCTACTCTTCAATATTATTTATATATATGGTGCAATATTCCTGTACAAATTCAACCCATAAGCACTAGAGACGTATTGAAACTGAGTCATTGTGATCCATGGAGGGTTTACTTAAATGTTCTGTTAATTATGTTCCTTTGACACCCATAAGTTTTTTGGAGAGAGCAGCAAATGTATTTAGAGGAAGAACTTCTATAATTGATGGACCTTTTGTGAAGTGCACTTGGGGAGAGACACATGCTAGGTGTATAAAGCTTGCTTCTGCTTTGTCGTCTGAGCTTGGGATTTCTCGTGGGGATGTGGTAAGTTTCTTAAATCTAACCCATTTTTTGTTAGAAAATAAGATTAATAAAGACCTATGATGCCTTGAAGTGCGTAGAAAATACTTTTCCAACAAGAGTAATTTTTCTTTTTGAAAACGGTAATATCATATCAGGAGCAGCTCAAGCACTTTAGTGGCCTAAAGTTAAAATTTATTTAGAAGTCTTAAATTTAAAAAATTAAAAACCTTTTTTCCCCAAAACAAAATCTGTTCGTCTAGCTTTTTAAGATGTAAAGTTATTAATAATTTTTTTTATCATCTATTTCATCTAATAAATTTTTTCGAATGACAATATAGCCAACTCATTTAATTTTTCTTGAGAATTATTGATCTTAGGTAAGATTTTTCAATTTAATTTTAAAAAATTCTTTCCGCTTAGGCAATTATCACATGAATCGTTAACATTATTTGATTGAATATGTCGATTAGGATATTATTTTCTACTTATATTATTTTTCTTACACTTAAATAGAGGTTAAGTTTAAACCATCAATATCAGATATTATAGAGGTATCATTTTTTTCTTTTACTTATGAATGACTGATTGTAGGCCTGTGCACGAATCGGTTCGGTTCGGTTTTGGCCATCATCGAGTTGAAATTTCGAATTTCGACTTTCTAAAATTCTCAACCAAACTCGATCCATTCTAGGTTCAATTTGATTCGTTTTTTTTGTTTCGGTTCGGTTACACAAATCGATTTGTTCGGTTTATTCGAAATTTAAACAAGCAACTATTTCATTTCAATTTTAGAGTAAACATAACAAAAAATAATGAGATCCTAAACTTGCAGCCTTATAACCAAGACATTAACCAAGAAAACACTATAAACTTGCAAGCATAATGGCATATAAATAGCAAAACAAGAGCTTGACAACTTGTGCAAGCATACAAATCCGCCAACACCACATTACATATACCAAATTAGTCATATTAGTCACTAGTGACATACAAATTCGGTTTGTTCGGATCGGTTCGGTTGATAATTGAAGCAAACCGTATCCGAACCGTTAAACCGTAAAATTTTACAATTGCATTTGTAAATCGAAATCGAATTTTATTATCCAAATTAAATTATCCGAATTGATTCGAATCGGTTCGGAAATTCGGATTGAACCGATTTGTGCACGGGCCTAACTGATTGTGACTTGTATATATGGTCACTTTTTTATCAAGTGTCGTTGAAATACTCATATGTTTCCCAATAGTGACTAGTGTTTTTAATATTTTTAAAAACAAACATAGCATATGATAGTCTAGGCTTCATATTGAGTTTTGTATTCTATATAATATTGAACTTTTTAAGAGTCATTTGTTAATGTTTACTAATTATTAAAATTTGGCTAATATGAAGCATACACAATGTAAGATTGCTACATTAATAGAAACGAATAACCATCATAAATTAATCACTGAGAAAATTTTGCACATAAGGGTGTTTCAGTTGATCTTAAGTAGGACTGTAATTAAGCATACAATGACAGATTCTTTTTATGCTTCAACTAATGGCTGGATTTCACTACTTTATGCTATAAGATTCTGCAACACGTGGAGTTTGCTATTCCAACTGGTTGAAATGGAACTTTCCAATATTGGTTTGTAGGGCTCTTTCTTTAATAGTTTTCTGAACCTTGGACGATTCTTATTATGATAAATAGACACCAGATCAACTCTGTTAAACTGTTAGAATGAGTTTGGAAGTTAAATGGTTTATTTGAAATTGTTTCCGTAGGTTGCAACACTGGCCCCAAATGTATACGCAATGCAAGAGCTGCATTTTGCAGTGCCAATGGCTGGTGCTGTTCTTTGTAATTTAAATACACGTCATGATTCAGCTATGATATCAGTACTTCTCAGACATTCAGAAGCAAAAGTCATATTTGTGGATCAACAATTTCTCCAACTTGCTCAAGGAGCACTAAATATTATCACTAATGAAAAAGAAACACTGCCTCTTCTCGTTCTAATCCCTCAATCTGACAATTCTTCTCCTAGTAGTGTTAACTCTAGTACTCATGAATATGAAAGCCTCCTTGAAAGTGGGAAAAGCGAATTTGCTATAAGGTGGCCGATAAGTGAACTTGACCCTATTAGTATTAACTATACTTCTGGAACAACATCGCAACCCAAAGGAGTTATTTTCAATCACAGAGGCGCATATCTCAATTCCATTGCTACATTTATGATTCATGAGATGAGTTCATGGCCTGTTTACCTTTGGACTGTCCCAATGTTTCACTCCAACGGGTGGTCCCTGGCTTGGGGTCTAGCAGCAATTGGTGGCACAAGTATTTGCCTTAGAAAAGTTTCTCCAAAACTCATATTTGAAAGAATAGCAGAGGATAAGGTCACACATATGGGCGGGGCACCAACTGTTCTAAACATGATAGTGAATTCTACGGTAAGTGACAGAAAACCACTTCCATGCAAGGTTAACATAATGACAGGTGGTTCGTCACCACCTCCAGAAATCCTTTCCAAAATGGAGGAACTCGGGTTTCAAGTACATCACTTATATGGAATAACAGAGATACATGGTCCAGGTATATATTGCTTGTGGAAGACTGAGTGGGATTCTTTGCCTCCAAAAGAAAAGTACGAATTGAAAGCAAGACAAGGAGTGCAAAATCTTTGTGTAGAGGCAGCGGATATAATAGATCCTATAACAATGGAAAAGGTACCAGCAGATGGCAAGACAATGGGTGAAATTGTGTTTAGAGGAAATACCGTAATGAGCGGATATTTAAAAGATGTAGAAGCAACAAAACTAGCTTTTAAAGGTGGATGGTTTCATACCGGTGATTTGGCTGTTAAACATCCTGATGGATACATAGAAGTTAAGGACAGATTGAAAGACATTATCATTTCTGGTGGAGAAAACATAAGCACGGTCGAGGTGGAAAGCATTTTGTATAGTCATCCAGCAGTTCTTGAAGCAGCAGTAGTCGCGCGACCAGATAATCACTGGGGGCAGACACCTTGTGCATTTGTGAAGTTGAAGGATGGTTTCAATGTTGATAATCAAGAAATTATCAACTTTTGCAGGGATAATTTGCCTCATTACATGGCGCCTCGAACTGTCATCTTTAAAGATCTCCCAAGAAATTCAACTGGCAAGATACAGAAAGTCATGTTAAGGGAGAAAGCCAAAGCCTTGGGCAGTCTTTTCTGAAAAAAGAAGAAGGAAACTATCACTAGGTTTCTCTTCTATAATAATTGTTGTTTATCATTCTTCTGTGCCATTCTGTTAAATATTGTCCAAAGCTGGCAAATTGCTTTGAAGTGGTATAATAACTTTCTTTTACTATGTTTGTAGATTGACGTTATATCAAAAGTGTTATGCAACTAATAATAGCTATATTGTACATGATGGACATGACATGTTATTTGCTAATGAAATTTAATTTTCATTGTTCTTCTGATCAATTGCAGTAGATTATCAAATTCGATATTAGAACTTTGTGCTGTCAGTCAATGTGTATAACTACAAAATTAATCTGTAAGGTCACGGGTAAATGTATTAGTGAAGAGGACATCATACAAGCACTCAAAGTCACGAAGAAAACATTAGACAACAAATTAATCAAAGAAATTAAACGAGATATTGCAAGTCTAATTTTCAGTTCCTCTTTGCTCAAACTGACTCAGTTTCACTGAAGGTGACATGATCTTGTTTTATCCTTTTCCTAATTCTCGTTTTAAATTATTAAGATTAAAAAATTGTCACTGATCTATGGCATTTTGTGTCAAACAGATACCTTATGGAAATTGATGTAGTTGGTAGACAGATCCAAGAAATGACAGTACTCAAATCATTGTTGTATACTGAAAATTTATATCTCTGATGTTGGCAATTTCAGTTCAAAAAATTGAAAATGTTATCATCTTTGGACATTTGCGTCAACATAAGTCTCTTTTAAAATTGTCTGAAATTATTGTTTCTTACGCTGAAGTTAAAATAAAATAAAAAAATTAAAAAAAAAAAACAAAAAGAGAGAGTGAGATACTGTTGAGGATAAACTAAATCTTAACCATATCATCTAAAATATAGGAGTAGTACAGTCAAACCTCTCTATAACAACATTGTTGAGTCCAAATTTTTTTGGTGTTGTTATAGACATTTAGATAAATTTTGCTTTTATAGGCAAAAAAGATGCGTAAAATCTAATTTTTCATTTTTAATTATTAAATTCTAAGCTTAATCACACCTTGCACAACGAAAGGAAATCTTTTAACGATTTGGAAAGCCACCCACGTAATTGGAATTGGGTTACACAGTTTGGCCTGTTTGTTTGACCAAGTAATTACACAGTTAGGTGAGAATTGAGTGTAATTAAGAGGGTATAATTACACTCTCGCATTCTCAAGGGGGTTAAGAATTGGGTGTAAGTTACTTTTTAGTTTTTTTTTGTTTATTTAAATTTTTGATTTTTAATTTATATTATTTTAATTTCTTTCTTATTTTTACTTTTAAATTATTTTTATTTTTATATTATTTTATTTTATTTTTCATTTCCTTTCTTCTCATTCCCAACCTTTACTTTTTGTGGTTCCATGTAATTGCTCGTATTTTTATTTTATTTTATTCATTTAGCATAACCGTGTTATTATTCTAATTTTTGATAAACACCTCTTAATATTGGAAAGAATGAGTCATTAATAAACTGGACATATAACGAGTGACATTATTAAAGTAGAATTTCGTTGTGAATGAGGTTATAGACTTATATTTTCCCTTTCTTTTGAATTATTTACTTAAGTTACGTTGGAACTTACTTATGTAATGTTGGAATTTGACATAAGAGTATTATGTTAAACTTTTTCTTTTGGATTTTGAATTTAGGTTATATTTTCAATTTTAAGTTATTTGCTTTCACATTGCATGTTGTTTATTTTTCACTTACATTGTTGGATTTTTTGTGTCAAACATTTGAATAATGTTATGGCATTATATTTATAAATATTTTTTTTTGTCAAACATCCGGTCCATGACGTTCTCACAAAAAAAGTCTTCTTTTAAGTTTTATAATTAATTGAAATTAAATATTATTAATTTGAAAAATATATATTAATTATTTTTTACAATATTAGTTACAAATATATGATTATTAATTAATATATTTTCAAGAAAAAATGTGTTATTAAATAACTAATTTAATATCATTTATAAAGGCAAATATTTTTTAAATATTAATTTTAAATTTTTTATTATTAAATTTTATTTTTAAATTAAATTAGCTGTGTAATTACACTTGTGCAAACTCTAATTACGTTATGACAAACAAACAGGTCGTTGTAATTACACTACTGTGTAATTACTAGGCTGTGTAATTACTACCCTAGTAATTACACCAATTCCAATTACCAGGTGACTTTCCAAACATGTCATTAATGATGAAAATATATATATTCAAATGATATTCTTTGTCATAAATAGTGTATTAAAAGATCAAATATTTAGTCAAAATTCTGACACTTATTATTGGTAATCATGGATATTTTATTTTTATAAAGTTGGTTAATTATTATATTACCAAACAATAAGATAGCTGTTATATGAGGGTAATTTTACAAAGAGCCGTTGATGTTATAGGTAAAATGCTGTTATAAAGAAGTAAAATATAACATAAAAAATCAATTCCGAAAAAACTTGGCTGTTATAGAGAGGTGCTTTTATATACGGATGCTGTTATAGAGAAGTCCGACTGTACTATACATCTTTTGGCCAGACTTCTAAAATCAACTTATTTTGAAAAGTGTTTTTTCCAAAAGTACTTTTTATAAGAGGTAATTTGTGTTTGGTCAATTAACTTAAAAAACACTTTTGAGCATCAATTAATACTTGGCCAAACTTTAAAAAGCGCTTGTAAGTGTATTTTCTCGAAAGTGCTTTTAGGAAAAAACTATTTTTTAGCTACTGAAAACTAGCTTCTGCTACTCCCCAACAACACTTATTTTCTTCCAAAAATTTAGTCAAACACGCCATTTTTTATTTTATTTTAAAAATAAATGCTTTTTGAAGGAAAAAACACTTTAGGCATCTTAGACACTTGGCCAAACAGGCTATAGTTAATAACAACTCTGGTTCTTTCTTCTATATTTTTATATTTTAAATTACTTAGTCAATGACAGTGTATATAATTTACTTCGTATGTTCTTCATTGTTTTTGTATCACTGATGGTTATCTAGTGAATTAGGCGGGGAGTTAACGAAAGGGGAAAATTAAGAATTTGGTAAGAATATCTATAGGATACTAGGCACTAAATCATAGGGAATTATTATCCGATTCTCGTAGGTATTCTAGTTGCTTGATTCGGAAGGGAAGAGAGCTTTGAGATTATCGTTTTTGTTTCCAAGGTGTAGTGGAAAAGAAATTAAGAAAAATGAATGTACATTTACGTGTTCGATTTTACTTTTTTGTCTATTTTAAAATGATATTCCCTCCATTTGAAATTCGTGTTTCTCTTTTACACATGCCCCTTAGAAGAGTATTAATTAGGAAGAGTATTTGACTATTTTACTTTATTTATGTCTTAAGTTATAATCTCTCTTTATTAAATATTTATTCTATATCATCACCCCATAATTGAGGTGTTTGTAGTATTTGAGAACAATTGCTACCAAGGGTAAACTGAAAAAAGAAATTATGTTGAACTTCTAATTAAGATGGCAACTAATTTGAGAGAACTATGACAACAAATAATTTGAGATGGAGGGGTATCGTCTTTCAATAGTTTGTACAATAAGTATTTAATTCTAACATTCTCACTTTATCTAATCAAGCTCCTTTGTAAGAAAATGTGAAATGTTTAACATCACAAGATTAAAAAGAATATTTTTGGTATGTTTAAAAAAAAAATCTTTATATTCTTTTATTTCGTGCGCAATCAAACCGAAACGCATAAAATAAAATGCATGATACGATTTATCTCACTTTTGCATCCAAGAGATAAATCCAACTTTCCATCCAATTTTCCTTTCCGTTCTCTTTCAGCCAAAGGAAAAGAAAATTTTCAACAATGTTATGTTTGTTTAAGTTCTTTCAATGAAAAGGAGGATTGCATTAACGAGTTCTTCATTGGAAGAGAGGATTGCATTAACGAGTTCTTCATTGGAAGAGTTTCTGTTACTCACTAAACATCACAAATCTTTAAATTAACTATAACTTGTCGAGCAATTTTCTTTTCTCCAAACGTTTTTTCTCCAAGGCTGTTCAAATTGAAGTTAAATTATTTCGACATAAACTTCACCTGAAAATAGTCACTTTAAATACTGAAACTCAATATTTACAAATACTACCTATTATATTTTGACATAAACTTCACTTGAAAATAGTCACTTAAAATACTGAAACTCAATATTAATTACAAATACTACCTAAAATTTCATCCAAACGAGCTTTCTCTTCCTTTTCTTCCTTCTTTAGTGCTCAAAGATTGCATAAATTAACGTCACAGTGGACGAATATTCTTGAAGCCCAAAGACATACACACAGTTAAGTTATAAGCTGACAAAATTAAATACACATTTAGAACTAATAGTAGGGTCCTATACGACTACGTGACCAAATCTTGCGTCTAGCCAATGTTATTACTAACATAACAAAGCTTATTGCTGTCATTTAGTCAGAATTTGCATGCTCTTAAACCCACATATCTACGCATTTATATTTAGACACCTATTTGTAGAAAATCCTCCCTGACAAAAACTTTTGCTTGCTTACTCATTTTTCTCTCTATATTCATCATGAATCCTTTCTTCAATATTTCAAAATTCAGTGGGTGGTTATATTCTTTAAACAGAGTTCGAGTTCACCCCATTTTGAGTCATAGGCCTCGTTATCTGTGCCAAATTAGTGAGAATAATCTTGAAACTCATCCATGGCAATCCATGGAGGGACTAATGAGATGTTCTGCCAATTATTTTCCTTTGACACCCATTAGTTTCTTGGATAGAGCAGCTAAGGTTTTTAGAGACAGAACTTCAGTTGTGTATGGTTCTTCTGTTAAGTACACTTGGCAAGAGACTTATAACAGGTGTTTAAAGCTGGCTTCTGCTTTGTCCCGGTTGGGTATTTCTCGTGGAGATGTTGTAAGTTTATTTTCTTCTTACTCAAAGGTTTCTGCTTTAGTGGTAAACATGTTTTTCATATGTTTCTTATAACTCAACGGTTTCTTGTTTATAGCATCAGTATGATGTCTCTGTTCTTTCCTTAAGATGTGTAATAAAAAATCTTAGTTAGCTTGATGGAGTCCCCTGGGCTTATAAAATGATGTCTCCCAAACTTTAGACACACTCTAACTTTATAAGTAACTTGAGCTGGAAATTCGAAGTCTAAGATCATCAGATTTTTTTTTTTTTAAAGAAAATGGACCAAGGGACTTATTCAACGCGACCATATAAGTAGAAAACAATCGATTCTCTCAACCAATGCAGGACACTAACACTCTCTGGAAGCCCTGGCCTGAACATATTAAGGGTGGACAACATAACATGAGGTGATGAGGACCCAACATTGAATAGGCCAAGAATAGGAGCATCCGTCTCTGATATGAAAAAATAGACCTTGGGCCTAACTCATCCCAATAGTTCATTAGGTGAGGATCATCGAAGACTATATAAAGAGAAAAAAAATCTATTTCCACTACCTAATGTGAGACTTCAACATAAGATGGATGCATGCCTGAAGACTTCATTGTGTGCTGATGGTCTTTTTCTTATGACTTTCAGCATAAGCCCAAGTTATGATGCTCTCTAGGGTAATACTGATGTGAGTAAGCTGATTTTTATCATATCTAGTTATGTTCTGGTGCAGATCTAGGGGGGCGGAATGAGGTTCATCTCCGAAAAATCACACTTTATATGCATGGTCAACAACCTTTGCTATGTAAATATATATAGTAGATGATGAACCGCTGGACGCTAGTGTTGATTGGAAATGCTTTTTTCAGTCAAAAAAGTCTGCCCTTCAGTTATAACAATATATTACTCATTCAATTTTGGGAAAAAGTGTTGTCTGAGCATTGTAACTCTTATCTCCCCAACTTATCTGATCATAAACCAGTACTTATATCTAACTAGGACATTTTTGTCAGTCAATTCTCATGGTTGTAAGTAAATTCTGCAACAGGTTGCAACACTAGCCCCTAATGTACCTGCAGTGCAAGAGTTGCATTTCGCAGTGCCAATGGCAGGAGCAGTGCTTTGTACGTTGAATACACGCCATGATTCAGCTATGGTATCAGTCCTCCTAAGACATTCAGAAGCTAAGATCATTTTCGTTGACCAACAGTTGTTTGAAGTTGCTCAAGGAGCACTGGATCTTCTTACAGATTCCAAAACAAAACCTCTTCTAGTATTAATTCCTGATCCTGAAAACCTCCCTCCTCCCGTTGCTACTTCCAACGTTCAGGAATATCAGACTCTTCTGGAAAGTGGACGTAATGATTTTGCTATCAAGTGGCCGTTAACTGAATTTGACCCTATTAGTGTCAACTATACTTCTGGGACAACTTCACATCCTAAAGGAGTCGTTTACAATCATAGAGGTGCATATCTCAATGCTATTGCTACTCCTTATACTCATGAGATGGGCTCTATGCCTACTTATCTTTGGACTGTTCCAATGTTTCACTGCAATGGATGGAGCCTTACTTGGGGCGTGGCTGCACTTGGTGGCACTAATGTTTGCCTAAGACGTGTCTCTCCGAAGGACATTTTCGAGAATATATCCCTCCACAAGGTCACACATATGAGTGCTGCACCAACAGTCTTGAATATGATAGTAAATTCACCAAAAAGTGACCGCAAACCACTTCCTCACAAGGTTGAAATAACGACAGGTGGTTCACCACCGCCTCCTCATATCATTTCCAAGATGGAGGAGTTAGGTTTTTCGGTATCTCATATATATGGGCTCACGGAGATTCATGGTCCTTGCACATCTTGCCTTCGTAAGCCAGAGTGGGAATCATTACCTCCTGATGAACGATTTGCTCTGAAAGCAAGACAAGGAGTGGAGCATTTTTTCACGCAGGGAATTGACATAAGAGATCCCGACACGATGGAGAAGGTGCCGGATGATGGCAAGACCCTTGGAGAAATTATGATTAGAGGAAACACTGTAATGAGTGGATACTTAAAAAATGTTAAAGCAACAGAAGAAGCGTTTAGAGGTGGATGGTTTCATACTGGTGATCTTGCTGTGAGACATGGAGATGGCTACATTGAAGTTAAGGACCGGATGAAGGACATTATAATCTCTGGAGGTGAAAATATTTGCTCGGTTGAGGTGGAAGGGGTTTTGCTCAGTCATCCCGCAGTCCTTGAAGCAGCTGTAGTAGCAAGGCCAGATGATCACTGGGGGCAGACGCCTTGTGCATTCGTGAAGTTGAAGGAGGGATTTAGTGTTGGTTCTGAAGAAATAATCAACTTTTGTCGGGAACATTTACCTCATTATATGGCTCCTCGGACAGTTATTTTTGGAGATCTACCAACAACGTCTACTGGCAAGATACAAAAGTTTATCCTAAGGGAAAAAGCAAAAGCCTTAGGCAGTCTTTGTAAAATCGAAAGCGAGGTTGCAGTCTGAAGTGTATTTGGGACTAAAGCCTTATTGTTGTAAACATTTGTTCAGAAATTTCCTACATTAAGTCTTGGCTCTTCTGTTTGTGATCTTATGTTCAAGGTTTTACATAATGAAGCTTTCTATAAATAAAGAATCTCAAGCATGATTAGATGTCCTTAGACTTTTTGTTTCTTCTGGTAGCCAACAGTGTCCTAAACAAAGGTTTAGATTTGTGAAGGGGAAATAACAGCTTGTGGATTGGTTGATTTCATGATAACACTTATGTGTATTATCCAAATAGCACAGATGAATTTAATTTATACAAAGCATATCAGTAGAGACCAAATATGAAATGGAATGAGGACGATCCAATGATGAATTCAAATCACAATTACTGGAAGGAATTGTGTCTTTCAAAAGATCCAAACATTGCAAATTAAAGCATAAGCATATAGTAGTATATTATAACCACGCACATGTAACACAATATGTTGATCACCTAGAGCATGTCAACAACTTTTAAAACCTGCTTCTTTACTACTATAAATTACAAGATGCAATCCTGAGCAAAAGTGAGTATAAACTAATACTTAAAAGGGACATTATTATTACTGTTTTTCATTTTTTAGCAAGGGCCAGCGACAAATAGGGCATCGGTTGTTTATCTCCAGTCATTTGACGATACAGTGTAAGTGAAAAGAATGCCACCACGGCAATATTGAGATATCTCTCCTATTGAAGGCTAATCCATACAGATGGAACAAATAGGAGGCATTGGCACCATGTTTTTAAGTTTATCTGTACAATACTTGAATGTATGATGGATTTACATATACACTCTAGCAATTTACAGAAGACGGGCTCGAAGAGAAAATACTCACCTAACGTTAACAGATGTTTTCTGATTACATGCTGGACTCGTTACTAAAATTCCTACATGGTCAAGGATTTGCCTAAGACTACCTGACAGTAACAGAAAAAAAAAAGAAAAAGGGAAATGGTCAAATTGGGAGGAAATGAGATTTCTTACGATTTGAATAGAGGAAAATGAAATCTCTTGTAAAAAGGGTCATAAAACTAAAATAAAATTGTAAAAGGCCAAATAACCATTTCTCCCTCAAATTTGGCCCTGTATGATTCGAAATTTAGCAGCTTTGTCCTCAGTTACACTTTTGATTTAATATCACTTTTATCATTAGAAAAGTTATTTCATTTTTGCCCTTCAACCTCTAATGGATAATTTTACATTATAGTCAAAAGTTGAGGGATAAATTATTATTTTTTTCCGATGAAGGTGGACACATGAAATCTAATCCTTTCATGTGGGAGTTCTGTTAATGACAAGTCAAAACGAGACGATTTTTATCGCATGAATATGAATAAACTAAAAATTGGGCAAAATTGAGCAATTTTCGTTAATATATAAGAGCAACTTTGACATTTCTCCTTAAATCATGAAAATTCTACCGAAGGTATGTTTATTTTAATCTAAATATTTTAAAGAAAAAAAAACAAGAAAAAAATTAAGAAAATTTGAACTGGAATAATAAATAAGCAAATTGTTATAAATATTATTTATTATTGTGGATGTCTATCTTTAATAGAAAAATTAGAACTAGTGACTTTGGGATCAAGTCAGTTTTCTCCTACAAATATAAATGTTTTCCTTCATTGTAAATTCATCCATCAAGAGAAATAAAGAACTCTCCTCTCTTTTCTTTACATACGATATTCTTGCTTTATTATTTTATAACACAAATTAAATTAATGACAAATTTACCGTCATAGTGGAGTAATAATTAAATAAAGCAAAAAACTCAAATATGATCTAAATGACATCGCCTTTAATTAGAGGTTTACACGCCAACTTAAATGGACCCAAATTACATGAAGGCCAATGCCTATAAACACGTGTACTGCAGAAACTTGTGACAGATTTTGATGGGATTCTCCGTTAAATCTAACTAGGCGGCTTCAACACAGTGCTATGATATTTTAGGTACACTGTAAGGAAAGTCTGAAGATCGAAACAAGTGGAAGATCGAATCTGTTCCTCTTCTCCAAGTCAAGAAAACCAAATAAAGAATGTCAATTGCAAAAAAAGGACTGCAAAACTACTTGTTACAGCTTCAACAACACCCCTTACGAACAAAGGTCAAACCTTTTCCCCCATTTCTGATTTGTCTAGTGGGTGTGGGATATTTTGTGATGTGGGGTTTCTTTAATTTCTCGAAAAAGTTGCTCTTTTGGTACAAAGATTTCACCTTGATGTTTTTGCTAATTTTGTACTGGAGTATTGTTTGAATATTTGATGGCAGGCAATAACGGCAGGAGTATTGTCAGCGATAAGTGATATAGTGGCTCAGAAGATAACTGGCATTCAGAAACTTCAAGTCAGACGCCTTCTTCTCAAAGTGGTATGCTTCTCTTTCCATACATTTGTATTTTTACTACTAAAAAGAAAACATTTATGGTAGAATCGAGGTCATTATTGCCTACCACAGCAGGGTACCTAAGTTGGTTGACCATGGGACTTCCATAATTGAGGTTGAAACCCCTGCCTATGACAGCAGGGCATTTGCCTTCTGGGTTGGAGCTCATCACACAGGGCTTGCCTAGTGCGGATTATTTCTCCCGTGTGGTTTGCGTGCTATTGCACAAGATCAGAGTTTACCTATGCGCACCCAAAGGATAGTGGCTGCGGGTTCCCTAAAAAGAAAAATTATTGCAATTTTTATGTACGCCGATGGTTGCATTTATGTATCTGAGCTCGAGCACGATGTCTTTGTAAGTATGATGAAGCTTTAGTATTTTGTTCCACTGAATCATAGAAGCATCTATTCGTAAAAAGTTTCATTGACTGCGCTGAGTGCATGTTTCAAATTTATAGGTTCTTGGTTTTCTGTTTCTTTTGATAAAAGATCAGCTTGGTTACGTAACACTACCTTAGACCTCAGTCTCTTTCATTGCTTTTCTGATGATGGTGGTAATGGACCAGTTTACGTACATCAGTTAATACTCCGCACAGCCTGATATAACCTACAAGTACCTGTATTGAGTAAACCTGCCCATCAAGGTTAGAGCAGACATGTGGAGTGAATTAGCTTGGAATATAGAACTGCTATGGCTCGACCACTCAGCCATAAACTTAAAGTCTAGTCTCCTTATGGAATGCCAACTATGGATCAATTTTAGCCTCTGAGTGCATCAGGTACAGGAAGTAAACACAGAGCGAAACAATGCGGTGCTAGCATGCTGTTTGTATTAGATTGGAACTGGCAAATTTACACAAACTGTCACCCAGGGTAATGTGATGATGTGATCAGCTTTTCTCTAAATTTTCTTGAAATGACAGAATTAGCGTGCTGAAGAGAGTGCACATTTCAGCAGAATTGATCTTAAATGCACTCTGGTTTACTTTGCCACACATGACATCATTGTCTCTGCATCTTCATTTTTTGTTTTGTTTTAGAGGATCCCAATGTTCCAATCTCTTTTGGATAAATACTTCTGCTGTGCCCATCTGGTGGTTGAATGGATAACTTGATTTTAGATTCTAGCTTTTCGTCTAAACAAAGACTTTACAACTTGCGGGAAAAAGTGTTTTGGTTGTGAGCCACAAAGGATGTTACAAATATATTTCTTCTTTTGCATCAAATCTTTTTTCTTATGCTGGCTCTACTACGGGAAGGCTTCTGCACTGAGTCTTGGGACTATAGCCTTTGTTGCGGAGAAGAGGGGCTATTTCTGGCTAATCCTCTAATTCCTTATTCGAGATTGTCAAATCCTGAAACAGGATTGGGATCTTACAAGTTAGAACTGTAGCACTTTGGAAAATTATTTCTTGTCACGCCACTATACTAGGATATTAGGAGATCAGAAGCAAAGGAATGTATCAAATAGTTGCAACTAGTATGGAATGGTGCTTGAAAACACTTAATATCTTAAGTTGCTTTAAGGATTTGTCTTGGAGGTTTGAGAAACTGAAAGCTGAGCAAGTAGGTGCCAGTAAGCTTATATAATAAAACTTTATCTTCTGGCTCACTTTAATTGCAATGATCGAATGGAGCAGAATGGATACCGAGGATTCATACAGCCGAACCCAACTAGTTTGGTATTTAGGCGGAGTTGTTGTTGATGTAGGTTAAGTTTAGTTGCAATTCTGTGTCAAATTCTCTTCAATTTCAGGGTTGTTACTGACATGGCACATCGAAATCATTTGATTCATTTAGTATCGTTCGTGTCATATTCTTCTGCTTGTGCGTATAAGTTGCTATTTCGGATGTTATCATCTGCTTTGACTTGAACTACATGCAGCTTTTTGGCGTTGCCTATCTTGGACCATTTGGGCATTTTCTTCACTTATTACTGGACAAACTCTTCAAGGGGAAGAGAGACAAGAGTACAGTTGCCAAAAAGGTACTGAACTCTCTCTTCTTTGGATGATTTAGTATCAGCATCAGGAAAGCAGGATATGGTATCTTTTTTTTTTTTTTTTTAAGAATGTAATAGTATATTCATCAGCACAAAAAGCTGTGCTGGTAGCCAAATTTGCAAAAGATCCTGTAAGTTCATCTGCCCCTTTCTCCTTACAAGGACTCTAAAAACTGTAATATTTACTCTGTTTGAACAACAATTTTTTTTTAATCTTCTGTAAAGAGTTGTCTGTCTTCAAAACACCTAGCATTCCTTTCTCTCCAGACAGTCCACCATAGAGAAAGAGGTCAATAAACAGTGAGCTGGTAAATATATAAGAATGTGAACATGCATTTTGATTTTCAGGTGTTGCTGGAACAAGTTACTTCGTCTCCCTGGAATAACTTGCTTTTCATGGTTTACTATGGATTAGTGGTTGAAAGTGAGTTTCTGTCTTTAATTACCACTGCCTTTCAACTTTGCAACATACGTATAAACTATTTCATGGAATACCATTACACCAAATCTCAACATGTTCTACAACTAAAAGTCCAAGTAGACAAATATGGCCTTAAGCAATCAAATTAGGATTTGTCGAAGGGATTGACAGTAGATATTGTCAAATTAAAAGAGTTATAATTGCAAAGAACCTTGTAGATGCATCAGTTTAAAAAGAAAGAACCTTGTAAATTCATGTGGAAAAAAAAGAACAAGAAGAAAGGTACAAAAGGATAAAACTATATGTTCTGGCTACCTTTCTAATCAGCTTTTAGCAAAACCATTTCATCTATACAGACATACATTTTGTCCTGTGAGTTATTAAATTTGGACAACAATTTCTCCTTCAACCCTTATAGTTTTATAAACCTTGATGAAGTTACTAAGTTTTCATCATGTGGAAGTCTCAAATCCTTGAATTATATTTCTTGTTTAAACTATAGCGTTGTTTAATTATTTCAGAATTTCCTTCTTTTATCCTTGTAGGGAATATCCTCAAAATGAGTAGTTACTTAAAACAATGTCTGCTTTAATGGGTGTTTCATTCAAATAAATATTTGTATTATGTTTGGCTGGAGTAAAAGGAGAGATGGTGGGAGCAGAGGAAGTTTAAAAAGAACAGTGACACAGGTTTTCTACCCTTTTTTGCTGATGAAGTTATAGAGGAGCTCTTTAGCCCTCTGAAATAGGACTGGAGATTTTAGCACACTTCCATAAACTAGTGAAAAGGAGGAAATATATCTTTTTACCGTCATCCTATCCTAGAAACAATTGAAAAGAGATGATGAGTGCTTCATAAAAGGAAAGTAAACCATGAGTGTCTTGTTTCTTTACGATTTTCTTCTCCTTCGTGAAGCGATATGTAGCATAAGTTTTTGAAAGATCTGCAGGAATTTTTGACAGTCTGTCTCATTTATGTTTGCTGACCTTCGGTTAGTTAGAGGTATGATTACACAAACAGAACAAAGGATTTGGCTGAATATTATCTTGTATTTTGCACAGGTAGACCCTGGATACAGGTGAAATCTAATATCAAGAGGGAATATCCGAAAGTGCAGTATACAGCTTGGGCGGTTAGTCAAATTCGCCCTCTCCCGAGTCCAATATTTCTGTTCTGTTCTTTATTGAATGATAACTGTAAGTATTGTTTATAAATATGCAGTTTTGGCCAGTCGTTGGGTGGGTAAATCACTTGTACGTTCCACTGCAATTCAGAGTCATCTTTCACAGCATTATTGCATGTTGCTGGTATGCACCAATTCCCTGCTTGTTAGTGTTTCTATTGCAGGTGATTTTACAGTATGATTAACTTTTTATCAATTTGTAGGGGAATATTTTTGAATCTACGTGCAAGGTCGATGGTTTTGAAGAAGGCTTGAAATCCTCAAGTTTACATGAACATGGCAACATCTCCTTGTGTAGTTCGAAAACATTTAATATGGTAGTTTGGGGTGCTTATTTTGTTTCGATTTTCACTTTTTCTCTAATCCTTAAAACCGAGACATCTTTATTAAGCAAAAATGGTTGCATAGAGCAAGTGCATATGCAGAACGCTCCACACATGGCAATGTGAAAAGTTGTCAGTTGAAAAATGTAACGGCACTTCAAATGTGACTCAAAAATGCTAAAATTGTGGCAAGCGATTACAGTATATTATATTGCACAATCCAACATTATTTATGTAGCCATACTATCTTGTCGTTGACCAAATTGTCTTTGTTGCCTACACGTACTCCTCTTTGAAGACGAGAGCTGCTGATGTTTCTCTTACTACCATAATTTTACTTATTTGTGTACTGTGTTTTGGAATTCCAAAAAGGTGTGGAGAAAGTAACGTGCGATGCATTGCAACAATCAGCTGCTCTTTTCTAAACTTTCACACTTTTGGAATGCCAACTTGAGATTTCTCACACTACATTGCAACAATATGCTAATCTATTCTGGTTCCATATGTTAATTGTTTTGGTCAATTAAAGGTTACAAAATATTTTAGGAAAACTACAATCGTTTACTTATTACTGTTTTTATTTCCTGAATCTACCTTCTAGCGTTCTAGTTAATGGAGATTTTAATTAGGTGAGACCTTTGAGGTAGAGATAAATATTACTTTCCACAAATTCTTGTGTGGTATGTGCATTTTCTAATAGTCAGATAATATAGATCGGAAGAAGCGCAGCAGTAGCTTTCTATGTGTCATACAACGTTACAGGTTCAACCACCATTGTCCGAGCCAGGGGGGATTAAAACTATAAAACAATAAATATACCAAGAAGTTAATGGGGTTTGACATGTATTATTTATGCAAAAATAATGTTCTAAGCCTTGTATGTACAGTGTAATTTTCCGACAAAGGGAGTTTGAATGAACCCATTGCACCCTTACCTCCGGCCTGGGCAACCACTATAGATAATTAGTCATTGCTTTAAAGTCATATGATCAATACTATTATGTAATGCTGACACCATGTTACCACTTATTGCCATTTCAGAAATATGCTGCGCATGTTATAATTGAACTAATTGTGGCCTTGTACCCATTTTAGAAGTGAACCAAAGGCTGAGTAAGTTCGATTTATTGGAAAGCGAGTATGTGGTACTAGTAGAGATCAGAATTAAACACGAGGTGTGTGTATGTATATATACAACTTTCAAGAATAGTAAAAGCTGATGAGCTTTAGGATTTCAACAGTGGCTGGCTGGTATGAAATTTTCTCTGATCTTTGAAATATTTTAAGTATATTGGACGGAATGAATTTTCTCATTATATATATTCATATCCCTCGAAATTTGAATTGACGAGTACAGATTATATGTCGGAAAAAAAGTACTGAAATTATATCATCATATTTGTCATATACTCGTTGTTGTCTTCTAAAGTAGGAAATTTTGGATTTATTTGAATTTTTCAAAACTACAGTACCCTAAAGTTCCAAAAATCTCTACAGTACACGTGATTGAATATACAAAGCTTTAAGTCTTAGAAAAAACAACACAGGGAATTGTTAACACGCCTTTCCACATGCTTTCATTTTCGGATCATTTATGAAAGTAATTCAGTATGGCTACAAAAAAAAAATTCAGTATGGCTACTTCGTGTTAGTTGAGGAAATTTTTGCGCACGCAAATACATTTACTAAAGTCTTACACAATACTCCCTCCCTCCGTTCATTTTTACTTGTTCTGCATATTAGAAATAGTTGTCCATTTTTACCTGTTCAGTTTGATTTACTCTTATTATTAATTATTGGGTTAGAAAGTTCAAAGAATTCTTACTCGCTACACAACTTTTAAAGTATGTTTTATTGATTTCAACCATTAGATGACTTAGTAATAATTAGGAGTTATCTAGTAAAATTGTCATTCTATTTATGGCTCTTTTAAGGGGTGTATCAAGTCAATACAAGACAAGTAAAAGTGGACGAAGAGAGTAGAGTTTATTTTTCTCATCACTTTGCAGCACAAAAGGGCATTATGGATTTTATTATCAATAAGCTTGATCTATTTTATCGAGAACCGATAGCTAATGTTTGGTGAATAAATACTCACCTATGTTTACATCAAATTATATAAATTTACTATAATTGATTGATTTCATGAGGTGAGGACGTATATTAATGAATCATGATTAAGCGTTGAAAATTTATGTACAAATACATGACACACGTCTCTTGACTTACCTTAATTATACAATGATGGGAAGAACATGATGATGATTATTTACGCCAAGCTTCATCAAGCATGAAATACTATATAATTGGACACAAGGATTAAGAGTTGATCAAGGGTTTAAGTATAATATTGGTTGGCCGTTTCAAATTTCAAAAACCCACAAAAGTTTTCCTATATATTTTTGAAAGTCAATAAGAGTAAGTACAATCAGCCAAAGGGCTAAGGCAAATTAGAAATAGTCTTAGCCATGTACCCATTCAATTCAAGCTTTGAATAATTCACTACTATTGCCCTTTATTTTTTCCAGTCAAATCTTATTTAGGATGTCAAGTTGTCAACTATTCTCCCTATATATACGTCCCGTGTCCTGTCTTCTTTACCATAATAATCATAATCCCCACTCAACTTTTGGTTTCTCCTCTTTGTTTGCCAATCATAGATCATTAAGTAACATCCCTTATTTTCCAATTAAAGAACAAAAAAGATGGCAATAATGCTCCAATCTTCAAGTTTCTTGAATTCATATAATTCTGTTCCTTCAACATCATGTTGCAGTTGTAGAAGAGGACTGATAAGAGCGAATATTAATATTCCAAATAATCAGACATTTAACATCTCCCTTCCCAGGCTTCAAAGTCGAGCTAGATCAGTGCAGGAACAAGAGTTTATTAGTGTGTTATCAACCAGCAGCAGCCCAATTGAGAAACAATTTAGTCCGTCAAAAAGAATTGATCCTTTGGTTATCGAGAAGCTTTACGCAATCAAGGAGGCAATTGCAGATAGAGTGGAGATGCATAGAAATATTGGAGAACAGAGAAGCCAGTGGAACAATATGCTTTTGACATCTGTTAATGGGATTACACTAGCTGCTGCTACAATGGTTGGAATTGCAGCTAGCAGTGGTGATCCTATTTTGGGACTAAAAATGTCATCCACTTTGATGTATTTGGCTGCTACTGCCATGTTGGTCACCATGAACCAAATTCAACCATCCCAACTTGCTGAAGAACAAAGAAATGCAATAAGGCTTTTTCAAGATCTCTATAACCAAATAGAAACAACTTTATCAATCGGGCATCCTTCTGCTATTGATGTCAAAGCAGCTATGGACAAAGTATTGGCTCTTGACAAGGCATACCCCCTTCCTCTTCTTGGTGTAATGCTAGAGAAATTTCCATCTACTGTTGAGCCGGCTGTTTGGTGGCCTCAACAACGTCGAAGACACCCCAAAAGGGACACTGACAATGGAAACGATTGGAATGGATGGAACGGTAAATTGGAAGAGGAAATGAAAGAAATAACGGGAGTGTTAGGTAAAAAAGACCAAGAAGAATATATTAGGCTAGGGGAGAAGGCCTTGAAATTGAACAAGTTTTTAGCCATATCTGGTCCTTTGCTCACAGGCCTAGCGGCAGTTGGCTCTGCATTAGCAGGTCCTTCTACTCATGGATCTTGGGCAGCCATGCTTGGCATTGTCGGTGGCGCATTGGCAAGTGTAGTTAACACAGTAGAGCATGGTGGACAAGTGGGAATGGTATTCGAGATGTATAGAAGCAACGCTGGTTTCTTCCAGTACATGCAGGAATCTATTGAATCTAACTTGACAGAAACAGAAAGGGATAGAAGAGAAAATGGTGAGGTGTTTGAAATGAAGTTGGCACTGAAGTTAGGAAGGAGCTTATCAGACCTGAGAGATCTTGCTGCTTCTTCTTCATGTAAAGCAGAAGATTTAGATGAGTTTGCCAGCAAGCTTTTTTAGAGTAGTTATTCACAGTATAACGCATCGACAAAATGCAGTACATATCATTGTTTACGCGAGTAGGACTAACTCATTCTTTTATTCAATTGTAACCGCTTATAAGGCCAAGTACTTGCAAGTTGCAAATTTCAACTTGCTTGATTCATATTTATGTTTTGACTCTACTGGGAATGAAATATTTCAATATTTCTTGCCTTTATAGCTAATTATCTCCTATTGTCACTCGATAAACTGTTGCACCTGTGAACTTTGATATTGCCATTTACTATGAATTACAGCCCACTGCAGTATTTGTTGCCACTCCCTTGCATACTTTTGAACTCCCTGCCACTGAATTAGGATCTTGTTCCAGAAGATGCTTGAAGACAACTCACACTTGGAAAAAAATAAAATAAAGTGAAGTGCTCTCAACTACAATATGGTACACTGGACATGTCAGATTGTCAACTATACCCCAATGAGCAAGTTTATCTCTAGTATATAAAAGCTTATTTGAAGTTGCCTCATGATGAAGATCCACTTATGAGAACAAAAATTGTTACACAAGCCTTCCTTAAGGTGCCTTAAGGAAATCCCCTCTTAGCTTTGACATACATTCTTTTAATGGATTTTTTTTGCATCTGCCTGCATAGAGAGGAATTTGGAGAACAAAACACTCTTTCATGTTGATATGAATTAAGAAGCCGCTCATATATAGTTCAACTCGCTCAACTTTAATCAGTTTTTAGTTACTACTTTATTTTATTTTTAAATCGTTTACAATACGATTATAAGCTGTTAAAAATATAACTTATTATTGAAGAAAGTATAATTATGTTCTACTAATTAAAATCGGATCATTAATTTGTTTATCTATTTATTTTTATTCTTTTTTTTTTCTTTCTGACAAAAGATACTTATCAATTGATTTGGAATACTAATTCAGTAAAAGTTAATCCAACCTTTTGGACGGTTAATTGAGTTATATACATTAAGAATATGCCACTCCCCTAGCCTGCCAAAAAGTAAATAAGTTGGACGAGTTACACTTTTTACCTATCAAATGATAGATCCCTGGAAATAGTCTAATATCGAGCATTGAACTTATAACATCATATACTCCTTGGTATCTTCTAAAGTAGGAGTATTTATTTATTTATTTATTTATACTATATGAATATCTAAAACTACAATATCCAAAAGTTCCAAAAATCTCGCAAAATTGAAATCCACGTGATTGTAGAAAAAGGCTTCTATTAGAAACAACTTAGAGAATTATAAATACGCCTTCCACATGCTTCCCATTTTTGGCCGATTCTAATGACTGGAGTATATTAATTTTGATATTCTGTATGAGCTAAATTTCATCTCAGCACTTTGGAACACAGGTTGAGGTAATAATTTAATCATGCAAAAAGAAAAGCATGCATGTTGAATGTTTAAAACAGCGTGGATAATATATAATATATCCGAGAACAGATGTCTAATGTCTCGCGTTTGTTTATAATGTGATACCAATTTAAAATGTAAGCTAAAACATACGTATGTAACTGTATATTTTTTTCTCTCTCCGATTCATTATTATTTCTTGCTTGTAAGCAACTCGTCAATGCAGTGAACCCACTCAAAAGTATATACACAAGTCACAACAATCATACTCCTTCCATTCTAAAATGTTTGTCTGATTTTGACTTGGCACGGAGTTCAAAAAAATAAAGAAAACTTTTGAATCTTATGATTGTTAATTAAAGATGTGTAGAATGTACAAAAATGCCCTTTTAATTTTGTGGTCTTAAACATGTCACGTGAAAAGTTTGAATAAAAGAGTTGTCAAAAAAGAAAAAATATATTCTTTTTAAACGGACAAAAAAGGAAAGTAAGACAAACATTTTGAAACAGAGGGAGTATTTACTTTTAAGAAATGTGATTAATATTTATATCCAATAATAGAAGAAATATAATGGTTATTTATGACAAATAGTATCATGCATGAAAGATACAACTGGACACGAGAGTTGAAAAATAAAAATTTAAAATAAATAAATAAATTGGCAGAGGTATAGTTTTGGATGGCTGATTCAAATTTCAAAACCCCATAAAATTTTCCTACGTTTTGAAAGTCAATAAGAGTACGTGCAAGTAGCCAAAACGTAATATACCCAAAACATTTTCAAAAACTAATAGAGCAAATTAAACAAACATAAGAAATGGTCTTGGCCATGTACCCATTCAATTCAAACATTGAATAACTTGCTATTATTACGGTATTACCTATTGTTTTCAGTCAAATCATAATACTATTTCAATAATTGTCAACTAGTGTCCCTCTATATATATATCCCATGTCCTGTCTTCTTTACCATAACAATCATAATAATCTAAACTCAACGTTTGGTTTCTCCTCTTCCTATTCCAATCATAGATATCATCAGTTAATTAACATCCCGTTGAAGAACAAAAAAAGATGGCAATCATTCTCCAATCTTCAAGTTTCTTGATTTCATGTAATTCTGTTCCCTCAACATCATCTTGCAGTTGTAGAAGAGGATTGATTAGAGCGAGTATTAATATTCCAAATAATCAGAAACTTAAAATCTCCCTTCCAAAGATTCAAAGACGAGCGAGACCAGGGCAGCAACAAGAGTTGATTAGTGGGTGTTCAACCATAAGCACCAGCAGCAGCAGCCCAATTGAGAAACAATTTAGCCCTTCAAGAAGAAGTGATCCTTTGATTATCGAGAAGCTTTACGCGATCAAGGAGGCAATTGCAGATAGAGTGGAGATGCATAGAAATATAGGAGAGCAGAGAAGCCAGTGGAACAATATGCTTTTGACATCAATTAATGGCATAACTCTAGCTGCTGCTACAATGGTTGGAATTGCAGCTAGCAGTGGTGATCCTATTTTGGGACTAAAAATGTCATCCACTTTGATGTATTTGGCTGCTACTGCCATGTTGGTGACCATGAACCAAATTCAACCATCCCAACTTGCTGAAGAACAAAGAAATGCAACAAGGCTTTTTCAAGATCTCCATAACCAAATAGAAACAACTTTATCAATGGGTCATCCTTCTGCTATTGATGTCAAAGCAGCTATGGACAAAGTATTGGCTCTTGACAAGGCATACCCCCTTCCTCTTCTTGGTGTAATGCTAGAGAAATTTCCATCTACTGTTGAGCCAGCTGTTTGGTGGCCTCAACAACGTCGAAGACAGCCCAAAAGGGCCACTGACAATGGAAACGATTGGAATGGATGGAACGGTAAATTGGAAGAGGAAATGAAAGAAATAATGGGAGTGTTAGGAAAAAAAGACCAAGAAGAATATATTAGACTGGGGGAAAAGGCCTTAAAAATGAACAAGTTTTTAGCCATATCTGGTCCTTGGCTCACAGGCCTAGCAGCAGTTGGCTCAGCATTGGCAGGTCATTCTACTCATGGATCTTGGGCAGCCATGCTTGGAATTGTTGGTGGCGCTTTGGCAACTGTAGTTAATACAGTAGAGCATGGGGGACAAGTTGGAATGGTATTCGAGATGTATAGGAGCAATGCTGGTTTCTTCCAGTACATGCAAGAATCTATTGAATCTAACTTGACAGAAACAGAAATGGATAGAAGAGAAAATGGTGAGGTGTTTGAAATGAAGTTGGCACTGAAGTTAGGAAGGAGCTTATCAGACCTGAGAGATCTTGCTGCTTCTTCTTCATGTAAAGCAGAAGATTTAGATGAGTTTGCGAGCAAGCTTTTTTAGAGTAGTTATTCACATCGAGAAAATGCAGTACATATCATTGTTTATGCGAGTAGGACTAACTCATTCTTTTATTCAATTGTAACTGCTTATAAGGCCAAGTACTTGCAAGTTGCAAATTTCAACTTGCTTGATTCATATTTATGTTTTGACTCTACTGGGAATGAAATATTTCAATATTTCTTGCCTTTAATCTAGCTAATTATCTCTTATTGTCACTCGATAAACTGTTGCACCTGTGAACTTTGATATTGCCGTTTACTATGAATTACAGCCCACTGCAGTATTTGTTGCCACTCCCTTGCATACTTTTGAACTCCCTGCCACTGAATTAGGATCTTGTTCCAGAAGATGCTTGAAGACAACTCACACTTGAAAAAAAAAAAAAAAAAGTGAAGTGCTCTCAACTTCAATATGGTACACTGGACCAGGGGCGGAAATTACAATATATATATATATATATATATATATATAGGTAAATTTTTTGTGTTTATGTTCATAAATTAACTTTTGAACACTCTGAACAAATATAAAAGGTTAGCTCAAGCGGTCCAGGGTGTTCAAAATTGTCTCTAGCGTCCTAGGTTCGATCCCAGGGACAACATGTCAAATTGTCAACTATACCTCAATGAGCAAGTTTATCTCTAGTATATATAAGCTTATTTGAGGTTGCCTCCTGATGAAGATCCACCTATGAGAACCAAAATTGTTTCACTTGCCTTCCTTAAAGTACCTTAAGGAAATCCCCTCTTAGCTTGACATACATTCTTTTAAGGGATTTTTTTTGCATCTGCCTGCATAGAGAGGAATTTGGAGAACAAAACTGTTACGTCCCGTATTTTTATACATTGGAACAACCCGGATTAACTATGATAATTTAAGGCCAAGATTATTCCGGAATTTGAAGTCGGGACTTTTGACCATTTGATTTTATTTTGAGACACAAATTATATATGAAATTGATGGCATTGAACACTTAGGGAAAATTGGGACCACAATTCATAAAATTGGGATTAAAAATCTTGTGCAAAAAGGGCCATGTGGCCGTGTGAATTTAAAGGGGTCCCCACATTGTGTGGCCAAATTTAATTGGTCCAACACATGTGTGGACCATAGGGACATGGAGATATTTTAGTGGGAACTTAAAAATATGACCTCTAAGTCATTTCTCTTCATTTCTACACTTAGAATAAAAATGAAGAAGGAGGAGAACAACAACTCCAACCTCACAGCTAAGAGGAGAGAAAAACAAGATCATCTTTTTAGCTCCTCTAAAATTATTCCATTGATGTAAACCCACTATATTGAGGTCCCTAAGTAGCGTGGAAGCATCGTTGGAGCGATCAACCCATTATTTTCATCTTTTGGAAACCCTAGGCTATTGGAAAGTTGAAGAAGGAAGGTAAGCATTCATTATGTTTTTGTGTTATGAAGGTTATATTCATGTTGTAGTATCTTATAGTGGTTGGAAATCATGAAATATAGTATGATTGGAAGTGGGTCGTGTGATGGGTGTTGTTGTGTTGTGATTGAAATTATGAATTAATGTTTAGTTAGTTGATTGGGATCATTGTAAGGTGAAGAACAATTGAGAATCATCCATATATGTGTATATATAGTGTTGATTGAAATGGGTCACATTATATGACGATGAACGAAGGAACGTCGCTTAATGTTTTAATCGCCGTCGCTATGAATCTTATGTTGGAAATGAATGTTTGTTGACTCGAAATGATGTTGTTAATGTGCGGACTGTTTTTGGAGGTTATTGTATATTTATTGTAATTGGTATATTGATGAGATAGCATTGTTAGAATGTAATTTGAGGATACAAACCATGATTTGGAAATGAAGGAAAAAAAAAAATTAAAAAGGGCTGTCTCGGTTGGGGCTGTTTTCGGCCAGCTTGGAAAAACAATTCGGGTTGTTGGAAATGTGGTATGAATTGCTTAGAATGCCCTTGAATATTTTTGGTAAGGATTCGAGTTGATGATTGAATGTATAAGCGTCGATTTTGGCTTGAAGGTAAGTCGTCGAATTGAATTTATGTAAGTTGTCGAAAAATGGAAAAGAAAGCGATTATTGTATTTTGTCTTTCGGATTGGTTGTCAATGTTACTAGGTTGGTTATTGTGGTTGTTGTTGTTGATTTTGAGCGAGTTAAATTCTCGGGGTAGCCTATTTACAGGGGAAATGCTGCCCAAATTTCTGTAGAATTAAGGGCGAAATTGGAATTTAATGCCCAAAGAGTCTTTTAGCTAATGTTTGGCATTTTATGGCTTATTTTTAGATCGTGGGCAGCCCGAATCATAGTTTGGACTTAGCTTGAGTTGGATCATATTGGAGAGCGTTTGAGGTATGTAAAGCAACCTTCCTTCTTTTGGCATGCCTTAGTTTCACATAGGCTAGATTAGAGCTTTAAGGGAATTCCAAATTCGAGATCCGAGCATGTTATGATCCATATATATATTCTTTGGCACTCTTATATATGTTTTTATGAAATATGAACCATGATGTATTTGAAGTAATCGCTTTCCGAAATTCGCATAGAAAATGTTCACTTTAAGGAATTTTGTAATCTCTGAATGCCATATTTTTCGCATAGAGGCTCGGATCGCTCCAATAATTTTTATAGGAGTTTTCTTGATGTATAATGGGTATGTTTTTCATAGGCGGGCTCAGTTCGGGTCTATACTCGTCCGTGGGTCCCGCGACGCCCTTTATGTAAATTCGACAACTTTGAATCAAAAAGTGATAATTATCATTCCGATTTCGAATATGACTATTTTACTTATCCTTCGGATTTATAATAATGATTTTATGCATATGATTCCTCACTACTCCGCTCGTGCCTACTATGATATCGTTCGCCAGGTTCCTGGGCCGGTTCTGTTGTCGTGCGCTTTTTGATACATTCCGGTGTTATGCTGTGTTTATGGTTCACCGTGCTCCTCGCTCGAGGGCCGGGTTCCACTTATGTTTGGCGTTATGCTGTGTTTGGCATTATGCTGTGTTGTGATGTGTGTCGGGGATTCGGAGATTTGAAACGTTCTGGTGTTATGCTGTGTTGTGGCGCCATCGACAGGCGGGCGACCACATTTTCCAGTGCCCTATGCATAATTTATACTTTGGAAATAAACATTTTGATATGTATTATTTTCTATATATCTGATTCGATTATTATTCAGATTTATTTCTGTACCTTCTGCTTTGCATACTCAGTACATATTTCGTACTGACCCCCTTCTCCGGGGGCTGCGTTTCATGCCCGCAGGTACAGACGCACAGCCTGGTGATCCACCTGTTTAGGACACCCTTTCTGCTATTCGGAGTGCTCCTCTCTTTCCGGAGCTTATACTTTTGGTATATATATTTATTAGTGCATTTGTATATATTCGTTCATGGGTACGGCGGGGCCCTGTCCCGTCATATGATTCTGTCGGTCTGTTTAGAGGTCTGTGGACATGTTTGTGGGTTAGGGTCTTTCTGTATGGATGTATGTACATGTCATTTGGGCGATCCCATACGCCGAGGCGGCCGGTCCGCATATGTTGTTTGGGCGATCCTATACGCCGAGGCGGCCGGTCCGGATATGTTTATATATTGCTTGGTTAGCCCTGTGTGGCTCTTGTTGGTATTTTCTGCGTGCAGGGTATATTGGATAGTCCGTAAAACAAAGGAAACTCTGCCGAAATTTTCTAGAAATTACCTAAATTTGAAATAAAGTCTTGTCGGCTTCCGCCATATACTAGAATGAGTTGATAGAATTTGAGATAATATTTGATAGATGGGTTCGGGTGCCCAGATCGGGCACTAGTCACGGCCTACGGGGTTGGGTCGTGACGGAAGTGGTATCAGAGCGGTTTGTCCTCGGAATGTCTACAGACCGTGTCTAGTAGAGTCTTGTTTATCGGTGTGTTGTGCACCACATCTATAAACAGGAAGCTACAGGACATTTAGGATGTTTCCTTTCTTTGAATCTTAGATCGTGCGATAGAGCTGTGCTATTAGGATGATTCTGTTCTGATCTGTTGTTGTTTTTCTTTCAGTGATGCCTCCGAAAAAGGCGACGGCCGCCCAGAAGAAAAAGGGCGTAGTAGGAGAGACCAGCCGGGCTCAGAAGGATACTCGGACCCTTGCTCAGATGATGCGTGATATTACGTCCCGGCCAGCCGACTCTGCTACGTCTTCATCGTCAGCGGAGTCTGGAGCAGCTTCACCATTAGCTCCAGGGGCTCCAGCTCCCGCGCCTCCAGCTCCTCAGCCAGGGGCGGAGGACAGGACACTGAGAGAGGCTGTGCAGTTATTGGCCACTCTTGTAGCGGGACAGGCTCGCAGACGCGGGCGGAGAGATGATGATGATGACGATAGGCGTGACAGCCTGAGGGTTCGAGAGTTTCTATTATGTGGCCCTCCAGAGTTTTACGGGTCTAAGCCCGACGAGGACCCCCATGACTTTATTCGGGGGATGCGGCGCTCACTAGATTTGGTCAGGGCTTCAGAGACTGAGTCTGTTGAGTTGGCTTCGCATAGACTACGGGATGTTGCTGCTCACTGGTATGAGTCCTGGGAGCTATCCAGGGGTGAGGGTGCTACCCCAGCTACTTGGGACGAGTTCGTGACTGCTTTCACTCACCACTTTTTGCCCCCAGAGTTACGGCGGGCGCGGGTTGACCGATTTTTGCATCTGCAGCAGAGGGGTCGGAGCGTCCGTGAGTATAATATGGAGTTTGATTCTTTGGCCCGGTATGCACCTGCCATAGTAGCAGATATGGCCGATCGGATGCACAGATACGTGATGGGGTTAGACCGCTATTTGATTGATGGCTGTATGGCGGTGGCATTGCAGGCAGACATGGATATTGCCCGACTACAGGCTTATGCCCTGGGTATGGAGGACCGACATAGAGCTGATTATTCTAGCAGAGATCGGGACAGGAGGCCGCCCAAGAGGGCCAGATTCACAGGTTATTCTGGAGATTCTCGAGGCGGACAGCCTCAGCAGCAGCAGTCAGGCAGACATCCTCCTCCGTCAGGCCGGGGTACACCCCCACAGTTTACCGGCAGGAGATATGAGGGTGCCGGATATTTAGGGGCAGGCCCGAGCTCCAGGGCTTCAGGTTCACAGTTGGACAGAGGTTCCAGCAGTCAGATGAGGCCACCTAGACCTTTGTGTTCCTACTGTGGGAGACAGCACCCGGGAGAGTGTTTCCGAGCTACGGGTGCATGCTTTGTGTGCGGCCGTCAGGGCCATCAGATGAGAGACTGTCCGGCTAGAGGTGGTACAGGCAGTTCAGCTCAGTCTACCGGGTCAGCTGGTGGTTCATCTTCAGCCTCGGTGGCGATGCGCCCTGCGGGGCGAGGTACTCCAGCACCAGCAGGCCGCGGCAGGGGTCGTGGCGGAGCTTCGGGTTCTAGCGGTCCTTCGAACCGCATTTATGCCTTAGCCAGCAGACAGGACCAGGAGGCTTCGCCTAATGTCGTCACAGGTATATTACTGGTTTTCTCTCGTGATGTGTATGCATTGATTGATCCTGGTTCTACATTATCATTTATATCTCCACTCGTTGCTGATAAAATTGGGATAGAATCCGAACCGATAGAGCCTTTTGAGGTAGCTACACTAGTAGGGGATTCTGTTATAGCCAGTCAGATTTATAGAGATTGTTCCGTGATTATCTATGGTCGCTGCACTAAGGCGGATTTGGTAGAGTTAGATATGATCGAGTTTGACGTGATTATGGGTATGGATTGGCTAGCTTCTTGCTATGCTAATGTTGATTGTCAAAAGAAGATAGTCCGATTCCAATTCCCAGGGGAGCCAGTTATAGAGTGGGCAGGTAATACAGTATCGCCGAGGGGTAAGTTTATTTCATACCTCAAGGCTGAGAAAATGATCAGAAAGGGGTATATTTATCATCTGGTCCGTGTTCATGATTTAGAGGCAGAGGCACCGACTCTTCAGTCAGTCCCAGCGGTTAATGAATTTGTAGATGTATTCCCAGATGAGCTTCCGGGTCTTCCTCCCGAACGGGAGATAGATTTTGCTATTGATCTGTTGCCAGACACTCAGCCTATCTCTATTCCTCCGTACAGAATGGCACCTGCAGAATTGAAAGAATTGAAAGAGCAACTGAGAGATTTATTGGAGAAGGGTTTCATTCGGCCTAGTGCGTCACCCTGGGGAGCTCCGATATTATTTGTGAGGAAGAAAGACGGCTCGCTGCGGATGTGCATTGATTATCGACAGTTGAATAAGGTAACCATCAAGAATAAATATCCCCTCCCCAGGATTGATGATTTGTTTGATCAGCTGCAGGGTGCCAGGTACTTCTCGAAGATAGACCTGCGATCGGGTTACCATCAGGTACGGGTACGAGAGGCTGATATTCCCAAGACAGCATTCAGGACCCGATATGGGCACTATGAGTTCAGAGTTATGTCTTTTGGGCTGACAAATTCCCCAACAGTATTTATGGACCTGATGAATCGGGTATTCAGACCATTCTTGGATATGTTTGTGATCGTATTTATCGATGATATTCTGGTTTATTCTCGGTCAGAGGCAGAGCATGCGGACCATTTGAGGACGGTACTTGGCACACTTCGGCACCAGGAATTATATGCTAAATTTTCTAAGTGTGAATTCTGGTTATCTTCAATGGTATTTCTGGGACATATTATTGGGGCTGATGGCGTCCGGGTGGATACCTAGAAGATCGAGGCCGAAAAGAATTGGCCTAGACCTACGACGCCGACAGAGGTGCGTAGCTTTCTGGGATTGGCTGGTTATTATCGGAGATTCGTGGAGAAGTTTGCTTCCATTTCAGCGCCTTTGACAAGGCTGACTCAGAAGGGAGCTAAGTTTCAGTGGTCAAATGCTTGCGAGCGTAGCTTCCAGTTGCTGAAAGAGAAGTTGACTACGGCTCCAGTCCTGACTCTTCCGGAGGGTCCAGATGGGTATGTGATTTATTGTGATGCCTCTGGTATTGGTTTGGGATGTGTGTTGATGCAGCACGGCAGGGTGATAGCTTATGCTTCCCGGCAGCTCAGAAAACATGAAAAGAATTATCCTACTCACGATTTGGAGCTGGCCGCGGTCATTCATGCTTTGAAGATGTGGAGACATTATTTATATGGGGTTCACGTTGACATTTATACAGATCATAAGAGCCTTCATTACATCTTTAGGCAAAAGGAGCTGAACTTGCGGCAGCGGAGGTGGTTAGAGTTGCTGAAAGATTATGATGTTGACATTCTCTACCATCCTGGGAAAGCTAATGTTGTGGCGGATGCACTCAGCCGCAAGTCTATGGGCAGCCTAGCAGACGTGCCATCAGAGAGTAAAGAAATGGTTCGCGATATTCATCAGTTGGCTAGTCTTGGAGTTCGCTTGGCTGATTCTGGAGATGTTGGGGTTTCTGTTCGAGGTATTGCTGAGTCCTCTATTACAGAAGATATTAAGCGGCATCAGTATGAGGATCCTATTCTGGCAAAGTACAGAGACGCAGCGCTGGCACAGGAGAAGACTCCGTTTGAGATTTCACCTAATGGAGTGTTATTTCACAGAGGCAGATTGTGTGTACCTGACGTTGCAGGGTTGCGGCGACAGGTTATGGGCGAGGCACATTACGCCCGATATTCTGTTCACCCAGGGTCGACGAAGATGTACCATGATATCAGATGCCTATATTGGTGGGACGGTATGAAAAGAGATATAGCAGAGTTCGTTGCTCAATGTCCAAATTGCCAGCAGGTTAAGATTGAGCACCAGAAGCCCGGTGGGCTATTGCAGGAGATGGAGATACCGACGTGGAAGTGGGAGATCATTAATATGGACTTTATTACAGGTCTACCTCGCACTCCACGGAGGTATGATTCTATTTGGGTTATTGTTGATCGGCTGACGAAATCAGCCCATTTTCTTCCAGTTCGGACCATCTATTCAGCTGAGGATTATGCCAGGCTTTATGTCAGGGAGATTGTACGACTTAATGGAGTTCCTGTGTCTGTTATTTCCGATAGAGGTGCCCAGTTTACAGCTAAGTTCTGGAGATCGTTTCAGGAGGGATTGGGGACCCAGGTGAGCCTGAGTACAACCTTCCATCCCCAGTCCGACGGACAGGCCGAGCGCACTATTCAGACATTGGAAGATATGTTGCGTGCCTGTGTTATTGATTTCAGGGGTAGCTGGGACGACCATTTACCGCTTGTTGAGTTTGCGTATAATAACAGCTACCACTCCAGTATTCAGATGGCACCATATGAGGCTTTGTATGGCAGGAAGTGTAGATCACCGATCGGTTGGTTTGATGTTGGGGAGACTGAGTTGATTGGCCCAGATGTGGTCCAGCAGGCCGTGGATAAGGTGAAACTTATTCGAGAAAGATTGTTGGCAGCCCAGAGCCGACAGAAATCTTATGCCGATAAGCGACGTCGACCGTTAGAGTTTCAGATTGGCGATTGGGTGTTCCTGAAAGTGTCACCGATGAAAGGTGTTATGCGATTTGGAAAGAAAGGAAAGCTCAGTCCGAGATATATTGGGCCCTATCTGATTATTCGCAAAATAGGCAAGGTGGCCTACGAATTGGATTTGCCAGCTGACTTGGGAGCGGTACACCCGGTATTTCATGTTTCTATGCTTCGTAAGTGTATTGGTGACCCTTCCAGAGTCTTTCCTGTAGATGATATTCAGGTCACCGAGGAGCTATCTTATGAGGAGCAGCCTATAGACATATTGGATCGCCAGGTAAAAAGGTTGCGGAACAAAGATATGGCTTCTGTTAAAGTGCTGTGGCGGAATAATAACCGAGAGGAAATGACCTGGGAAGCTGAGGAGCAGATGAAGAAAAAGTATCCTCACCTATTTCCAGTACCTTCAGGTAATCCAATTTCTATGTTTGACTATATTGATTTGTGAATCATTCGTATATGATGGCTATAAAAGAAACTCCCCCGAATTTGAGTAAGATCCGTAGCATTAATCCAACATTCGAGGACGAATGTTCTTAAGGGGGGGAGGATGTTACGTCCCGTATTTTTATACATTGGAACAACCCGGATTAACTATGATAATTTAAGGCCAAGATTATTCCGAGATTTGAAGTCGGGACTTTTGACCATTTGATTTTATTTTGAGACACAAATTATATATGAAATTGATGGCATTGAACACTTAGGAAAAATTGGGACCACAATTCATAAAATTGGGATTAAAAATCTTGTGCAAAAAGGGCCATGTGGCCGTGTGAATTTAAAGGGGTCCCCACATTGTGTGGCCAAATTTAATTGGTCCAACACATGTGTGGACCATAGGGACATGGAGATATTTTAGTGGGAACTTAAAAATATGACCTCTAAGTCATTTCTCTTCATTTCTACACTTAGAATAAAAATTAAGAAGGAGGAGAACAACAACTCCAACCTCACGGATAAGAGGAGAGAAAAACAAGATCATCTTTTTAGCTCCTCTAAAATTATTCCATTGATGTAAACCCACTATATTGAGGTCCCTAAGTAGCGTGGAAGCATCGTTGGAGCGATCAACCCATTATTTTCATCTTTTGGAAACCCTAGGCTATTGGAAAGTTGAAGAAGGAAGGTAAGCATTCATTATGTTTTTGTGTTATGAAGGTTATATTCATGTTGTAGTATCTTATAGTGGTTGGAAATCATGAAATATAGTATGATTGGAAGTGGGTCGTGTGATGGGTGTTGTTGTGTTGTGATTGAAATTATGAATTAATGTTTAGTTAGTTGATTGGGATCATTGTAAGGTGAAGAACAATTGAGAATCATCCATATATGTGTATATATAGTGTTGATTGAAATGGGTCACATTATATGACGATGAACGAAGGAACGTCGCTTAATGTTTTAATCGCCGTCGCTATGAATCTTATGTTGGAAATGAATGTTTGTTGACTCGAAATGATGTTGTTAATGTGCGGACTGTTTTTGGAGGTTATTGTATATTTATTGTAATTGGTATATTGATGAGATAGCATTGTTAGAATGTAATTTGAGGATACAAACCATGATTTGGAAATGAAGGAAAAAAAAAATTAAAAAGGGCTGTCTCGGTTGGGGTTGTTTTCGGCCAGCTTGGAAAAAAAATTCGGGTTGTTGGAGATGTGGTATGAATTGCTTAGAATGCCCTTGAATATTTTTGGTAAGGATTCGGGTTGATGATTGAATGTATAAGCGTCGATTTTGGCTTGAAGGTAAGTCGTCGAATTGAATTTATGTAAGTTGTCGAAAAATGGAAAAGAAAGCGATTATTGTATTTTGTCTTTCGGATTGGTTGTCAATGTTACTAGGTTGGTTATTGTGGTTGTTGTTGTTGATTTTGAGCGAGTTAAATTCTCGGGGTAGCCTATTTACAGGGGAAATGCTGCCCAAATTTCTGTAGAATTAAGGGCGAAATTGGAATTTAATGCCCAAAGAGTCTTTTAGCTAATGTTTGGCATTTTATGGCTTATTTTTAGATCGTGGGCAGCCCGAATCATAGTTTGGACTTAGCTTGAGTTGGATCATATTGGAGAGCGTTTGAGGTATGTAAAGCAACCTTCCTTCTTTTGGCATGCCTTAGTTTCACATAGGCTAGATTAGAGCTTTAAGGGAATTCCAAATTCGAGATCCGAGCATGTTATGATCCATATATATATATATTCTTTGGCACTCTTATATATGTTTTTATGAAATATGAACCATGATGTATTTGAAGTAATCGCTTTCCGAAATTCGCATAGAAAATGTTCACTTTAAGGAATTTTGTAATCTCTGAATGCCATATTTTTCGCATAGAGGCTCAGATCGCTCCAATAATTTTTATAGGCATTTGCTTGATGTATAATGGGTATGTTTTTCATAGGCGGGCTCAGTTCGGGTCTATACTCGTCCGTGGGTCCCGCGACGCCCTTTATGTAAATTCGACAACTTTGAATCAAAAAGTGATAATTATCATTCCAATTTCGAATATGACTATTTTACTTATCCTTCGGATTTATAATAATGATTTTATGCATATGATTCCTCACTACTCCGCTCGTGCCTACTATGATATCGTTCGCCGGTTCCTGGGCCGGTTCGGTTGTCGTGCGCTTTTTGATACATTCCGGTGTTATGCTGTGTTTATGGTTCACCGTGCTCCTCGCTCGAGGGCCGGGTTCCACTTATGTTTGGCGTTATGCTGTGTTTGGCGTTATGTTGTGTTGTGATGTGTGACGGGGATTCGGAGATTTGAAACTTTCTGGTGTTATGCTGTGTTGTGGCGCCATCGACAGGCGGGCGACCACATTTTCCAGTGCCCTATGCATAATTTATACTTTGGAAATAAACATTTTGATATGTATTATTTTCTATATATCTGATTCGATTATTATTCAGATTTATTTCTGTACCTTCTGCTTTGCATACTCAGTACATATTTCGTACTGACCCCCTTCTCCGGGGGCTGCGTTTCATGCCCGCAGGTACAGACACACAGCCTGGTGATCCACCTGTTTAGGACACCCTTTCTGCTATTCGGAGTGCTCCTCTCTTTCCGGAGCTTATACTTTTGGTATATATATTTATTAGTGCATTTGTATATATTCGTTCATGGGTACGGCGGGGCCCTATCCCGTCATATGATTCTGTCGGTCTGTTTAGAGGTCTGTGGACATGTTTGTGGGTTAGGGTCTTTCTGTATGGATGTATGTACATGTCGTTTGGGCGATCCCATACGCCGAGGCGGCCGGTCCGCATATGTTGTTTGGGCGATCCTATACGCCGAGGCGGCCGGTCCGCATATGTTTATATATTGCTTGGTTAGCCCTGTGTGGCTCTTGTTGGTATTTTCTGCGTGCAGGGTATATTGGATAGTCCGTAAAACAAAGGAAACTCTGCCGAAATTTTCTGGAAATTACCTAAATTTGAAATAAAGTCTTGTCGGCTTCCGCCATATACTAGAATGAGTTGATAGAATTTGAGATAATATTTGATAGATGGGTTCGGGTGCCCAGATCGGGCACTAGTCACGGCCTACGGGGTTGGGTCGTGACAAAAACACTTTCATGTTAATATGAATTAAGAAGCCGCTCATATATAGTTCAAACTCGCTCAACTTAAATTAGTCTTGTTACTACTTTATTATTTTTAAAAATTTTAAATAGTTTACAATACGATTATAAGCTGTTAAAAATATAACTTATTATTGAAGAAAGTATAATTATGTTCTAATAATTAAAATCGGATCATTAATTTGTTTATATTTTTTTTAATTCTTTTTTTTTTTTTGACAAAAGATACTTATCAATTGATTTGGAATACTAATTCAGTACAAGTTAATCCAACCTTTTGGACGGTTAATTGAGTTATATACATTAAGAATATGCCACTCCCCCAGCCTGCCAAAAAATAAGTAAGTTGGACGAGTTACACTTTTACCTGTCAAATGATAGATCCCTGGAAATAGTCTAATATCGAGCATTGAAATTATAACATCATATACTCCTTGTAATCTTCTAAAGTAGGAGTATTTATTTATTTATACTATATGAATATCTAAAACTACAATATCCAAAAGTTCCAAAAATCTCGCAAAATTGAAATCCACGTGATTGTAGAAAAAGGCTTCTATTAGAAACAACTTAGAGAATTATAAATACGCCTTCCACATGCTTCCCATTTTTGGCCGATTCTAATGACTGGAGTATATTAATTTTGATATTCTGTATGAGCTAAATTTCATCTCAGCACTTTGGAACACAGGTTGAGGTAATAATTTAATCATGCAAAAAGAAAAGCATGCATGTTGAATGTTTAAAACAGCGTGGATAATATATAATATATCCGAGAACAGATGTCTAATGTCTCGCGTTTGTTTATAATGTGATACCAATTTAAAATGTAAGCTAAAACATACGTATGTAACTGTATATTTTTTTCTCTCTCCGATTCATTATTATTTCTTGCTTGTAAGCAACTCGTCAATGCAGTGAACCCACTCAAAAGTATATACACAAGTCACAACAATCATACTCCCTCCATTTCAAAATGTTTGTGTGGTTTTGACTTGACACGGAATTTAAGAAAATAAAATAAGGCTTTTAAATCTTGTGATTGTTAACTAAAGATGCGTAGAATGTACCAAAATGCCCTTTTAATCTTGTGGTCTTAAACATGTCATGTGGAAAGTTGGAATAAAAGAGTTCTAAAAAAAGAAAAAAATATTCTTTTTTAAACGGACTAAAAAGGAAAGAAAGACAGATTTTGAAACAGACGGAATATTTACTTTTAAGAAATGTGATTTATTATTATATCCAATAATAGAAGAAATATAATGATTATTTATGACAAATATTATCAAGCATGAAATATATAACTGGACACGAGAGTTGAATTGGCAGGGTCTAAGGTATAGTTTTGGATGGCTGATTCAAATTTCAAAACCCCATAAAAAATTCCTACGTTTTGAAAGTCAATAAGAGTACGTGCAAGTAGACTTAACGTAATATACCCAAAACATTTTCAAAAACTAATAGGGCAAATTAAGCAAACAGAAGAAATGGTCTTGGCGATGTACCCATTCAATTCAAACATTGAATTATTCCGGTATTACCAACTGTTTTCTGTCAAATCATAATACTATTTCAATAAATGTCAACTAGTGTCCCTCTCTCTCTATATATATCCCTTGACCTGTCTTCTTTACCATAACAATCATAATAATCAAAACTCAACGTTTGGTTTCTCCTCTTCCTATTCCAATCATAGATATCATCAGTTAATTAACATCCCGTTGAAGAACAAAAAAGATGGCAATCATTCTCCAATCTTCAAGTTTCTTGATTTCATGTAATTCTGTTCCCTCAACATCATCTTGCAGTTGTAGGAGAGGATTGATTAGAGCGAGTATTAATATTCCAAATAATCAGAAACATAAAATCTCCCTTCCAAAGATTCAAAGAAGAGAGAGATCAGTGCAGGAACAGGAGTTGATTAGTCGTTTTTCAACCATAAGCACTGGTAGCAGCCCAATTGAAAAACAGTTTAGCCCTTCAAAAAAAATTGATTCTTTGGTTATCGAGAAGCTTTACGCAATCAAGGAGGCAGTTGCAGATAGAGTGGAGATGCATAGAAATATTGGAGAACAGAGAAGCCAGTGGAACAATATGCTTTTGACATCTATTAATGGGATTACACTAGCTGCTGCTACAATGGTTGGAATTGCAGCCAGTAATGGTGATTCTGTTTTGGGATTAAAAATGTCATCCACTTTGATGTATTTGGCTGCTACAGCCATGTTGGTGACCATGAACCAAATTCAACCATCCCAACTTGCTGAAGAACAAAGAAATGCATCAAGACTTTTTCAAGATCTCCATAACCAAATCGAAACAACTTTATCAATCGGTCATCCTTCTGCTATTGATGTGAAAGCAGCTATGGACAAAGTATTGGCTCTTGACAAGGCCTATCCATTACCTCTTCTTGGAGTAATGCTAGAGAAATTTCCATCTTCTGTCGAACCTGCTGTTTGGTGGCCTCAACAATTTCGAAGACAGCTCAAAAGAGTAAGTGATAATACCGAAAACAAGTGGAATGGATGGAACGGAAAATTAGAGGAGGAAATGAAAGAAATAATGGGAGTTTTAGGCAGAAAAGACCAAGAAGAGTATATTAGGCTTGGAGAAAAGGCCTTGAAATTGAACAAGTTTTTAGCCATATCTGGTCCTTTGCTCACAGGCCTAGCAGCAGTCGGCTCTGCATTAGCAGGTCCTTCTACTCATGGATCTTGGGCAGCCATGCTTGGCATTGTCGGTGGCGCATTGGCAAGTGTAGTTAACACAGTAGAGCATGGCGGACAAGTTGGAATGTTATTCGAGATGTATAGGAGCAACGCTGGTTTCTTCCAGTACATGCAGGAATCTATTGAATCTAACTTGACAGAAACAGAAATGGATAGAAGAGAAAATGGTGAGGTGTTTGAAATGAAGTTGGCACTGAAGTTAGGAAGGAGCTTATCAGACCTGAGAGATCTTGCTGCTTCTTCTTCATATAAAGCAGAAGATTTAGATGAGTTTGCGAGCAAGCTTTTTTAGAGTAGCTATTCAAGCATCGACAAAATTGTTTATGCGAGTAGGACTAACTCATTCTTTGATTGAATTATTGACTCTTGGCCATGTGCAAATTAAATGGCTTGCTCGATTATTAATTATTTTTTGACTCAATATTGGGAATGAAACACTAAATCATTTAAATTTTAATTTCCTACCCCTGAATTCAACCTCTATGCATTGAGAAATCACTTATATCAACGCGCAAAATCAAGTACATGTTATTGTGTATAAGAGCAGGGCTAACTCATTCGTTCGATTCAAATGTTAACAGTTTCTGATCAGGCCATGTTGCAAGTTGCAAATGGGTTGATTTGTTTTCTGATTTCTTGGCTCCATGAGGAATGAATCATTAGTTGAACTGTTTCCTTGTTATCAAGCTTTATGTATTGAATGAGTGAACCAAAGACAACCTGAGATCATGTGTGTTTAACTAGTGACATATCAATATAAGACTAAGTCTTGAACAATAATAAAGTGAGTGCGATCGATTGAGTTTAGAACTTAACATGCTGTGACGTCTATGACGAAGGGCGGGACAAAAAAAAAGGACTGACATGCTTTTATGCTGGCAAGCTTCCGAAAAGGGGGGCGCAGATGACATCAAAGCTCACATCAAAATGAGAGAGGACTGAGGAGAGTGAATTATGGTTCGCATGATACACATGTTTTTGGACTCGATGATGGTATAACCCGAGAGATAAATCCACGAGACTTGTTGGGCGAAAGCAAAAAATACCTGCCATGAGCCAGCTTAGACCGTAACAAACACCTCCATAGGGTTTTAGTCGACAAGGGAGTGTAGCGTTTTAGTCGACAAGGGAGTGTAGCGTACAACTTTCAAAAAGTAAAGCTGATCAACTTTATAATTTCAACGAAGTAGTTGGCAGGGTGCTATATAATGGAATATACTATTACAGTAAATGATAGCGATCTTAATTTGAATAATTTCTCATCTTTAAAATATAATATAAGATGAACTTTAATTTTATCGATTAAAGATTTAACAAGTTGTGGACATCCAAATTTTGTGGGACTCTACAAAATGAGTCCAATATCTGTTAGGGTTTCTTGGAGGCTACTCTATCTAAACCGTACGTCACACCTATATAAAGGGACACATATTCTCTTGAAAAGACATATCAAAAATCCCATAAATTCCTGGGATATTCATAAAGAGCTCAAGGCATCACATACTGCCTTTATCAAATTGCCTGACATTCTTTGAGATCAAATACATCACAATGAGATCTTCCTATGTTCGAAAATAATGCTACTAATAGCCCTCGAATAACATAAAAATATTAGGAGAGAAGAATCAAGGCAATAAACAGATTTGTGCCCGCACTATTCATCAATAAAATATCTGTTTCAACATATTTTGTTTGTGCTTTGCAGTTAATTTCCACACATCAAAAATTTGTTGCAAACACAAGTATTTTTACGGGTTTGAATAGGTTATCACCTTCCATTCTAGGTTATTAATAATAATATAGTAGCTCATGTTCAAATTTCAATATAAACATTCAGCTACAGGACTACAGCTTGCCGTGGCAAAGCAACCTAATTATGTGTAAATATTCTTTAAGCTGTCAATGGATAAACTTGAATCTGCAAACAGATTTGTTGGAAAATTTAGTGTGTATCTCATGAATTAGGAATTACTCCATTTTTTGCTTTAGGGAAAAATTGTTCTTTTAGTGATCTAGTAAAGAACAAGTAAAGAAATTGAGTTCGCGCACACGAAAAATAGGCCTACAGGCAAAAATGGCGGATTCCCCCTGCCCCGGAAATACACGTTATAGGCTTATAGCATATCCCGGTGAAATATTTCTAAATTGGTGTTTAGACCAAATTAATTCAACTTATCATTAATTGATTGAATGAAAAAAAAACATCCAATATATTAATTAATAATTAATTCAACTTATCATGATTAATTGATTGAATGAAATAAAAATACATAGTATATTAATTAACTACGATTAATTGATATTTGTGTAGTTTCAAATAAATATTATCCATCTACTCATTAAGTATACCTCCTGCTAATAAAATTTATAATGATAAATGACACTACAATTGGCAGAGCTAATTAACACCAATCGTTACAGTGTACCAAAGAAGTCAAAGAAACTGATCTTTCGCGAATTTTGTCCGTATGTAATATAAGTATTCAAATAGTCAGGCCAGCCTTTGACAATTTGAGAATCCAAGTTAGCTTTTAATTATTATTTGACATAATCTTGTCTAAACCAAATCAATATACTCAACATCTCATTTATATCTTGTTAGTGTTAAAAAGAAATTTTCAACATTGTTTTGCATTCCTTCGACATAAAATGTCATCGTTGTTGTGCAATATTTACTGAAATTATCTTAGTACAATATGCATCAAACATAGGTATTTGGCCGAAACTAGGAGAATTGGATTTTTGGTTCTTTACAAACTTTATTTAATTTTATGACATTTTTATAAGAGATTTTTATTTTTTACACATAAGAGATTTGAAAAAGCCATTTTTTTTTATTCAAATTATAAGAGGGCGAGAGATCCTATTTTTAGAAACTTGAATATTGCTTGCATTTCACTGGAGGTATGCTATCAATTTTTTTCAAATCGTAAGTGCAGAATTTGTAGTGGACCAGTGGTGTCATTTGCACGAACAAGCATGACAAATACATTTTCTCTCCATTCCAATTTGGGTGCTCACTAACATTATTACTATGACAAAAAAATAATTAACATATAGATAATTTAATACTTTTTGTTAGGAAACAAGTTCATGAAACATTAGTATTAGTTTTTTGTTAACGAAAATTATTTTTTAGAACAAAATTATAACAGAAAGTAATAGAGAGTCTAATAAAACTCTTTGTGCTCTATTAAGTGCACTAAATTTCCATTTAGGGGAAATTGAGTACTACTTAATACTTTTAGATACCAAAAGAATTATACGAGTGTTGAAGGACAAATGGCGCATACTATAAAATGATAATAAACAATTACGTACTAAATAAAAAAGGAAAAAAAATATATTATCCAATACCAACTATAATGGTTAACATTTTGCAGCGAAAAGTTGGTAGAGTTTAAATGGCGAGGAAGGTGGTTTGTTTTCCATAATCTATTCAACTTTTATTTTTATTTTTATGTCCACATCATCCCTAAACATGTTCTATATTAAGAATAGCTATATTTCTTTTTATTGGTTTTGAAGATATCGTCCTTAATAGAGAATACTGTTTCCAAGAAAGTGAAAATCCCTGGGGTTGGCCGTTTCAAAATTCATACCCTACAAAAATTTCTGTTGAAAGTCAATGTCAAAGCAGCCAATTATGCTTGACAACAATGACGAGATCAAAGCTTGTGACTGCGCCAAATTACCAAGACTGAACCCCAAAAACATAGTCTAATTAGCCAAAGTACCCGTTCAATTCAACTGCCGAAAGTCAAAGCTATAACACTGTTTTGTATCATGCACCAACTTCCCTTATATATATGCCATCTGCAACGTCTCCTTTGCCATAATAACAAAGTAACAAACATATAACCAACTCTAAGCATTCAGCAATAAGAATTGAAAGGAGATCCATTTTTATACCTCTAATCTTTCCAGCCTAAACCAATCTTTTACATATCAACAGATTTAGAGAAAATATATGGCAACTCTTCAAGCATCAAGTTTCTTGAGCTCATCTTGTTCTGCCACCTCGTCTTCATCTTGCCGAAGAGGAACCATTACAGCAAAGATCAATATTCCCAACATTCAGAAGAAAAAAATCTCTCTACCTATCCTAATTCAGAGAAGAGGAATATCAGAGCATGAGCAATTTAGCAACAAAACAATTGAGGAACTGCTTAGCCCATCAAGAATATTAAGTGATACAAATGATAGTCCTGATCTACTGGTTATAGAGAAGCTTTACGCTATCAAAGAGGCAGTTGCAGATAGAGTGGAGATGCATAGAAATATTGGAGAGCAGAGGAGCCAATGGAACAGTATGCTTTTGACATCCATTAATGGGATAACTTTAGCAGGTGCTACAATGGCTGGCATTGCAGCTAGCAGTGGTGCTGGTGGTGATGCTATTTTGGGACTAAAAATGTCATCCACTATGATGTATTTGGCTGCTACTGGCATGTTGACGATCATCAACAAGATTCAACCATCCCAGCTTGCTGAAGAACAAAGAAACGCAACAAGGCTGTTTCAAGATCTCCACAACCAAATAGAAACAACTTTATCAATCGGTCATCCTTCAGCTATTGATGTGAAAAAAGCTATGGACAAAGTCTTGGCTCTTGACAAGGCCTATCCATTACCTCTTCTAGGAGTAATGCTAGAAAAGTTTCCATCCTCTGTTGAGCCTGCTGTTTGGTGGCCTCAACAACGTCGAAGGCAGCCCAAAAGAGCAAGTGATAATACTGAAAACAAGTGGAATGGATGGAATGGTAAACTGGAGGAGGAAATGAAAGAAATAATGGGAGTCTTGGGCAGAAAAGATCAGGAAGAATATATTATCCTGGGGAAAAAGGCCTTGAAATTGAACAAGCTTTTAGCAATGTCTGGTCCTTTGCTCACAGGCCTAGCAGCAATTGGCTCAATGTTTATAGAATCTTCTCCTTCTCATGGATCTAATTTGGCAGCCATACTTGGAATTGCTGGTGGCGCTTTGGCAAGTGTAGTTAATACAGTAGAGCATGGTGGACAAGTTGGAATGGTATTCGAAATGTATCGGAGCAATGCCGGTTTCTTCCGGTACATGCAAGAATCTATTGAATCTAACTTGACAGAGACAGAAATGGATAGAAGAGAAAATGGTGAAGTGTTTGAATTGAAGTTAGCATTGAAGTTAGGAAGGAGCTTATCAGATCTAAGAAATCTTGCTGCTTCTTCTTCATTGAAAACAGAAGATTTAGACGAATTTGGGAGCAAACTTTTTTAGAGTAGCTATTCACTGTATAAAGCACTGCAAAATCCAGTACATATCATATTGTTTATGCTAGTAGGGCTAACTCATTCTTTGATTCAATTATTAACTCTTTATAGGAGTTTGTAAGGCCTTATTGCAAGATGCAAATTAAATGGCTTGCTTGATCCTTTAATTATTTCTAACTCTCTACGGGGTTTGAAACACTTAATCATTTATTGCCTTTCAATTTTGATTCCTACATTGAATTCAACCTTATATGCATTAAGAAACATATCAACGTCGACAGAGGTGGCCCGTGAGATCTTGTTGCTTCTTCATTGAAAGCAGAAGATGTGGCCGAGTTTGCGAGCAAGCTTTTTAAAATTCCGCTCTAAAGCTTAAACTCATTCTTTCGATTCAAATGTTAATTGCTTATAACAGTTTCTCAGGCCATCTTCTCAAGCTGCAAATCGCTTGACTTGTTTTCTTATTTCTTGGTTCCATGAGAAATGGTCAATCATCTCTTAGTTCAACTGCTTCCTTAAATTCAAGCTTTATGCATTGAAAATGAGTGAACAAAAAGACAAGCTGAGATCCTGTGTGTTTAACTAGTGATCAACAGAAGACTAACTTTGGAACTTTGAATCATAAGAAAGTGAGCGTGTGATCGATTAAGTTTAGAACTTAATGTGAGGTGGTAAAACTGCGACACCCCCGAGGGGGGTCAAAGGGAATGACCGACACACTTCTAAACTGACAAACTTTTGAAGAAGGGGAATATGGGCAGGCTAACGAAGGCAGGTCAAAGAGAATGCCTGACAAACTTTTAGGCTGACAAACTTCTGAAGAAGGGGATGGAGCTATGAGGACGGGTCAAAGAGAATGACGACAAACTTCTAGGCCGACAAACTTCTTAAGAAGGAGTGCACATGACACCTTAGATGAATCCCACATCGAAATGAGAGAGGAGAGTCAAGGTCTTTATAAGGCACAACACAAGTTCACATACGTGTGCCTTTGGGCTCGTGATTGGTGTGACCAATGGAAAAATCCGTGAGGGGCCAAAACAGACAATAAGTGGCATGAGCTTGAACTATGACAAACGCCTCCATTGGGCTTTAGTAGACAAGATGTATAGTACAACTTTCAAGAAAGTAAAGCTGATCAACTTTATAATTTCAACAGAGTGATTGGCAGGATACTATATATAATAATATATTACTACTTCAGTAATTTCTCATCTTTGAATAAAATATATAAATGATGAACTTAATTTTTATCGATTAACAATTTAAAAAGTACAAGTTCAAAGTGACTGGTTCGAATAGGTTATCACCTTCAATTTCTAGCTTATTAATTAGCTCATGTTCAATGTAAACATTTATCTACAAGCCTACAGGCCGTGCCCATTAACCTAGTTCTGTGTAACTATTCTTTAATCTTGTCAATGGATAAACTTGAATTTGCAACAATTTTAGATGGAGAATTTAGTGTGTACCTCATGAATTAGGAAGAGTTTTTTTTTCTTCACTTTATAAGAAGATGTCCTTTATGGGGTAGAATATACATGAGATCTATATCAGTGAAATATCCTTAAAGATAGTGTCCTTAATACGCTTTAATTAAGTTCCCAGGTGTGATCATGACTGAGGATTGATACTGTACCATCATATGTTGTTCGTTGTTCTCTAATTAAAGCAGAAGTATTGGATTTCTATGCGGTACACTTTTCATGTTTCGGTTAGCATTGATATTGGCAACTTCCTCTGAATCCACGATCATATTAGAAAACATAGATGATATGGTCATGGTTCTCATATCATATAAAGTGAAAACGATAGGATTAAAAAATGGGATTAAGAATACTTCTCAGTGTATATTACAGCTCTTGAAGACAAATATATGCAAATTATATGCCTATTTAGCTCTTAAATTTAAGTAATTACAACAGATCAATATATAAATCCTTAAGATTATGTCGACCATTATTAAAGTCAATGATATATATGAAGGTAAATATAGTAACAAAACATCCTCTATAATAGCATAAATAAAGTTCCAATTGAGCAATGGGTTCCTTAACCCTTATAGCTAGTTTGTATAATAATATCGTTAATCTTATCTAGTAAAACATGTAAGTCCGTGAAAGTACAGAAAAGTGAATTATATCATCAATCATGGAAGCTGACGTATTACAATAGAGACCACCCAGGCCACCATGAGTGCGCTAGCTTTGAATATGAGAAAAATAAAAGGAAAAAATTGTATTACAAAGTGTATTAATTCAATTTATCACGATTAATTGATTGAATTAAATAAAAATATACAACATATTTAATTAACCATGATTAATTCATAATTGAGTATGTTCAAACACATGTTATGCATCTGGATTACGTATAAAAATAATCTGGTGCAAATAAATTTTTAATGATAAATGCCACTACAATTGCCAGAGCTAACATCTATCGTGTTTCATAAAGAAGTCAAGCAAACTTATTTTTTCTATATATAGTACGTAATAAGTATTCAAATAGTCAGGTCAGCCTTTGACAATTTGAGAATCCAAGTTAGCTTTTAATTAGTAATATTTGACATAATCTTAGCTAAAGATGGCTTTCGCATCCCAAATCAATATTCTCAACATCTCATTAATATCTTGTTAGTATTAAAAAGAAATTTTCGACTTTGTTTTGAATTCATTCGGCATAAAATGTCATTGTTGTTGTGCAACATTTACTGAAATTATAGCAGTACAATATGCACCAAATATAGATATTTGAACTAAACTTGATTATTGCTTACATTTCGCTGGAAACGCTATCATCTTTGTCAAATCATACGTGCAGAATTTATAGTGGACCAGTGGGGGCAATTACACGAACAAGCATGACAAATACATTTTCTCTCCATTCCAATTTGGGTGCTTGTCACGACCCAGCCCCGTGGGCCGCGACTGGTGCCCTACTTGGGCACCCAAACGGACATACAAACTAAATCATCATAGCAAAGCTTAACACGGATTTCATATTCATCATTTTAAAACAAAGTTGAGAACGAATGTTATCTTGCGCGATTGCGCGTACAAAACATCATATCAGAAGAGGCGGCGAAATATACATCGCCGAACATATGCACATATATCAAAAAGCCGGCAAGGCTATCAAATGGCAACGGCCCAACACATAAACAAATGCACGCCGACAAGGCTGCCATAACGAATAGAATCATATAAACACAACTGTACAGAAGTAGGCACACACACCCACAAATACGTCTACAGACCTCTAAATAGACCGATCAAAACATATGGCGGGACAGGGCCCCGCCGTACCCCTGAACAAACATATACATACATAGCGAACAAAATATATATCAACATATATGCTCTGAAATGAGAAGAGCACTCCAAACCGCAGAATGGGGATGTCCTAAACTGGTGAATCACCAAACTGTGCGTCTGTACCTGCGGGCATGAAACGCAGCCCCCGAAGAACGGGGGTCAGTACGAAATGTGTACTGAGTATGCAAAGCAGAATATACAGAAATCAAACCTGAGACATAAACGAAACAGAAGTGCCGAACATAAGTGCAAATCCAACCATATCAAAATGTTTAGTTTCAAACATGTAAGTCATGCATAGGGTACAGAAGAATATGGTCGCCCGCCCGTCGATGGCGCCATAACACAGCATAACACCAGAAAGTTTCAAATTTCCGTATCCCCTTCACATATCACATCACCGCATAACGCCAAATATAAGTGGAACCCGACCCTCTTTTGCGAGTAGCTCGGTGAACCATAAACACAACATAACTCCGGAGTATAACAAAGTGCGCACGACAACAGAACCGGCCCGGGACTCGGCAAAAGGAATAACAGAATGCACGAGTAGAGTCGTGAGTAGTCATATGCATAAAATCATTATCATAACCTCAAACATAAGTAAAATGATCATACTTGCAAATCGAAGTAATAGTCATATCAAATTCTTTCAAAAGTTCTCCGAATTACATAAAAGAAAGTCGCGGGACCCACGGGTGGTTATTTACCCGAGTCGGGCCCGCCTATGGAAAACATACCTATCATATGTCATATAGACTTCTACAAAAATTTTGGAGTAATCCGAGCTTATTTGTGCAAGATATGGCATTCCAAAAATTTCGAACTTCTTTAAAGGGAACCCTTTTTATGCAAAATTCGGAAAGCGATTATTTCAAAGACATAAGGGTTCATAGTTCATCAAATCATACATAAGAGTGCCAAGGAACATATACGGATCATAACATGCTCGGATTTCGGATTTGGAATTTTCCTTAAGGCTCTAATTTAGCCTATGCAAACTAAGGCATGCCAAAAGAAAGAAAGTTGCTTCACATACCTCGTACGCACTCCAAGATGGCCAATCTAAAGTAATTTCCGATCTACGCCTCGGGCTCCCCAAGGTCTACAAATACGCCAATGAATACCAAACATTAGCTAAGGGCACTTAAGCCATTCATTCCAATTAATCGTTAAATTCTACAGAAAATTCGGCAGCATTTCCCCTTTAAATAGGCCATCCCGAGAATTTATCTCGCTCAAAATCAACAACAACAACCACAATAACCAACCTAGCAACATCAATAATAAATTCGGAAGGCAAAATAACATTAATAGCTCTCTTTTTCATCATTCGACAAATTTCCAATTATTCAACTCAATGGCTTACTTTCAAGCCACAATATCGTTCGTACATTCGATTATTCACCCAAATCCATACTAACAACATTCAAGAACATTCTAAACAATTCACATAATTTTTCCAACAATCAAATAATTTTTTCTCCAAGTGGCCGAAAGCAGTCCCCTTAGCCGAGAGCAGCCCCCTATTTTCTTTCCTCATTTCCAAGTCATATTTTGTATCACGATCCACAATATATTGATATACTTTTCATAGATATACGAATTACATCAAACGCGCAATGATCCTCAATTCAGCCCACAAATCTCAACATCATTCTTGAGTCACTTAAACACTTATTTCCAACTAGAATTCGTAGCGACGACAACTAAAATACTAAGCGATAGTAATGCGATCTTCGACACATTATAAGACTCAAATTCGTCCACACTACACATATACATATGTTAATGGTTCTTATTTATAAGGATTGCATTAAGTGCACCAAGTTCTCCAAATCAGTCTGCAACGCTTACTATATCAATTCAGGACATTAACTCTCATTTCCAACATAGAAGTCATCACAATAACCATTTCGACGCTAAGCGATATTAATGAGTTCTTTGCCAAACATTTGGGACCATGCACGGCCACACCCACATATATACATATAGATGGTTCTAATTTATTTCTTCGCTCTACGACAATCAAACATGCCACAAGGAATTTAATTCATCAATTTTGTCACAACACCCATTTACATAACCACACCCATACACACGGCTAGAACACCCATCACACAACCCACTTCCAACATGCTATATTTCATGATTTTCATCCATATTAACATACCACATTGTGCACAAAACATTCGCAACTCATAAAGCAAGAGAAATTCTTACATTTCTTCTTTACTCCACCATTAGGCTAGGGTTTGAAATCCACAAATTTGATGGCTTGCTCGCTCCAACGACACTTCCACGTTACTTAGGGACCTCTAATTAGTGGGTTTGTACCAAAGAATTAATTTTGGAGAGGCAAAATTTGGACTTGATTTTTTCCATGTCCAAGCCGTGAGCCTCCATGGCTTGTTGCTCTCTCTTTTTTTTTTTTTCTAAGTGATAAAGTGATGAGAAGATGACTTGAAGTCATCTTTTAAGTCCCTTAAAATATCTCCTTATTGCCTTTGGCCCACACAATGTGTTGGACCAATTAAATTGGCCACACAATGTGTGGGACCTTTTTGTGGACCACACGGCTACAAGGCCATTTTTGGGCAAGATTTTTAATTTCAATTTTATGAATTGTGGTCCCAATTTTTCCTAAGTGTTCAATGCCATCAATTTCATATATAACTTATGTCTCAAAATAAAATCAAAGGTTGAAAGTCCCGACTTCAAATCCCGGAATAGTCTTGGTCTTGAATTATCATAGTTAATCCGGGTTGTCCCAATGTATAAAAAATACGGGACGTAACAGTGCTCACTAATATGATTACTATCTAATACTTTTTGTTAGGAAACAAGTTCATGAAATATTATTAGTTTTTGAAAAAATTAATTTTTGACTAAAATTATAACAGAAAGTAAAAGGAAGTCCAACAAAATCTTCGTGCTCTATTAAATGTACTAACTTTCCATTTAGAGGAAATTGAGTACTAGTAATACTTTGAGATACCAGAAAATACTATATGAATATTTTAAGGACAAATGTCGCATAATATAAAACGATAATAACCAATTACATACCAAATAAAAATGAAACATATGATCCAATATCAACCATAGTGGTTAACATTTTGTAGCGTAAAAGTGGTGGAATTATATGAAGAGGAAATGTGGTTTATTTTTCGCAGTCTCTGTTGGGGTATCTACCATTAACCATGCGTTTAGACATGGTATATTCTAACAATAGTCATGGTTAAAAGTCTTAGGGGGAGATTATTGGAATATATACTATTAACCATGTGTTTGGATATAGTATTTATTATAGAATAATTATTTATTCATTGTTTAATAAAGAGTTAAATAGATCATGTACTAGTATGTGTGTCCTTTACTTATATAGTAGATGATTTAGTGTATAGAGCTTAGCTTATACACGGAAGATTAAATCGTCGGTTCTTATAAGTATAAAATTTATGTTCACAATCTAAGATGGAAATTGGACAAAGCCATCGGTATGATTGTAGCACAAGTTTAATATAATGTATCTTCATTATGGGAACGGTATAGTTCCGTCTTCTTGTACTAGTACATTTTGTATGTATTGAACGAACAAAGTAGAGATAAATGTTTTTGTACTGAACATATAAAACAAATTCTCTAGTTCATTAAATGTACTTATACTCTTAATCTTGATATAATTATTATGATCAATGTGATTTGTTCATTATTTTGATTTATTAAAAGGTACAACTCAATTGCGGATCTGCGTATTCCTGGTAAATTGGATAATGGTAAATTACATTTGTGAAATAATAATTAGTTGATAGAATCCATGTCTCGACTTTGAGATTGATGACACCCCTTTATGGATGCTTATATGTCTCATGTGAAAACCCAGCAGGTGGATTTTGTATCCATGACATGATGTAAGTTAAGCAGAAATTTAAAGGGTTCATTTAGTCAATGAGTTAAATTGTCAGTAATTTAATTTAATTTAATTTAATTGATTGGTATCTGTAATTTTAACACGGGGAGTTAAATAAGTTTTAATGTATGATTTCGAAATTGAACTGAGGAGTGCAGTTACGATTTTTTATTGGAATAATTCGTAATTTATTATGGTAGGATTAATTCAGAATTTTTGAATTAATTCCATAATAGGAAGCCTCGTTAATTAAATTATGTGGTCCCTGCTGTGCCCGAATAATAAAGAATTAAATGAAATATTATTTCTTGGTGGAAAATAAAAACCCAATAGGTTTTGGAAAAAGGTAAAAACCCTAAACCTGTAATTATAAAATAGGGGTCTTATTCCATAAAAAAAAAGGGTTTTAGAAGTTTCTTCAACTTTTCCATAGAAATTCGCCCACATGAATTTCGCAAATTCTTATATTATTCGGGTTACACAGCAGAAGACTATGGAACTGAAAGATGAACTCGTGGACAGCTTTTGCTCGTGGTTGAGGGTTTGATTTGCAGCGGCGGTCACGCTCCAAGAGATAAGTATCGATTTTATAATTGATTAAAATTTTTGATTATGTGTTGTCTATATTACATGCAAGTTCAATCCTGACTATTTTCTTCCGCTGCGTATGCTTGTATTCCAACCGTCTCTTCATCATGTAAATGTTATATGTCCACATGAGCCCTAAACATGTTCTATATTTAAGAAAAGCTATAGTATTCCTTTCATAATAATATTTCCAAGAAAATGATAACCCCCGGGGTTGGCCGTTTCAAAATTCATACCCTACAACAGTTTGTGTTGAAAGTCAATGTCAAAGCAGCCAATTATACTTGAAACAATGACAATATCAAAGCTTATGACTGAGCCCCAAAAACATAGTCTAATAAGCCAAGCACCCGTTCAAATCAACTGCTAAAAAACAAAACTATGATACAACTATTTCTATCATGCACCAACTTCCCTTATATGTATGCCATCTCCTTTCATTCCTTTTTCATAATACAAACATATTACCAACTCGAAGCATTCAGCATATCCCCAAAAAATTCAAAGGAGAATCAGTTTTTGACTCTTAATTTTCAAGCCTAAACAAAAATTTTACATAACAGACTTAGAGAAAATATATGGCAACTCTTCAAGCATCAAGTTTCTTGAGCTCATCTTGTTCGGCTACCTCTTTTTCATCTTGCCGAAGAGGAAACATTACAGCAAAGATCAATATTCCCAAGATACAGACCAACAAAATCTCTCTCCCTAGGATAATTCAAAGAAGAGGATTGCCAGAGCATGAACAATTTAGCAACAACACAATAGAGGAACTGCTTAGTCCATCAAGAATATTAAGTGATACAAATGATGGTCCTGATCTGCTGGTTATTGAGAAGCTTTACGCTATCAAAGAGGCAGTTGCAGATAGAGTAGAAATGCACAGAAATATTGGAGAGCAGAGAAGCCAATGGAATAGTATGCTTTTGACATCCATTAATGGGATAACATTAGCTGCTGCTACAATGGCTGGCATTGCAGCTAGCAGTGGTGCTGGTGGTGATTCTATTTTGGGACTAAAAATGTCTTCCACTTCGATGTATTTGGCTGCCACCGGCATGTTGGCTATCATCAACAAGATTCAACCATCCCAGCTTGCTGAAGAACAAAGAAACGCAACAAGGCTTTTTCAAGATCTCCATAACCAAATCGAAACAACTTTATCAATCGGTCATCCTTCAGCTATTGAAGTCAAAGACGCTATGGACAAAGTCTTGGCTCTTGACAAGGCCTACCCACTTCCTCTTCTTGGCGTAATGTTAGAGAAATTTCCATCTTCTGTGGAACCTGCTGTTTGGTGGCCTCAACAACGTCGAAGGCAGCCCAAAAGAGCAAGTGATAATACTGAAAACAAGGGGAACGGATGGAATGGTGAATTGGAGGAGGAAATGAAAGAAATAATGGGAGTTTTGGGCAGAAAAGACCAGGAAGAATACATTAGCCTGGGGAAAAAGGCCTTGAAATTGAACAAGCTTTTAGCAATGTCTGGTCCTTTGCTCACAGGCCTAGCAGCAATTGGCTCAATGTTTATAGAATCCTCTCCTTCTCATGGATCTAATTGGGCAGCCATGCTTGGAATTGTTGGTGGCGCATTGGCAAGTGCAGTTAACACAGTAGAGCATGGTGGACAAGTTGGCATGGTATTCGAGATGTATAGGAGCAACGCTGGTTTCTTCCAGTACATGCAAGAATCTATTGAATCAAACTTGACAGAAACAGAAACAGAAAGAAGAGAAAATGGAGAAGTGTTTGAGATGAAGGTGGCTTTGAAATTAGGAAGGAGCTTGTCTGACCTAAGAAATCTTGCAGCTTCTTCATCATGGAAAACAGAAAATATTGACGAGTTTGCAAGCAAGCTTTTTTAAAGTTTCAACTGTTTATTGTATAATGCATGGAGACAAGAGTAGGGACTAACTCATTCTTTTGATTCAATTATTAATGCAAATGGCTTGATTCGTGATCTTATTTCTTGACTCCATGAGGAATGAATCATCTCTTTAGGTTTAACCGCTTCCCTGAATCAGTGACATACACATAATTTTTCATAAACGGCGTCAACGGCGTCAACGGCGTCAACATTTAATTAAAGAAGTAAATAAAGAACCAATCACAATAATGACACCATACTTCAAAAAAAAAAAAATATTACTACATCTCAGCTTTCATATCTTGAAACGTATTCATAATAGTCTCATAAGAAATAGTAGTAGTAATACATAGTAGTGCTAAATTTTATATCTTTGAGGCACCAAATAATTGTAAGTAACCTTATTTTATATGTATTCATTTTGAACACTTATTTTTCTATTGTTATCACTTTATCCAGTGTTTGGTTTGTATTCGAATCTTGCACATATATAGCTAATCCTGATATAATTTAATACAACAGTTGGTATATTATTTTATACTTCTAATATAGCAATATGAGATAACAATACATGGATAAAAAATAATTAAAAAATAACTTACTCTTTGTCTTTTCCTCAAACACATCAATATTATCCTTTCAATTTAATTTAAATTTAAGAAGCATATATATATATATATATATATATATATATATAAATGTTTTACCTTGTATTACCCATTTTTATTATAAAGAATCAAACACCCGATAAAAAATCATTTCTGCAGACAATCCTTGTACAAATCTCCGCCCTACTAACCTTTGTATTATACTTCATGCATAACTTGTTTCTAAACCAAACAACCCCTTAGGTGTAGTTAGGGGTTGTTTGGTTGGTTTTTCAATAAAGTTAATCAATGTATATAAATCAACATTATTTAATACATTATTATTTTGTAAATTAATACTCGTATCATACAATTGTTTGATTGTTGTTTTAAGGAGAATTAGTCTTGGTATGAAATCTAGCATATAGTTAATACTATAATGTTTGGTTAGCTTCTTCTAATACCCACATAATAAGAAAATCAATGATTTATCGGGTAAAATGTAGAATAAAAATAAGTGTATTAAATAATACCTGGATTAAAACATTAAAATGACAAAAACTAACCCTCATAATCATGAACAAATTTTTTTGTGCTGAAAAAATAAGCAAATATTTAGATATACACTATATAGTATTCTTTAATGTAATCAAGCTAAACATCGAACAAAAAATAGCCTTACATTATAATTTTTGCATTACTACATTACTAATCCCTTCATAACAATTCTTGCATTACTAATTAATGCACAATTCTTGAAGAATCGGAATATAATGGCTATTTGAGGAAATACAAAAGCAAACAATCACTCCCTCTGTTCCAATTTATTTGAAGAAGTTCGGAGTACGAGGGTCAAATACATAATTTAGATTAAGAATGCGGGTATATATTCTTAAAATATTTTGAAATAAAATGTCACGACCCGACTAGGGGCCGTGATGAGTACCCGATACTTGTACCGAGCACCCCTTATCTATCGTATTACCTGTACCTCTTAGCAAGCCGTGTAAACCGAGCCATTTTTTTTTCCTTGAACATAAACTAATAAACTCCGTTATTACCTTGTACAACAATATTAACATGCCAAAACACTATACATATATCTGTACCTGACTGACTGTACGTATCTGTCTACGAGCCTCTAGACATAGTACACTTATACATAGAAAGGGCCGGGTACTGCCGTGCCCGAATATACATACACAAAATAGTACCGCGGAAGTGAGGCTCCGGAACAACTGGAGCACTGTAGAGTACCGCTGGTAGAGCTCCTAAGGATCAAGTCCACCTGTCTGCTGACCTGCGCGGCATGAAACGCAGCGTCCACAAGAAGGGACGTCAGTACGAATAGTGTACCGAGTATGTAAGGCATGGAAGACAATGCAAGAAATAACATAGAGTGCGATTAATAATATCATGGAGTCACAGGACATATAACGAGGCAAGAAAGTAACCTGTACATAGGAAGGCCCCTTTTTGGGCGGCTATCATGCATGGCTTGTCTTTCCCTTTTAAAAACGTTTCCCCTCCATGAACGTAGAAAATAGAACTTATATTATGTCGTATCTTGTCGTATCGTGTCCTATCGTGCCCTATCGTATCCTATCGTGGCATATCAGGTCGTGTAATGTCATGTCTTACTACAGCATGTCGTGTCGTGTTATATCATGTCAATGTCATAGTATAGTGTGTCATAGTGTATCATGCCATAGCGTAACTTGTCATATCATAGCATAGCTTATCATATCATAGCATAGCTTGTCGTAGCGTATCATATCATGGCATAGCGTATCATAGCATATCATATCATAGCTTAGCTTTCCGTTGAAAATCTTTTCTTGTTCATATATATATAAAAATAGAACATGTCATATTGCCGAGGCGTCGGCAGCCGATCCATTTAGCCATAAATACACATCCCGCGTCCGGGCATCCCGCGTCCGGGACGATATCATGTCATGTAATGCCAACTGATCAGGTGGATATGCGTGTATAACGCTCTGCCCTTATTCCCATCTTCCCCGTATACATATGCATACATCATGTACATATATCAGCGTCTATAGCGCTCTGAATCTTTTATCGTATACATATACGTATATCATGTACATATTTTATAAACATATATATATCTTATATACATATACATGTCTTATATACTTTTACATATCTTATATACATATACATATTTTATATACATATACATATTTCCATTAGAATGGTACAGTACTTATCGTTTGATAATCGGAACGAGGATCAAAAGTTTCCTTTGGATTCTACTCCAAAATAAGTCAAACGGAGCAATAGGGAAAATCCGGGAACAATGGGCCCACCTCGGGTCAAATGAGGCGGCGTACCAAATTTACGTACATTATATTTCATACTTGTGTGGGTTTTAAGGTAGTCGGGTCCTATTTGTGCAAGTTCTAGATGTTTAGGCAATTTTTCAACATTTCATACAATATTTAATTCAATTCTACTGAATGAAAAAGGGGAAACTTTGGGTGCGGATTTCGGAGAATAGAGTTGTCCCCGAGGCTCGTATCCAACTTATTACGTTTAAGACATGCCATAGAAGGAAGGGTGAAGCCTTACATACCTTTTCCGATTCATACACGTCTCCAAAATCAAGTTTCAAGTTCGCCAAAATCTACAATTTGGTCACAATTACCAAATGTTAATTGTAAGGCTTTAAGATTTCAATCTTAACTAATACTTGTCTACAAAAATTTGGGCAGCATCTCCCCTATAAATACACCATCCCCAAAATTCAACTTAGCCAATTTTTTAATCAACAACAATCCGGGAATTCAACCCGGCCAAACTATCAACACAATGACAACAACCATGACTACAAAACACAATATAACACAACTAGTCTTCTTTCCAACATAATGCAATAGCTTTCGTTCCAACTTCACATTTCCAAACCAATCTCAATATTTTTACATTCATTACTAATCAAGATCATTACAATCTAATTCGGAAGCATTTCATATCATTTCTACCAAATATTCACAAGATACACAAAATATACAAACTTTCCACCAAAACCATAATCCATCCAAAACTTCAAATCTTCAATCTACATATTCATAACATATTTCCATCTTCCAATTTCATCAACCATAATCATAATTTGCACCTTAATAATTTCATTTTCATAATTACATAAATCTACCATAAAATCACAAAACTTCTCATAACCACTTAACAACCAATCTTTCATGCCAATATGGACTATTATCCTTCCAAATTCACCAACTAACATAATAATTCACATTTAAAACTCCACTTCTATAATTACATAAAAACTTCATGAAAATCATATAATTTCCTATAACTATTCCCAATAATTTTCCATGCCAACTTGAACCATTTTCTTCCATTTCCAATATAAATTTCACCATAACCACAACTAGAATACAACATAAAATTCAACTCATATTATTTATACAACAATATACATATATGTCCACTTACATATATGCACACTCACTTTGTAAACTTCCATATTTCCATAAATTCTACTCATTTCTACATACTACAACATAAACCAACCTTCATAACATAATAAAAAGGGATTAATTCTTACCTTTTTCTACAATCTTCTTCACTTGACCAAGTTGTCAACTTGAAGAAACAAGTGTTCTTTCTTCCAAAATAATTACACCAAGTTGTAAAGGACCCTTGAATTAGTAGAAATACCACAAGAAAATAATTTTTGGGATAAAATTTCAAAGGGTCAATTTTTTTCTCCATGGCCGTATGGCCTTTAGTTCTTTTGCTCTTGTTTCTTTTGTTCACTCTTTCTCAATTTGTCTTGAAACTTCTATATGTTTCAAGACAATTAAATGGTCCATTTTATTTAATTATCACATGGATAATTCACTTGGGCTTGGGTCCTTTTTATGGACCATGGCCGGATGTCCCCTATTGGGCCTGATTTTTCTCTTCATTTTTTTTGGGCCAACTCGGTTAATCCCGAGTTGGGCCTAGCCCACTGACCTTTCGACCTTAAAACGTCCATATCTCCTTGTACCGATGTCACCTGGGAACCCACGACCTATGGTTGGAAAGCTAATTCAATTATCTACAACTTCTATTTCTTGGTATTTTCCAAATTCCAAACTTATAATACCGTTTTTGCCCCTAGAAGTCAGATCACCCGAAAACGTTTTCTTAAAAATATTCGTTTGGAGGACTTCCACTTTGATTTGGCCCAAGGGTCCTTCTTGAGTTGTGTTTAACTTCACATATGTGATTCATATGACTTTTCAGATGTCCCAAAAAAATCTCGATGTGTGGGCCCCACCTCAGCAAATAATCTGACGTTCAAAAATACGGGATATAACATAAAATATACATATTTAGAAACTACACGAAAATTACTACAAGTCATTATAGCTAATGATTCAAAATATATTTAAAAAAGGGAAAAGGGTCAAAAATGTCCCTCTACTTTGGGAAAAAGGCTAAAAATATCCTTCATTACAAATTTGGGTCAAAAATACCGCTCCCGTCATTAAAGTTTTCAAATATACCCTGTCTTAACAGAAATTCCCAACATAACCCGATTTCATATTTAAACCCGCTTCATTTAAACTCGGCCCAACTAAATAAAAAACGCATATGGGTTAACCGCTCCTGTGCCTAGTGGCTCCAGATGTAGGACTCGGGAATAAGTTGGTCGCATATGGGTTTTTTCTAGTTGGGTCAGGTTTAAATGGAGCAGGTTTAAAAATAAAATCAGGTTATATTGGAGACTTTCGTTAAGACAGTGGTATATTTGAAAACTTTAATGACGGGATGAGTATTTTTTACTCAAATTTGTAACGGATGATATTTTTAGCCCTTTTTCCCAAAATAAATGGATAGTTTTGACCCTTTTCCCTTTCAAAAAAGTTTTAGAAAATTATAGTCAAGGAAAAAAACTCTTTGACTCTTCAAATAGTAATACTTCACTTAAAATAGGACGGATGGAGTGTGTGTTGTATGTGTATGTATATATATATATTTGCTTTTCTTTTTGGGTCTCATGCGATACAAATTCATTCACCAATTCCTAATACAGGTAATGTGACGTAACAACTTTGATCATGAAAAAGTTTATGTTGACTCTTTTAAGACAATTTGGATCATTGTCAAACAATTGTCTAATTTTTACTACTTCAAACTTGCGGTTGACCTTAATGCTATTCCATAATATAAAGATCTAACTGATTGTTTATGCCAAGTGTTGCTATCATGCATGAAATATATAATTTGGATCGAATGTTTAGTTGGTCAGGTTGGCGGTTTCTAAATTGAGACACCAGAAAAGTTTTCCTATGTTGAAAGTCAATATAAGGGGCACGTGCAAGCAGTCAAAACATGAAACCATAACAAATAAACAAAGGGGGCTGAAAAAAAATTTGTGATCCAAAATTAACGGAAGCCAAATAAGAAAGAGTCTTGGCCATGTACCCGTTCAATTCAAACTTTGTATATTAGTAGCTATTGTTTTCAGTCAAGTCTTATTTCAATTTCAACTCTCCCTATATATATATGTCCCATATTCTGTCTTTTTTTTTTCATAATCACAACCAAATCGATCTCTTTCCTCTCTTCTTTACCATAATCTCTCTACTACACAAAAATATTTTCCATCCTAAATCAGTAAACATCCTGTTGTAGAAAGAAAAGATGACAGTCCTCCAATCTTCAAGTTTCTTGAGTTCATGTAGTTCTGCTCCCTCAACTTCATCTTGTAGTTGTGGAAGAGGATTGATAAGAGCGAATATTAATAATCCAAGAATTAAAACAAGCAAAACCTCTCTTCCCATTCTTCAATCAGTGCATGAACAAGAGTTGATTAGCTATTCAACCATATCAAACAACAACCTTGTTGAGATACAACTTAGCCCAGCTACAAGAAGAAGGCAAATGGTTAATGGTCCTGATCCCCTGGTTATCAAGAAGCTTTATGCAATCAAAGAGGCAGTTGCAGATAGAGTGGAGATGCATAGAAATATAGGTGAACAAAGAAGCCAATGGAACAATATGCTGTTGACATCCATTAATGGGATTACATTAGCAGCTGCTACAATGGTTGGAATTGCAGCTAGCAGTGGTGCTGACGGCGATTCTGTTTTGGGACTGAAAATGTCATCCACTTTGATGTATTTGGCTGCTAGTGGCATGTTGGCGATCATCAACAAGATTCAACCATCCCAGCTTGCTGAAGAACAAAGAAATGCAACAAGGCTGTTTCAAGATCTCCATAACCAAATCGAAACAACTTTATCAATCGGTCATCCTTCAGCTATTGATGTGAAAGAAACTATGGACAAAGTCTTGGCTCTTGACAAGGCGTACCCATTACCTCTACTCGGAGTAATGCTAGAGAAATTTCCATCTTCTGTGGAACCTGCTATTTGGTGGCCTCAGCAACGTCGAAGACAGCCCAAAAGGGCCAGTGACAGTGAAAACAATTGGAACGGATGGAATGGCAAACAGGAGGAGGAAATGAGAGAAATAATGGGAGTATTGGGTAGAAAAGACCAAGAAGAATATATTAGGCTAGGGGAAAAGGCCTTGAAACTCAACAAAGTTTTAGCCTTGTCTGGTCCTTTGCTCACAGGCCTAGCAGCGATTGGCTCTGCATTTGCTGGTCATTCTACTCATGGATCTTGGGCAGCCATGCTTGGAATTGTTGGTGGAGCATTGGCAAGTGCAGTTAACACAGTAGAGCATGGTGGACAAATCGGAATGGTATTCGAAATGTATAGGAGTAACGCCGGTTTCTTCCAGTACATGCAAGAATCTATTGAATCTAACTTGACAGAAACAGACGAGGAGAGAAGAGAAAATGGCGAAGTTTTTGAAATGAAGGTGGCTTTGAAGTTAGGAAGGAGCTTATCAGATCTGAGAAATCTTGCTGCTTCTTCGTCATTGAAAGAAGAACATTTGGATGAGTTTGCAAGCAAGCTTTTCTGATGTTGCACACTAATGTTGTACATATATTTGTATTATAAGTAGCGGAACATATTCTTTAATTTTTTTTCAAATATACATTCTTTTACAAAGTTAATTGGTAGAAAGCAGTGTTGGCTATTAGCATATTTTACTAATTTATTCATTAGTTCTTCAAATTTCTTTAGAGCAACGAAAGGTAGATGTTTCTTACCAAATCCTAGGTGTCACGATCCAAATTCATGAGACCGCCGTGGCTGGCACTTAGCGAGCATCTACCACACTAAGTGAGTCAGTATTCATCGCTAAGTGAATCAATATTCATCTTATTTTATAAGCATAACTCTACGCACACAAGAATAAACGTAGTAATTAAACGTAAGTATGCCATAGCAACGAAAACAGTACAAAGCATCATAATACACCATAAACCCACAATCGAATCATGGAGCATGAAACACAATCTGAGTGCAAAAGTTGGGATGTAGCCAGAAAACATAACTAAGTAAAACTAGAAATAACAGAATGACTTACCCTTGTGGTGTGCAGTGGCGGAGCCAGAAATTTTGGTAAGATTTTTCAAATGTTGACGAGTATATAATTTTTTTTCGATGAATGAGTGCAACCAAATTTTTTTTAACATCATCACTGCACACCCGCTTAAAAATTTATGGTCCATTTGATTTCGCAAGTTATTCTTGATAAATTTCATTGCTAGAAAACTCTTACGGTGATTACAGTATCAAATGACAGCAACAATAAATAACAACATACCCAGTGTACGTTATCCCACAAGTGGAGAACAACAAGGGGCATTTCGAGAATGTTACAAAGTGAGAGATAACGACTAAATAATTTTCTTTGAAAAAAAAAAGAATGAGAACAAAGTTGGATAATTAAAATGTTCATAGAAGCAATTAAAAAAAGAAAAGAGACAAAATAACTGGTAGCTAACTTGCTATTAGACCTCGTTTTCTTCTTTTTAACAATACGACTTCTTCTTTTCTAGGAAATAGGAAGGAAAGAAGAAAGAATAAAGGAGTTTCAACACATGAGTCCAACGTAACTCCAAACCAACATATGAATAAACCAAATGCAAATCATAACTCAAATACAAATAAGGTTGGTCGGAGCATGGAAGAAAATAAGTGCAAATGCAAATCAACCAAGTAGCTTCAGATATTGTTTGTATGTTTTCTTTTAAAGAAAGAAGATGACCAACGCTTGACGCAAGCTTTAAACCGTGACTTTTAGGTAAAATTGAACACCCTTTACCTCTAAGCTATTTAACTCAATTATTTTAAGGGTGTTCAAAATTTAATTTTTATCCAGTTAACTATAAGATCTAATCCATATACTAGTACCATTTTCCAGCCAAGGGTGTGCAGGTGACCACCCTTGGCCATGAGTGGCTCTGCCACTCGTGGTGCATTGTGCCTTAAACCTGTTGGGCTAAACGGTCCAAAGATAATCTTAACATGATATTGTCCGCTTTGGGCCAAGCCCGCACGGTTTTCTCCTGATGGATATTAAATCATGTATTTATGGAAAACACGCATCCAGAGGTTAAGGTCTCCACTAACCTCGAATCCAAGCTAAGTAGGCGTTTGGACATGCGATTTGAAACCATGAGTTGAAATCAGCGTTTGGACATGCGATTTCATTTCATGGTTTCATGTCATGGGATGGAATCCCAAATCATCCAAAAAGGCATGTTTTGGAATTTCAAACCATGTCCAAACGGCATCTAAGTGTACAACTTTTACCCTTCTTTTCCCCGTGTCCAAAGTCAGCCACACATTTCCAATCTACACAAAATATCAATTATCGAGGTCAAATATACCTCTCTTATAATTGCAACTCCGCCAAAGACAGTCAAAAAAGTCAACCCTCGATCAATGGGGTCAAATATATGGACCCTATATGTTTTATATCCAAATTATAATTAGTTTCCTTATTGGAGCCTGAAAAGTCGATCAAATCCTCAACTTATCAATTGGGATATTAGGGCTAAACCATGAACTCCTATATACATGGAATTCATGATTTAGCCTTAAAAGGCAACTTGATAAACCGTGATTTTCTATATTTAAATCCTCAATCTCAAGGCAAATACATACATAGATGCATGTACATAATCTTGAGTCTATGAATCCAATCAATTTCATTGGAATATAACATCACCCAATTGCAATAACACCATTTAAATTCAACCATAATTAATTATCATATCTCTATCCCAATAATAGTTGCGCATAATATTGATAATTAAATGGAAAGAAAAAGAGACTAATACCTTAAATAATTTGTAGCTCAAGGCTTGAGTTTCTATTCCTCTATTCCTTTTATATTATCTGTTTCTCTCCCTTGTTCGAGGTGTTTGTAAAAAATCAGTTTGTAGATGTTTCAGGTGCATAAGACCTTAAATCCGTTTTGATCTTGAGAATTTTGGGTTTGGAACTGATTTTATGTCGCTGCATGTCGAGAACTACTACCTTACAGTAAACAAATTGATTCATACTAATTCAAATTTTCTCTAAGATTCAATTTGAGGTTTGATTACTTTATATAGGAAGTTTGTTAATAATTTCGCACTTACTTTCGTGGGTTTGGTCCTTAATCAACCAAGCACTGTTGACACCCAATTTTATCCCTCATTTATTTCAATTTATTTTACTCGGGCTTCTAAATTTACTGACGAGCTAAATACTTTATTTTCACTATTTTTATTTTTTATTGCTACTACTATTAATATCGCTACTGTTATTTTCAACATTACGAGAATTACTTTACCACAAATTTTAAATGATTCGTCATCATTTTATTTTTTTCAGGTTTGGACTCGTTAAATTAATTACAGAACAACACTTTGTTAAATCCTTATTTTTTTACATATTAATTATTAATTGTCTTCATATATTATATATTGTACTAGTTGTTAATTAGAAGCCCAAGAATAATTAAAATAGAGGATGAAGGGTCAACAATTTCAGCCAAATAAATGGCCCAAATTATCAGCCCATACTCTAATTAATTCAACCAACCCACATTATTCCCTACCCAAAACAATTCAGCCCACATTATTTCCCTACCCAGCCCATTACCTAATTCTACCCGGTCCAACCCAAAAAACTACCCGACCCGGCCCACTTATTCTTTTCCTAAACCCTACCTCTCTTCCCCTTTTCTCCTTTTCCTTTTCTTTCTCCGCCTCCCTCGTCTCTCTCTACCCTACCTCTTTTCTCCGCCTCCCCCATCCCCTTCAGCTCTCTCTCTACTCTCCCTCTCTCGCCTCCCTCACGCTCCTCTCTTCCCCACACCACTACCCCACTCCCGCTCCTTCTCTACCCTACTTCCCTTTTTTTTTTCTCCTTTCATCATCATCATCATCGCCGCACCCCGCTACTCCACTCTCCACTCACCGCCGCTCCCCTTCCCTTTTCTCCCTCCTCTCACGCTTTCTCCCACTCACCACTGTCCCCCACTTCGCTCCTCCCACTTCCACCACGCCTGTCCCCCGCTCCCGTCTCTCTCATACGCTCCTCTCTTTACTTTAATACAATCAAAACCCTATAAATGAATCGAAGTTGAATCGTATTAGGGGGGGGGGGGGATTTGTCAATGGTTTTGAGGGACATGGAACCCGAAATCAACTAAAAAGGGAAGAATAGACTGGATAATCACAAGATCTGGAACCCCAAAATTCCCCTACAAAACACAAGTTCTAATCGCCTCAAATTTTCCAGAAATCCTTAGATTTTACAACTTTCATTCGTTCGATTATCGTTCTAACTTTAAGACCGTTAAACATTCACTCTGTCTTTGTGGACTTTGACCAAGACAGAGATTTTGGACTCATTTGTATCGAGTCCTAATCTGTTCCCAACGAGATTAGATTCGAGGCCTCAACGCCCCCGATTCACTGCACCAACAAAAGGTCAGTAAACATCTCTACCTTATGTATCTATCGGCGAATTAAATATGTCCTGTTATCTTATGTGTTTTATATGTTTGTGTACTTATTAGTTAGCTGATGGACTAGTCTAATAGTCGTTGATAATAGATGTTGAGTTGGTTTCTGTTTGGATTAGGCTTGTGAAGTTTTCATATAGATATAGGTCATAAATTAGTTGATTAATTTGGATTTGCTGTGGACTAGCATATAAGTTAGTTTTGTTCCAGTTTATCCACCTGTGTTAGTATGCAATGGTTGGATTTAAGTGGGCAAAAAAAAAAATCAGATTTAGACTAACGACAATTATTTTGCGGTAGGTTAGTATGTGTCAGTTTGGTTGTGTATGTGAGTGTAAAATCTGAGTGCCCTCATGTGGTTTATTTGCGACTAGTTTAATTCATAATGGTCCCTCGTTTAATCCAAATCAGTAATCTTGGTTTTTTAACTTGTGGTGTGTTTGGTTGCCTGAATTTAGTTATATAGGGAAGTGGCAATGTTTGTATAGGTGTGTTTCCCCTTTACTCCCTGATGCCTAGCTCAATTTTCTTTCCCTTTCATCTTTGGTTTCAGTTGTTGACACCCAATTTTGTCCCTCATTTATTTCAATTTATTTACTCGGACATCTAAATTTATTGACAAGCTAAACACTTTATGTTCAGTATTATTAATTTTCACTATTTTACTATCAACATTACTAGTATTACTTTATCGCAAATTTTAAATGTTCGTCATCATTTCATCTTCGGGTTTGAAATCGTTAAATTAATTACAAGACAACACTTTGTAAAATCTTTATTTTTCTACATATTAATTATTAATTGTCTCCACATAGTATATATTGTACTAATTATTAAATTAGAAGCCTAAAAATAACTAAATAGAGGAGGAAATATCAACAATTTTCAGCCAAATTAATGGCCCAAAATACAAATACAATATTATTTCCCTATCAAAATAAAAAACCCACATTTTAATACCCAACCCACATTATATCAGCCCACGTTTAAATTAATCAACCAGCCCAAATAATTCCCTACCCGGTCCAATAAATTCACCCGGCCCGACCCATTTACCTTATTCTTCTAAACCTAACCCTAACCCCTTTCCCTCTCTCTTCTTCATTCCCTTCTCCCTCCTCTTATCTCCTCACCGCCGCACCCCCTTCCCTTTCCTCTCTCCCACGCTCCCTCCACTCACTGCTGTCTCCCACACCTCTGTCTCCTCCACCCCACGCCTGTTCCCCGCTTCGTCTCTCTCCCACGCTCCTCTCTTTATTTTAATACAAACAAAACCCTATAAATGAGATCCAAAGTTGAATCGTTGAGGGGGAGAAAAGGAAAACGAATCCCTACTCTTTTTTTTATCATTCATCAAAACACGGATTAAAAAAAAAAAACGCGAGTTTTTTTTTTTTTTTTCACAAGAATCTTGAGTTTCTTTTTCAAAATCTGGTCCGAACCCTACTTACATTTGAAGTTCTGGAGACAAACAGAATTTCCCCTTTTTTTAACGAGTATATTGTTTCCGTCGATATCGAGACTTTCGATTCGAAAGGTTTGTCGAATTTGAGTTCGTCGTGTTCGAACGTAGATTCGAGACTCGTACCCCTGTTCACTGCGCTCAACAAAGGTAACTTTCCCTCCTTTAGTTATCTTATTTGGTTTCTGTTTGGTTATGTTGCTGTTATGTTTACATTTTAGTTAAGTTTATAATAGTATGATGTTTTCTTGTCGTTACTATCAGAAGATTGGTATGTCTGTTTGCGATGTATTTATCGATTAGTTAGGTATGTGGTAAAAATGCTAGTTTACATGACATGTTGGTCAAGTGAGTATGTTCGGCTCGATTGCTATTTGTTCAAGTCGGATAAGATTATTAGGGATCTATGTTGAAGTTAATCTGCTGGTTAGGATAGGTCTATCAGTGGTCATTTTTTAGTCCTTAGTCTGTTGCACCCTCTACAAAGTGATTGGATTTTAATATTAGATGGTAATTTGTTATTTACCTAATTGTGGTTTACTTAAGGGATTAAGGGAAATATTCATTTGAACTTATAATGTTATAGGACCAAAATGTCTCTGTCTCAACTGAACGACTGTGCTATTAACTTGCTGATTATGTAGTGTCTAAATATCTTAGAATGTATTCCTTTAAAAGTGGGTAAAAGCATTCGAATTTGGTTCTGTCCCTCTCAACAAATTATTTTGCATTCTGTTTAAAGTAGTCAATGAATGCTTGAAGCCCCGTATATATGAAGTATATCAACAGTACAGTTTGGCTTTAAGCATGAAGAGGTTATCCGACATTATTCTAGATCTTAAATGAACCGAAGGACTGCTGCGCTTGTTGAAATCTTTTGCTGTTTGTTCGGGAGTTATTAATACACTAACTATAGGCAGTCCCTGATTAAATTAAAATCACTAAGTTGTTAATGGATTGCCCTACTTGGTAAATGTTTTGTGAATTATTGTCCCCTGCCCTTTTGAACTGCTGTAGTTTCAGCCAACTTTGACCAGTTCCACCTCTGTTTGGATTCTGCACTGATCTCCATGCTAATTTAGATGATCAGTGAGTCTCAATACTTACTTGCTGGGCTGTTTGAATTAGAACAGACTAGAGTATTGAAATAGCTTATTAGGAAAACAAAACTGTCGTTTGTGCATTAATTCGGTATAGCTGTTGGTATAACATAGTTCCAGTTTTGAGCAACTCGTTAAATGATTGATATAAGTCTGAATGCTGAAAGCGTCAATGTAGCTTAAGTGTTGATGAGAAATGGTTATTTGCGCCATGGTCCTCCTCGTTCCCTTTCCTCTTGAGGTGTCTATGTCATCTATACTTGATACATAAGAATGAATCTGAACTTCGACATAATATTTTCGTGTATTCCAGTTTACTTCGATCGCTTACAAGACTATGCTAATGTGTAAGTGTTGAACATGTGCATGGTATCCTTCTGTTTTGAAATAGGATGTTCCCTGCGCAAATCTGTCTCCTTCTAAACCTCTGAACTAAACATAGGCTAAACTAAAGGTGTTACAAACAGTGGAGCTATCTTCTTGGTTCCATATTTTAATAACCAACTCTTCATGTTAGTTCACAAGTGCATAATGTTAACACAGCGTAGACATTCAATTCGAGTTTCCTCCTATTGCTTAACCAGTGACTCTAAAGGGATAAAGGATGAAGGTAGCCATACATTGTATGATGTTTATGTGATTTGGAAATAGTTCTCTTAGCTGTGCTTCAAAATCATTCACTAGATGTCGGTTTGAGTCAAATGGGATATCTTCGTCATGTTATAATCGGCTTTTATTCTCTATTTGTTTGCATTGATGAGATAGATACTTGGTAATTAATCTTTCTTACATTTGGATTGCGAAGTTGAATGCATATTTTCAAAAAATCTCCTGCTACTTGGTTTAGCTTAAGGGATGAAACATAAGAGCATATTTTAGTCATTTGTATTCTACTCAGAAATTTAGGCGTCATTTCTCTGATGCAAAATTTGTGACTATGTCATCTCTGCTTTCCTTATTCGAAGTTAAAGGCACAATTCCTTATGGTTAACTTTATTCTCTTTGCTTTCTTTGCATGAACACCGGAGCCGAAGAGTCCCACTTTGAGACTCAACGACACCGCTACCACATGGGATCCACAGCAATATATTAAATTCGCTAGGCCGAAACCCATCAGCCCATCCGCAGCAATCTGCTAAACAATTTCGTTGGGCCGAAGCCCAACAGCAAACGGTCGCAGCTGACCTCTAAAATGGGTTGAGCCCATTTAATTTATTTGTTTTCTTTGTTTTATTTTGTGCATTTAATTTGAATTGTGCAACTAGTATTTTACCTTGTTTGTCTTTTCTTAGCTTAGAGAAACTCTAATGAATTAGTAGGTTTAGTTTAGTGTAATGAGTAGTTGATTTAAAAGAGAGCTAACAATTAATCCATGGGTTTCATTCCCCTTTTTATGTTAAATTATTTATAGTATCTATACTATTTATTTTTTTATTAGAATAATTAATTTTCTTTAAAATAGCATGACTACATATATATTTTGTTAATCAAGATTCACTCTTACTATCTTAGAAATTTAAAACGTCACAAATTTTACACTAACGCTAGCTTATTTTGGAGAATAAGAAAAACGAACCAGTTTTCATAAATAATCGTTCATTTTAGCTTCCTCTTAACATTTGAAACACATATTTGTTAACAACCTTTACACAATTTGTATTGAACTAATATTCTTTTCGGTAAAACTTTTAAACGTTTATTAAAATTGATTTTACAAACAACTGTTTTAATTTATTAGTCAACGTAATTCCTTTCTCCAAATATTTATAAAACATTGCACCATCTTGCGTTTTTGTTCAGTTTATTTACAACTAAACTCTTTTTATGCAAATTATCATTTTCTATAAGGCTTATTTTAAATAGCATTCTTACCTGGCTATTTACCACTTTAGTTATATCTACAAAGCCATGTTCTTTTCTATAATATTATATTTACACTTAACCTAACTAATTATAAGTCCGGTCGGTCAACCATTGTTAATGGGTCTTAAAGGATGCCTAATACCTTCCCTTTAGACTAATTGAACCCTTACCTAGAATCTTAAGTTTCGCAGACCTTAAACAGAGCTAACTTTAGAAAATAACTTTAATAAACTTTAGGTGTCCTAATTCACCATAAATAATTAGGTGGCGACTCCTTAAAACAAATAAACAAAAAAATAGGAATCACCAATATGTTGTACTCTGCTTTAACCCGGTTAAAATGGGTATGACAACTTGGCGACTCCGCTGGGGACTCTACCTAGGTTCTAACCATAACGGACTTAGTTTAAATAGGCTTTGTGTGCTTATTTTAATTACTTTATTTATTTGTTAATTGTTTTTACATGCTATTAATTGTTTGTTTGATATAAACTGTTTGTTTGATATAAACTGCTTATGTGTTACTTGCTTTGATAAAACTGTCATTCCGTTCATATTTCTTCCACTTCTGGAAAATTCACACAAATTCACACACTTAAAGTGGTTTCGCGGTTCGCGACTGTACACTACAAAATCACCCTTTAGTTGGATCGATCTTGTGGATTTAGTCGATCGGCGGTGCAGTCGACGGCCACGGACTTTCCACTCCCAAGTTGTCCACTTGGGAGAACCTTGTGTCATAGGAAAACAACTCTTACTCAGCCTAAGATAGAGCTAAACCAACACCCTTTATTAAGAGCATACATTTCATGACCTAGGAGGTTTAATACCCTTGGTGTATTAAATTCATTGGATGACTTTACCCAAACGTCCAAACGGGTTCACGACCCCGAGTGATACTAATCATACTTTATGTGCATGTTTGAAGGATAACTGTGCCTAAATATTGACTATTTGCTCTAATTAATTAAACTTTAGGAGGGAGGGAATGACTAACGTTTCTATGACAGGTATGGATTTGCAGTGGAGTACAATGAATGACGAAGATCAATGACATCACAAAACGGAGCTGTATTTACTTTACTTAGATTAGGAAACACTTTATGTTTTATTCATTTGACATGTAAAAAATATTACACTACTTTTGTACTCTATTTTGGGGAAATAGAATTTTGTTTAATTAATCAAAGCAACGGGATGACGTATTATGGCACACTTTACCCTTCAAACAAATGTTAGGCCTACCTCTGGCACAACGAGGTCACATGCATATTAGGACACGTTATTATCGTTTGATATAATCGTTTACATTTGTTTGACAACTTGTTTGACTTTATTTGACGAATTATTTGTTACATGACTTACTTGACTTTACATGATCATAACTTTACCTAGACTAACATCATTTACACTTTATGTTTCTCTTATTTTATTCCCACAAAAGAGAGTTGATTCGTGTTGACACTCGAGCTGGTTGACCATCCTTACCTCACAAGGTCAAAGACATCATCATTACCGCGACGTAGTTGGGCTATTCAAGGAAAAGAAATTATTATGTCTGATCCAGCCGCATCTATTTCAACTGGTTTGGAAAACATTGTGATCTCTAGTGGTCCGCTCGAGACTTCCAAACACAGAACTAATATTCAACATGATGAACATATCGCCCGCCTGACTCAAGAAATTGAGAATCTACGGGGAGAACTAAATTGGGTTAGGGACTTGACCAATTTATCCCTCACACTCCAAAGTCCACCCCCTGAACCTAGAAATACCGCACCAAACCCACCTTGTTTTCCATCACTCGAATCTCCAGTTCCTGAACATTTTCCTCCACAAAACAATGCACCTACCAACAACAACTTACCTCCGATCACCCCCGCAAATCCACCAAATCCATCATCCCTCTATACCCCTCCACAGAGTCAACCACCCACCTACACTACCTATGCTACTCCTACACTACCTATGCTACTCCTAATCCGGTCGGTCAATCATTGTTAATGGGTCTTAAAGGATGCCTAATACCTTCCCTTTAGACTAATTGAACCCTTACCTAGAATCTTAAGTTTCGCAGACCTTAAACAGAGCTAACTTTAGAAAATAACTTTAATAAACTTTAGGTGTCCTAATTCACCATAAATAATTAGGTGGTGACTCCTTAAAACAAATAAACAAAAAATAGGAATCACCAATATGTTGTACTCTGCTTTAACCCGGTTAAAATGGGGTATGACATCAGTTCTGTTCCATGAAAATGTGGTAAACAGGTCAGCTTTGGGTTTAGTTTCAGTGTCATATGTTGGAGCTTGGGTCGAGACATTCAATCCTGTTTGGTTCATGAAAATAGGGCCTAAACTTCATTCATTAGGATTAGAATGACATTGACCTGGTACTTTAAGTAAAAAGACTACTTGTGTGTTTATACGAATGACTCATGCTCAAACCATGAAGCCTTTTCCATTAATGTGGTGTTAGTATCAATATTACAAATTTAGAACATGTTAATAAGGCTGAACAACATTTTAGATTCAGCTTCAGTATCTTCAAATATATGCTAGGGACTCTGCTAAATTCTGAAAGTATATTTGAGGTTCCCTATTGATAAAACATGCTAATGGTATGCTATATGATCACTCCCTGTTGAGTTGAATATGTTAAGTTTAATTATGAGCATTGTATGAACCATGAGTTTTCTTCCATCTCTCTGCACATTTTGAATCTGTTCGCATTGGCTTATCCCTTCCCTACTCTTTTGTTGATCAATAAACATGTTTATGTGGTCATGTGTCTAGATCCACATACAGGTTTTAACTCTAAATGCCTGACCTTATATCTGTTGGAATCCTTTCGCTAAATGGAGACTGTCATTCTCTTGTCAATTAATCATATGCTAAGTCAATTCCTTTATGTCATTTGCATATTTTCTAGTTCTTTCCAAAATCTCTATGTGGTCTGATACATAATTATACTTGGAACAATTGGTGACTATTTTTCCCTATGTTTGTCCATGTCCACTTAGTTGTTAGATAAGTCTGATGTTGTGCTTTCTATGTTTGTTTCCTTTTCTCTAAATAAAGTGGATACATTATTGGTTATATCATTGAGACTCACCTTTTTTTTAAAACTAAAATAAGCTACTGTCATACTTTTTTTGCAAGTTGTTGTTTTCATTTAAACAAAAACGGATGCTACACTCGAGCTGTTACTCGTGGCTATTACCATGAATTATTACCCTTTGGCTGATGATATGCTCACTGATTGAACCACTATTATGTTCGAGACGTTGTCCTATATTGTTGTCTCGCGACTGTTTGTTGTGGCTGCCCTTCATTAATATCTACTGTCAAATAGGCCACTGATGGGCTGTTGTTATGTTTCTCCGAGAAACAAAATACTACCTTTAAAAAGGAAACAAGCTTCTCCCTGCTAGAAATAATTAATTGGTTCTCTGTTAAAAGCCGTTGTTTTGGCTTCGAATATTATGAGACTAAACATTGTCTGTTGCCCGATGGAATTGATCCCCTTCTTTCTCGCTCTGTTTTCATAGTGTTTTCATAGCAGCCCTCTCGTTTGGTCTGAAATCTGTTTTTCCCTGGTTTTCTTTTATGTGTAACAAGGTTTGTAATTTTGAATTTGTTCCTCGTTTTTGTCTCATCTTCCGGATACTTTTGAATAAAAGGAAATGAAAGGTAGTATATTTTGTTTAGTAGTTCGATGCCTTGAAACATGGTCCTTGTGCAATGTTGATGCGCAGGCTTGAGATGCTGAATATTCGACCTTTAAATGATTAGTTCGGTCCTAATTAATTCTGCACACTAGCTGCCCATTTAGTACATATCAGTAGTGTATAATAAAAATATATGTTAAGTGTATACATCAAGACACATTCCAAGTACACACTTATATATACCGGCACCTTTGTTAAAAGTATTGGTTTTTGGATTATTGACTGTGCAAACTGGACTGTTGCTGCAAATATTTTTTTTATATATTCAAAGAATATATTTTGCACATCTGCACTTTACTAATCTTTTTCTTTTGTTCTTATGCATGATTATCGCATACGAGTCCCTCAGACTCGTCATCTCCAGCATTCGGCGTCGGGCCAAAGCCCAACGGAATCCTCTTCTCGAGTCAGCCCATCCACACAATCTATTAAATTTCACTGGGCCGAAGCCCAACAGTAGCAGAACAGCGACAGTCCTCAATGGGCTGAACCCATTTAAATCATTTCATTCCTCTTTTTTTTTTTACTCTGTGCATTTAATTTGTACTGTATGACTAACACTTTACTTGTTTTATTTGCTTAGATTAGGTGAACCTTAGCGGAACTAGTGGGTTTGATTTTAGCAAAATGGGTAGGAAGAAACAATAATGAATTCCTTAGTTTCATTTTCTTCTTTCATATTAAATTATTTATAGTACCTCTAATATTTATCTATATTAAAGCCATTGATTTTCAAGTGCAAAGCCATAAATACATATTTTGAATTATATTTTCATTCCTACTATATCGAAAATCTCAAAGTATTATTGATATAGAAATATAAATTCAAGTATATTTTATAAATAACTCTCCAACTTTAAATCAGTCACGTACATTTTCAGCTAGGCGTACTTAGCAAACATAATAAAGAAGAAGGGAAAGTTCCATCTTGTCTGTACTCTTAAACAAAATTAGTTAAGGTCTCCCCCTTTTTGAGTTATTTTCAAATATATTCCGCGCTTCTTCAATTTATAACTAAACTCTTTTATACAAATTATTATTTTTACAAGTCTTATTTCTAATAACATTGTTACCTTTTCCTTTAAAACTTTAGCTATATTCATAAGTTATTTCCCAAACATTTATAATACTATATTTACCCTTAGCCTAACTAATCATAAGTCCGGTCGGTTAACCATTGTTAATGGGTCTTAAAGGGTGCCTAATACCTTCCCTTTAGACTAATTGAACCCTTACCTAGAATCTTAAGTTTCGCAGACTTTTAAAACAGAGTTAACTTTAAAATAACTTTAATTAACCATTAGGTGTCCTAATTCACCATAAATAATTAGGTGGCGACTCCTTAACATAAACAAAAATAGGAATCACCTATATGTCGTACTTCTAATTTAACCCGGTTAAAAAGGGGTATGACAGCTTGGCGACTCCGCTGGGGACTACTTAGGTTCTAACCATAACAGACTTAGTTCGAATAGGTTTTGTGTGCTTATTTTAATTACTTTATTTATTTGTTAACTGTTTTTACATGCTATTAATTGTGTGTTTGATATAAACTGTATGTTTGATATAAACTGTTTATGTGTTACTTGCTTTGATAAAACTGTCATTCCGTTCATATTTCTTCCACTCCTGGAAAACTCACACATATTCACACACTTAAAGCGGTTTCGCGGTTCGCGGCCGTACACTACTAAATCACCCTTAGTTGGATTGATCTTGTGGATTTAGTCGATCGGCGGTGCAGTCGACGGCCACGGACCTTCCACTCCCAAGTTGTCCGCTTGGGGGAGCCTTGTGTCATAGGAAAACAACTCTTAGTCAGCCTAAGATAGAGCTAAACCAACACCCTTTATTAGGAACATACATTTCATGACCAAGGAGGTTTAATACCCTTGGTGTATTAAACCCATTAGTTGACTTTACCCAAACGTCCAAGCGGGTTCACGGCCCCGAGTGACACCAATCATACTTTATGTGCATGTTTGAAGGATAATTGTGCCTAAATATTGACTATTTGCTCTAATTAATTAAGCTTTAGGAGGGAGGGAATGACTAATGTTTCTATGACAGGTATGGATTTGCAGCGGAGAACAACGAATGACGAAGACCAAAGACATCACAAAATAGAGCTAGACGTTGTATTACTTTACTTAGATTAGGAAACAGTTTATGTTGTATTCATTTGACATGTAATAAATATTACACTACTTTTGTACTTTATTTTCGGGAAATAGAATTTGTTTAATTAATCAAAGCAACGGGATGACGTATTATGGCACACTTTTGTCACGACCCAACCCCGTAGGCCGTGACTAGTGTCCGTGCTGGACACCCAAACGTACCCAATAATCCAAACCAGTAGACTAGCAGATTATATAAATATAAAAGTCAGTCGACATTACTAGTGTCATAGAGGAACATATATAACACATGGAAGCCGATAAGGCTATCACAAATCAAAGCAACCCAAAACATATACAGAACCCACATGTATGTCTACAGACCTCTACAGAACATAACAGAAACATAAGACAGGACAGGTCCCCGTCGTACCCCTGAATAGCGTACATATATCCAACAGCAGCAGACTGTACCAGAGTATAGGCTCTGGACAAAAGAGCGCTCCAGAATAGCAGAATAGGTGTCCTAGGCAGGTGGGTCAGCAAATCTGTAGTCTGTACCTGCGCGACATGAAAACGCAGCCCCCGAAGAAAGGGGGTCAGTACGAAATATGTACTGAGTATGTAAAGCATGGAACGTAGTAAACAAAGTCATAATCGGAACAGGAGGTGCAGAAAAATGAACGGAATATCCAGATTAGCAAAATGCTGATCATAAAGCATAAATAGTACTTACAGGAAACGTATGTCATACCTGGTCCCATTACAGAACAAAATCATAATCAGAACAGAACGTACAGAAATGTGAGTGAGATGTCCAGAGTATCAAATGCATATTTTCAAAACATGAAGAGTATGTACAGAAACATATGCCATATCATATCCGGCCCCTGCCAAGGGACTCGGCAGACAGAACGTGGTCACCCCCCGACACTGGTGCCACAACACATAAGGATCAGAAAAGGGGAATAACCCCGTAACATAGCATATCATATCAGATGGCCATATCAGATCATATCAGAACAAGCGTACATGGCACAACATACTCCACAAACCCATGTACGCGTATACCTGCCCCCTCACATCGAGGCACGGCGAACAATGCAAAGGATCACGCTTGACAACATATCCTGGCCCGGGCTCAGTGGGGGAAACATTGAGGCATCCACGAACGGAGTAGTGAGAAACTAAATGCACTAAAAATACCATATATATATTTCCAGAGACTCAATGAGGCATATCGAATGTCAAATAAAATCAATGAAATCGGACGGAAACATAGTAAGTAAATTTAGATGTCATAACGGGTTACGGAGGCATAATCTATCCGAGATCGTTTTCAAGATTCAAAACAATTTATAAGACTTAATGAAATATTTAAAATATTTTTTATTTAGTAGATAAAGGAGTAGTTAGAGTATCTCTAACGAAAACGCTCGAAGACAAGTCATAGACACATAAAGGGTAAAATTGGAAATAGTGGGCCCACCTCGGAACCAATGAAGCGGTGGGCTCAAATTACGTATTTTTAAGCTTATGGGGTCACCTACAAAGGTTCTAGGACATTCCATAACTTCCTAAGCAATTTGGGAAAAAATTTCATAATTTTTCATCAAAGCATACTTAAGGAATTCAATTCTATTGAATGAAAAAGCGACGATTTCAAACGCGGATTCCGATGGACAGAATATTCCCCGAGGCGTAAATCCAAGCCTAGTACATCTAGGACATGCCAAGAGAAGAATCGGGATAGCTTTACATACCTTTCTTGCCCTTTACGCTTGCCAAAACTCAAATCTTGCTTCGTCCAAAACCTACAAATGGTCACATTTACCAATTTACTATTCATAAGACTTAAAATTTCAACCTTAACCAATTCTTGTCTATAAAAATTTGAGCAGCATCTCCCCTATATATATATCATCCCCGAGGTTAAAACTCGGCTAAAACAACAACAACCATACCAACAACAATATATACAACATCAATAATCGACTAGGAACGCATTCTAGCGTAAATAGTCTTATTTTCCAAATAATGCGACAATTCCAAATCCAACTTTGCACTTACAACCCGATATCAATATTTTCATATTCACATACTAATATAAGACCATTCAAACATAAACCAAAAGTATTCCAAGCTATATATTCAATATTCAACAATTCCATCAACTTCCATATTCAATCCAAAATTCTTATATATGCAACAAAACCATTCCAACACATTTTCTACTTACTAATTCATCTCCAACAACAATCTACCACACGGCCAACATGGCTTCTTTCCAATTTCATCCAATTTTCATTCAACTTCCATTTCCAATACAAATTCCACAATAACCACAACTAGTATACAACTTAAAATTCAACTCATATATGTATACAACATATATACACCCATGGCTACATATATAATATATATACCCACTTTGCAAACTTTCATATTTCCATAAATTCTACTAATTTCTACATACTACAACACAAATAAACCTTCATAACATAAGAAAAAGGAATTGATTCTTACCTTGTTTTTATGAAAGTAGCAAATTCTTCAACATCTTATTGTTCCCATGCTCCTCTAACTCCAAACAAAATTATATTCGTGATTATGCGTTGCCCGGACTTCGATTAGTACTTCGTAGCTTGAAATTTCACTCACAATCCTCACTTTTATGTGAGATTTAGGCCCCTTTTTGTTGCTGAATTTTCTGGAAAATTTGAGAAGTTTTTAGATGATAAAAATGGGGGTTTGCCCCTTTTTATAAGGGCTGAAACGGCGTCACTGTAGCTACAGTACTGTAGCAGTGCTGTAGCGTGCTGTAGCAGTGCTGTTTCTGCGCGACAGTTCAGTTTGTAGCGTCTATAATTCTCTACTCCGACGTCCTATCGATGAGTGGTTTGTTGCATCATAAACTAGACTTGACGAACTTCATTTTAGGCTTTTGAAACGCCTTAAAACTCCAAATATGCATAGAGATATACCCCTCCAAAGTTGACTAAAAATCTGTCCAGCATTTCTCAAATTTTCGTCGAACTTATTTTCTTCAACTTGCTCGATCTCGAAATATTCCGAAACCCTCCATACATGATAATGACCATATTCTTGTGTTTTAAAATACTCTTTTTCGATTACGACTTACAAGATCATAATCATCCATTATTTAAACAATATACTTAATAATGCCTCATTGCTCATACTCCAAAGTTGTTTTACCTAGTCGTAACTCGACATTCTTACATTCAAATTTAACAGTGTTTCTTCGAAGTACGGGGTGTAACAACTTTACCCTTCAAACAAACGTTAGGCCTACCTCTGGCACAAAGAGGTCACATGCATATTAGGACGCGGTATTGTTTTACATTTGTTTGACAACTTTATGAATTATTTGCTACGTGACTTACTTGACTTTACGTGATCATGACTTTACCTAGATATGTTAATGAGACTAACATCATTTACACTTTATGTTTCTTTTATTTTATTCCCAAAAAGTTGATTCGTGTGGACACTCGATGGCCGACAATCCTTACCTCACAAGGTCAAAGACGTCATCGTTACCTCAACATAGTTGGGTCGTTCAAGGAAAGGAAATTATTATGTCTGATCTGGCCGCATCTATTGCAACTGGTTCGGAAAACATCGTGATCTCTAGTGATCCCCCTGAGACTTCCGAACATAGAACTACTATTCAACATGATGAACATATCGCCCGCCTGACTCAAGAGATCGAGGATCTACGTGGAGAACTAAATCGGGTTAGAGACTTGACCAACTTATCCGTTACACTCCAAAGTCCACCTCCTGAACCTAGGAATGTCGCACCAAACCCGCCTCGCACTAAAAAGAAGAAAAAAGATGTAGCTGCAGTCATGAACATCCAAGGGCATAAGCCGAGACAAGCCATTACCTACTTTAACCATCCACAACAACCTTTCTACCCTTACCGCTACACTGAACCCTACCAAGCTCCACTAATCTTTTACCCTGTCTACAATACTCAAGCAAATTACTACCAATCCCGAGCACCTCACTATCAAAACCCACATTCATACCAATCTGTTCAAACTCCCACTTACCAAAATCGACCACATACTACACATAAAGCCCGTCCAAACCATGACATCAAAAATACCCGAAATTACACTCGGTTCGCTAAACCCTTGGCTCAATTATTTGAAAGACTGAAAGCGGCTGGCGTGGTACAACCTATCGAAGGAAAAATTCCCGACCCTATTCCAAAATGGTTTGATGGCTCCAAGTGTTGTGCATATCATTCTGGAGTTGCTGGGCACGCCACTGAGGATTGCTATGGACTCAAAAACAAAATTGAAGCCCTGATCAAGGAAGGAGCAATCCAGCTCACTGGAGCTCGGCCCAACGTAGATAACAATCCTCTACCTACTCACGAAAATTCCAACGTGAACATGACAATTATCGAGGAATATAAGGATTTGAAAAGAACCATTATACTAGTCGGAAAAATGGAAAAGGGGATGTCATCAACTTTTTCTGCTCCCGTGGGAACAGTCCAAAGACAAACACCAACAGAGATTGCTGCAACAACTACTCACAACACCAAGACACCGACCATGCGGGGTGCCGAATCAGGAGAGACTCTGAAGACTTTGGCTTGTACTCCGTCCTTGGCTCGCCGAGAGTCTTGGTAGATTGAACTGTAGTGAACTTTTGAAACAGCACGATTTTAAAAATTGATGTTTGCCCAAAACTTTATTTGCTTTGCTTCATCTTTTAGATGTTTTAAAACCTATGAATGCATTTCTGAGTTGCCTCAATTGTCTATTACTGTTATTTCTACTTTATTTATCAAAACTGCCAACTCTATGATTGTGACATGAAATGAACGAATGAATAACGTACATCTCGAGAGAGTAACAAAGAAAACTAGAGGAAAATACAGGATTCCACTTGGAAGAAATGGATATAGCCGATAGACAATGACACAAGCATGAAAGCTATCAGTCAACAAGACATTGAAAGACAATATTAGATCAGACTACATAGTTTGCAACCTTTCCTTTAAACACGGTACGAACTACGTTCCGACCTGATTCCCGTGGTGGGATACGTAGGCAGCCCACATAGGGTTCGGTTGCATTATAACAAAAAATCCAAAAATCCTTATACAAGGAGAACAACACATGGCTTAATTCCCTCGGTGGGATTCGTAGACTATCAACATGCAGGTCATTCACATTTAGGTAGAAATCCAACAAACCTTTATCATTTACATAACAGAACTACGCTGACCTGATTCCCTTGGTGGGATACATAGGCAATCCACATCGGTTTCGGTCCCTTTATGAGAAAATTTCAAACCATTTTTTGTGAACCTTACGAACTACGTTCTGACCTGATTCCTTGGCAGGATACGTAGGCAACCTATATAAGGTTCGGTCACACCACAACATAAGTTTAGTATACCCCCACGAGGACAAAACTGGGGCATATTTTGAAAGATTAGACAAGAGCAGAGTTAGACATTGATAATATTAAGACTATCAGACACGAAGTACTTTAGACAAATGACCTTTCAATTGTTTAGAAATGTCACAATTTGAAGTTGGAAGAAATATTTTACAACTTACATACATATATATATATATATATATATATATATATATATATATATATATTTCACAATTTATATATAGTTATATTTCCTCATACATATACTTACATACCTACCCTGAAAATGAAATACTTTCTTTCAATTGATTCACTACTGTTCATCTACCGAGGCTTGAACGGAGATCGCAAGATCCAAACAAACAAGACGAATGGAGCGCCAACAACGTCAAGCTTCGAGTCAAACACGAATCAACTTCCCCCTCCCAAACTAAGAATTCTTCTTTGAGTGCAGGAACCTAAAATCGCGAGATCAACAGTCAAGTCTATCAATCAGGGCCAAAAAGCATCATTTGGCTCATTATGGCCTCGCCTCAAAAGCCATACGGCTTTACTTCCAACTTTATCTTTTAATTTATTTTATTTTTATCACAATAATTTTATGACTTTATATACCTGTTTTTGTAGGTTGACGAGATTGAAGGCGAATTAAATCAGGATTACGTGTCCTTAATTTGGCCTGTCACGATACCATCAATATCATTAGCCGAGCGAACTGACTCTTACTTTACTCTCCGTTTTATTATTTATTTTAAATACTTTAATGACTTTACTTTAAGTTTTGTAGAAATCAATATCACACTCCGAGGATAACTATACACTTTAAGCTCGTCCGCCTTTAATAGGACATTTTAGGCTCGTCCGCCTTTAATAGGACATTTTAGGCTCGTCCGCCTTTAATAGGACACTTTAGGCTCGTCCGCCTTTAATAGGACACTTTAGGCTCGTCCGCCTTGAATAGGACATCTTAGGCTCGTCCGCCTTTAATAGGACATCATTTCTTCAAAGGCACCGCACTGCATATGCACTACTGCTTTCAAATGCCCGCACTGCAAAGGCACCGCACCGGCATTGCATTATTATCTTCAAATGCCCTGCAAAGGGACAACATCATTGTTCGCAAACGCACAGCATTTAGGCTCGTCCGCCTTTAATAGGACACTTTAGGCTAGTCCGCCTTTAATAGGACACTTTAGGCTCGTCCGCCTTGAATAGGACATTTTAGGCTCGTCCGCCTTTAATAGGATATCATTTCTTTAAATGCCTCACACGGCATATGCATCATGTCCTCGAAAACAACCGGAGACATACACGGGTTTGTCCACCCTAAAATAGGATACATCGGGTTCGTCCACCCTAAAATAGGACATATTGGGTCCTTCCACCCTAAAATAAGAATTCACATTTTTATCTTGAATTTTACAGGATTGGCGTCGAGTCTCCGAAGACAACCGGGGGCATCATTCGGCTATACAGTCTCATATGCATAAGCCAAACGGCTACACTATGACTTTACTCTCTACTTTATCATTCAGTTTACCAACTCTAACGATTTTACCCTGAACTTTGCAGGAATTATCATTAAATCTTCGAAGACAACCGAAGACATCATCCATTTTACGACTTTACCCCGGACTTTACGGGAATCTTCATCAAATCTCCGAAGACAACCGGAGATATCATATCATCGAGTCCCGATAACAACCGGAGACATCACATGGCTACACAGCCTCACCTGCATAAGCCAAACGGCTATACACCTACTTTACTCTTTACTTTATTACTTTACTTTATCATCTACCTTACCTACTTTAACGACTTTACCTTAAATTCCAAAGACATCATTTATCATCAAGTCCAGGGAGATAGCCGGAGGCCTCATTACTATCATTAAAATCTCCAAATAAAACTGGAGATATTATTACATCCCCGGCATACACATCCCACATTCATTCAAGTCCCTGAAGACAACTACAGACAACATTTGGCCACACTGCCTCATCATAAGCCACACGGCTTCATACACACTCTCACACTCATATTTATTATCATTTTTTTTACATTCTTTTGTGCACTTTCAACTTTATCCCAGACTTTATTACTAATTTTGACATGAATTTCAGTTCTGACAGAAGGTACAATCTACAGAGACACAGCACAACGTGGAACTTTATCTTACGCAGTGAACTGGGGGCAAATTTGCTGAAGAGGAATATCAAACTCATAAGCAAAGGTCACGAATCTACTCTTGAACTCGATTCCGCCTACGTCCCCAAACATGTGATACGTAGGTTATCCAAAAAAAAAAGTTCTTTCATATACATCGCTAAGACTCTATTCAATCAACTCTTTTCACAATCTCGTATCCTTTTCTATATCCCAGTGTCTCCATAACTCAACACTGGGGTATTTTTGAGAATTTACATCGTGTCTAGTAGAGTCCTACTTATGGGTGTGTTGCGCGCCACATTTATAATTAGGAGACTATAGGCGTATGTTCCATTCTCATCACCTGTCCACAACCCTTGCAAAGTTATAAATCCATAAATAACATTCTCTCGACAGGTTCGACCATAATTCCTCCTGCCCTCATAATATTTTCCACCAATTCCCCTATCCTATATTTTCTCAAGTTCGTATTTCTTGGTCGGAACGAAATTGGCTACTACGTCAACTTCTTCGCCCGAAGACTCTTACATCATCTCCGGTTGAAGAGGGGCATCTGTTGACACCCAATTTTGTCCCTCCTTTATTTCAATTTATTTTACTCGGGCTTCTAAATTTACTGAAGAGCTAAATACTTTATTTTCACTATTTTTATTTTTTATTGCTACTACTATTAATATCGCTACTGTTATTTTCAACATTACGAGCATTACTTTACCACAAATTTTAAATGATTCGTCATCATTTCATTTTTTTCAGGTTTGGACTCGTTAAATTAATTACAGAACAACACTTTGTTAAATCCTTATTTTTTTTACATATTAATTATTAATTGTCTTCATATATTATATATTGTACTAATTGTTAATTAGAAGCCCAAGAATAATTAAAATAGAGGATGAAGGGTCAACAATTTCAGCCAAATAAATGGCCCAAATTATCAGCCCATACTCTAATTAATTCAACCAACCCACATTATTCCCTACCCAAAACAATTCAGCCCACATTATTTCCCTACCCAGCCCATTACCTAATTCTACCCGGTCCAACCCAAAAAACTACCCGACCCGGCCCACTTATTCTTTTCCTAAACCCTACCTCTCTTCCCCTTTTCTCCTTTTCCTTTTCTTTCTCCGCCCCCCTCGTCTCTCTCTACCCTACCTCTTTTCTCCGCCTCCCCCATCCCCTTCAGCTCTCTCTCTACTCTCCCTCTCTCGCCTCCCTCACGCTCCTCTCTTCCCCACACCACTACCCCACTCCCGCTCTTTATCTACCCTACTTCCCTCTTTTTTTCTCCTTTCATCATCATCATCATCGCCGCACCCCGCTACCCCACTCTCTACTCACCGCCGCTCCCCTTCCCTTTTCTCCCTCCTCTCACGCTCTCTCCCACTCACCACTGTCCCCCACTTCGCTCCTCCCACTTCCACCACGCCTGTCCCCCGCTCCCGTCTCTCTCATACGCTTCTCTCTTTTCTTTAATACAATCAAAACCCTATAAATGAATCGAAGTTGAATCGTATTAGGGGGGGGGGGGGGGATTTGTCAATGGTTTTGAGGGACATGGAACCCGAAATCAACTAAAAAGGGAAGAAGAGACTGGATAATCACAAGATCTGGAACCCCAAAATTCCCCTACAAAACACAAGTTCTAATCGCCTCAAATTTTCCAGAAATCCTTAGATTTTACAACTTTCATTCGTTCGATTATCGTTCTAACTTTAAGACCGTTAAACATTCGCTCTGTCTTGGTGGACTTTGACCACGACAGAGATTTTGGACTCATTTGTATCGAGTCCTAATCTGTTCCCAACGAGATTAGATTCGAGGCCTCAACGCCCCCGATTCACTGCACCAACAAAAGGTCAGTAAACATCTCTACCTTATATATCTATCGGCGAATTAAATATGTCCTGTTATCTTATGTGTTTTATATGTTTGTGTACTTATTAGTTAGCTGATGGACTAGTCTAACAGTCGTTGATAATAGATGTTGAGTTGGTTTCTGTTTGGATTAGGCTTGTGAAGTTTTCATATAGATACAGGTCATAAATTAGTTGATTAATTTGGCTTTGCTGTGGACTAGCATATAAGTTAGTTTTGTTCCAGTTTATCCACCTGTGTTAGTATGCAATGGTTGGATTTAAGTGGGCAAAAAAAAAAATCAGATTTAGACTAACGACAATTATTTTGCGATAGGTTAGTATGTGTCAGTTTGGTTGTGTGTGTGAGTGTAAAATCTGAGTGCCTTCATGTGGTTTATTTGCGACTAGTTTAATTCATAATGGTCCCTCGTTTAATCCAAATCAGTAATCTTGGTTTTTTAACTTGTGGTGTGTTTGGTTGCCTGAATTTAGTTATATAGGGAAGTGGCAATGTTTGTATAGGTGTGTTTCCCCTTTACTCCCTGATGCCTAGCTCAATTTTCTTTCCCTTTCATCTTTGGTTTCAGTTCTGTTCCATGAAAATGTGGTAAACAGGTCAGCTTTGGGTTTAGTTTCAGTGTCATATATTGGAGCTTGGGTCGAGACATTCAATCCTGTTTGGTTCATGAAAATAGGGCCTAAACTGCATTCATTAGGATTAGAATGACATTGACCTGGTACTTTAAGTAAAAAGACTACTTGTGTGTTTATCCGAATGACTCATGCTCAAACCATGAAGCCTTTTCCATTAATGTGCTGTTAGTATCAATATTACAAATTTAGAACATGTTAATAAGGCTGAACAACATTTTAGATTCAGCTTCAGTATCTTCAAATATATGCTAGGGACTCTGCTAAATTCTGAAAGTATATTTGAGGTTCCCTATTGATAAAACATGCTAATGGTATGCTATATGATCACTCTCTGTTGAGTTGAATATGTTAAGTTTAATTATGAGCATTGTATGAACCATGAGTTTTTTTCCATCTCTCTGCACATTTTGAATCTGTTCGCATTGGCTTATCCCTTCCCTACTCTTTTGTTGATCAATAAACATGTTTATGTGGTCATGTGTCTAGATCCACATACAGGTTTTAACTCTAAATGCCTGACCTTATATCTGTTGGAATCCTTTCGCTAAATGGAGACTGTCATTCTCTTGTCAATTAATCATATGCTAAGTCAATTCCTATATGTCATTTGCATATTTCCTAGTTCTTTCCAAAATCTCTATGTGGTCTGATACATACTTATACTTGGAACAATTGGTGACTATTTTTCCCTATGTTTGTACATGTCCACTTAGTTGTTAGATAAGTTTGCTGTTGTGCTTTCTATGTTTGTTTCCTTTTCTCTAAATAAAGTGGATACATTATTGGTTATATCATTGAGACTCACCTTTTTTTTAAAACTAAAATAAGCTACTGTCATACTTTTTTTGCAAGTTGTTGTTTTCATTTAAACAAAAACGGATGCTACACTCGAGCTGTTACTCGTGGCTATTACCATGAATTATTACCCTTTGGCTGATGATATGCTCACTGATTGAACCACTATTATGTTCGAGACGTTGTCCTATATTGTTGTCTCGCGACTGTTTGTTGTGGCTGCCCTTCATTAATATCTGCTGTCAAATAGGCCACTGATGGGCTGTTGTTATGTTTCTCCGAGAAACAAAATACTACCTTTAAAAAGGAAACAAGCTTCTCCCTGCTAGAAATAATTAATTGGTTCTCTGTTAAAAGCCGTTGTTTTGGCTTCGAATATTATGAGACTAAACATTGTCTGTTGCCCGATGGAATTGATCCCCTTCTTTCTCGCTCTGTTTTCATAATGTTTTCATAGCAGCCCTCTCGTTTGGTCTGAAATCTGTTTTTCCCTGGTTTTCTTTTATGTGTAACAAGGTTTGTAATTTTGAATTTGTTCCTCGTTTTTGTCTCAGCTTCCGGATACTTTTGAATAAACGGAAATGAAAGATAGTATATTTTGTTTAGTAGTTCGATGCCTTGAAACATGGTCCTTGTGCAATGTTGATGCGCAGACTTGAGATGCTGAATATTCGACCTTTAAATGATTAGTTCAGTCCTAATTAATTCTGCACACTAGCTGCCCATTTAGTACATATCAGTAGTGTATAATAAAAATATATGTTAAGTGTATACATCAAGACACATTCCAAGTACACACTTATATATACCGGCACCTTTGTTAAAAGTATTGGTTTTTGGATTATTGACTGTGCAAACTGGACTGTTGCTGCAAATATTTTTTTTTATATATTCAAAGAATATATTTTGCACATCTTCACTTTACTAATCTTTTTCTATTGTTCTTATGCATGATTATCGCATACGAGTCCCTCGGACTCGTCATCTCCAGCATTCGGCGTCGGGCCAAAGCCCAACGGAATCCTCTTCTCGAGTCAGCCCATCCACACAATCTATTAAATTTCACTGGGCCGAAGCCCAACAGTAGCAGAACAGCGACAGTCCTCAATGGGCTGAACCCATTTAAATCATTTCATTCCTCTTTTTTTTTTTACTCTGTGCATTTAATTTGTACTGTATGACTAACACTTTACTTGTTTTATTTGCTTAGATTAGGTGAACCTTAGCGGAACTAGTGGGTTTGATTTTAGCAAAATGGGTAGGAAGAAACAATAATTAATTCCTTAGTTTCATTTTCTTCTTTCATATTAAATTATTTATAGTACCTCTAATATTTATCTATATTAAAGCCATTGATTTTCAAGTGCAAAGCCATAAATACATATTTTGAATTATATTTTCATTCCTACTATATCGAAAATCTCAAAGTATTATTGATATAGAAATATAAATTCAAGTATATTTTATAAATAACTCTCCAACTTTAAATCAGTCACGTACATTTTCAGCTAGGCGTACTTAGCAAACATAATAAAGAAGAAGGGAAAGTTCCATCTTGTCTGTACTCTTAAACAAAATTAGTTAAGGTCTCCCCCTTTTTGAGTTATTTTCAAATATCCCGCGCTCCTTCAATTTATAACTAAACTCTTTTATTCAAATTATTATTTTTACAAGTCTTATTTCTAATAACATTATTACCTTTTCCTTTAAAACTTTAGCTATATTCATAAGTTATTTCCCAAACATTTATAATACTATATTTACCCTTAGCCTAACTAATCATAAGTCTGGTCGGTTAACCATTGTTAATGGGTCTTAAAGGGTGCCTAATACCTTCCCTTTAGACTAATTGAACTCTTACCTAGAATCTTAACTTTCGCAGATTTTTAAAACAGAGTTAACTTTAAAATAACTTTAATTAACCATTAGGTGTCCTAATTCACCATAAATAATTAGGTGGCGACTCCTTAACATAAACAAAAATAGGAATCACCAATATGTCGTACTTCTAATTTAACCCGGTTAAAAAGGGGTATGACAAGCACAACCTTAATGACAGAATTGTCCATATATAATGTTGGGTTAGCTCCGCTCAAAGGTATTTTTATCACGGTGTGATATTATTCCTTTAGACCAAGAACTTTCCTTTAAAAGAACTCGCACTATTAAGAGTATCTTAAACCTTATATTAGTTTATTTTTCTTTTCAATTATCATGTGTGACTTTTGTTGGCACACCAGATAATTTTTCTTTCACAGTACTTATCACTAAACTTCTCAAACTAAGGTTTACATGGCACATCGTCAAACCCGTTAAAATAAGTTTCACATAGCCCATCACTATGATTCATGAGCTAATTAATTATTATATGGAATTATTCGAGTATTTATGACCATGTCCACATGCAAGCGTCTCTTTGTATGTGCATTTTTAGGTTCTAGGTAAAGGCAATGAACAAACTCCGCGCTATCACTCTCATACGCATCTTGTCGAACTATTGACTCTAATTTCAGTTACTGAGACAAGCCAGCCCAAATATACATGGATCAATCCATCACTAATTTCCCCCAAAAGGAACCATCAAAAGTATTTTTTACCTTATTATATGCAAGGTCGGATTTATCATTAGCTTTTGTCAAATTCTATATTTGTCTTAGAAAGATCATATGTAAAATTAAAATTATAAATTTAGAACTCAGTAACTCGATAAATAATGCTAAGTGATGACGACATACTTCTCCGTATATACTTCAAATTGGAAAATCATAAAATTGAAAATACATAGCAAGTTGTCTGATAAAATTGAAAATTAAAACGATTCTCAGATTGATTAAAACCTGATTATTAGCATCAAGCTCTAGCTAGCTAGCTGAGTTAGCTTGATTCTATGACAAAAGTCAAGGAGTTGAGAGTGAAATTAGGATCTATTTCCAAGGGTGAGCTCAAGAGAGATAGTATTATTCACATGATCTAAACTGGAAGATGGCTCTAAGGACATGGTGCTACCAGAGGCTTCCTCTTCTTCAAGATTGATAATTGTAGCTGCACTCTTGTTTAACCAACTGCTACCATATTGTTGTACCACTTTATTCCCATTCCCTTCCTGCAAAAAACAAATTTAATTCTAATTAGTTAAGTAGTCACAAGTCACACCAATCTATTGTTTCTAATTTATTGTATCAAGTTAAAGGAAGTCATTAACTTATAAAAAGAAGTGAAGGATTTCGTTAATTACTTGAACACTGCAGCCATTGAAGAAATCCTTGAACATGGTGCAAGAGTTGGACCTTCCTAATTCCAACCTTGTGATATTATTGTAATTTTCCCTCATCTCTTGCATCTGTTTCCTATTCAATTGAAACAATGGAAAGGTGTGAAGGCAACGCCGTTCCATTTTAGTGTTTATGCATAACCAAGGAAAAAAAAAATGGTGCCTAATTAATTAAGCAAGAGTTGTAATTAATTTAACATATTATAATTGGTATAGGTCAACTTAGTCTCAGAGAATGTAAATATCATATAATAATAATAATTATTTTGCTATGATTGCTTGCAATCAGTGGTTGTATATTAGGAGTAAGGTCTAGTCCCCCATTTATTGCTTTCAATAAGGGGTCGTTTGGTTTAAGGTATAAGTTGGGTTATCTCAGCACTAATTTTTATACCATGTTTGGTATAAGGTATAAATTAGTGCTGGGATAAATTTATACCTTGTACCAAACATGGTATAAAAATTAGTGCTGGTATAACCCAGCTTATACCTTCTTAACCCACTTATACTGGAATTATTTTATACCATCTTTTAGATGGTATAAAATAATCCCAATAGATGGGATAAATTAGTCCCGGGATTATAATCCCGGGACTAATGAATCCTTAAACCAAACGACCCCTAATAATATACAACGTAACTCTAGCAGGATTCATCCTGGGATTATTTTTATTTTATTTTTAAAAAAAAACATGAGATAGTATAATTGGTTAGCCGCCTTATTTTTCAGGTTCCATAATTCCACTTGTTAATGAGCTAATTAAGCAAAGAGTCTAACTTATATAACGCAGCTCATAATAACTTGAAAATATGGCAGACCACCTGTTTTTACAGGTTATATTACGCTATTCCTACAAAAATTATTCACACTATGTATATAGAGAAAGTTATACTCAGGAAGGAATTATATAGGAAATACTCTAACATCAATTCATAGATGAGCAAAACAAAAAGATTTGAGAAATGAGACAAACCATGGAGGAGGCAAAATAGTAGGCCTGGAGGCAAGTTCCGCATAGTTACTGTTTAATGTCAAATTAGGATTGCCATCAAAGAATGCTTTGCTATTATAGTAATGATGATAGTTCCCATGGAGATAATTCATTTGATCTGAGCCTTCCATTCTATTCTTCTTGCTCGCATTTGCAGCTTCTGATTAACAAAAAAAAAAAAAAAAAAAAAAAATCAAATGAATTTGTGGTGAACCTAATTAACTCGTAACATGAGTATATGCGTAAGAAAAATAAATTAAGATGAATTTGTGGTGAACCTAATTAACTCGTAACATGAGTATATGCGTAAGAAAAATAAATTAAGAAGAAAAATTATAAACGAAATGTATAGGATTCACTACCCAAACACTAATTTTAAATTTTGAATCCACATTCTATTATATGAACAGTACTTTCCTTGTACTATTAAAGAGTCTTTGTTTGGATAGTAGAATGCAACTACCACCACATGGCAATTTCTCAGACATATTTTTAACCCTTCCAACAAATTCTACCTAAAATAATATAAAGGATGAAAATGGGAAAGTGAATTCTCACTTTTGGTCTTGCGAGCAATAGACTAGCTAGTAACAGTAGTTCTATATGAACCTTTTCCATTTGAGTAACCAAAAGGAGTTATCGTATGGAATATATATGGAGTCAGCAAAACATAAAGGGTGAAATGAAACATAAAAAGATTCCTCAAATGGAATTTCACTTCAGTCTTTTCTTGATTGCATCACTGGTCACTCATTTACTTACAATTATTTTCTAAAAAACAAATGATAAAATAAGCATATATAAATTTTCAAATGACTCATCAGCTTCTTTAGATAATAAAATCATGCTTCAAGCCGGTCAAAATTTTCCTTGCTATAAAGACCAGAAATACTTTTTTTTTTTTTCAAAAAGAACAAATCAAAAAAAGTTAATTTGGTGCGCCTGAACATAGAAGAAATGGAGTTTGATGAAAAGAAGCAAATGTATACCTTGCATCATCTGTTCGTGCTTCATGCTTCGGTACATCTGTTCATAACAAAATAAATCTTAAAGCTAGCTATATGAAACCTAAAAATAAAAATAAAAAATAAAGAAGAAGAAGAAGAAAAAACTTGCATTTCAAATAATAACCTAAAGGTGACTCTTAACTTGAGCTATGGTCAGGCCCTTCACATCCATCAGTTGTAGCACCATCTTTGAAGTTGCTCCTAATTATTAGTACCACAACAATTCAACAAATAAATATTAGTCGCCAAAAAATCATTAGAGAACGTATCACACTTTTCCTAGATAGTTAGTGGAATATTAAACCTTTCCTCTTAAGCCGTCATAGATCCACTCCTCTTTTTTAGAGAACCAAAAGGAATGGAAATTAAATCCTTAATTAAGAAAGGAAAATTTTCTCCTTTTCATGCACTTAACTCTCTCTCTCTCTCTCTCTCTCTCTCTCTCTCTCTCTCTCTCTCTCTCTCTCTCTATATATATATATATATATATATATATATATATATATATATATATATATATATATATATATAACTGATTTCATGCAAGAAGAGATAGGTAGGCTTACGATCTGCTCCACCAAGTCTTTCAACAGCATGTACAAAGCTGCGGTGAAGATCATGCGTCCATTTCAGCCTCGGCATTCTTGATCTAACATATGGTCTTACCCCTGATGATGATTTATTATCATTGCTGTTTTCTAATGTTAATGGCTGCTCCACACTAACTCTCATGGATAAAGATGGAGAATTTTCGGAAGAATTCTCAGAAAACTGTAGCCCCTTCATCATGTTAAAGGATGATGAGGTTGGGAAGATGGAGATATGATGGGGGAAGGTGGAAATTAAAGGAGTTGTGGTCTATGTTGAACTATACAACCAAAAGGGAATAAATCTTAGTGAGTCTGTTGTCTCCTTTTGTCTACTTGTGCAGGCTTTTAGAACAAGGTTTTTCTTGCAAAAAATTGAGTTCTCCAACAGTTAAATTAAAGTCTCTTGAATTTTGATTATGAATCTGGAAAACAAAAATCACGGAGTTTAATAAGCTCTAGTTATATATGTGTCACGACCCAACCCCGTAGGCCGTGACTGGCGCCCGAGTTGAGCACCCAAACGTACCTATCCATATCGAATCACATACAAATAGCATATACGGCCATAAATACTATATGCCGTCTCAAACTATATCAAACTATTTCAAACACATCTCAACGCAACCGTATGCGGATATATATATCAAAAGCCGACCAGGCTATCAAATGGCACAACGGCCCCAAAACATATACAAAATGTACGCCGACAAGGCTGCCATAGCGAATAAGATCATACAACTACATCTGAACAGAAGTAGGCACACACACCCACAAATATGTCTACAGACCTCTAAACAGACCAACCGAAACATATGACGGGACAGGGCCCCGCTGTACCCCTGAACAAATATATACATACACAGCGAATGAATATATACCAAAATATATGCTCTGAAATGAGAAGAGCACTCCAAACGGCAGAAGAGGGTGTCCTAGACTGGTGGATCACCAAACTGTGCGTCTGTACCTGCGGGCATGAAACGCAGCCCCCGAAGAAAGGGGGTCAGTACGAAACATGTACTGAGTATGCAAAGCAGAAGATACAGAAACAAATCTGAGACATAAACAAAATAGTGGTACAGAAAATAAGTACAAATCCACTATATCAAAATGTTTAATTTTAAAAAATATAAGTCATGCATAAGGTACAAAAGAATATGGTCGCCCGCCCGTCAATGGCGCCATAACACAGCATAACACCAGAAAGTTTCAAATCTCCATATTCCCCGTCACATATCATAACACAGCATAACGCCATACACAGCATAACACCAAATGTAAATGGAACATAGCCCTCTAACGAGTGGCTCGATGAATCATAAACACAGCATAACTCCGGAGTATATCAAAGTGCGCACGACAACAGAACCGGCCCGGGACTCGGCGAAAGGGATAACAGAATGCACGAGTAGAGTCGTGAGTAGTCATATGCATAAAATCATTATCATAAACTCAAACATAAGTAAAATGATCATACTTGAAAATCGAATCATAGTCATAACAAATTCTTTCAAAGGTTCTTCGAATTATATGAAAGAAAGTCACGGGACCCACGGACGGGCATTTACCCGAGTCGGGCCCGCCTATGGAAAACATACATATCATATTTCATATAGACTCCTACAAAAATATTGAGGTAATCCGAGCATTTATGTGCAAGATATGACATTCAAGAATTACGAAATTCCTTAAAGCGAAACCTTTCTATACAAAGTTCGGAATGCAACTATTTCAAAGACGTAACGGTTCATACTTTTATCAAATCAAACATAAGAGTGCCAAGGAATATATAGATATCATATCATGCTCGGATTTCAAATCATAGGATTTTCCTAAAGGCTCGTAATCTAGCCTATCCAAAACTAAGGCATGCCAAAAGAAAGAAAGATTAGGCTTTACATACCTCGTACGCACTCTAAGCTAGCCAATCTAAAGTAAATCCCAATCTACGCCTCGGGATCCCCAAGGTCTACAAATATGCCAACGAATATCCAATATTAAACATAGGCACTTAAGCGATTTACTCCAAACTAACTCTAAATTCTACAGAAAATTCGGCAGCATTTCCCCTGTAAATAGGCCAACCCGAGAATTTAACTCGCTCAAAATCAACAACAACAACCACCACAATAACCAACCTAGCCACATCGATAATCAATTCGAAAGGCAAAATAACAATAGTAACTCTCTTTTACATCATTCAACAACTTTCCAAATATTCATATCAACGGCTTGCCTTCAAGCCAACATCAACGCTTATACATTCAAATACTAACCCAAACTCATACTAACAATATTCAAGAACACTTTGAACAATTTGCATAGTATTTCAACAATCCAACAATTGCTCCAATTTCACCCGAAAGCTGTCCCAACCGAGAGCAGCCCCTAAAACCGAAACAGTCCCCCATAACACATTCCTCAATTTCAATTCATGATTTGTATCAACAATCCACACTATAACGATATAATTCTCATAAAATATACAAGTTACATCAACGCACAATATTCTCCAAATCAGTCCGCAACACTTACCATATCATTCTTGAGTCCTTGAATGCTAAATTTCAAACTAGAATTCATAACGACGACAACTAAAATACTAAGCGATATCAATTCGTCCTTTGTCACACATTGGGACTATATACACGGCTACACTACACATACATATGTATTGAAGATTCTTAGCCATTCTACACACCACAACAATTAAACATGATACAAGAATTAATTCATCAATTCTATTTTCCCCACCCATATACACGGCTAGCTCCTCAAGCACACAACCCACTTCCAACATACAATATTTCATGATTTCCATCCATATTAACATACTACAATATGCATACAACATTTATAACTCATAAAACAAGAGAATTTCTCACCTTTCCTCTTCAACTCCACAATGGGTTAGGGTTTGCAATCTCTTAAATGGATGCCTTGATCGCTCCAAAAATGCTTCCACGCTACTTAGGGACCTCTAATTAGTTGATTTGAACCAAGGAAATATTTTTAGAGTGGCTTGAAATGGGACTTGGTTTTTCCAAGTCTTGGCCGAGAATGGTGATGGTCTTCACCTTCTTGATGTATATTTTTTTTTTTGCTATGTTTCAAATGAAGAAAGATGACTAAGTGGTCGTCTTTTAAGTCCCCTTAAAAATATCTCCATGACTTTGGCCCACACATGTGTTGGACCAATTAAAATTGGCCACACAATGTGTGGGACCATTTGAGGGCCACAAGGCCTCATTTGCAAGATTTTTAAATTCCAATTTTTGAATTTTGGTCCCAATTTTTCCTAAGTGTTCAATGCCAACAATTTCATATATAACTTATGTCTCCAAATAAAATCACAAGTCAAAAGTCCCGACTTCAAATCCCGGAATAGTCCTGGCCCAAAATTATCATAGTTAATCCGGGTTGTCCCAATGTATAAAAATACGGGACATAACAATATGTTCAACTTTGCACTCATAATTGGATGAGAATAGTGAAAAAGGACTTGGAAAAAGGGAAGAAATGAATAAGGAAAAGAATAATTCCACAGAAAAGATTCTATTACAGGATATTCTTTGTTTGAGGTCAGTATCAAAACATTCTCGTGTGCTCTCATATGAGCAATACTCTACCATATGAGTTTGAGGTCATTACAGGATATTCTTTGTTTGAGGTCAGTATCATATTCTTTGTTTGAGGTCAGTATCAAAACATTCTCGTGTGCCCTCATATGAGCAATACTCTACCATAAGGTTATTGGCGCATTTACACTTCAAGTTATGAGTTCGATAAAACTCAGTAGCTTTAGTTTGACATAAATTTTATATTTCTATTAAAAAACTTATTTAATAAATATAAATAATCGTCCAATACACAATAAGTAAAAAGGTTATGATCCAAAACCCCATATATTTAAAATTCTGAATTTAAATTGCATACGCATAAACAACCTCATCCCTACCCAGCCCACCTTTTATCCTTAAAATACCCCTCCAAAAGGGGCAAAAAGGGGATGGATTAGTGACTATTCACTGGTGATCGCACTTAGAAATGATCGACAACTTCAAGACTAGCTAAAAGACAATTGTGAGAAAACCTCTTTTGGCATTTGGTGAAGCCTTTGGAAGTCAGTTACGACCAATGAATTTAGACTTCAAGCGTGTACATGATGAGTTATACATGTTTGTTTCACAAAGTTTAACATACCTATTATATTGTTATTCCTCCGTGCATTTTTGCTTGTCCATGTTTGACTCGGCACATCCCATATAAAGTACGTAATTAATAAAATGATAAACTTACTATATCACCCTTTGTATAATAAATTCAATATTTTGGGAAATGCATTGAAAAATGATTATAGTTAATAATAAGGGTAAATTAGGAACTCAGTGATAAATTCTGTCTTAATTTGCTAAGCCGAACAAATAAAAATGGACATATATTTTTATTATAGTGGACAAGTAAAATTGGACGAAGAGAGTATTATTTCCAAAAATTATGTAGCTTCATATTTCTCAAAATGAGACTAATAACATATAGTTTTGCTCCATCCCACAAAGATAGGGGTAGGATTTGCATACATTCTACTCTTTTCGGACCCAATTTGTGAAACTACACTAGATATGTTGTTGTTATTGTTATTGTTGTTATTTGACCTTTCTCGTTGTGTTTCCACGGGTACAATCCATTAACCAAAAGGCAACAATCCAAACCACTTGAATGAGTTTAGCTAAGAAAAGTACAATAGCCACCTTCTTTGGCAGTTGGCAGAGCTAAATAATTTTATTAGCTTATTTTAGGAACAAGATAATGAAGAGCGGTGAAGTGAGGCCAAATAAGGAAAAGACGAGGGTGACATAGGCAAATGCATGTCCTCAATGAAACATACCAAATCCCCCACAAATTCTCCAAATCCTCTTTTTGGAGACCATAACTCCCTCCATCTGTAAAGTAGCTTCAATCTTTTTTTTTTTTTTTTCTTTTTTTGGCTCCGAACATAATCAATGTTACACTGGCTAGACGAAGCCAATGAAATAGTAACGCGCAATTATACATCTAAAAGTTTCATGACATGTGGCTCATTCGTGATAACTTCTGCGAATAAATGAGGATATCGATCATTAAATGAGATCTTGACATATCATACATGTTCAAGATATGTTTTTGAACGGCGACACGTTACACATTCTAGGTCATCACTGTCCGGACTTTCGTAAGATACTTATCATCTAGTGGGGCGGGTGCAAAAATTCTAAATGTCTTACGTCGACACTGGTGGATGGATGGAATTTAGGAGAAATCCATTCCCAAATTCCATTTGACGGCCGAATGTAGCCAAAACTTGGAACGTAAATAACTTTTTTTTTTAAGCCATCACCTTAGGTTGTGATCCCTATGGTGTGGGGGGTTAGGCTCGACCCCTACCATGTCTATTGATGCAAAAGTATTACATATGTTAGAGGGGGACATGGACCAAACCTATAACCAAGAGATAACTGCACATATATCCAAAAAAATTAGAAGAAGGAAGCAGCCTATACAATGTCCTTCTCTATTTAGAAAAGTTCTATCAACTTACAAAACAATTACATTTGCCGTATCTTCTTCTCAAGGAAGGGAGTTTCCACTTATCAAGTTGGATTAATCCCTTCACTTCTTGTGGAAGTTCATGAAATGAAGTGTAGATAATGTCGTTACCACTAGGTGAAGCTTGTTTGGCAAGAAAATCGACAATCTTGTTGGACTCTCTAAAGCAATGATTGAAGTCCACTGAGTCGTTTTCCCTTATGGTACTTTGGATCAAATGCTTTAGTTTTATATTGGTAGTAGCCTTTTTGTTGAGCATGTCACAAATGATCTTAACGTCCATCTCTATAATAACCATGTTAAGGCCTATTACCTTACACCACTGGACGACAAAGTTAGCAGCCTTTGCTTCAGAGAAATTATTGCTGATACAGTCAATGGGTTTAGAAAAAGCCTTATAGAAGTCTCCATTACTGTCTCGAATGATCCCTGAACTTAAATAACTTAGTGTACGAAAATTCGGGATCAACAATAATTTAGAAAATTGCAGGAATATTCTCTGGAAGAACTTGGCAGAGACATGGACAAGTGTTTGGCAAATTCATAAGCATGAACAATGGACATTTGTGAAATTTGAGAATTTCCTTTGGATAGTTTCTCAAGCGGTGATCACTCAAATTAAAGGTGTCACTCGATGTCTTTTTTTTTTTTCACCCCTCCCCTCAGGAGCTCCTCCCCTTTTTGCTCCCTTAGTGACTTGAACCCACAACCTTTGGAGTGGAGGTGGAGGATACTTACCATTTGAGCAATCCCTTCTTGTCTCAGTGATTTTTTTTTTTTTTTGGTAAACTGTGAAAACTTACCATAACCAACAAAGCAACAATTACAAACTAAAGAGCACCAAACTACCTATGCCACCTTCCAGGAAGAGTACACAGGTAAAAGAGGCCTCAAGCATAACAAGTAAACTAGTTACAAATCAAATTATGTATAAACCTATGACAACTATTAGCTCTTCTAGATAACTTAAAAAAAGGTCTAACCTCTCTACAATTTCCTTCTTTATCTGGCCTATCGCAATCTCTGTCTGTACAACTATATGTTTAAAAATCTTTCAGTTTCTAGCTTTTCATGTATGGTATATGACAGCCCCCCAAATAGAAGTAACAATTTCTTTCTTTAAATGCTTCCAATGTTTAGCTTTGATCCTTTATAGTACTGAACTTCACCAGTTTGAATCTGCACATCAGCCTATCTCATGAGTTATGTGCTAACTGTTTTGAATCAGTCACACTCAGCAAATAGGTGCAGGGCAGTCTTTAACACATTATTGTTACATAATCAGTAAGTATCATCTTCCACAGGAATGTGAATTTCATTTAGTCTCTCCTTTGTCAATAATCTCCTTTGAAGAGCTAACCATAACACAAACAAGTGCTTTGGCTGAGCAGCAGTAGTCTACACCAGTTTAGAAATTCTCCATCTCCTATGCAAGCCTAGTATCTGAATGTACTCCTGGTAATAGAATACTTGTCAGGAGTAAGATTACCTTCCATGAGTGTACCAAATTAACATACTGTCTTTGGGCCCATTTAATTTCCTCCAATACTAGCTACTGTCAGCTGGAGCCCTGTGTGCCCAAATAATTTCATCATCCTTTATGTAGATTCCATGTAACCATTTCACCCATAAAGAATCTTATTTCTCAGGTACTTGCCATAATTTTTTCCCAACAGTAGCTACATTTCAGTTTTTGCAGCCTTTTATATTCAATCCTCCAACCTTTATTGGATAGCAGATCTTGTCCCATGCCACAAGTAATACTTTCCTCTTGTAATTTGCTTTTCCCCGAAGAAATTCCCTACAAATCTCATACACCTCCTTAAGAATACTGTGAGGGAGTATGAATACAAACCCCCACCCAAAAAAAATGGAAATGAAAAATAGCACAACAATAATAATCTAAAGACTACCAGCATAGGATAATTGAGTAGCATATGCAGTCTCAATCCTATTGCTAATCTTTACAACAAGCTGGTGGCAGTCAAACCTGTTCCATTTCTTGGATGAGAAAGGGAGGCCAAGGTACCTGATTGGGAAAGTACCAATAGCAAAATCAATTTATTGCAACAACCTTTCTTTTGTAGTATCATCCACCCCAACAATAAACAAATTAGACTTATCCATGTTAGCAATAAGTCTAGTGACAGCACTGAAATGCCTCAAAGCTTCCATAACTATTGTTACAGATTCAACATCCCTCTTGTAAAAAATCATCAAGTCAACAACAAATATTAAATGAGTAAGTCTTAGTTGTTTGCACATAGGATGGAACTCAAAATCTGGAAGTTCACTCATGCGTTTGAGAATCTTGATAAGTATTCCATTACTAAGAAAAATAATAGTGGAGACATTAGATCCCCTGCCTCAACCCTTTTTTCCTGCAAGGTAGTCATGGCTTTCACCATTTACCTTTATAGTGTACATTGGAGAAGTAACACAAATCATCAACAAATGTATGAATATGATAGGAAATCCATATCCCATAAGAGCCTCTTCCACAAAATCTCAACTCACCACATCATAGGCCTTTCACAGATCAATTTTCATTAAACACCTAGGAGAGATCTTTCTATTATAATATCTAAGAATATCACAACAAATTAAACGGTTATGTACCATAGATCTACCTTGTACAATGGCAGCCTGATTTCCAACAAGGTGAGGACATCTTTTAGTCATTGCTTCTCTGTTGTAAAAATATCTCAGCCATGTAGGATGATTGTTTAAACTTCTGGAACCTCTTCTTTTTCTTCTGTTGTAATACCGCATTCATAGGATCAGTCTGCAATATGTTTTGTGCTATCTTGAGTGCCACTCTATCTTCATTTGTCTCTACTACTATATTCCTGAAGAACTGGGTATTCAACTCTTTCAGTTCTTTCTTCAATAGTTTCAGCTTCTTCACAATTTGGAACATCTCGCATCCAACAATAGTAACATCCCATATACATAAATGAAATGACTTTCTAGTGTTAGACCTCTCTCCTTCAAAAGTAACTTTGATGGGGGCAGTGGTCACTAATCCCTTCACGAAGATAACTATCTTTACAGTCAGGCATGGAAGCAAGCCAAGCATCTTAGTGAATATTAAAATAATGAAAACTATGAAAATCACAGTTCAAATAGAACGAAAACAAAAACAAAAAAAAGTATTGGGTGATTAATTTTTTCTATTTGTCTAAGTGATGATGAACAGAGTATACATATATTAGTGAAGATTGCAAATATCCGTAAAATAGTAAATGTGTGCTTAAATTGTCTAGTGTCTTTCATATTACAAATGATTTCTGAATGATTATATTTGGCGGGAGCGGAGTAGCGACAAAGGGGTTCATTAGAATTCTCTTGTTGGAAAATTCCATTATACATAATTATTTTTACATATAGTATATGTTGAATCCTCTTGAATTCTTCATGTATTCAATTTCTTTATAATATAAATTCTTTTAGTGAGAAATTTTAGTGTGTTCAAAATAGTTCCTTAACTACAAGGGTAGGTTCAAAATAATTCCTTAACTATGCACTTAATAGTTTTGCTCCTTTAAGTTTGCCACTTTGCCACAAGTTAACTAAAATGGTCCCTTAACTATGAGGGTAGGTTAAAAATAGTCCCTTAAGTATAAACTTAACAGTTTTGGTCAAGTTTGCCAAAAGTTAATACTTTTAGTCTTTGGAAAAATATTCATTGAACTCTGTTTGTTAGATTTGACGAGAACTATTGAAAAAAAAGGTAAATTAGGGAGAACTCACATTTAGAGGTACGAATTACCAAAGAAAAGGCCAAAACTCAGAACAAAATCGATGGACGTCCGTCGGTTATAGTGCAAAACTGAGGAAAAACCAACACACTTGATAATTTCAGATAATAGTGCCTCGGAACATAAAAACCGACCGACTATGTCAGTTAAAACTTAGGGACTCCATCGGCTAGGGACTCCGAATGGTGACCCGTAGTCAAAGAGGTATTTTTAAGCCAAAACAACTGTTTAATTTAAATACCACGGTTACGAAGTCTCCTTTACCTCGTACCCCTTTGATCGCCCTTCGTGACCCGAATTGGAAAATGGCTATGAATGATGAATTTGATGCTCTTATTACTAATAAGACGTAGGAGTTGGTTCCCCGTCCACCTAATGTGAATGTTATTCGTTCAATGTGTATTTTCAATCATAAGGAAAAAGGTAATGGTGATTTTGAGAGGCATAAGGCACGTCTTGTAGGTGATGGCAAAACTCAACAGGTTGGCATTGATTGTGGGGAACTTTCAGTCCAGTAGTTAAACCGGCAACGATCCGCACGGTTCTTAGTCTCTCCTTGTCCAAGAATTGGCCCATCCATCAACTGGACGTTAAAAATTCTTTTCTCTACGGTTAACTTAAGGAAACAGTGTACATGCATCAACCTATGGCATTCAGGGATCCCACTCATCCAGATCATGTATGTTTGTTACGTAAGTCTTTGTATGGACTTAAACAGGCTCCACGGGCATGGTATAAACGGTTTGCAAATTATGTAACTTCCATTGGTTTTACTAACAGCAGATCTGATAATTCTTTGTTCATCTACCAGAAGGGGTCCTGTATGGCATACATTTTATTATATGTTGATGATATTATTCTCACTGCTTCCTCAGATTCACTCAGATGCTCGATTATGACAATTCTAGCCTCGGAATTTGCTATGAAGGATATGGGTCCCTTGAATTATTTCCTTGGCATTGCTGTCTCTCGTCGCAAGGATGGTATGTTTCTTTCGCAACGTAAGTATGCGGAAGAGATAATTGATCGTGCTGGCATGTCTTCCTGTAAGCCATCTTTTACCCCTGTTGATACTAAGCCAAAGGTGAGCAGCAGTTCTGGTGCTCTGTATGATAATCCGAGTCATTACCGCAGTCTTGCAGGTGCTCTTCAGTATCTCACATTCACACGGCCGGATATTTCTTATGCTGTTCAACAGGTTTTCTTACACATGCATGCTCCGAGTGATGATCATATGCACGCCCTCAAACGTATTATCCGGTACATTCAGGGCACACTTGATTATGGTTTGCATCTCTATCCCTCCTCAGTTGCTGATCTCATTTCTTATACGGATGCTGATTGGGGAGGTTGCCCTGACACACGTCGTTCGACGTCTGGTTATTGTCTGTTTCTTGGAGATAACTTGATCTCTTAGTCTTCCAAACGCCAACCCACTCTTTCTCGATCTAGTGCCGAGGCAGAGTATAGAGGGGTTGCTAATGTTGTCTCCGAGTCCTGCTGGATTCGTAATCTTCTATTGGAGTTACATTGTCCGATACGTAAGGCAACACTGGTTTACTGTGATAATGTGAGTGCCATATACCTTTCAGGAAATCCCGTACAACATCAGCGCACCAACCACATTGAAATGGACATCCACTTTGTTCGTGAGAAAGTTGCCCGTGGACAGGTTCGTGTACTACATGTTCCGTCTAGATATCAGATTGCCGATATTTTCACTAAGGTCCTTCCACAAGTCTTGTTTGAAGATTTCCGGGACAGTCTCAGCGTTCGAAAGTCTCCCGTTTCGACTGCGGGGGAGTGTTAGAATATATGTAAATATATTCCTTAGGTGTAAAATAATGTAAATGATTTGTTAGCATAATTAGTCAAATATTGTTAGCATAATTAGCCGTAATTGGCGCCTAGAATTAGGTTGTATCTCTTGTATATATTGACACCTCAGCTAATGAAACAGGCACGGAATATAATTCTTTCAGTAATATGCTCATTTGTCGTTTTCTCTTTACCCTTTTGTTCAAGGAAATAAAATGATAGTTTGTGTGATCTCTTAAGGTCATTAGATGTTTCTTTTTGAAATTTGTGATTGGTTAGTTTAGAATAGAGTATGATCCTTTCCTTCTACTTTATAGCCTAAATATATTCTCAGATATGCTCAATGATGATTTGAGCTTAAGCCTGCTATTCTGTTAAAAGCTGATGCAGTAAAGTGTGAATTGTCTTGAAGTATTTTTAGCACCATGTGTCTAATAGCTAAATGTATCTGTGTTGTTTAGGTTGTTCAAAATTAAGTTTAATACCAGTCCGCTGTTTAGAATACTAATTCCTTATCTCTTTTTCTTTTGATGCGTGAATGAACATGGTAGTTCCCTTTTATAATTCTGTTGTGAGATTGGCTTAGGACATGCCAATGTATAAATACTCCGAGTTTAAATTGTTTGTTTGTGGTCTGTTGTGTTCGGGTCATTTTAAACCCTAAAAAATAGTCAATCTTGACTTAAATAACTCTGCCTAAACTATATGGTTTGTGCTATTAACTTGCTGATCGTGGCAGTGCCTAAACTATATGGTCTGTTTTGAATTTACATTATATATGTTTAGTCTTATTTATTGATTACCTACCAATCCTTTTCTTTCGTTCTTATGCATGACCATCGCGTACGAGTCCAAGTGATTCGTCATCTTCCGCATTCGGTGTTGGGCCAAAGCCCAACGAGACTTTCTTCTCGAGTCAGCCCCAACCCGCAGTGTATAAAAAAGATTCTTGGGCCAAAGCCCATGTGGCGAAAGGAAAAATTGATTGCAGCCGTGCTTAAATGGGCTAAGCCCATTTAGTTATATTCGCTCTTTTACTTTATTGTGTGTGTTTGGTTTGTATTATACGACTAACACTTTATCTTGTTTGGTTTTTCTTGACTTAGACGGATCTTGGCGGGGTTCGTAGGAATTGTAGTTTGGGAAGATTAAGTATGATCGTTTAGAACTTAGAATGAATTTAAGTGTTTGATTAATCGTTAAAATTTTGGCTAAACGAAATGATTTTCCAAGAAAGACGCCAAAGGCTGAATAACAACAATGCCCTTTTCAAACAAATCATGTTGATTTCATAATATCTTAAATGAGGAAGGCTTGGATCACATTCTTAGACATCAAAATCCTTTTCGATTTCTGACGATTTCGTCATATTTTAATGCTATAAAACCTTAACATTTTACTCATATCAATCTTATAATGATTCTTTACTTTGTTAGTTGATATAACTTATTTTTTCACAAATATTCATAAAACGTTGCACAATCCCGCGCTTTCTTCAGTTTACTTATAACTAAAATCTTTTATGCAAAATATTATTTTTCTATATGTCTTATTTTGAAAAGGATTATCACGTTTCTATCTATAACTTTAGCAATACTTACCAGATACTTTCTTAAATGTTGTAAAATGTTATTTTTGCATTTTAGCTTTAATTAACTAACATAAGTCCGGTCGGTTAACCATTTATTAAATGAATTTTAAAGGGTGCCTAATACCTTCCCTTTAGATTAATTGAACCCTTACCTAGAATCTTTAAGTTAGTAGACCTTAAAACGGAGATAACTTTAGAAAATAACATTAATGAACTTTAGGTGTCCTAATTCACCATAAATAATTAGGTGGCGACTCCTTCACTTTAATTAACCCCGGAATTACCAGGATGTTGTAAACTATTTTGACTCCGGTTAAAATAGGGTATAACAAATGGCAAATTACATTTGTGAAATAATAATTAGTTGATAGAATCCATGTCTCGACTTTGAGATTGATGATACCCCTTTATGGATGCTTATAAGTCTCATGTGAAAACCCAGCAGGTGGATTTTGTATCCATCACATGATGAAAGTTAAGCAGAAATATAAAGGATTCATTTAGTCAATGAATTAAATTGTGAGTAATTTAATTTAATTGATTGGTATCTGTAATTTTAACACGGGGAGTTAAATAAGTTTTAATGTATGATTTCGAAATTGAACTGAGGAGTGCAGTTACGATTTTTTAGTGGAATAATTCGTAATTTATTATGGTAGGATTAATTCAGAATTTTTGAATTAATTCCATAATCGGAAGCCTCGTTAATTAAATTCTGTGGTCCCTGTTGTGCCCGAATAATAAAGAATTAAATGGAATATTATTTCTTGGTGGAAAATAAAAACCCAATAGGTTTTAGAAAAGGGTGAAAACCCTAAACATGTGGTTATAAAATAGGGGTCTTATTCCATAAAAAAAAAAGTGTTTTAGAAGTTTCTTCAACTTTTCCATGGAAATTCGCTCACATGAATTTTGCAAATTCTTGTATTATTCGGGTTACACAGCAGAAGACTGTGGAACTGAAAGATGAACTCGTGGACAGCTTTTGCTCGTGGTTGAGGGTTTGATTTGCAGCCGCGGTCACGCTCCAAGAGATAAGTATCGATTTTATGATTGATTAAAATCTTTGATTATGCGTTATCTATATTACATGCAAGTTCAATCCTGGCTATTTGCTTCCGCTGCGTATGCCTGTATTCCAACAGTCTCTTCATCACGTAAATGTTATATGTCCACATGAGCCCTAAACATGTTCTATATTTAAGAAAAGCTATAGTATTCCTTTCATAATAATATTTCCAAGAAAATGAAAACCCGTGGGGTTGGCCGTTTCAAAATTCAAACCCTACAAAAGTTTGTGTTGAAAGTCAATGTCAAAGCAGCCAATTATACTTGAAACAATGACAATATCAAAGCTTATGACTGAGCCAAATAACTAAGACTGAACCCCAGAAACATAGTCTAATAAGCCAATTACCCGTTCAAATCAACTGCTGAAAAACAAAACTATGATACAGCTATTTCTATCATGCACCAACTTCCCTTATATATATATGCCATCTCCTTTCCCTCCTTTTTCATAATACAAACATATTACCAACTCGAAGCATTCAGCATAACCCCAAAAAATTCAAAGGAGAATCAGTTTTTGACTCTTAATTTTCAAGCCTAAACAAAAATTTTACATAACAGACTTAGAGAAAATATATGGCAACTCTTCAAGCATCAAGTTTCTTGAGCTCATCTTGTTCGGCTACCTCTTTTTCATCTTGCCGAAGAGGAACCATTACAGCAAAGATCAATATTCCCAAGATACAGACCAACAAAACCTCTCTCCCTAGGATAATTCAAAGAAGAGGATTGCCAGAGCATGAACAATTTAGCAACAACACAATAGAGGAACTGCTTAGTCCATCAAGAATATTAAGTGATACAAATGATGGTCCTGATCTGATGGTTATCGAGAAGCTTTATGCTATCAAAGAGGCAGTTGCAGATAGAGTAGAAATGCACAGAAATATTGGAGAGCAGAGAAGCCAGTGGAATAGTATGCTTTTGACATCCATTAATGGGATAACTTTAGCTGCTGCTACAATGGCTGGCATTGCAGCTAGCAGTGGTGCTGGTGGTGATTCTATTTTGGGACTAAAAATGTCTTCCACTTTGATGTATTTGGCTGCCACCGGCATGTTGGCTATCATCAACAAGATTCAACCATCCCAGCTTGCTGAAGAACAAAGAAACGCAACAAGGCTTTTTCAAGATCTCCACAACCAAATAGAAACAACTTTATCAATCGGTCATCCTTCTGCTATTGATGTCAAAGAATCTATGGCCAAAGTATTGGCTCTTGGCAAGGCCTACCCACTTCCTCTTCTTGGCGTAATGCTAGACAAATTTCCATCTTCCGTTGAACCTGCTGTTTGGTGGCCTCAACAACGTCGAAGACAGCCCAAAACAGCAAGTGATAATACTGAAAACAAGCGGAACGGATGGAATGCTAAATTGGAGGAGGATATGACAGAAATAATGGGAGTTTTAGGCAGAAAATACCAGGAAGAATATATTAGCCTGGGGAAAAAGGCCTTGAAATTAAACAAGCTGTTAGCCATCTCTGGTCCATTGCTCACAGGCCTAGCAGCAATTGGCTCGATGTTTATAGAATCTTCTCCTTCTCATGGATCTAATTGGGCAGCTATGCTTGGAATTGTTGGTAGCGCATTGGCAAGTGTAGTAAACACAATTGAGCATGGTGGACAAGTTGGAATGGTATTCGAGATTCATAGAAGCAACGCTGGTTTCTTCCAGTACATGCAAGAATCTATTGAATCAAACTTGACAGTAACAGAAACGGAGAGAAGAGAAAATGGCGAAGTGTTTGAGATGAAGGTGGCTTTGAAATTAGGAAGGAGCTTGTCTGACCTAAGAAATCTTGCAGCTTCTTCATCATGGAAAGCAGAAAATATTGACGAGTTTGCAAGCAAGCTTTTTTAAAGTTTCAACTGTTTATTGTATAGCGCATGGAGACAAGAGTAGGGACTAACTCATTCTTTTGATTCAATTATTAATGCAAATGGCTTGATTCGTGATCTTATTTCTTGACTCCATGAGGAATGAATCATCTCTTTAGGTTTAATGGCTTCCCTAATCAGTGACATACACAAAAAAATTCATAAACGGCGTCAACATTTAATTAAAGAAGTAAATAAAGAACCAATCACAATAACGACACCATACTTAAAAAAGAAAAGAAAAAAAAAAGAATATTACTACATCTCAGCTTTCATATCTTGAAACGTATTCATAATAGTCTCATAAGAAATACTCCCTCTGTTTCAATTTATGTGCACCTATTACTGTTTGGGGAGTCTCCGAGATGGTACTTTGACTGCATTTTCCTTGCGTTGTTTCAAAATTATTTGAATTATAAATTATCATGACTTATAATAATTTTTATGTAGTTTCTGAATATATAAATTTTATTTTTACAAACTTATAAAATCTATGTCAAAATTTACGGTCAAAGTTATAAAGTTTAACTCTCGTACTCCGAAAAGATTCACATAAATTGAAACGGATAGAGTAGTAGTAATACATAGTAGTGCTAAACTTTACATCTTTGAGGCCCCGAATAATTGTAAGTAAACGTATTTTATATGTATTCATTTTGAACACTTATTTTTCTATTGTTATTACTTTATCCAGTGTTTGGTTTGTATTCGAATCTTGCACGTATATAGCTAATCCTGATATAGTTTAATACAACAGTTGGTATATTATTTTATACTTTCTAATATAGCAATATGAGATAACAATACATGGATAAAAACTAATTAAAAAATAAATTACTCTTTTTGTCTTTTCCTCAAACACATCAATATTATCCTTTCAATTTTATTTAAATTTAAGAAGCATATATATATATATATATATATATATATATATATATATATATATATATATATATATATATATATATATTACAAAGAATCAAACACCCGATAAAAAATCATTTCTGCATAACAATCCTTGTACAAATCTCCGCCCTACTAATCTGTGTATTACACTTCATGCATAACTTGTTTCTAAACCAAACAACCCCTTAGGTATAGTTAGGGGTTGTTTGGTTGGTTTTTCAGTAAAGTTAATCAATGTATATAATTCAACATTATTTAATACATATTATTTTGTAAATTAATACTCGTATCATACAATTGTTTGATTGGTGTTTTAAGGAGAATTAGTCTTGGTATGAAATCTAGCATATAGTTAATACTATAATGTTTGGTTAGCTTCTTCTAATATCCACACATAAGTTAATGAGAAAATCTATGATTTTATCGCATAAATTGTAGAATAAAAATAATTGTATTAAATAATACCTGGATTAAAACATTAAAATGACAAAAATTAACCCCCATAATCATGAACAAACTTTTTTTGTACTGAAAAAATAAGCAAATATTTAGATATACACTATATAGTATTCTTTAATGTAATCAAGCTAAACATCGAACAAAAAATAACGCTACATTATAATTTTTGCATTACTAATCCCTCATAACAATTCTTGCATTACTAATTACTGCACAATTCTTGAAGAATCAGAATGGCTATTTGAGGACATTCACAAGCAAACTGTTATATCCCGTATTTTTTAACGTCAGATTATTTGTTGAGGTGGGGCCCACACATCGAGATTTTTTTTGGGACACCTGAAAAGTCATATGAATCACATATGTGAAGTTAAACACAACTCAAGTTAAACACATCGAGATTTTTTAAGAAAACGTTTTCGGGTGATCTGACTTCTAGGGGCAAAACCGGTATTATAAGTTTGGAATTTGGAAAAATACCAAGAAATAGAAGTTGTAGATAATTGAATTAGCTTTCCAACCATAGGTCGTGGGTTCCCAAGTGATGTCGGTACAAGGAGATATGGACGTTTTAAGGTCGAAAGGTCAGTGGGCTAGGCCCAACTCGGGACCAACCGGGTTGGCCCAAAAAAATCAAAAAAATATAATAAGGCCCAAATGAGAGAGGGGTGGCCGGCCAACAATGGCCCAAGCCCATGGACTTTATTAATTTCCATGTGCTAATTAATATAAGGGTCATATATGAGTCATAAACTCATAGAACCTTCAAGAAATTAGAAAGGGGAGAAAAACAAAAGAGAGGGAGAAACCTAAGGGCCATTTTCGGCCAAGCTCAAGACCAAAAAAAAAAAAAAAAATTCAAAAATCATTTTCTACCAATTAAAGGGTCCTTAGCAAGGTAGAGTAGTCATTGGAGCAAGAAACCACATATTTTTGTGAGTTACAAGTCCTAGCCAAGAAGGAAGAAAAGAGAGAAAGGTAAGAATTAATTCCTTTTTATTATGTTATGAAGGTTGGTTTATGTTGTAGTATGTAGAAATGAGTAGAAATTATGGAAATATGGAAGTTTACAAAGTGGGTGTGCATATATGTAAGTGGACATATATGTATATTGTTGTATAAATAATATGAGTTGAATTTTATGTTGTATTCTAGTTGTGGTTATGGTGAAATTTATATTGGAAATGAAAGTTGAATAAATTTGGTGGAAGTTGGAAATATGGAATGTAGAAGATTATGTCACTTTAGAATGATTTTGTGATATTATGGAAATGAAGTTGTTAAGATGTGAATTATGATTATGGTTGATGAAATTGGAAGGTGGAAATATGTTATGAATATGAATGTTGAAGATTAGAAGTTTTGGATGGATTATGGTTTGGTGGAAAATTTGTATATTTTGTATATTTTGTGAATATTTTGTAAAGTGATATGAAATGTTTCGAATTGTATAGGAGTGATCTTGATTAGTAAATGAATATGAGAATGTTGGTATTGAATTGAAAATGTGAAGTTGGAATGAAAACTATTACACTATGTTGGAAAGGGGACTAGTTATGCTATATTGTGTTTTGTGATGATTATTGATATTGTTGTTGGTGTGGTTGTTGATATTTGAGCCGAGTTAAATCTCGGGGATGTTGTATGTATAGGGGAGATGCTGCCCAAATTTTTGTAGACAAGTATTGGTTAAGATTGAAATCTTAAAGCCTTACAATTAACATTTGGTAATTGTGACCAAATTGTAGATTTTGGCGAACTTGAAACTTGATTTTGGAGACGTGTATGAAGCGGAAAAGGTATGTAAGGCTTCACCCTTCCTTCTTTGGCATGTCTTAGACATAATAGGGTGGATACGAGCCTCGGGGACAATCCTATTCCTAGAAATCCGAGTTTGAAGTTGACCCTTTTTCATTCAGTAGAATTGAATTAAATATTGTATGAAATGTTGAAAAATTGCCTAAACATCTAGAACTTGCACAAATAGGACCCGACTACCTTAAAGCTCTCACAAGTGACGTCATGAAATGTAACGTATGTAAATCGTGTACGCCACCTCATTTGACCCGAGGTGGGCCCGTTATTCCCGGATTTTCTTAATTGTTTCGTTTATCGAACGATAAGTATTGTAACTATTCTAATGAGAATATTTTTGTGATGATTATGACGAACATGATTTCATAGTTGAAAATCTCGAATTATGGACTCAATATGAACATGAGAAAATAGAGTTAGTTCCTAATCCTCAATCTTATTTCTTTGAACATGATTCTACTTTCTAAAGACTTCAAGAATACAAGTTGACACCTTATGAGGTTTGTGATCTTATTATATGTCTTCTCTTAATACTACTCTTTATTTATAGTCTTGCCTTATAGTACTAGTTCCTCCAAGGCGAGACAAAGTGACCATGGTTATTCCATAAGATAATCGGAGACTACCGACCTTATGTCACTCCGATACGGACATGATTTCCTTTGGGCTCTAATGCATGCTGCTTATATGTTATAAGTATATGTACATGTATATGGGAAAGATTGGGAAAGAGAAGGCGCTATAGACGCATAGCCACCTGATCAGTTGGAGTATGGTACATGATATCGTCCCGGACGTGGGATGCCCGGACGCGGGATATATGGTTAAATGGATCGGAGCCGACGCCTCGGCAATATGATATGTTCTATGTTATATATATATATGAAAAGAAATGTTTTCCAAGAAAGCAAAGTATTATATGTATATGGATCGGGCTGCACGTGCCGCAGCAATACGTTATAGTTTATGCACATATGGATCGGGCTGCACGTTCCGCAGCGCTAAGCACGCATGGTATCCGCCAACGTGCACTTATATGTACAGGTTATGTTTCTACTTCATGACATGCGCTATATCTCTTTTACGCCATTATCCATGTTCTATATTTTCTGTATGTTATTATTCATGCCTTACATACTCGGTACATTACTAGTACTGACGTCCCTTCTTGTGGACGCTGCGTTTCATGCCGCGCAGGTCAACAGGTAGACAGATTTGACTCTTAGAAGCTCCATCAGCAGTATTGTGGCAGCGCTCCAGTTGTTCCGGAGCCTCAGTTTCTTGGTACTACTTTTGTGTACATATTCGGGCACGGTAGAACCGGTCCTTCTTGTATATGTAGATGTACTTTGTTTAGAGGCTCGTAGACAGATATGTACAGTCAGATGTTTTGTACTTTTGTGGTCCTCGTCGTTGTATAATGTGCTAGCAAAGTTTATAAGTCCATGTCTACAATTATGCCATTAATGTTAGCGTTAAGCAACAGAAAAAAAAAGATACGATATAGTCTATACGGCCCACCTAGTAGTAAAACTACGATACGAGATAAGGGGTGCTCGGTACAAGTATCGGGTACCCGTCGCGGCCCCTAGTTGGGTCGTGACAGAAGTAGTATCAGAGCAGTTCGTCCTAGGGGTTTGTCTACGAGCCGTGTCCAGTAGAGTCCTGTTTATGGGTGTGTAGCGCGCCACACTTATAAACAAGAGACTATAGGGCATTTAGGAAAAATGACCGTCTTTCATCTTAAGAAATCGTGCGATAGAGCCAAGTTAAGGATGCAACTATCTAATCTTTTCTGTTTAATTTTCAGCAATGCCTTTGAGAAAGAAGAAGAAAGTCAGCACAATACTAGGCGCTGCGGGAGAAGGCACCAGCCGAGAGCCCCCGATTGTACTAGGACATAGTGAGTCTCCGAGTGCCACTCCCTCGCGTGCTACCTCTATCCCTCCAGTAGCAGAAGAGCACGAAGAGGTCTCCACTCCAGCTCCAGTGCATCCAGTCCCTCCACCGGTTGCTTCGGGTCAACAAGTGACCGAGGCTATCCATTTACTGACACAGTTGGTCGCCGCCCAGGCACAGCGGCAGAATGTGAGTTCAAGTGATCAGTCAGCTAGTACCAGCGCTCGTGATTTTATCACCTTGAAACCTCCGGAGTTTTATGGATCGAAACCAGAGGAAGACCCGCAGAATTTTATAGATGAGATGCTGAGGACACTGAGGATCATACATGCTTCGGATACAGAGTCAGTGGAATTGGCTTCATACAGGTTGCGGGATGTAGCAGTTCAGTGGTATAATAACTGGATATCTTCGAGGGGAGCAAATGCGCCTCCCCCGGTTTGGCAGGAGTTCACTGAAGCATTCCTGCGACATTACTTACCACCGGAGGTCCGACGGGCTCGAGCCGATATGTTCTTGAATCTCAAGCAGGGAAATATGAGTGTCAGGGAGTATAGTCTTCGTTTTAATTCTTTAGCCAGGTATGCCCCAGCCATGATAGCTGATAGGGGAGATCACGTACACCGGTTTGTGAGTGGATTGGGGCCACATTTAATTAAGGAGTGTCTGACAGCTTCCCTCCAGGATGGAATGACTATTGCTCGTATCCAGGCCCATGCCCAAAATCTGGAGGAACAACATCAGTTACGGAGAGAGGAACGCTATTCGGATAAGGGTTCTAGAAAGAGGGGCAGATCTTTCGGGTCTAGAAGTGGGTATAGAGGAGGGCAGGCACAGCAACATTCCGGGTATCTAGTCCAATCAGTGGCCAGTGCACCTCCTTGATTTACGGATAGAGGATTTGACCATCCTACCCATTCAGGACCGGATCAGGGTGCCAGAGCTTCAGGGTCCCAGTATAGAGCTGATTCTAGCAGGACGATGCCACCCCCGCCACGGTGTCCTCGATGTGGTAGGCCACACTCTGGAGAGTGTCGCGCAGGTACAGGTGCTTGTTATACTTGTGGGCGGGTTGGCCATCTAATGCGTGATTGCCCACTGAGGAATGAGGGAGACCAAACCCAGCCCGCCGGGTCAGCAATCGGTTCATCATCGACCGTGCGCCCTCCTAGACAGGATTCCTAGGCCTCAGCAGGTCGTGGTCGAGGTAGAGGAGGGGCACCCAGTTCAGCCGGTCCTCCGCACCGCCTATATGCATTGACAGGACGGCAGGACCCTGAACCTTCCGCAGACGCGACCATAGGTACACTTTTGGCATTTTCTATGATATATGTGTGTTAATTGATCTGGAATCCACTTTATCATACACCGTCCCTTGTGTTGCTGAAAATTTCACAAATGTAAGAATAAGAGACGAATGTAAAAAAATAAAATAAAAAAAAATAATCAGGCAACCTAAGTCCCTAAAATGGATATGTTAAGCGACGTGTGAGATAACTACAAAGGAGACCTCCCCGAAGTATTATAATACACTATGAGGCCAGTTTAACATTCGAGGACGAATGTTCTAAAGGGGGGGAGGATGTTATATCCCGTATTTTTGAACGTCAGATTATTTGTTGAGGTGGGGCCCACACATCGAGATTTTTTTTGGGACATCTGAAAAGTCATATGAATCACATATGTGAAGTTAAAAACAACTCAAGAACGACCCTTGGGCAAAATCAAAGTGGAAGTCTTCCAAACGAATATTTTTAAGAAAACGTTTTCGGGTGATCTGACTTCTAGGGGCAAAAACGGTATTATAAGTTTGGAATTTGGAAAAATACCAAGAAATAGAAGTTGTAGATAATTGAATTAGCTTTCCAACCATAGGTCGTGGGTTCCCAAGTGATGTCAGTACAAGGAGATATGGACATTTTAAGGTCGAAAGGTCAGCGGGCTAGGCCCAACTCGGGACCAACCGGGTTGGCCCAAAAAAATCAAAAAAATATAATAAGGCCCAAATGAGAGAGGGGTGGCCGGCCAACAATGGCCCAAGCCCATGGACTTTATTAATTTCCATGTGCTAATTAATATAAGGGTCATATATGAGTCATAAACTCATAGAACCTTCAAGAAATTAGAAAGGGGAGAAAAACAAAAGAGAGGGAGAAACCTAAGGGCCATTTTCGGCCAAGCTCAAGACCAAAAAAAAAAAAAAAAAATTCAAAAATCATTTTCTACCAATTAAAGGGTCCTTAGCAAGGTAGAGTAGTCATTGGAGCAAGAAACCACATATTTTTGTGAGTTACAAGTCCTAGCCAAGAAGGAAGAAAAGAGAGAAAGGTAAGAATTAATTCCTTTTTATTATGTTATGAAGGTTGGTTTATGTTGTAGTATGTAGAAATGAGTAGAATTTATGGAAATATGGAAGTTTACAAAGTGGGTGTGCATATATGTAAGTGGACATATATGTATATTGTTGTATAAATAATATGAGTTGAATTTTATGTTGTATTCTAGTTGTGGTTATGGTGAAATTTATATTGGAAATGAAAGTTGAATAAATTTGGTGGAAGTTGGAAATATGGAATGTAGAAGATTATGTCACTTTAGAATGATTTTGTGATATTATGGAAATGAAGTTGTTAAGATGTGAATTATGATTATGGTTGATGAAATTGGAAGGTGGAAATATGTTATGAATATGTATGTTGAAGATTAGAAGTTTTGGATGGATTATGGTTTGGTGGAAAATTTGTATATTTTGTATATTTTGTGAATATTTTGTAAAGTGATATGAAATGTTTCGAATTGTATTGGAGTGATCTTGATTAGTAAATGAATATGAGAATGTTGGTATTGAATTGAAAATGTGAAGTTGGAATGAAAACTATTACACTATGTTGGAAAGGGGACTAGTTATGCTATATTGTGTTTTGTGATGATTATTGATATTGTTGTTGGTATGGTTGTTGATATTTGAGCCGAGTTAAATCTCGGGGATGTTGTATGTATAGGGGAGATGCTGCCCAAATTTTTGTAGACAAGTATTGGTTAAGATTGAAATCTTAAAGCCTTACAATTAACATTTGGTAATTGTGACCAAATTGTAGATTTTGGCGAACTTGAAACTTGATTTTGGAGACGTGTATGAAGCGGAAAAGGTATGTAAGGCTTCACCCTTCCTTCTTTGGCATGTCTTAGACATAATAGGGTGGATACGAGCCTCGGGGACAATCTTATTCCTAGAAATCCGAGTTTGAAGTTGACCCTTTTTCATTCAGTAGAATTGAATTAAATATTGTATGAAATGTTGGAAAATTGCCTAAACATCTAGAACTTGCACAAATAGGACCCGACTACCTTAAAGCTCTCACAAGTGACGTCATGAAATGTAACGTATGTAAATCGTGTACGCCACCTCATTTGACCCGAGGTGGACCCGTTATTCCCGGATTTTCTTAATTGTTTCGTTTATCGAACGATAAGTATTGTAACTATTCTAATGAGAATATTTTTGTGATGATTATGACGAACATGATTTCATAGTTGAAAATCTCGAATTATGGACTCAATATGAACATGAGAAAATAGAGTTAGTTCCTAATCCTCAATCTTATTTCTTTGAACATGATTCTACTTTCTAAAGACTTCAAGAATACAAGTTGACACCTTATGAGGTTTGTGATCTTATTATATGTCTTCTCTTAATACTACTCTTTATTTATAGTCTTGCCTTATAGTACTAGTTCCTCCAAGGCGAGACAAAGTGACCATGGTTATTCCATAAGATAATCGGAGACTACCGACCTTATGTCACTCCGATACGGACATGATTTCCTTTGGGCTCTAATGCATGCTGCTTATATGTTATAAGTATATGTACATGTATATGGGAAAGATTGGGAAAGAGAAGGCGCTATAGACGCATAGCCACCTGATCAGTTGGAGTATGGTACATGATATCGTCCCGGACGTGGGATGCCCGGACGCGGGATATATGGTTAAATGGATCGGAGCCGACGCCTCGGCAATATGATATGTTCTATGTTATATATATATATGAAAAGAAATGTTTTCCAAGAAAGCAAAGTATTATATGTATATGGATCGGGCTGCACGTGCCGCAACAATACGTTATAGTTTATGCACATATGGATCGGGCTGCACGTTCCGCAGCGCTAAGCACGCATGGTATCCGCCAACGTGCACTTATATGTACAGGTTATGTTTCTACTTCATGACATGCGCTATATCTCTTTTACGTCATTATCCATGTTCTATATTTTCTGTATGTTATTATTCATGCCTTACATACTCGGTACATTACTCGTACTGACGTCCCTTCTTGTGGACGCTGCGTTTCATGCCACGCAGGTCAACAGGTAGACAGATTTGACTCTTAGAAGCTCCATCAGCAGTATTGTGGCAGCGCTCCAGTTGTTCCGGAGCCTCAGTTTCTTGGTACTACTTTTGTGTACATATTCGGGCACGGTAGAACCGGTCCTTCTTGTATATGTAGATGTACTTTGTTTAGAGGCTCGTAGACAGATATGTACAGTCAGATGTTTTGTACTTTTGTGGTCCTCGTCGTTGTATAATGTGCTAGCAAAGTTTATAAGTCCATGTCTACAATTATGCCATTAATGTTAGCGTTAAGCAACAGAAAAAAAAAAAAAGATACGATATAGTCTATACGGCCCACCTAGTAGTAAAACTACGATACGAGATAAGGGGTGCTCGGTACAAGTATCGGGTACCCGTCGCGGCCCCTAGTTGGGTCGTGACACAAACAATCACTCCCTCTGTTCCAATTTATTTGAAGAAGTTCGGAGTACGAGGGTCAAATACATAATTTAGATTATGAATGCGGGTATAGATTCTTAAAATATTTTGAAATAAAATATACATATTTAGAAACTACACGAAAAATACTACAAGTCAATATTACTAATGATTGAAAATATATTTAAAAAAGGGAAAGGGGTAAAAAATGCCCCTCTACTTTGGGAAAAAGGGCTAAAAATATTCTTCATTACAAATTAGGGTAAAAAATACCCCTCCCGTTATTAAAGTTTTCAAATATACCTCTGTCTTAACGGAAATTCCCAAAATTACCTGATTTCATTTTTAAACCCACTCCATTTAAAACCGACCCAACTGAATAAAAAACGCATATGGGTTACCCGCTCTTATGCCTAGTGGCTCCAGATGTAGGACTCGGGAACAGTGTTTTAAAAGGCGCGAGCGTAAGGCGGGGCGTTTTACATACGCCTCGACGAGGCGTAAGCCTCGAGGCACGAGGCGTAAGCCCCATGGGTATTTAATTTTTAGTATTTCTTAAAATAATATAATTACAATAAATATTTTTAAATAGGTAAAATTACATAAAAAAATAAAAGAAAACTGTAAATAAATGAAATATATATATATGTGTGTGTGTGTGTATATGTATGTATGTATATGTGTGTGTGAGAGCGCGCGCGCGCTTGATCTTCACAAAAAAATGATCAAAGCAATCCATTATACACCGCTTATAACTTGTAATTATATATAACATAATTTTACAAGTATAAACAATACAATGAAATAAAAGCTATTATGAAATGCAAAACAATTCTAACATTTTAACTTTCAAACAAGGAAAAAAACACAGTTTCTTAAAACACTATTACTATCATACTATTCATTTTATCTCCCTATAAGCAAATAATCAATAAAATTTATCAATATTACAATTAAAACATAACTTCTTCATGAACAAAAAATAAAATTATATGATAATTCTAATACATAGGACTTATGACCAATGACAAGTGAAAATGTACAATTCCGCTATGTGTTTTTTTTTAAAAAAAATTGAGTGATATTCACCCTCACGACGTTCTCAAATAGTAAATATTCAATACTACGACTTGTTATATGAGTTACACCCAATCTTCTATTTCTATAGATGAAAAACTATTAAGTATCATTATTTTGTTAAACAATTATGAGGGTGAATGATTTTAATTAAGGAATTTAAAATATAATTTGTGTAAGAACTGTTAGGCGAGCCCTGGGCGTTGGGCGTTAGGCGTGTTTAGGGCGTATGGTTGGGCGCTTAGGGCGTAAGCCTCATAGGAACTAAGCCCCGCACGTTAGCCCCAGGGCGTTTTGCCACTGCCCTGCCTCGAGGTGAGCCTCGGGGCGAGTCCTGACACTGCCTTTTAAAACAATGCTCGAGAATAAGTTGGTCGCATATGGATTTTTTATATAGTTGGGTCAGGTTTAAATGTAGTAGGTTTAAAAATGAAATCGGGTTATGTTGAGGATTTCCGTTAAGACTGGTGTATATTTGAAAACTTTAATTACGGGAGAAGTATTTTTGACCCAAAGTTGTAACGGAAGATATTTTTGGCCTTTTTCCCAAAATAGAGGAGCATTTTTGACCCTTTTCAAATGCAGAGTCAAACAATTGTCTAATTTTTACTTCAAAATTGAGGTTGACCTTAATGCTATTCCATAATATAAAGAACAAACTGATTGTTTATGCCAAGTGTTACTATCATGCATGAAACATATAATTTGGATAGGATGTTTAGTTGGTCAGGTTGGCGATTTCTAAATTGAGACACCAGAAAAGTTTTCCTATGTTGAAAGTCAATATAAGGGGCACGTGCAAGCAGTCAAAACATGAAACCATAACAAATAAACAAAGGGGGCTGAAAAAAAATTTGTGATCCAAAATTAACGGAAGCCAAATAAGAAAGAGTCTTGGCCATGTACCCGTTCAATTCAAACTTTGTATAGTAGTAGCTCTTGTTTTCAGTCAAGTCTTATTTCAATGTCAACTCTCCCTATATATATATGTCCCATATTCTGTCTTTTTTTTTAATAATCACAACTAAATCGATCTCTTTCCCCTCTTCTCTACCATAATCTCTCTACTACACAAAAATATTTTCCATCCTAAATCAGTAAACATCCTGTTGTAGAAAGAAAAGATGACAGTCCTCCAATCTTCAAGTTTCTTGAGTTCATGTAGTTCTGCTCCCTCAACTTCATCTTGTAGTTGTGGAAGAGGATTGATAAGAGCGAATATTAATAATCCAAGAATTAAAACAAGCAAAACCTCTCTTCCCATTCTTCAATCAGTGCATGAACAAGCGTTGATTAGCTATTCAACCATATCAAACAACAACCTAGTTGAGATACAACTTAGCCCAGCTACAAGAAGAAGGCAAATGGTTAATGGTCCTGATCCCCTGGTTATCAAGAAGCTTTATGCAATCAAAGAGGCAGTTGCAGATAGAGTGGAGATGCATAGAAATATAGGTGAACAAAGAAGCCAATGGAACAATATGCTGTTGACATCCATTAATGGGATTACATTAGCAGCTGCTACAATGGTTGGAATTGCAGCTAGCAGTGGTGCTGACGGCGATTCTGTTTTGGGACTGAAAATGTCATCCACTTTGATGTATTTGGCTGCTAGTGGCATGATGGCGATCATCAACAAGATTCAACCATCCCAGCTTGCTGAAGAACAAAGAAATGCAACAAGGCTGTTTCAAGATCTCCATAACCAAATCGAAACAACTTTATCAATCGGTCATCCTTCAGCTATTGATGTGAAAGAAACTATGGACAAAGTCTTGGCTCTTGACAAGGCGTACCCATTACCTCTACTCGGAGTAATGCTAGAGAAATTTCCATCTTCTGTGGAACCTGCTATTTGATGGCCTCAGCAACGTCGAAGACAGCCCAAAAGGGCCAGTGACAGTGAAAACAATTGGAACGGATGGAATGGCAAACAGGAGGAGGAAATGAGAGAAATAATGGGAGTATTGGGTAGAAAAGACCAAGAAGAATATATTAGGCTAGGGGAAAAGGCCTTGAAACTCAACAAAGTTTTAGCCTTGTCTGGTCCTTTGCTCACAGGCCTAGCAGCGATTGGCTCTGCATTTGCTGGTCATTCTACTCATGGATCTTGGGCAGCCATGCTTGGAATTGTTGGTGGAGCATTGGCAAGTGCAGTTAACACAGTAGAGCATGGTGGACAAATCGGAATGGTATTCGAAATGTATAGGAGTAACGCCGGTTTCTTCCAGTACATGCAAGAATCTATTGAATCTAACTTGACAGAAACAGACGAGGAGAGAAGAGAAAATGGCGAAGTTTTTGAAATGAAGGTGGCTTTGAAGTTAGGAAGGAGCTTATCAGATCTGAGAAATCTTGCTGCTTCTTCGTCATTGAAAGAAGAACATTTGGATGAGTTTGCAAGCAAGCTTTTCTGATGTTGCACACTAATGTTGTTACATATATTTGTATTATAAGTAGCGGAACATACTCTTTAATTTTTTTTCAAATATACATTCTTTTACAAAGTTAATTGGTAGAAAGCAGTGTTGGCTATTAGCATATTTTACTAATTTATTCATTAGTTCTTCAAATTTCTTTAGAGCAACGAAAGGTAGATGTTTCTTACCAAATCCTAGGTGTCACGATCCAAATTCATGAGACCGCCGTGGCTGGCACTTAGCGAGCATCTACCACACTAAGTGAATCAGTATTCATCGCTAAGTGAATCAATATTCATCTTAGTTTATAAGCATAACTCTACGCACACAAGAATAAACGTAGTAATTAAACGTAAGTATGCCATAGCAACGAAAACAGTACAAAGCATCATAATACACCATAAACCCACAATCTAATCATGGAGCATGAAACACAATCTGAGTGCAAAAGTTGGGATGTAGCCAGAAAACATAACTAAGTAAAACTAGAAATAACAGAATGACTTACCCTTGTGGTGTGCAGTGGCGGAGCCAGAAATTTTGGTAAGATTTTTCAAATGTTGACGAGTATATAATTTTTTTTCGATGAATGAGTGCAACCAATTTTTTTTTAACATCATCACTGCACACCCGCTTAAAAATTTATTGTTCATTTGATTTCGCAAGTTATTCTTGATAAATTTCATTGCTAGAAAACTCTTACGGTGATTACAGTATCAAATGACAGCAACAATAAATAACAACATGTGTACGTTATCCCACAAGTGGAGAACAACAAGGGGCATTTCGAGAATGTTACAAAGCGAGAGATAACGACTAAATAATTTTCTTTGAAAAAAAAAAGAATGAGAACAAAGTTGGATAATTATAATGTTCATAGAAGCAATTAAAAAAAGAAAAGAGACAAAATAAGTGGTAGCTAACTTGCTATTAGTGATAAATAGTGTAAATATGTAGTAAAATAATATTTTGTAAATCTTCTATTTTAGGTTAGTATAGTTTGTATCCTAATAGGACATTGTAACTATGGTATATTTACCAACTCAATCAATGAGAATAATCACGGAATTAATCTCTTTCATGGTATCAGATACTAGGGTTTCTTTTCCTTCTCTTCCGCTGCCCTAATTCTCTGACGTCCTCTACCCACTTTTCCGACGTCTTCTTCTTCTTCTTCTTCTTCGATTTCTGTTCATTTTTCTTGCCTTCCATCAATGGCAGACACCAAGTTCCATCCTGCTTTGGCTGTCTCCAACATCAAGAATCACATCCCAATCATTCTTGAGATGGAAACGGATCATTATTCGGCTTGGGCCGAATTATTCAAACTTCATGCCCGGTCTCACCGTGTCCTTTCCCACATTCTGCCAACCGGAAAGGAGAAGGCTCCTACCACCGACGACAAAAAGGAGTTGTGTTCCACTTTGGATGCCACGGTACTTCAATGGGTATATGCAACCATCTCCACGGACTTATTGCATACAATCATCGAAGAAGACCTATCGGCAAAGGAGGCCTGGGATCGCCTCCGTAATCTTTTTCAAGACAACAAAAACTCCCGTCCGTTGCTTTGGAACATGATTTCTCTCATGTCAAGATGCGGGATTTTCCAAACGCTTCGGCGTATTGCCAACGTCTCAAGACCTTGGCCGATCAACTTAAGAGTGTGGGGGCTCCGGTGACCGACAACTGCCTCGTTCTCCAACTGGTGGCAGGACTCCCAGAGGCATACAAGAATTTGGGTACCTACATCCGCCAAAGTAAGCCTTTTCCACCATTCTCCGAAGCTCGGTCAAGTTTGTGCCTTGAGGAAAAGGCGTTGGCTGAAATGCACGATGACTCGCCCGCGGCTATGGTGGCTAATTCCAAACGTGATTTTGATGACTCTTCTCATCTGGAAAATTCTGGTCGTTCTCACCATCATCGGGGCAAAAATAACAACAAAAACCACGGCTCTAGCGGAGGGAATAATAACGGCGGTGGTCGTGGTTCGGGCGGCGGCAGTGGCAGCCGACGTCGTGGAGGACGCCCCTCAGGTGACCAGCAGCAGTGGCAACAGCCCTCCTCACCGTGGCAGTGGGGTTGGATGCCTCAGTGGGCTCCCCCTTGCCCGTATCCTACCACGCAGTGGGCTCGGCCACAGCAGCAGTGGCAGCCGCCATCTTCTTCGTCTGGCCCGAGGTCGCTGGCCCAGCCTAGCATTTTGGGCTCGCGACCACAGCAGTAGGCATATGCAGTCGCGGGCCCCCCGATGCAATGCACTCCGACGGATATTGAATCGGCCATGCACACGATGACGTTGAACCAACCCGATTCGAATTGGTACTCTCTCATCTTATTTTAATTTGAGCAATCGTAATACTGGCATTGTTGTTGGTAATGGTAATTCAATTCCAATTCGAGGTTGTGGTCATGCTAAATTGCCTCCCCCGAACCCTCCTTTATTGTTAAACAATGTCCTTCATGCGCCAAAACTCATAAACAATTTGATATCGGTTCGTAAATTTACTACTGATAACTATGTGAGTGTTGAATTTGATCCTTATGGGTTTTCTGTGAAGGATTTCCGGACGGGGATGGCTCTCATGAGATGTAATAGTAGGGGTGCTCTCTATCCATTGTCCACCTTCAAATTTTCCACCAATTCACCGTCGACGTTTGCTGCCTTGTCTTCTACCCGTTGGCATGACCGTTTGGGCCACCCGGGAGCTTCTATTTTGGATTTTCTTAGGCGTAATAAAAGCATTGAATGTAATAGTTCTAGTTCATCTAGTATTTGTCATTCTTGCATTCTTGGTAAACATGTTAAGTTGCCATTTGCTAGTTCTATTTCCAAAACTTTGTTTCCATTTGACATTATTCATAGTGATTTGTGGACTTCTCCAATTTTGAGTTCTATGGGCCATCGTTATTATGCTATGTTTTTGGATGATTTTACCAACTATTTGTGGGCTTTCCCTTTGGCTAGAAAATCTGATGTTTACTCAAAATTCATGGATTTTAAGACCCATATTCTTACTCAATTTGAACGTCCTATCAAGAATGTCCAATGTGATAATGGGAGGGAATATACTAATAGTCAATTCGGAAAATTTTGTGCATCCAATGGGATGTCTTTCCGTCTTTCGTGTCCTCATACATCCTCTCAAAATGGGAAAGCAGAAAGAAAAATTTGTTCACTAAATAATGTCATCCGGACTCTTCTTGCTCATGCCTCCTTTCCTCCGTCTTTTTGGCATCATGCATTGCAAATGGCGACATATCTCATTAATATTTTACCAAGTAAGCTATTGGGTCACAAATCACCTTTAGAGGTCCTTTACCAACGGAAACCATCTTATTCTCATCTCCGAGTCTTTGGGTGTTTATGTTATCCCCCTTTTCCGTCTACTACTATTCACAAGTTGCACCCTCGGTCAACTCCATGTGTCTTTTTGGGATATCCACCAAACCATCGTGGCTACAAATGTTTTGATTTATCCTCAAATAAAATCACTATTTGTCATCACGTTTTATTTGATGAGACTCAATTTCCGTTTTCCAAAATCCATACTCCGGCTCCCACCTCTTATGACTTCTTTGATGATGGTCTCTCTCCTTACTTGATCCATCATATAGCCGCCAGCCCTCCACCGCTGCCCTGTCCCCCTCCGTCGCTGCCCGTGACTCAGGACCACGCCGACCCCTCCCCACCTGGGCAGCAGCCTCCATCGTCCTATACGCAGTACCAGTCCGCCCCTCTCCCCCACCAGCTTCCCACCACCCCGCAAAACTCGACCATTTCTCCACTTGTCCAGCCCAATACCCACACACGCATGGTCACTCCTAGTCAACGCGGGATTTTCAAACCCAAGCACCCATTTAATCTACATACGGCGGTTACCAAGTCCCCATACCTCGTAAACCGTTGGATGCGCTACGTGACCCGAATTGGAAATTGGCCATGGATGATGAATATGATGCTCTTATTAAAAATAAGACGTGGGATTTGGTACCCCGTCCACCTAATGTGAATGTTATTTGGTCTATGTGGATTTTTACTCATAAAGAAAAGTCTAATGGTGATTTTGAGAGGCATAAAGCCCGTCTTGTAGGTGATGGCAAAACACAACAGGTTGGCATTGATTGTGGTGAGACTTTCAGTCCGGTCGTGAAGCCAGCAACGATCCGCACTGTCTTAAGTCTAGCTCTATCTCAACATTGGCCCATTCATCAGTTGGATGTCAAAAATGCATTTCTTCATGGCGAGCTCAAGGAGACGGTTTATATGCATCAGCCTATGGGTTTTAGAGACCCATCTCGTCCCGATTATGTGTGTTTGTTGCGCAAGTCCTTATATGGGCTTAAACAGGCACCGAGAGCTTGGTATAAAAGATTTGCTGACTTTGTTTCTTCCATTGGTTTTGCTAATAGCAGGTCTGACCACTCCTTGTTCATCTATCGCAAAGGGCACCACTTGGCTTACAGTTTACTATATATGGATGATATTATTCTTACTGCTTCTTCAGATGCTCTCCGTTGTTCTATTATGGGCCTTCTTGGCTCAGAATTTGCTATGAAGGACTTAGGTCCTTTGAACTATTTTCTTGGCATTGCGGTGACCCGTCACAAGGGTGGTATGTTTCTATCACAACGAAGTTATGCTACGGACATTATTGAACGTGCAGGGATGTCCTCGTGTAAGCCTTCTTCCACTCCGGTTGACACTAAACCGAAGGTCAGTGCCTCTTCTGGCGATCTGTGTGACGATCCCACTCATTTCCGGAGCCTTGCAGGTGCTCTTCAGTATCTTACCTTCACCAGACCGGATATTTCTTATGTTGTACAACAGATTTGTCTTCATATGCATGCTCCACGAGATACGCATATGCTTGCTCTTAAGCGGATTATTCGGTATATTCAGGGTACTCTTGATCATGGTTTGCATCTCTACTCATCTTCAGTTACAGATTTGGTTTCATACACTGATGCTGATTGGGGGGATGTCCAGACACCAGATGCTCGACGTCGGGTTATTGCGTGTTTTTGGGAGATAATTTGATATCCTGGTCATCTAAGCGCCAACCTACTCTTTCCCGCTCTAGTGCGGAAGCAGAATATAGGGGGGTTGCTAATGTTGTCTCTGAATCATGTTGGATACGTAACCTCCTCTTGGAACTACATTGTTCGATCCCTAAGGCTACTTTAGTTTATTGTGATAATGTCAGTGCCATTTACCTGTCAGGAAATCCAGTCCAACATCAGCGCACCAAGCACATTGAGATGGATATACATTTTGTTCGTGAAAAGGTGGCGCGCGGCCACGTCCGTGTCCTTCATGTTCCATCCCGATATCAGCTCGCCGATATTTTCACTAAAGGACTGCCACAGGTCTTATTTGAAGATTTTCGGGACAGTCTCAGCGTTCGTAAACCTCCCGTTTCGACTGCGGGGGTGTGATAAATAGTGTAAATATGTAGTAAAAGAATATTTTGTAAATCTTCTATTTTAGGTTAGTATAGTTTGTATCCTAATAGGACATTGTAACTATGGTATATTTACCAACTCAATCAATGAGAATAATCACGGAATTAATCTCTTTCAATTAGACCTCGTTTTCTTCTTTTTAACAATACGACTTCTTCTTTTCTAGGAAATAGGAAGGAAAGAAGAAAGAATAAAGGAGTTTCAACACATGAGTCCAACGTAACTCCAAACCAACATATGAATAAACCAAATGCAAATCATAACTCAAATACAAATAAGGTTAGTCGGAGCATGGAAGAAAATAAGTGCAAATGCAAATCAACCAAGTAGCTTCAGACATTGTTTGTATGTTTTCTTTTAAAGAAAGAAGATGACCAACGTTTGACGCAAGCTTTAAACCGTGACTTTTAGGTAAAATTGAACACCCTTTACCTCTAAGCTATTTAACTCAATTATTTTAAGGGTGTTCAAAATTTAATTTTTATCCAGTTAACTATAAGATCTAATCCATATACTAGCACCATTTTCCAGCCAAGGGTGTGCAGGTGACCACCCTTGGCCATGAGTGGCTTTGCCACTCGTGGTGCATTGTGCCTCAAACCTGTTGGGCTAAACGGTCCAAAGATAATCTTAACATGATATTGTCCGCTTTGGGCCAAGCCCGCACGGTTTTCTCCAGATGGATATTAAATCATGTATTTATGGAAAACACGCATCTAGAGGTTAAGGTCTCCACTGACCTCGAATCCAAGCTAAGTAGGCGTTTGGACATGCGATTTGAAACCATGAGTTGAAATCAGCGTTTGGACATGTGATTTCATCTCATGGTTTCATGTCATGGGATGGAATCCCAAATCATCCAAAAAGGCATGTTTTGGGATTTCAAACCATGTCCAAACGGCATCTAAGTGTACAACTTTTACCCTTCTTTTCCCCGTGTCCAAACTCAGCCACACATTTCCAATCTACACAAAATATCAATTATCGAGGTCAAATATACCTCTCTCTTATAATTGCAACTCCGCCAAAGACAGTCAAAAAAGTCAACCCTCGATCAACGGGTCAAATATATGGACCCTATATGTTTTATATCCAAATTATAATTAGTTTCCTTATTGGAGCCTGAAAAGTCGATCAAATCCTCAACTTATCAATTGGGATTTTAGGGATAAACCATGAACTCCTATATACATGAAATTCATGATTTAGCCTTAAAAGGCAACTTGATAAACCATGATTTTCTATATTTAAATCCTCAATCTCAAGGCAAATACATACATAGATGCATGTACATAATCTTGAGTCTATGAATCCAATCAATTTCATTGGAATATAACATCACCCAATTGCAATAACACCATTTAAATTCAACCATAATTAATTATCATATCTCTATCCCAATAATAGTTGCGCATAATATTGATAATTAAATGGAAAGAAAAAGAGACTAATACCTTAAATAATTAGTAGCTCAAGGCTTGAGTTTCTATTCCTCTATTCCTTTTATATTATCTGTTTCTCTCCCTTGTTCGAGGTGTTTGTAAAAAATCAGTTTGTAGATGTTTCAGGTGCATAAGACCTTAAATCCCTTTTGATCTTGAGAATTTTGGGTTTGGAACTGATTTTATGTCGCTGCATGTCGAGAACTACCACCTTACAGTAAACAAATTGATTCATACTAATTCAAATTTTCTCTAAGATTCAATTTGAGGTTTGATTACTTTATATAGGAAGTTTGTTAATAATTTCGCACTTACTTTCGTGGGTTTGGTCCTTAATCAACCAAGCACAACCTTAATGACAGAATTGTCCATATATAATGTTGGGTTAGCTCCGCTCAAAGGTATTTTTATCACGGTGTGATATTATTCCTTTAGACCAAGAACTTTCCTTTAAAAAGACTCGCACTATTAAGAGTATCTTAAACCTTATATTAGTTTATTTTTCTTTTCAATTATCATGTGTGACTTTTGTTGGCACACCAGATAATTTTTCTTTCACAGTACTTATCACTAAACTTCTCAAACTAAGGTTTACATGGCACATCGTCAAACCCGTTAAAATAAGTTTCACATAGTCTATCACTATGATTCATGAGCTAATTAATTATTATATGGAATTATTCGAGTATTTATGACCATGTCCACATGCAAGCGTCTCTTTGTATGTGCATTTTTAGGTTCTAGGTAAAGGCAATAAACAAACTCCGCGCTATAACTCTCATACGCATCTTGTCGAACTATTGACTCTAATTTCAGTTACTGAGACAAGCCAACCCAAATATACATGGATCAATCCGTCACTATTTTCCCCCAAAAGGCACCATCAAAAGTATTTTTTACCTTATTATATGCAAGGTCGGATTTATCATTAGCTTTTGTCAAATTCTATATTTGTCTTAGAAAGATCATATGTAAAATTAAAATTACAAATTTAGAACTCAGTAACTCGATAAATAATGCTAAGTGATGACAACATACTTCTCCGTATATACTTCAAATTGGAAAATCATAAAATTGAAAATACATAGCAAGTTGTCTGATATTCTTCAGATATAATACACCACCTATTAGAACCAGTAGTTACTTAAAAAAAAAAAATCTAAAGCAAGTTTAAACGATTCTCAGATTGATTAAAACCTGATTATTAGCATCAAGCTCTAGCTAGCTAGCTGAGTTAGCTTGATTCTATGACAAAAGTCAAGGAGTTGAGAGTGAAATTAGGATCTATTTCCAAGGGTGAGCTCAAGAGAGATAGTATTATTCACATGATCTAAACTGGAAGATGGCTCTAAGGACATGGTGCTTCCAGAGGCTTCCTCTTCTTCAAGATTGATAATTGTAGCTGCACTCTTGTTTAACCAACTGCTACCATATTGTTGTACCCCTTTATTCCCATTCCGTTCCTGGAAAAAACAAATTTAATTCTAATTAGTTAAGTAGTCACAAGTCACACCAATCTATTGTTTCTAATTTATTGTATCAAGTTAAAGGAAGTCATTAACTTATAAAAAGAAGTGAAGGATTTCGTTAATTACTTGAACACTGCAGCCATTGAAGAAATCCTTGAACATGGTGCAAGAGTTGGACCTTCCTAATTCCAACCTTGTGATATTATTGTAATTTTCCCTCATCTCTTGCATCTGTTTCCTATTCAATTGAAACAAGGGAAAGGTGTGAAGGCAACGCCGTTCCATTTTAGTGTTTATGCATAACCAAGGAAAAAAAAATGGTGCCTAGTTAATTAAGCAAGAGTTGCACTTAATGTACTAGGTACTAACAAGAGTGAAGATATAATTTAACATGTTATAATTGGTATAGGTCAACTTAGTCTCAGAGAATGTAAATATCATATAATAATAATTAGCATTCTCTTTTTTTGCTATGATTGCTTGCAATCAGTAGTGGTTGTATATTAGGAGTAAGGTCTAGTCTCCCATTTATTGCTTTCAATAATAATATACAACGTAACTGTAGCAGGATTCATCCTGGGATTATTTTTTATTTATTTTTAAAAAAAAACATATGATAATATAATTGGTTAGCCGCCTTATTTTTCGGGTTCCACAATTCCACTTGTTAATGAGCTAATTAAGCAAAGAGTCTAACTTATATAACGCAGCTCATAATAACTTGAAAATATGGCAGACCACCTGTTTTTACAGGTTATGTTACGCTATTCCTACAAAAATTATTCACACTATGTATATAGAGAAAGTTATACTCAGGAAGGAATTATATAGGAAATACTCTAACATCAATTCATAGATGAGCAAAACAAAAAGATTTGAGAAATGAGACAAACCATGGAGGAGGCAAAATAGTAGGCCTGGAGGCAAGTTCCGCATAGTTACTGTTTAATGTCAAATTAGGATTGCCATCAAAGAATGCTTTGCTATTATAGTAATGATGATAGTTCCCATGGAGATAATTCATTTGATCTGAGCCTTCCATTCTATTCTTCTTGCCCGCATTTGCAGCTTCTGATTAACAAAAAAAAAAAAAAAAAAAGTCAAATGAATTTGTGGTGAACCTAATTAATTCGTAACATGAGTATATGCGTAAGAAAAATAAATTAAGAAGAAAAATTATAAACGAAATGTATAGGATTCACTACCCAAACACTAATTTTAAATTTTGAATCCACATTCTATTATATGAACAGTACTTTCCTTGTACTATTAAAGAGTCTTTGTTTGGATAGTAGAATGCAACTACCACCACATGGCAATTTCTCAGACATATTTTTAACCCTTCCAACAAATTCTACCTAAAATAATATAAAGGATGAAAATGGGAAAGTGAATTCTCACTTTTGGTCTTGCGAGCAATAGACTAGCTAGTAACAGTAGTTCTATATGAACCTTTTCCATTTGAGTAACCAAAAGGAGTTATCGTATGGAATATATATGGAGTCAGCAAAACATAAAGGGTGAAATGAAACATAAAAAGATTCCTCAAATGGAATTTCACTTCAGTCTTTTCTTGATTGCATCACTGGTCACTCATTTACTTACAATTATTTTCTTAAAAAAATGATAAAATAAGCATATATAAACTTTCAAATGACTCATCAGCTTCTTTAGATAATAAAATCATGCTTCAAGCCGGTCAAAATTTTCTTGCTATAAAGACCAGAAATACTTTTTTTTTTTTCCAAAAGAACAAATCAAAAAAAGTTAATTTGGTGCGCCTGAACATAGAAGAAATGGAGTTTGATGAAAAGAAGCAAATGTATACCTTGCATCATCTGTTCGTGCTTCATGCTTCGGTACATCTGTTCATAACAAAATAAATCTTAAAGCTAGCTATATGAAACCTAAAAATAAAAATAAAAAATAAAGAAGAAGAAGAAGAAGAAGAAAAAACTTGCATTTCAAATAATAACCTGAAGGTGACTCTTAACTTGAGCTATGGTCAGGCCCTTCACATCCATCAGTTGTAGCACCATCTTTGGAGTTGCTCCTAATTATTAGTACCACAACAATTCAATAAATAAATATTAGTCGCCAAAAAATCATTAGAGAACGTATCACACTTTTCCTAGATAGTTAGTGGAATATTAAACCTTTCATCTTAAGCCGTCATAGATCCACTCCTCTTTTTTAGAGAACCAAAAGGAATGGAAATTAAATCCTTAATTAAGAAAGGAAAATTTTCTCCTTTTCATGCACTTAACTCTCTCTCTCTCTCTCTCTCTCTCTCTCTCTCTATATATATATATATATATATATATATATATATATATATATAACTGATTTCATGCAAGAAGAGATAGGTAGGCTTACGATCTGCTCCACCAAGTCTTTCAACAGCATGTACAAAGCTGCGGTGAAGATCATGCGTCCATTTCAGCCTCGGCATTCTTGATCTAACATATGGTCTTACCCCTGATGATGATTTATTATCATTGCTGTTTTCTAATGTTAATGGCTGCTCCACACTAACTCTCATGGATAAAGATGGAGAATTTTCGGAAGAATTCTCAGAAAACTGTAGCCCCTTCATCATGTTAAAGGATGATGAGGTTGGGAAGATGGAGATATGATGGGGGAAGGTGGAAATTAAAGGAGTTGTGGTCTATGTTGAAGTATACAACCAAAAGGGAATAAATCTTAGTGAGTCTGTTGTCACCTTTTGTCTACTTGTGCAGGCTTTTAGAACAAGGTTTTTCTTGCAAAAAATTGAGTTCTCCAACAGTTAAATTAAAGTCTCTTGAATTTTGATTATGAATCTGGAAAACAAAAATCACGGAGTTTAATAAGCTCTAGTTATATATGTTCAACTTTGCACTCATAATTGGATGAGAATAGTGAAAAAGGACTTGGAAAAAGGGAAGAAATGAATAAGGAAAAGAATAATTCCACAGAAAAGATTCTATTACAGGATATTCTTTGTTTGAGGTCAGTATCAAAACATTCTCGTGTGCCCTCATATGAGCAATACTCTACCATATGAGTTTGAGGTCATTACAGGATATTCTTTGTTTGAGGTCAGTATCATATTCTTTGTTTGAGGTCAGTATCAAAACATTCTCGTGTGCCCTCATATGAGCAATACTCTACCATAAGGTTATTGGCGCATTTACACTTCAAGTTATGAGTTCGATAAAACTCAGTAGCTTTAGTTTGACATAAATTTTATATTTCTATTAAAAACTTATTTAATAAATATAAATAATCGTCCAATACACAATAAGTAAAAAGGTTATGATCCAAAACCCCATATATTTAAAATTCTGAATTTAAATTGCATACGCATAAACAACCTCATCCCTACCCAGCCCACCTTTTATCCTTAAAATACCCCTCCAAAAGGGGCAAAAAGGGGATGGATTAGTGACTATTCACTGGTGATCGCACTTAGAAATGATCGACAACTTCAAGACTAGCTAAAAGACAATTGTGAGAAAACCTCTTTTGGCATTTGGTGAAGCCTTTGGAAGTCAGTTACGACCAATGAATTTAGACTTCAAGCGTGTACATGATGAGTTATACATGTTTGTTTCACAAAGTTTAACATACCTATTATATTGTTATTCCTCCGTGCATTTTTGCTTGTCCATGTTTGACTCGGCACATCCCATATAAAGTACGTAATTAATAAAATGATAAACTTACTATATCACCCTTTGTATAATAAATTCAATATTTTGGGAAATGCATTGAAAATGATTATAGTTAATAATAAGGGTAAATTAGGAACTCAATGATAAATTGTCTTAATTTGCTAAGCCGAACAAGTAAAAATGGACATATATTTTTATTATAGTGGACAAGTAAAATTGGACGAAGAGAGTATTATTTCCAAAAATTATGTAGCTTCATATTTCTCAAAATGAGACTAATAACATATAGTTTTGCTCCATCCCACAAAGATAGGGGTAGGATTTGCATACATTCTACTCTTTCCGGACCCAATTTGTGAAACTACACTAGATATGTTGTTGTTATTGTTATTGTTGTTATTTGACCTTTCTCGTTGTGTTTCCACGGGTACAATCCATTAACCAAAAGGCAACAATCCAAACCACTTGAATGAGTTTAGCTAAGAAAAGTACAATAGCCACCTTCTTTGGCAGTTGGCAGAGCTAAATAATTTTATTAGCTTATTTTAGGAACAAGATAATGAAGAGCGGTGAAGTGAGGCCAAATAAGGAAAAGACGAGGGTGACATAGGCAAATGCATGTCCTCAATGAAACATACCAAATCCCCCCACAAATTCTCCAAATCCTCTTTTTGGAGACCATAACTCCCTCCATCTGTAAAGTAGCTTCAATCTTTCTTCTTCTTTTTTTCTTTTTTTGGCTCCGAACCTAATCAACGTTACACTGGCTAGACGGAGCCAATGAAATAGTAACGCGCAATTATACATCTAAAAGTTTCATGACATGTGGCTCATTCGTGATAACTTCTGCGAATAAATGAGGATACCGATCATTAAATGAGATCTTGACATATCATACATGTTCAAGATATGTTTTTGAATGGCGACACGTTACACATTCTAGGTCATCACTGTCCGGACTTTCATAAGATACTTATCATCTAGTGGGGCGGGTGCAAAAATTCTAAATGTCTTACGTCGACACTGGTGGATGGATGGAATTTAGGAGAAATCCATTCCCAAATTCCATTTGACGGCCGAATGTAGCCAAAACTTGGAACGTAAATAACTTTTTTTTTTTAAGCCATCACCTTAGGTTGTGATCCCTATGGTGTGGGGGGTTAGGCTCGACCCCTACCATGTCTATTGATGCAAAAGTATTACATATGTTAGAGGGGGACATGGACCAAACCTCTAACCAAGAGATAACTGCACATATATCCAAAAAAATTAGAAGAAGGAAGCAGCCTATACAATGTCCTTCTCTATTTAGAAAAGTTCTATCAACTTACAAAAAAATTACATTTGTCGTATCTTCTTCTCAAGGAAGGGAGTTTCCACTTATCAAGTTGGATTAATCCCTTCACTTCTTGTGGAAGTTCATGAAATGAAGTGTAGATAATGTCGTTACCACTAGTTGAAGCTTGTTTGGCAAGAAAATCGGCAATCCTGTTGGACTCTCTGTAGCAATGATTGAAGTCCACTGAGTCGTTTTCCCTTATGGTACTTTGGATCAAATGCTTTAGTTTCATATTGGTAGTAGCCTTTTTGTTGAGCATGTCACAAATGATCTTAGCGTCCATCTCTATAATAACCTTGTTAAGGCCTATTACCTTACACCACTGGACTGCAAAGTTAGCAACCTTTGTTTCAGAGAAATTATTGCTGATACAGTCAATGGGTTTAGAAAAAGCCTTATAAAAGTCTCCATTACTGTCTCGAATGATCCCTGAACGTAAATAACTTAGTGTACGAAAATTCGGGATCAACAGTAATTTAGAAAATTGCAGGAATATTCTCTGGAAGAACTTGGCAGAGACATGGACAAGTGTTTGGCAAATTCATAAGCATGAACAATGGACACTTGTGAAATTTGAGAATTTCCTTTGGATAGTTTCTCAAGCGGTGATCACTCAAATTAAAGGTGTCACTCGATGTCTTTTTTTTTCACCCCTCCCCTCAGGAGCTCCTCCCCTTTTTGCTCCCTTAGTGACTTGAACCCACAACCTTTGGGGTGGAGGTGGAGGATACTTACCATTTGAGCAATCCCTTCTTGTCTCAGTGATTTTTTTTTTTTTGATAAACTGTGAAAACTTACCATAACCAACAAAGCAACAATTACAAACTAAAGAGCACCAAACTACCTATGCCACCTTCCAGGAAGAGTACACAGGTAAAAGAGGCCTCAAGCATAACAAGTAAACTAGTTACAAATCAAATTATGTATAAACCTATGAAAACTATTAGCTCTTCTAGACAACTTAAAAAAAGGTCTAACCTCTCTACAATTTCCTTCTTTATCTGGCCTATCGCAATCTCTGTCTGTACAACTATATGTTTAAAAATCTTTCAGTTTCTAGCTTTTCATGTATGGTATATGACAGCCCCCCAAATAGCAGTAACAATTTCTTTCTTTAAATGCTTCCAATGTTTAGCTTTGATCCTTTATAGTACTGAACTTCACCAGTTTGTATCTGCACATCAGCCTATCTCATGAGTTATGTGCTAACTGTTTTGAATCAGTCACACTCAGCAAATAGGTGCAGGGCAGTCTTTAACACATTATTGTTACATAATCAGTAAGTATCATCTTCCACAGGAATGTGAATTTCATGTAGTCTCTCCTTTGTCAATAATCTCCTTTGAAGAGCTAACCATAACACAAACAAGTGCTTTGGCTGAGCAGCAGTAGTCTAGACCAGTTTAGCTATTCTCCATCTCCTATGCAAGCCTAGTATCTGAATGTACTCCTGGTAATAGAACACTTGTCAGGAGTAAGATTACCTTCCATGAGCGTACCAAATTAACATACTGTCTTTGGGCCCATTTAATTTCCTCCAATACTAGCTACTGTTAGCTGGAGCCCTGTGTGCCCAAATAATTTCATCATCCTTTATGTAGATTCCATGTAACCATTTCACCCATAAAGAATCTTATTTCTCAGGTACTTGCCATAATTTTTTCCCAACAGTAGCTACATTTCAGTTTTTGCAGCCTTTTATATTCAATCCTCCAACCTTTATTGGATAGCAAATCTTGTCCCATGCCACAAGTAATACTTTCCTCTTGTAATTAGTTTTTCCCCTAAGAAATTCCCTACAAATCTCATACACCTCCTTAAGAATACTGTGAGGGAGTATGAATACAAACCCCCACCCCAAAAAAAAATGGAAATGAAAAAGAGCACAACAATAATAATCTAAAGACTACCAGCATAGGATAATTGAGTAGCATATGCAGTCTCAATCCTATTGCTAATCTTTACAAAAAGCTGGTGGCAGTCAAACCTGTTCCATTTCTTGGATGAGAAAGGGAGGCCAAGGTACCTGATTGGGAAAGTACCAATAGCAAAATCAGTTTATTGCAACAACCTTTCTTTTGTAGTATCATCCACCCTAACAATAAACAAATTAGACTTATCCATGTTAGCAATAAGTCTAGTGACAGCACTGAAATGCCTCAAAGCTTCCATAACTATTGCTACAGATTCAACATCCCTCTTGTAAAAAATCATCAAGTCAACAACAAATATTAAATGAGTAAGTCTTAGTTGTTTGCACATAGGATGGAACTCAAAATCTGGAAGTTCACTCATGCGTTTGAGAATCTTGATAAGTATTCCATTACTAAGAAAAATAATAGTGGAGACATTAGATCCCCTGCCTCAACCCTTTTTTCCTGCAAGGTAGTCATGGCTTTCACCATTTACCTTTATAGTGTACATTGGAGAAGTAACACAAATCATCAACAAATGTATGAATATGATAGGAAATCCATATCCCATAAGAGCCTCCTCCACAAAATCTCAACTCACCACATCATAGGACTTTCACAGATCAATTTTCATTAAACACCTTGGAGAGATCTTTCTATTATAATATCTAAGAATATCACAACAAATTAAACGGTTATGTACCATAGATCTACCTTGTACAATGGCAGCCTGATTTCCAACAAGGTGAGGACATCTTTTAGTCATTGCTTCTCTGTTGTAAAAACATCTCAGCCATGTAGGATGATTGTTTAAACTTTTGGAACCTCTTCTTTTTCTTCTGTTGTAATACCACATTCATAGGATCAGTCTGCAATATGTTTTGTGCTATCTTGAGTGCCACTCTATCTTCATTTGTCTCTACTACTATATTCCTGAAGAACTGGGTATTCAACTCTTTCAGTTCTTTCTTCAATAGTTTCAGCTTCTTCACAATTTGGAACATCTCGCATCCAACAATAGTAACATCCCATATACATAAATTAAATGACTTTCTAGTGTTAGACCTCTCTCCTTCAAAAGTAACTTTGATGGGGCAGTGGTCACTAATCCCTTCACGAAGATGACTATCTTTACAGTCAGGCATGGAAGCAAGCCAAGCATCTTAGTGAATATTAAAATAATGAAAACTATGAAAATCACGGTTCAAATAGAACGAAAACAAAAAAAAAGTATTGGGTGATTAATTTTTTCTATTTGTCTAAGTGATGATGAACAGAGTATACATATATTAGTGAAGATTGCAAATATCCGTAAAATAGTAAATGTGTGCTTAAATTGTCTAATGTCTTTCATATTACAAATGATTTCTGAATGATTATATTTGGCGGGAGCGGAGTAGCGACAAAGGGGTTCATTAGAATTCTCTTGTTGGAAAATTCCATTATACATAATTATTTTTACATATAGTATATGTTGAATCCTCTTGAATTCTCCATGTATTCAATTTCTTTATAATATGAATTCTTTTAGTGAGAAATTTTAGTGTGTTCAAAATAGTTCCTTAACTACAAGGGTAGGTTCAAAATAATTCCTTAACTATGCACTTAATAGTTTTGCTCCTTTAAGTTTGCCACTTTGCCACAAGTTAACTAAAATGGTCCCTTAACTATGATGGTAGGTTAAAAATAGTCCCTTAAGTATAAACTTAACAGTTTTGGTCAAGTTTGCCAAAAGTTAATACTTTTAGTCTTTGGAAAAATATTCATCGAACTCTGTTTGTTAGATTTGACGAGAACTATTGAAAAAAAGGTAAATTAGGGAGAACTCACATTTAGAGGTACGAATTACCAAAGAAAAGGCCAAAACTCAGAACAAAATCGATGGACGTCCGTCGGTTTTAGTGCAAAACTGAGGAAAAACCAACACACTTGATAATTTCAGATAATAGTGCCTCGGAACATAAAAACCGACCGACTCTGTCAGTTAAAACTTAGGGACTCTATCGGCTAGGTAAAATACACTAGACTTGATTTTTGTTGTAAACTTGGTATAAAAATAAATACTTCCATTGTAGTGAGTTTGTTTTAAGAAAAAATAGTTTCAGCGCATTTTTGCCCGAAAATAACTGACGGACGTCCGTTGGATTTCGTAAAAGAAATTAAAAATTAAAAAGAAAAATCATTATGTTTTCTGATAGTGTCCCTCGATTTTATCCGTCAGTTTTCATTTAGTAGTGATTTTTTTTTACTTTCTGCTATTTTTAATTTATTTCTAAAGTCCGGTGTATTTTACTTCCCTGATAGACTCCCTCGGATTTGAACCAAGAGAGTCTGTCAGTTTCGTGTTCCGAGACACTATTTTCTGATATTATCAAGTCCCTCGGCTTTTCCCTATAACCGACAATCGTCAGTAAGTTTCATCCCCAGGTATTTGGCCTTTTCTTTAGTAATGTATACCTCTAAATGTGAGTTCTCGCTAATTTTCCTTTTTTTTTTTCATAATTCTCATCAAATCTAAGAAATAGAGTTTGATGAATATTTTGTCGGAGAACTTAAAGGACCAAAACTGTTAAGTGTATTCTTAAGGGGATATTTTTAACCTACCCTCATAGTTAAGGGATCATTTTTGTTAACTTGTGGTAAACTTAAAGGACCAAAATTGTTAAATGCATAGTTATGGGACTATTTTGAACCTACTCTCATAGTTAAGGGACCATTTATGTCATTTTCTCGAAATCCTAGCTTCATCACTAATATCTGGGGCGGGTGACTTGGGGTTAGTGTCACGACCCAACCAGAGGGCCATGACGGGCACCCGGAGCTAACACACCGAGCACCTCTAAACATACATATCATAATTGTCATACCCCATTTTAACCGGGTTAAATTAGAAGTACAACATATTGGTGATTCCTATTTTGTTTATTTTAAGGAGTCGCCACCTAATTATTTATGGTGAATTAGGACACCTAAAGTTTATTAAAGTTATGTTTAAAGTTAACTCTGTTTAAGGTCTGCGAAACTTAAGATTCTGGGTAAGGGTTCAATTAGTCTAAAGGGAAGGTATTAGGCATCCTTTAAGATCCATTAACAATGGTTAACCGACCGGACTTGCAATTAATTAGGCTAAGTGTAAATATAGTGATATAAAAAATATAGCTTGTAAATATGGCTAAAGTTATAGATAGACATGTAAGAATACTATTTAAAATAGAACTTGTAAAAAATAATAATTTGTATAAAAGAGTACTTTTAATGCTACTTTGAAATACGACTTGTAAATGTTGTCAAGGTTTCAAACGAAAGTATAATAGTATTGTTTAAAATAATACTCGTAGAAAACATAATAATTTGCGTAAAAGAAGATTCTAAATGTTAAATGAGACTTAAAGATATTGCTAAGGCCTTAAATGAAAACATATAGTAATGTTATTTAAAAATACGATTTGTAGAAAATAGGATGATTTGCCTATGAATAATAGTCTTTTAAAAGATAACTTGACAAATGTGATCTTTAAGTAAAATGATATTATATGAATATGATGGTATAGAAATGCCTGGACTTATATTCTTAAACATGATGAAAAGGGCATGAATTTCTTTTTTTTTTATCACTCTTTATTTAACCAATTTCGGCTAAAATATGTATAATTGGGTAAATCTTGAAAATGTTTATAAAATACAATTGGATTCATATTTTGTGTTTTAGTGACATTTTGAAATTCCTAAGATGGTAATAATGAGAAATGATTCCTTTAACCCAAAAATATGTAGGCATATTGTTTGAAAATCAATTACTCAAATAAATATCATAGATACTATAAATAGTTTAGAAAATAGAAGTGAATGTAATTTGTGGAATTAACTACTCATTACTAAACTAAAACCCTTAATGTCACTAAGGTTTATCTAAATTAACAAACAAGAAAAAAAATGTTAGTCATACAATACACATTAAATGCATACAAAAATAAAGATAGAGTAGGTATGATGTAAATGGGCTCAGCCCACTTTCCAAAGAAAACTGATGTGGTTTGTTGCGGCTGGGTTTCGGATTGGGCTGACACCAGAGGAATCACGTTGGGCTTTTAGCCCAACGCCAAATGCGGAAGGAAATGACGAGTCGCTTGGACTCGTATGCGATAGTCATGCATAAAAATAAAAGGAAAAGGATTAGTAAAGTGAAGATATACCAGAAAATAATACCCAATATACAGGGCGATATACACTGAAATATATAAACATTACATATATGTGTGTACCCTATGTATAGATTTATTCATAGTAGCTTCACCAGACAACGCAGCAAAGAGGGCAGAAGACAGTAATGAACATGTCGTAGGATATGTTAGGCATGTATCACGCTATACATAGATCTTGATTCCTAGTGAGTTCACCACATGTTGATGTCAAGAGATAATTACCATAGACGTGCATTTCATAACTCTAAGTTAAACCAACAATGTTTTGTTCTAAAATAAGAGCAAATACATGATACACAACCTGGAGACTACAGGGGCAAAGACCTCCATCATACTTTCTAGACACCAAGAAAGCAAACCATAACAATTTAAGGGATGAGATATCCATATTTAGGTATTTAAAAATTTGGCAAGTTCAAACATATGTCCGGATAATGGGCAGCAAGATCCAATATCAAACAAAGCAGTGAAGGAAAACGGATGTAGGCCCAAATCAGAAAAAGGAAAATGGTACAAAAGGGAGGCCCAAATTGCGCATAAGTATATCAGCGTACAGAAATAAAACTCAATAAGGAAAAACAAATAGAAGACATACTCAAATCAGGTATTACATAATGTGCAGGAAGAAATATCCCAGTCTAGGGGATTGATATACCAAGATTATACCTGATATACAAAGCCTTCGTATATAGGGAGTATATAAGGATTGTATACATCTGGTATGCCTAGATATACAGTCCATATATAGCAGCCGAAACAGAAATCAAAGCTTAATTTAGAGGATGCTATACTATACTTTATTTTGAACTTTAATACACATGTGTTCCTGCTAAGACATGCAATATACTTGGGAACCACTTTGACAGAGAAATGCGTACAAGCTGAGCTAAGAAGAATGCATTGTCTCGTGCTATTATGCTTTTAACATGAAATGTTCAAAAGAAAAAAAAAAAAGAAAAAAAAGGGGGACCGTCACAACCAAGCATGGAAACTCAATATGCAGAGATGACCAACTACCCAACAAACATGCTTATAGAGCTAACCTCCCGTGTTACCAGACCATTTTATGACAGATAAGACATTTGCCTTTTATGCAACATGTCAAATGCGAAAGAAAGATCTCAGGGTTTTCAAATACATAATATGAGCATATATATAAATGCTTGTCAGATATACGCATAGACCTCAGACAGTCCTCAAAAATTTCATTTACTCAACATAACGCAAGGGATGCTAAGAAGCACTACATTAAACCATCACATATATGAGTACAAAGTCTAAGAAAACTATGCTATTTTTTTTTTTGTTAATTCCCTTTAGCTCAATAAATTCAACAAAGAGCAGGTTAATACGTGACGACTTTAAAGGGTATATAAGTTGTTCCCCCTAGAATTTCTTCTTTTGTCTTATCTTTCAAATGATCAAATAAACTACAGGCCATTCAAGCAGGCAGTACTTAATCCAAGTTAGGTGAACACTTACTCCCTTAAGCCTTAATAGTCCTTACCCTTTTTATCAAACAACACATATGAAAAATCTAGACAGTTTAACCCTCTGCTAATGCATCATTGATCACATAGAGAACTCAAATTAGTATACAGATGCTTGTTTGGCAAAACTATGACCATTTGAGATTAAAACCTTAGCTACATTAGACAATTTCTGATTAACCATGAAAACAGATAAAAAGTGTTCGTTGAGAGACTAAAACATGCTAACTTTACGCAAAGCAGTTCAAACAATTTCTATGCCAAATTAAATAGAATCAGGTTCAAATAGTCACATTAAAGCTTTTAAATGCTACTACAAATTAGTTTACATATAAAAAATCCATATAACCAGTTTAAACTCTCATTTTGCCATTTATTTTGGGACTTAAACTATTCAGGAATCATTCGATGATGAACTAGTGCAATGTTTTGAACTAATCAGGTATCCATAAGTTTATCTAGTTTTTGACCTCCAAAGAAATATTTAATCCTACAAATGCACATTTCTCAAATGAAGATTATTTAACATACATCATACCAATCTGTTTTTATGGCAAAGAGAATCCTAGATCCTAGCAAAGTAACAACACAAGTAATTTTAACAGCAGCCTAACACAGAATGAGGATTTAAGACCAAATGAGGCCAATAAACAATATAGACATGCTATGTAGTCATTTCACTACATCCAAACCAAACAGAGAAATCCTTACTTAAACTTCATAATACGGTACAAGTATCGACAAGGGGAATGCTCGACGTCTCTTCTCACAATACATCAACATGACAGATATCAAAAATATCGACACAAGCATCAGATATTCAACATTAACATGCTCTGAGGGCCTGATTTTACACTAGAGAACTCTAATTCATGCTTTCACTTCAAACGAGCAGATTCATTACATGCTATCAGTGAAAGAAAACAGAGAAACGATTAAAACTTAAGATTTACCGACCTTTTGTAGGTGCAGTGAACGGGTGCGGAGGTCTCGAATCTGCACTCGAACTCGAATTCTTTTTGAGTGCGAAACTCAACACATCCAAATACACGACGCTAAAGAATATTTTAAAAATCAGAGAAATCAAACTGGAATTTGTCGGAAACCCTTTGTCGCGGCTAAAGTTCGCCGGAAAAGGAAAACAAGTGTGAAAAATAGCGGGATATCTCTGAAAACGCTGAGTAATCCCTTTCACGATGTAAGCTTATGTTTTTGCCGGGAGAATTTTTTGGGTTCCAGATTTTGGGTTTTTTCGGTCTTTGATTTTCCGATCTGTTTTCGTTCTCGTTTTTTTTTTCGTTCCAGATTCTATCGATTTTTTTTGTTTCTTCCCCTTTTACGATGTAAGCTCCTCTCCTTTTATAGAGTGAGGAGAGAGAGGAGCGGGGGAGAGAGATGAAGGAGGAGACAGGCGTGGGGGACAAGGGTGAGTGGAGAGGAGCGGGGAACGTGGGAGAGAGAAAGGGGGCGGCAGGTGAAGGATGGAGAAGAGAAAGAGAGGAGAGAGAGGGAATGAAGGGGGCGGCTGAAGTGAGAAAGAGAATGAAATGAAACCCTACTGGTTTCATTTCATGTTATGGGGCGGACCGGGTCGGGCAAATTTGGTTGGGCTGGGTAGGGGAATTATTTGGCCTGGTCGGGTAGGAATGGGTAATGGGATGGGGGAATTAAAATGTGCGGGCTAATTATTTGGGTAGGGGAATAATGTGGGCTGAATTGTTTTGGGTAGGGGAATAATGTGGGCTGGTCTGAAATATTGGGGTGAATTAATTAGAGTATGGGCTAATAATTTAGCTAAAAAGAAATTGTTCCTTCCTCCTCTATTTAATTATTTTTTGGGCTTCTGATTTAATAACTAGTACAATATAGACAATTAATATGTAAAAAAAAAAAAATAACAAAGTGTTGTCCTGTAATTAATTTAACGAGTCCAAACCCGAAAATGAAACGATGACGAACTAGTTAAAATTTGTGATAAAGTAATGCTCGTAATGTTGAAAATAAAAGTAGCGATATTGATAGTAGTAGCAACAAAATATAAAATAGTGAAAATAAAGTATTTAGCTCGTCAGTAAATTTAAAAACCTGAGTAAATAAAATTCAAATAAAGGAGGGACAAAATTGGGTGTTAACAATAATCATTCCTGGGTGGATCATAAAGATAGCTCATGGATATCATAATCTGCCAGGACATATATCACAACATAAAGACACATCTCTATATACTCTTCAACAATTATGTTCATTATCACCAGCCGACAAGGCTACTAAAATATTATACAACGATATGAACCGGTAGGGTTATGAAATGTCTAACTGTACACACACGTCTACGAGCCTCTACATAGAATACAAGTGACCATGAAGACCAATACCAATAGACTTGTCACACCCTAATCTCGCTAGGGTGTGATGGGCACCCGACCCCATATTCGGAGCCGAGCGAACCCGCTGACTCTTATTACACACATAATTGCCTTGGACTCTTAAGTCAAATAAGAATGAAATACATAATAAGGGCTTTCAGAAACATTCTTTTCGTCGTTCTCAAGTCAGGTAAAATCCGTAGTCATTTGGACTTTGTAACAATATGCATAATGGTACGTCGGCTTACAGAACCGATTACAAGACTGACTTTCTATACCCACGACTCTGTCTGAAAAGTCTCTAACATCGACCAATATACCATAGCATGAATACTCTGACTCGGCAACACTCCAGGAGGAAATGGAGCTCACCAATTCCGCTGGAACATCTTCTATAATGGCTTCTACTCATCTGTATATACCTGCGTGGCATGAAACGTAGCCCCCGAAGAAAGGGGGTCAGTACGGAATATGTACTGAGCATGTAAGGCATGAAATACAGTAAAGAGGATCACAACTGAAACAGCGATTTACCAAAAACAAGTATGACTTTTAAAAACATCAATGCACTTGCCTTTTGAAATGGAAATCATGTATGTCAACATCATATATCACATATACATATAATGTGCCCCGGCCCTCTAGTGAGGGACGCGGTGAATAAAATCATGTATGTCAATGTCTTGTATTATATATGCATGTAACGTGCCCCGGCCCTCTAGTGAGGGACGCGGTGAATAGAGTCATCATATGCCATCCTGTCCGCCACCCCGTCATCATATCATCATGTCATCATATCATATATATATACATATAACGTGCCCCGGCCCTCTAGTGAGGGACGCGGTGAACAATGCAGTGGAGTACGCACGAGAACATACCCTGGCCCGGGACGCAGTGAAGGACATATTGAGGCATGCACGAGCAGAGTAGTGAGAAACCATATGCACATAAATAAATTTTTGAGACTCGATAGATAAGTACATAAACCGACACTTGAAAGATCGTAAACACGTTTCGGGTCAATCCGAGTTTGCATAAGAAAGTTCTGACCATCATTTACTACTGAACCTTCTACGAACGTTTTAAAGCAATCCGAGACCGTCTACGAAAGTTAGAGACATTAACACTTGTAGAACTCTTTAAAATCAAGAACTCTTTATGCTTTGCTCGTTATGCAATCGTACAATAAGCCCGACTATACTAAGCATACTCATAGCAAGGAGTGAATAAGAATCGTAAACAGCTCGGAATAAAAGAGTAGAGTTACCCCAAGGTACGTGTCATACCTTACATGGCTCTTGGACATGCCAAAAGAAAGAAAGGGTAAGTCTTACATACCTGTTCCATGTCCTATTAGCTACGCTTATTCATCCAAGCTTGCTAGTCTACATTCAAGAGGATTTACACAATCATTAGACTCATCGTCCTATGCTTGTCTTAGTCCTTCAAATAAATTCATTTATAATCTACCGAAATTTCGGCAGCATTTCCCCTGTAAATTCAACCAACCCCGAGAATTCAACTCGGCCAAATCATCAACAACAATACCAACAACCATATCAACAACTTCCACAATTAATCCAAAATGCATTCTAACGTTAGTAACTCCTTTTACATAATTCGACGACATTTCACTTATATTCAATTCAATCACAACAACCCAACTTACAATCTTCCAACTCAATGAAATCAACACATCTCTTACTTCCAAATTCGTGAATTATATCTACAACCTCACGTTGACAACACCATCTACACAGGTACAAGAAACCATGCTAACGTCACATTGATCTCTACAACAGCCCACATACAATTACCACTTCATTCCAAACCATTAAATCCTCATTTTTCATCATAGAATCTACTACCACAACAATTAAAGTACTAAGTAAAATTAGTTCATCACTTCTACACAATACAAACACCTACACGGCCTCACTCCAACATACATAGTTCCATGAATTTCATCCATTTCTACTCACTACAACATACGCAAATCATTCCTAACACATGTAAAAGAAGATTGAACACATACCTTTTCCCACTCATCTTCTTACTCGGCTAGGATTGTAATTTGCACAAATGAGTGGTTTGATTGCTCCAATAACTCCTCCATGTTAACAAGGACCTTCCAATTGGTTGGAATACTAGAAGAAAATAATTTTTTTGATAAACTCTCCATGGCTCTAGGTTCGACCAAGCCATGGCCGACACCCTCTCTCTCTCTTTTTCTTTTCTCCAAGTTTCTTCAATTGGAAGATGTTATATGTCTTGCTATGTAAGCATGTCCACATATATATATATATATATATATATATATATATATATATACATAGCCCATAAAAGGGTGGACACATGCCCCCACCCTTGGCTTGAGTCAATTGGCCAAGCCTTGGGGTGGGGACCACACCCAATCACACGGCCAAAGATGGCCCCTTCATGAACCTTCTTGAATGTTTGTGAATTTCCCCTTTTGCCCCTAGCCTTCCTCAATATTACCATGAACCACCTTGTGAATTTCCCTTTTTACCCCTAGCCTTTCTCAACATTTCCATACTAATAAACAATTTGTGTATTAAAATAACTTCGGAAAATAGTCTTGCCCTTAACTTACCATGACTATCTTTAAACATCTGAATGTACAAAATAGTTTTTTTTTCTTTTCTCCATGTTTCTTCAATTGGAAGATGTTATATGTCTTGCTATGTAAGCATGTCCACATATATATATATATATATATATATATATATATAAAAGGGTGGACACATGCCCCCACCCTTGGCTTGAGTCAATTGGCCAAGCCTTGGGGTGGGGACCACACCCAACCACACGGCCAAAGATGGCCCCTTCATGAACCTTCTAGAATGTTTGTGAATTTCCCCTTTTGCCCCTAGCCTTCCTCAATATTACCATGAACCACCTTGTGAATTTTCCTTTTTACACCTAGCCTTTCTCAACATTTCCATACTAATAAACAACTTGTGTATTAAAATAACTTCGGAAAATAGTCTTGCCCTTAACTTACCACGACTATCTTGAAACATCCGAATGTACAAAATACGGGATATAACATCCTCCCCCCCCCCCCCCCCCTTTAGAACATTCGTCCTCGAATGTTGAATTGGTCTCATAGGGTCTTATAAGCACTTCGGGGGAAATCTTTCCTTTATAGCTATCACACTCAGTTCATCTATCAATCGACATAACCAATTTAGGAGTGTAAATTACCTGTAGGTATAGGAAACAAGTAAGGACACTTCTTCTTCATCTCTTCTCGGCTTCCCAGGTCATCTCCCCTCTGTTACTGTTTCGTCACAATACCTTAATAGAAGCCACGTCTTTGGTACGCAATCTTCTCACTTGACGATCCACTGTGGCTATAGGCTACTCCTTTATCCTCATGTACATGGTCGGAAATTAACTTGCATCTCGCTCTCGTTTTGTCTACGATATTGCAGTCTTGCTTACCATGCTATAAATATTTATCGGCCTTTAAGTATTTTCTTTTCTCGCTCCTTGTTTCCTTGCTAATGGGAAATTTCCTTGCTTATATACCGTTTACCCTTTGTGTTTATCTTTTCCACGGCGCAAATTTCTCTCGATACGGGGGATTCAACCCATGACCTAGAATTATCGTAGCTCATGTCGGCATGGGGCATTCTCTTAAGGTGTTTTCCATACTTTCCCCTCATGTCAGCCTCATGGTACACTCATTGTCAATTCGTTTCTACTTCTTTAAAGTGTCCTTCTGATGTGCCGATATGTTTTGAACTCTAGCCCCGAGCTAACAAATCTCCTCCTTTGGAGCTTAAAAATGTTGCGATTCCTTTTAAGTCTAATATAATATGCTCTCCCCCCCCCCCCCCCCCTTTTTAAGAGGATCCTTATACGCCAACAGTCTTCGAGTACCCTCGTCTACGATAATTACCTACCGCCTTTCACTTTCTTCTTAAGGCCAGGGGGTTCCGTCAGCGTATAGTCTGGCCTGTCTGTCTTCTTGCTACTTACACTCTCGTAATTAACTAAAATACTTATAAGGGTATCCAATTCCGATACCTTCTTTTTCGTCTTTCCATACCTCTGTCTTTTGTGACTAACGGTGTCCTGGACTTACTAATGCATAGGGACGTCAAGATTCACTATGTTCTTTTATGAAGTCTTCGATTATACCTTACTCCCCGTCTTCCTTCCAACTCTGTGCATAACATATCGAAAACTTCTTACCATAAGTTTTTCTTTCATTTTACGCCTATCTCATCGTTTGTCAACACTTCCATACCCTTCCATCCACTATTAGTCCTTTCACCCGCTTAGTTCACTTACTCGTAAGTCTTCTTAACCATGCGCTTGTATTGCAGCTGTGCATCCACGTTTTCTCGAGCGTCCTGCTACTTTTGCTCTTAGCATAGAATCCTTACAGGTTACACTCTCTCTATCCTCGCTCATCGATCCTTTAACTATACTTACGATGCTATGACCGAGCGGTCTCCCCTGCACGTTCCTTGCATTTCATTCCATTTCCTCTAAGATCAAATTTCTCAGACCTCACATGAATTCTCATTCCATACCATTAATTTCCCAATCATCAGTGTCGACCCATCATCCTTGTTCTTTCCTCGACGCATAATCGGGTTCCTACCGCTAACTCGTTAAGGTATCCTTCTTACTCTTATGGTTAACTCTACGCCTAAATGCTCTCCTCTTCTTTCGACCAACCCACTAGTATCCCTTCCTTACTTTCATCCTTAACCTTCTTTTGATTTCTTCCCGCTCGAGCACCTTTCTTCTCTCGTTATTTGCAGCATCAGCTCTGAAGTTCGTAAAACATTCCTTCAAACGCGCAGATCTGTTCTATTCTTAAGTTACCCTTTTGGAAAGCTCCTCCATGTCCGAGGCATCCGTATTAATTTTACCCTACGCTTATCTCTTTATATACCTCTCACAGTCTGGGAATCTCTTAACATCGTCGCAAGGCCTAAATATTTTTTCTCTTACCTCACGTTCCTTGTCGTGGTCACTATTCCTTTAGCCCCACTTATTGAAATCGGTTCTCGAACCCCACACATTCCTCTTTTGTTCCATATTACCGCACTTTATCCTTTTTACGTACCCACCTTGAATTTACCCAAGTAATCTCGTGTTTTGCCGGTAGTTTCTCTCGGGGGCTTCACTCACTGAGGTTTCTTACCTTTCACCTTTTTCTGACATTTTGATCTCCTTGCCTTCCATTTACTCACTCTTTTTCTTTTCCAAATATTGTTGTATTAGAACTTTCCAATCTTAACCTGTAGTGAATATAACACCAGCCTACCTTGTAACACTTGTACCGTTTATTTTTGCTGTCACTTGAACTTCGGTACCCTTGCTTGATTGATGCTTTCCATACCGTAACACCGGTTGCTGGGACACACATGCCCACCGATACAATCGCATATGGGATATCATTCGTATTCATATATATGTATCTATAATTACTACCGTCTCGCCTACAAAATACTTCCAAACGCTATTCGAACTTATCCTAATTCCAGAGCTGTGATGCACTCTCTGTCTCTTCACCAGTCTAGTCTGCCTCGTCCTACGCGACCTCTTATGGTCTCCAACCATCCCGTATACTCTAGTTTCCCTTAGGCTACTCTAGCTTCTCATTTGTCTCTTATGTCTAAATCTATAGGATTTCTTGTACACTTCCCAGGGGGTCACCCATCCTAATATTTCTCTCACCTTAGCACGCTTAACCTCGAAACTTTAATGAAATCCAGTGCATTAATGCTGATATAATCGTACCTACCTCTCCGCACGACCTTCATTACATGGTCTGGAGCAAGTCGAAGTCTTACAGATTCCGAGACATCCTCGTAACACGTCTTTCTCCTTTAGCAATTACTATTTTAGCCTTCTCAATCCCGAATATTCACCTGTGTGTGTGGCTACCTTTCACCCTGGATTTCCAGATTCCTGATAGTAGGGAACACACCTTCGTCACCATTACTTATAAGTACTCGGGTATCAGCCTGTTTGGATTCCCACTCACCATTCTTATATGATAATCTACAGCAAAACTGATTGTCGACTTTCTCTGAGTCCCCCAACAGACCTTGCTCCTACTAAACCTCGAATGTTATCCATCTTAATCCTTCGGGCTGCTAATCGTCTTTCTCGCAATTATTTTTTCATGCTATGCCAAGTCCATAACCCTTCTGAAACAACGCACCACACTTATTGTCTATTTACAATATTTCCTTTCCATGCTTCTTCCCGTTACGTATACCAAACTAAATGACCTAATTTTGGAGAATTCTGGCAGAATCTCCTTTACAATTCTTACTATTCAAAATCTACACGCAGCCAATACCAACAATGCCTCACAGGGCATGCATATGTATACGACATATCCCAGCCACCAGAGCTTCCAATTCCAGATAAAAGAACAAAAATATCAAAACTTACCTCCGTGACTTCCCATATCATCACTCACCTTTTTCCGTCGATACTGCGCTTCTGCTAAGATCAAAGCTTAGTGCAAGGAATCTCATTTCCTACGACTTGGCTCTATTGCACGATCTAGGACAGAAAGAAGGTCAACAATCCCTAGATGCCCTGCAGCCTCCTATTTATAAATGTGGCCGGCTTCACACCCATAAACAGGACTCTACTGGACACGACTTTGCAGACAACCCCTAGGACGACCTGCTCTGATACCACTTTGTCACACCCTAATCTCGCTAGGGTGTGATGGGCACCCGACCCCATATTCGGAACCGAGCGAACCCACCGACTCTTATTACACACATAATTGCCTTGGACTCTTAAGTCAAATAAGAATGAAATACATAATAAGGGCTTTCAGAAACATTCTTTTCGTCGTTCTCAAGTCAAGTAAAATCAGTAGTCATTTGGACTTTGTAACAATATGCATAATGGTACGTCGGTTTACAGAACCGATTACAAGACTAACTTTCTATACCCACGACTCTGTCTGCAAAGTCTCTAACATCGACCAATATACCATAGCATGAATACTCTGACTCGGCAACACTCCAGGAGGAAATGGAGCTCGCCAATTCCGCTGGAACATCTTCTATAATGGCTTCTACTCATCTGTATATACCTGCGTGGCATGAAACGCAGCCCCCGAAGAAAGGGGGCCAGTACGGAATATATACTGAGCATGTAAGGCATGAAATACAGTAAAGAGGATCACAACTGAAACAGCGATTTACCAAAAACAAGTATGACTTTTAAAAACATCAATGCACTTGCCTTTTGAAATGGAAATCATGTATGTCAACATCATATATCACATATACATATAACGTGCCCCGGCCCTCTAGTGAGGGACGCGGTGAATAAAATCATGTATGTCAATGTCATGTATCATATATGCATGTAACGTGCCCCGGCCCTCTAGTGAGGGACGCGGTGAATAGAGTCATCATATGTCATCCTGGCCGCCACCCCGTCATCATATCATCATGTCATCATATCATATATATATACATATAACGTGCCCCGGCCCTCTAGTGGGACGCGGTGAACAATGCAGTGGAGTACGCACGAGAACATGCCCTGGCCCGGGACGCAGTGAAGGACATATTGAGGCATGCACGAGCAGAGTAGTGAGAAACCATATGCACATAAATAAATTTTTGAGACTCGATAGATAAGTACATAAACCGACACTTGAAAGATCGTAAACACGTTTCGGGTCAATCCGAGTTTGCATAAGAAAGTTCTGACCATCATTTACTACAGAACCTTCTACGAACGTTTTAAAGCAATCCGAGACCGTCTACGAAAGTTAGAGACATTAACACTTGTAGAACTCTTTAAAATCAAGAACTCTTTATGCTATGCTCGTTATGCAATCGTACAATAAGCCCGACTATACTAAGCATACTCATAGCAAGGAGTGAATAAGAATCGTAAACAGCTCGGAATAAAAGAGTAGAGTTACCCCAGGTACGTGTCATACCTTACTTGGCTCTAGGACATGCCAAAAGAAAGAAAGGGTAAGCCTTACATACCTATTCCACGTCGTATTAGCTACGCTTATTCGTCCAAGCTTGCTAGTCTACATTCAAGAGGATTTACACAATCATTAGACTCATCGTCATATGCTTGTCTTAGTCCTTCAAATAAATTCATTTATAATCTGCTGAAATTTCGGCAGCATTTCCCCTGTAAATTCAACCAACCCCGAGAATTCAACTCGGCCAAATCATCAACAACAATACCAACAACCATATCAACAACTTCCACAATTAATCCAAAATGCATTCTAACGTTAGTAACTCCTTTTACATAATTCGACGACATTTCACTTATATTCAATTCAATCACAACAACCCAACTTACAATCTTCCAACTCAATGAAATCAACACATCTCTTACTTCCAAATTCATGAATTATATCTACAACCACACGTTGACAACATCATCTACACAGGTACAAGAAACCATGCTAACGTCACATTGATCTCTACAACAGCCCACATACAATTACCACTTCATTCCAAACCATTAAATCCTCATTTTTCATCATAGAATCTACTACCACAACAATTAAAGTACTAAGTAAAATTAGTTCATCACTTCTACACAATACAAACACCTACACGGCCTCACTCCAACATACATAGTTCCATGAATTTCATCCATTTCTACTCACTACAACATACGCAAATCATTCCTAACACATGTAAAAGAAGATTGAACACATACCTTTTCCCACTCATCTTCTTACTCGGCTAGGATTGTAATTTGCACAAATGAGTGGTTTGATTGCTCCAATAACTCCTCCATGTTAACAAGGACCTTCCAATTGGTTGGAATACTAGAAGAAAATAATTTTTTTGATAAACTCTCCATGGCTCTAGGTTCGACCAAGCCATGGCCGACACCCTCTCTCTCTCTTTTTCTTTTCTCCAAGTTTCTTCAATTGGAAGATGTTATATGTCTTGCTATGTAAGCATGTCCACATATATATATATATATATATATATATATATATATACATGGCCCATATAAGGGTGGACACATGCCCCCACCCTTGGCTTGCGTCAATTGGCCAAGCCTTGGGGTGGGGACCACACCCAACCACACGGCCAAAGATGGCCCCTTCATGAACCTTCTTGAATGTTTGTGAATTTCCCCTTTTGCCCTTAGCCTTCCTCAATATTACCATGAACCACCTTGTGAATTTCCCTTTTTACCCCTAGCCTTTCTCAACATTTCCATACTAATAAACAACTTGTGTATTAAAATAACTTCGGAAAATAGTCTTGCCCTTAACTTACCACGACTATCTTGAAACATCCGAATGTACAAAATACGGGATATAACAAGACTGCAGCTCCGAAGTAAATGGAGTGCTCTTGAGATTCCACTGATAAAGCACCTATGGATCTGATCCATCTCCCTGCCTACCTGTGGGCATGAGCGCAGCGTCCACAAACAAAAGGACGTCAATACGAATAATATACTGAGTATGTAAGGCATGAATAACAACATAATAAGAAATATGAAACATAACATGAGATAAGAATAACTTGTACATCTAATTGCCTCATAAGGCGAAAACCATGCATGCTTAGCTTTCAAAAGAAAACATGTCTCATATACATATATAACATAATCATTAGCCCGCGTCCGGGCCTCCCGCGTTCGTGGTAACCATCTCACGCCGCCCACTAGTGGTGCTGCCAGGCCATATAGGAATGGTGTTATTATCATTGTCCTTAAGCCGCCCATTACGCCCACCGTAGTGGTGCTGCCTAGCCGTATAGGCACGGTGTTAATATCCTACATCAAGCATACATGAGAGCCCCACTAAAAGCTACAACTCTATCGGAGTGACGTAAGGTCGTTAACCTGCGATTTATATTATGGAACAATCATCATCACTATATCTCACCTTGAAGGAACAATTATTATAAGGTGAGATCAACAACAATGAGTAAAATCGAGAAAATCATGAAATAAGCTCAATAATCTCATAATAGCATTAAAATCATAAGCTTTGGAATTTCTAGAATTAAAATCATCATTATCATGTTCATCATAGAAAACATCTCATCTTTAGTATCATAAGAAGCTTGTAAGAATCATGAACTTCTAACTTTTGGAAGTAAGAAGGGTATGGAAACATATATGGAATCATAACATAGGAATCATGCCTTTTGAAAGAAAAGGACTAGCCTTAACATACCTTTCGGTCTCCTTAACCACTCAACGTTTATCTTTCCAGCTCGTAAATCTACATATAAACCATTCATACTATTGTAAGGCTCAATGTCCTACGCTCATCTTAAGCCTTCAATTTAATTCCGTTTAGAATCTGCCGAAATTCGGGAAGCATCTCCCCTGTTTATATGCCTAGCCCGAAATCACAATCCAACAACCAACAACAACAACAATACCAATATCACAACTATATTATCAACACCAATAGGCTCCAGAAAACATCCCGCACGATGTTTTCCAAATTTCTCAACTAACCATAACAATATCCACAATACCATAATCAAAGAATTATATTCAATTTAATCTCAAATTAATCCAAAATCTCCTTTCAAATTCATTCCATAGTCATCATCTTCACTTTAATAATTTGCAACTTCTCTACTATGATTCTCTTCTTTTATAGGACTTGTTAATCCTTCAAATCAACTTAATCATGAGAAATAAGATGAAGAACGTAACTTACACTAGAAGAACTTCACCCCACTCAACTTCTTCCAATACCAAATTCATCACAACATTAAGTAGAGACAAGAACAATCCTTCTCCATGAATTAGCTTGGGGTTTTGGAGTTTGATCCTCTTTTATGATGGTATAGAATGTTTTTGGAATGATGAATAACCTTCAAGAATACTCTTATAATGGAGAGAGAGGTGTGGGAAATTCTAGAGGGGTGTAGAGATGTTAGGAGATGTCTAGAGGGTTGTGGAGTGTTGTAGAACCTTCAAGAATTCTCAATAACTCTCTTATTGTGGAGAGATAAATGTGGAGGGCTCTAGAGAATGGTGGAGATAAGAAATGGTGAGAAATTTGGTGATTTAGATGACTTAAAGGGATATATATATATAGCAGCCCAATTCGGGTTGGGCTAGTGGGCCAAATTTAATGGACTTTTTAAGAGGTTTCTAGAATTTCCGCGTAGATTCGCGGCTTCTGGCAGTCCGTTTTAAAATGCCCATAACTCCCTATTCCGATGTCATATTTACGAACGGTTTATTGCGTTGGAAACTAGACTCAATGAACGTCATTTTAGGATTTTGAAACACCTTAAAACTCCTAATACCCTCCAAAGTTGACCCAAAATTCTGCCAACTTTTTTCCAAATTTTCTACAAATTTATTTTCTTCGATTTGCTTGATCCCGGAATCTTCCAAAACTCACCATACATGATATTTATCATTAATCATACTTGATAATAGTCATGTCCTTTGGTTCCAAGGTTGTCCTTTCCGGTTACGACTTACGAGATCGTAATTCATCCTTTACTTCATTATTATATACTCTCTATGGCTTATACCTTCCAAAACTTCATGGGACGTCTCTGACACTCCATGAATACGGTGAAGTACGTAGCATACTCATGCTCTGAAAGTGCAAGGTGTAACAGATAGGATCCAGTCCAATAATATTTGCTCTAGTTTTGTTTGGTAGAGTGTTAGATGTAGGACACTTTTTTAATTAAAAATAAAAGGATAAGATTTGTTTGACTGTAAAGGAATTTTAACCATGGTTCTTTTTTCTTAGTTTATCTCATATTTCCATGTTTCAATACTAAGCCAAAAATGTCGAAGGGTCCCAGAGTTTGCCGATAGAGACT